>NC_060139.1:754003129-754660629 GCF_021461385.2 Schistocerca piceifrons
GATCTCCTGACAGCATGCTTTATATTTATTTCCATTCATTTATTAATGCATGAGAATTTCAGTCTGTACAAGTCTGCTGTTTGTGTCACCAGGCATATGGTATGGCACCGATCCTGCAAAACTTGTTATGGCTCGAGCTTTCTCTCTCAGATACGACAGTTGCTGCAATCAGAAAAAAAAATTAAAATCTGTGTAGTCACAAACGAAACAAACTTTAGTTGAGAAACTTCTCTGAATAAATTGATGTGTAAAGAAGATGCAAGACCCCAAAAAACCCCACCTCAACAGAGCTCAATGGGGCAGTTTTTCTTTGTAAATTGGCAGTGATATTCATTTTTGTTATAGCTATACTTGGAGAATAGGAATGCAAATGAATGAGATCAAGGCAAATATTTCCTTTCAAAGTATCATATGAAAACATGCAGAATATATAAATTTCTAATTTGCACAGGTATAGCATTCTACATGAGCTGCTTCAAAGGCTCATGGAATCTGTGTTGGTAAAGTCCTAAAAGTGGCTTTCTTTGATCTGGATAAGATTCAAAGATGCTAACCTTACTCGTGTCTGGTTATGGTGGGTTTTAACTCTCTTTCACTCCAGCAGTGACGAGTGGCACTCTACATTGTGAATTTTGTTTTTGAGATCAGCCACAAGGCACACTTTGTATTTTTTTACTGACTAGTTTTGGTTTTCAAATGAACAAGACCATCATAAGAATGTACACTTTAAAAGAGACTTACATTGATGTTGTGTAAAGTATATATTCTACTTCCAGTATGGAGACTTATGTTTAATCTTTAGAGCTGTCAACCAACTTTAAACTGGCTATACTAGACTACTTAAACTTTCACCTCTTTTAGGGGTATGTGTGTAGGCATCTCATCTGTAAATGTCTGCTATCTTTCAAAAAATATGAGTAAATTTGTAAAAATTAAAATATCTTTCAAAATAACACGTTTAACATTATCTATACAAAAATGCATTCCAAACTACTGTTTAAAAAAATCTGTTAGAATAATATGGCAGGTATCATATTTTGGTTGCTTATGTAGAGCACTTCATCAACTAACTGGAGAAACTGGTGTAAATTAAATTAGTTTTGTGGGTTTTTCTTCTTTTCTATGAAAATTTCCAATTCTTCCAAAACATTTAACAGAGGACCTTTATATGTGGTGCAGATAATTTTCATACTACCTTCTATCTCACCTAATGTATGTTTGGTTATTCTCAAATGTTCACCCAATGCTGTATTATTTGAATTTAAATTGCAGTGTTCCTTATGATGTGTTTTAAACACTCTTCCAGTTTGGCCAATGTACGTGCTTCGACAATCTATTTAATATACTCCTAAATTATCATATTAGTTCTTATGTACATTCTCCTTGTGTATTAGCGTGTGTCTAAGGGAGTTGCCAGTTCGAAACACTACTTTCAGTTCCTGTCTTGGGAAACATCTCCCAATATGGCCTGTTATAAGACCTTCGTATGTGAGTGTAATATACTTTTTCTTTTATACGGGGTTGTCTATGCTATTTTTCTTTCTTTTTTTGTATAGTGTGGCACAATTTCATTATATCACTTTCTTTGTCATTGTTCCTTAATGCTATCTTTTTGATTGCCTGTAATTCTGAAGCTCTGTCTTCGTGTGGTAATTATAATGTTCTGTATAAAGATGAACAGAAATATGCTTTTTTTTTGCTGGATTGGATGATTTGAATTAGTCTCAATAATTATACCTGAATACGTAGGCTACCTGTAAACTTTAAAAATATGTATCCCATTTGATCCACTAACTGACAAATAGAGAAAACTGATGCAACTATCAATATCACCTTCAACAGTGAACTTAATATTTGAGTGCATTTGGTGAAGTTTTTGTGTTACTTCATTTAAATCTTGCTCGGTTCCTTTAAACAAAACTATACAACTGTCAACTTACCAGTGGTAAAACAGTATTTTATGTTTTATATCAGAGAATTTACCAAAGAATCTAATTTCCAAGTCTTTGTGAAAAATTTCTGACAAGTTGCTGGATAAACTAAAACTCTCATGCGGTAAATTTTTCCAGAACAGGTAAAGTATTTGAAATCAAGGCTAAACTGCAAAAAGTCGCAAGCTCTACAATCTCATCTACTGCCACATTATTATGCTGCAGTAAATTACATTTAATTATTTGTAACAGTTTGTTAGTCCGCAAACACATTACTAACATCCCAAGAGGTGAAAAATCACATCTTTTGGGATATTCATATTTACTACATTGTTAGGAAAATGGATGCTATTTTTATGCTGAAAGATTTATCATATTTATACATATTTTTTGAGTTTTCTTTTTTTAATCAAGAATGTAATGTAGTTCACTACTGGGAGCATATTCATTATAATTATTAATAACTCTAACTTGCTTGTCAGGTTTATATATTTTAATATGAGCTCTTACAGTAAGGAGCCTTGGATTCATTAACTTTAATCTACGTTTTTCTAATGAGTCAAATAGAAATTTAGAGAGATCAGTTTTTCTTTCTACCTCAGTTTGGAACTTACTGAGCAGATCTTTACTAATTTTGTTTTATGCCATTCTGTTCAAAATACTGTAATGTTTTTTCTGTAATCTTTTTCATGTAATAGCACTGCTGTGTTACCCTTATCAGATTTTATCACTAAAGCTCCTGCATCTAGCAATTTTTGTTTAAAGTTTTTGGTGTGGAAATTCCAGTATATTAGAAGTATTTGCAGTCAATGCTTGTTTGTAAAGCAACTATAGTTTCTTCATTTTTATTCAATTTGGCACAAATACAAGCTATGTATATCTCAGAAATTGAAACTTCCTGGCAGATTAAAACTGTGTGCCGGGACCTTTGCCTTTCGTGGGCAAGTGCTCTACCGACTGAGCTACCCAAGCACGACTTCGTCTCAGAAATTATTTCTTTAATCTCTTTGTTCAATAAATTGTGCTTCAAGTTATGCTAGAGTCCAGTCTCTAATAAGTCTGCCTCACTCTTGTTCAGCTCCATATTTGTTAAATTAATGTGCTTATTATAGAATTTAATTTGTGTTTCAGAGTAAGTTATGTTACCATCTGTAGCGAATAGTGGCGAGTTAGAGAGAGAGAGAGAGTGTGTGTGTGTGTGTGTGTGTGTGTGTGTGTGTGTGTGTGTGTGATCAGTGATTAGTTGTGAGGCCATTTCGTCAGTCAGAGTGTTGCTCAATTAAACAAATCCATGTTGTATATGAATATCAACATGCCACTCAAGTTACCATGGAGAACATGCAGCCATGTTTTTGTACAGGTATTGTAATGGCAGTACCTGTGTGGCTGTGACAGAAAACCAGAGACGAACCCCCTGTGCCAGCTTATTTCCCAAGGTTTCATAAACATTATGTGAATCCAGAACACTACTAGTATATGTAACATCAGAACATGAGGCCATCCAGTCAGTTGAGGAAAGGGAAGACGTAACTGCAATGGTATGGTACAATGGAGTCCCACCATCAATATGGCGCATGAGCCGTCAGCTCAACATTCCACAAAGGTGAGTGTGGCTAATGTTGCATTCCGACGGCTTGAACTCATTCCATGTTCAGCCTGTGCAACATCTGATGCTGGCTGGCTCTGAGCACTATGGGACTTAACTGCTGTGGTCATCAGTCCCCTAGAACTTAGAACTACTTAAACCTAACTAATCTAAGGACATCACACACATCCATGCCTGAGGCAGGATTCGAAGCTGCGACTGTAGCGACACGCGGTTCCAGACTGTAGTGCCTAGAACCGCTCGGCCACTCTGGCCGCAACATCTGCTTTCAGGTGACTCAGTAAGCAAACAACAATTTTGTGAATGGTTGGCTGTACACAGAGACTGCATGAAATACACTTTATTTACAGATGAGGCTATGTTTGCATGCAATGGTATCATGAACACCCGCAATTCTCTTGCATGGGGGATGGAGAACCCGAATGATACTAGCGAAACAAGATTCCAAATTAGGTTCTCAGTGAACATCTGGTGTGGTATGACTGCTGACCTGGTGATAGAGCCTGTGTTCCTGATAAATTGAATGACAGCCACAGCGTACACACGTTTTCTGATTGAAGAACTACCTGCACTTTTGGAGCGACAATGGCAACTGTACCTGCAACATGATGAATTACCGATTCAAAGTACCAGACAAGTATCCCAGTATCTGAATAACACACTTCCTCAATGGTGGATTGCCTGTGGTGGACACATTAATTGGCCTGCCAGATCACCCAATCTAACTCCAATAGACTTCTTTCTATGGGGTTGATTAAAGTGAAATGTGTATGCTACAGCAGTGGATACACATGAGGAACTTGTCCCTCACATCACTGACACTGTTCTCACAGTCAAGCCCACAGAGATGATGATCAGTGTGCAACACCACACACACTCCGATGCATTGACAAGTGCATTGAGACGGGAGGGGTACATTTTTGAACACCTCTTGTAGGATCTGTCCCAACATTATTCTGTCCACCACAGCACCTACACAGCATTTTGTTAAGTAAAGTTTACAGTTGTCTTCATAATCATTCATGTATGTGTGTAGTTCTGTAGACCAAAAATCGGACACATGGTCACAGGACTCTTTCAATTTATTTTCACATGTAGAATCATCTCACAAATTATGTGACATTCATCCTGAATCACCCAGTATACATAAAACAAATATTTATTACAGGCCACTGAAGATGTTTCATAAATAAAAAAAGCAAGTTGGATATGGCAAAAAACAAAATGCCCTTCATTTAGTTGCAGATACGGAACATACCTCCATGAATTCTGAAGCCATCATCTAGTACATACCTGGTTCAGAATCTATACACATCAAAAAAAGTTTTTGCATCACCCGTTCCCAGAACTCCTGAAGACTGACGTTGACTGTGGATGTTGTATCACAGTCCCTCTGACTGTTCAGAGACGTCACTAAACCCGCCCAAAGATGTACGCAACCATTCATAAGCAGCGACTATTAGACAGAGGGGGGGCTCCAACAGCTGATCAGTTCCAGTCATTCCACCAGGAGGGAGGTACATGGCTCGTGTTGTCTGTAGTGCAACCATGCCTAGACGGTCAATACCGCATTGTTACTTTCTGCCAGGAAGGCCTCTCAACAAGGGAAGTGTCCAGGTGTCTCGGTGTGAACCAAAGCGATGTTGTTCGGACATGGAGGGGATAAAAACAGACAGGAACGGTCTATGACACACCTCGCTCAGGCCTCCCAAGGGCTACTACTGCAGTGGATGATCGCTACCTGCGGATTATGGCTCAGAGGAACACTGACAGCAACGCCACCATGTTGAATAATGCTTTTTGTGCAGCCACAGGATGTTGTATTACAACTCAAACTGTACGCAGTAGGCTACATGATGCTCAACTTCATTCCCAACGTCCATGGCGAGGTCCATCTTTGCAACGATGACACCATGCAGCGCGGTACACATGGGCCCAACAACGTGCTGAATGGACCACTCAGGATTGGCATCACATTCTCAGCTCTGATATGCTTTCATCCAGACAATCATCGGAGACGTGTTTGGAGGCAACCTGGTTAAGCTGAACGCCTTAGACACACTGTCCAGCGAGTGCAGCAAGGTGGAGGTTCCCTGCTGTTTTGGGGTGGCATTATGTGTGGCCGACATACACAGCTGGTGGTCAGGGAAGGCGCTGTAATGGCTGTATGATACATGAATACCATTCTCCGACCAACAGTGCAATCATATTGGCAGCATATTGGTGAGGCGTTTGTCTTCATGGATGACAATTCATGCTCCCATCTTGCACATCTTGTGAATGACTTCCTTCAGGATAATGACAGCACTCTACTAGTGTGGCCAGCATGTTCTCCAGACATGAATCCTATTGAACATGCCTGGGCTAGATTGAAAAGGGCTGTTTGTAGACAACATGACCCACCAACCACTCTGAGGGATCTATGCCGAATCACCATTGAGGAGTGGGGCAATCTGGACCAACAGAGCCTTGATAAACTTGTGGATAGTATGCCACAATGAAGACAGGCATGCATCGCAAGAGGACGTACTACTGGGTATTAGAGGACCACCACCTCTGGAGGTCTTGCAGCTATGGTGGTACACCACGCAATGTGTGGTTTTCATGAGCAATAAAAAGGGCAGAAATGATGTTTATGTTGATCTCTACTCCAATTTTTTGTACAGGTTCTGGTACTCTCTGAACTGAGGTGACGCAAAACTTTTTTTGATGTGTGTATTAATGAACTTCTACACCAGCATAACTACAAATGTTGTGCCCTGAAATGAAACTGATAATGGACCCTAGATTTCTTAAATTAACCCACTACCATCCATCATCATCATCATCATCATCATCATCATCATCATCATCTTTAAAACACTCGTGTCCAACACCACCATATACTATGTCTCATATCCAAATTGCCCTTACTTATGTTAGTAGTCCCATTGTAAACTTGACACATGCTTCCTACCAGTACCACATACATCACTCCTGTTACCGTAAAACACACATAAGAAAGCAAAGGATAACCCATGGATGTAAGTTTTTCCAGCATTTGGCATGACAAGTACTATGCTGACAGCAGAATGACTGATGAATCACAATCTGTTCACACTAGTTAACAGACAATATATTTGTTATTGAGCATGTTGTGGAACATAATAACAAGAGACCATCACTCACATCCATGGACTTACAATGAACACCAGTGCTTCAGAACTCTGATTTTTTCTACTATATTTCTTTTCGCATTCTCTGTCTGTGTTATCAGTAAATCTTCCCCTTTTATATCTTCTATTTCTTATTCTTTCAAGCAATGGAAAATCCAGGATGGAATTATGAGAAGAAATGTTGCTACACACCATATAGCAGGGATGCTGAGTTGCAGATAGGCACAACAAAAAGACTTTCACACTTAAAGCTTTCAGCCAATGGCCTTTGTCTCAGGTAACTCAAACCACTCTCATGTTTAAGTGTGACAGTCTTTTTGTTGTGCCTATTTGCGACTCATCACCTCTACTGTATGGTGAGTACCGTATTTACTCGAATCTAAACCGCACCTGAAAAATGAGACTCGAAATCAAGGAAAAAAAAAAATTTCCCGAATCTAAGCCGCACCTGAAATTTGAGACTCGAAATTCAAGGGGAGACAAAAGTTTTAGGTCGCACCTCCAAATCAAAACAAAGTTGGTCCATTGTAATATCAGACACAATTTAGGTCGAATGAATGACGATACAGCTACAGTAGTTTGGTTCGAGTCGTAAGCTTAGCAATTAAGCTTTACCAGGTAGCCATTGCTATGCGTCAGGCGCTCCGTCCTTATTTATACGGGTACCCTTCCTTTTTCACGTGCTTCATCTGGTTTGAATTGATTGCTTATTTTTCTTTGATCTTATAAGCACCGTTCTCTTTGTTAGCTGAAAATGCATTACTGTACTGTGTCATGCACTGTTTGTCGCATTCTGATAATGAGTGTTTATGGCCTGTCGCCGCTAGCGGCATGGCTTGCTTTTGTGCACGCTACCGCCGCTTACAAAAGAAGAAGAAGAAGAAGAAGAAGAAGAAGAGAGGAATCGTCTCAATAGCGAAACAATGGCAAGAGACTGCTATTTTTTGTTACTTACACTGCTGCTTTCTTTGATAATGATCAACAAGAACCAAATAATATACTGCCTATAATAGAAGTTCTGAACGAGAGTTAAGCGAAAATTTTTATCCCTTTGAAAATCTTTGCAGATGCCTCTTTAGTACATATCATTCTGCACAGAAATTAGAGTAATCTTAGATTTAAAAATCTAGTCAATTGCCGTGCTTCATTTCTGACTGTATCACTATCAGGCATAAGAATAATACGAATATAAACATGACATGATATGTATATTCTTCCGCGTATGCTGTTGTTTCCCTCTAGTTTCGTAGTTTATTAGGCAGACAGGATTTAAATGAGATAGCAGAAAACACTAAACAATACATAGCAAAATGTTTCTATTCGTATTATTCTTGTGGTGAAGAGAATACTGCATGTGATTCACAGTTCATAAAAATTCCTATTAGCAACCATCTCTTCTCACAGGAAGGAAAAAATTCAGAACGTAGAGTTGGCCATATTGACAAACATCCCAAACAGTCTTGCCAGTCGGATTTTTGTAGTACATTGAAATGTTGCTACATTCGAAGATGAACTATACGGAATTTGTATTTACTTCGTTGGATAATGTATGAAAATGCAGTGGTTGAAACTCAGGGCGGAGAAAAAAAGCTCGTCTTCCACCTTTTTTTTTTTTTTTTTTTTTAATTTATTTACTGACACAGAGGTTTTGGCGCCAGTATTTATCTTTGTGCCTGCAAAGCATGCCTGTGTAGCGCTACATATATTCAATGGCAGAAGTTAGTTGTGGCGGCACCTACCAACATTTTTCGGAACTTCCGCTTACTTTGCACTCTATTCTAAGCTGCAGGCGGTTTTTTGGATTACAAAAAATCGGAAAAAAGTGCGGCTTACATTCGAGCAAATACGGTAGCAACTTTCCTTCTCATAATAGTATTTCTTATTCCTTTCTTTTTCAAACGATATCCTTCCCCACCTCCTCAGTTTATTTTCTTGCCTTCCAGTATGTTATTTCCAATTTTATCCTGATATAAATTTTGTAAAACTGCCATCACGCTTTGTCTTTCTCTTTTGAAGGTGGTCTACACATCATATTAATTGAGTCAAATTTAGTTATACTTTAACAATGTCAGTATTTTGCATAATAACCAAGAACAGATCAATGTCTTCATACCTTATCTCTCACACTGTCTTCAAGCCTCTTCACACCTGGACTACTGATGCCATCACCACCTCTGAAAAAAGCAAAATTGTTATGAAATGGGACCATTGAAAAACTTGATAATTTGAATCTTTTTCCTTAAAAAAAAAAAATACTTTCAAACAATTGTTTTGGTGAACTGTGTGCAGCAGCAAGAGGAACTCACATGAGCCAAATTTAAAATCTGCTCGGTGTTGATTAGCATGCTGCATCACATAAATCTTCCAACTCAGGAGATGTACCAGCATTAAAAAAGAAGTAGAGATAAGGCAGATCATATTCAATTTATATTTAATTGTACTGACTGTGCTTCCTTATGATTTCCAAATGAAATATTGTGTCATGCGAGTTATGTGGGCTATCATGGCTGATGTCTCTCTTATTTTCTCAATTTTAGCCATTTGCCAGTAGCAAGTTATCAATAATGGAAACTAATAATTTGCCACAAAAAGAGCCATTTCAATTACTTGCATGCTAAGAACATGAAACAACCTACATGTGTGTCTATGTGATTCTCATCGATAAAAACCGACTACCTAGAGGGCAGCTGGGGTTTAGAATGCCGAATAGATACAAGTATCACACTATACACTTAAAATAGCGGGGGTCTTCTAATGATAAATGAGATTAAAAATATTTATAGTGACATAATGCTACATCTGAGGTCATTCAAATACAATATTGCTGTGTTTCCTTCAACACCTGTTAGCAAAACTTGTAAGAGAAGGTGTAAGAAAATTAGAGAGAGACAGAAAAAGAATAAATCACTCAGAATGACAAAAGATATAGCACAAATCAGAAAACACTCCAGGAATAACAGTCGCAGTTAACTGGTCATAGAGAAAGAATTATATGTGAAGAAAGGCAAATAAGTAACCAAACAGAATAAGCTAAAGAAAAAAGTACTCTGTTGGATAGAAACGAGGAGAAATCAGAAAAAAATAATAAGGAAGTGATTCCTTGGAGCAAAAGGTTACATAATAATTTAAAAAAGAATGGAATTGGAAGAACTGAGAGGGTCGATAATTGAACAGGCAAGGATGTAGAAAGGCAAATGTGATCGATTTTGCTTTCTTTGTGGTAGTAAAATTACGGTAATGAGTAATAAGAACATACAGCTACAGAACACAATTTTTCTATTTATCTTTTGTTCTAATTTCTCTGCAACTGGGTTTGGTGACAAACAGCTTATGTCTTCCAAGTCTTTTGCAGAGGTGTGCAAGAATAAACTTTTATTTGAAATGATATGGTTTGAATACTGAGAAGATTTTATTCATGTAATAATATCTTGTCAGTCATACATCCTGTGTCTTTGTGGAGAAGAAATTAGTTGTAACTCTTCAGGCTTTCCCGGCGATCTAATGACATCTTGGGTTGTCGGGTGTTCTGCCGGATATCAGCGTCGTACTTGCACGATATTTCGGTCACGTAGCTCGAGACCTTCATCAGGTGCGACCTGAGACTGCTCCTCAAGTGGACCTGGTCCAGTATTTATGCCTATGGCCTTCCCCCTCCACCAACGGCTGCAGGCGCTTCCTCTGTGGTCCGCGCCCATTCCCTGTGACCTGCTGGAGCGTTGCTGCTCCGTTTTCCGTCTGCTGCGGTTCTAGGTGTTCCCTCTGTGGTCCGCGCCCACCAAACCCGCTTCTGGGGGTTTCATCTACGGTCTGGGATACCAGGCGTTCCCCCTGCGGTCCGCGCCCGCTCACCACGACCTGTTGGAGTGTTGCCGCTCCGTTTTTCGTCTGCTGCGGCTCTGGATGTTCCCTCTGCGGTCCGCGCCCACCAGTCCCACTTCTGGGTGTTCCATCTTCGGTCTGGTGCTCCTGGCAGTCCGTCAGGGGCTCGTTTACCATCTCCATGTCTCTGGTTCTTCTGTTTGTGTAGTGTTGCAGCTGGCCCCGTTGCTCCTTTAACAATTCCAGAGCCGGATCCCAGGCTCTGCTTAGCTGGTACCCTGTGTCATGATTCATAAGATCGTCAGCCATTTTAATCTCAATCGATTCTCTTATAACACTGTCCCAAAATCTGGGTGTTTGTGCTAGAATCTTGGTATCCTCATACTTCATGGCATGATCTAGTTCTATACAGTGTTCAGCAATGGCTGACTTAGTCACCTGTCTTAATCTAGTGTGCCTCTGATGTTCTTTGCACCTGATCTCCACAGTTCTTGTCGTCTGGCCAATGTAGGACATGCCACAGTGACAAGGTATATTGTAAATCCCTGGTTTTCGTAACCCCAGGTCGTCTTTGACACTCCCCAGCAGTCCCCCGATCTTGGTGGATGGACAGAAAACACACTTGATATTGTGTTTACGCAGGATCCTACTGATTCTGGCAGAAATAGAGCCAGCATAGGGCAGATATGCCACCTTCCTTGCTTCATCTTGGTCTTCTTCAGGAACCTGTGGTATAGTGGCTGGTCGGAGTGCCCTCTCAATTTGTCTGTCCATGTATCCATTCTTGGAGAAAACTGTTTTGAGACGTTCTATCTCTATGGGTAGATTCTCTTGGTCTGATAGGGCATGTGCTCTGTGGACTAAAGTCTTCAGAACCCCATTCTTCTGTGCAGGGTGGTGACAACTGCTGGCCTGCAGATATAAATCAGTGTGTGTAGGTTTTCGGTACACACTGTGGCCAATTGATCCATCTGCTTTCCTCTGGACTAGTACATCCAGAAATGACAGCTGGCCATTCTTCTCCAGTTCCATGGTGAACTTGATATTAGGGTGGCATGAGTTAAGATGTTCAAGAAACTCATTGAGCCTGTCCATCCCATGTGGCCAGATCACGAAGGTGTCATCCACATACCTAAAGAAGCATGTGGGTTTAAATGTGGCTGTCTCCAATGCCCTCTCCTCAAAACTCTCCATAAACATGTTGGCAACCACAGGGGACAGTGGGCTGCCCATAGCTACACCTTCAGTTTGCTCGTAATATTGGTTTCTGTACAGGAAATACGTGGATGTCAGTGTATGACTGAACAGGTCCAACAGAGCACCATCAAATTTCTCTGCAATCAGTTCTAGTGAGTCCTTCAGTGGGACCCTGGTGAACAGCGATACCACATCAAAACTAACCATGATGTCCGAATCTGTGATGTGCAGTTGCTTGAGGCGTTGCAGGAAATCTTCTGAGTTGCGGATGTGGTGAATACATTTCCCCACATATGGAGCCAGGAGACCTTTCAGGTACTTGGCTGTTGTGTACGTAGGTGCCCCAATATTACTGACAACAGGACGTAGGGGCACACCCTCCTTGTGTATTTTAGGCAGACCATACAGTCTAGGTGGCACTGGCGCTTTTTCCCGTAGTTGTCTGATGATCTTATCGGGCATTCCTGTTTCCTTCAAGAGAGCACTAGTCTTCTTGGCCACCTTGTCCGTGGGGTCACACTCCAGAATTCTGTATGCAGGGTCCTCCAGAAGTTGGCGTACTTTCTCATCATAATCCACTCGCTGCAAGATGACAGTGGAGTTCCCTTTGTCTGCTGGCAGTACCACAATGCTGTTGTCTTCCCGTAGTTTCTTGAGTGCAAGCCTCTCCTCGGTTGTGATGTTCGATTTCGGCGGCCTGGCCTTGGTGAGGGCCCTGCAGGTCTCTCGGCGGACTTCCTCTGCCACATTAGGTGGAAGTGTGGCTGCAACTTGCTCTACTGCA
Organism: Schistocerca piceifrons; assembly: GCF_021461385.2. Classification (NCBI taxonomy): domain Eukaryota; kingdom Metazoa; phylum Arthropoda; class Insecta; order Orthoptera; family Acrididae; genus Schistocerca; species Schistocerca piceifrons. The sequence goes on from NC_060139.1 coordinate 754,015,622, forward strand.
CTGACGAAACCTGAAATGGGTACGTTTCTAGGGGTCGTAGCAAAGTTGAGACCCCTGCTGAGTACCTTTAAGGTTGTATCATCAAACTGTATGCCACTCAGATTCGTCACCGTGCGTGTGTCTTCCATCTGCTGTGCTTTCTTGCTCATGCGGTCAAACTTTGCAGATTGGCAAGATGAGGCATTCCTTCTAGCACACTCAGCTAAAGACCAGGAGGCACGGTCTACCCAATCCCAATCTTCTCTTGTTAAGGAGGCTGCCATGTACAGATGAATGTGTAACAGCTCCCTGGCCACAACATCTAACCTGTGGCGCATATCTCGAATCCTCTCTCTCACCAGTGCCATGCTAGCTCTGCGTTTTATCTTGTTCGCTGCTCTGGAGTTGATGTGATGTTTAATTCTGGCAAATACTGGTACCACTTCTCCATCTCGACACCTCAGCAAAAAACTGAGAGCCTGCAGCCGTTGGTGGAGGGGGAAGGCCATAGGCATAAATACTGGACCAGGTCCACTCGAGGAGCAGTCTCTGGTCGCACCTGATGAAGGTCTCGAGCTACGTGACTGAAATATCGTGCAAGTACGACGCTGATATCCGGCAGAACACCCGACAACCCAAGATGTCAAGAAATTAGTTAATGATTGTCGTATATTTATTTCATTTTTTCTTTTACACTTATGAATTTTCATTTTTTTTTTCTGTCGGTGATTAATAAATTGTGTGGGCATCATGGAAATTGCAGACTGGACAACCGATGCCCATTATTGAGCCTGTATTGCTGATGCTTTCATGTTTTATTCCTCTTGTAGTATTCTCCACCTGAGTATTTCTTGGTTTGCTTACTGTGACTAACTTTTATTTGTAAGAGTTATTATATGAGATTTATAAACTTTATACTTTTGGATGAGCTTAGTATTAATAAATCTGCATTTTTACAATATTTGTTAATGGTTTTTGACAATGTAAGAGTTCGTTACCCATTTCCCAGTTCTGCTTTTTCTCAGGCTAATTTAATCAGAAACAAAATCTGGTTATTACGGTGAACAACAAATTTAATGTAATATAGGAAGGAAAGGAAATGGAATATCATTAGAAACAGAGCAGAACCTTGGAGTGTCCAAGGATGGAGAAGTAAAACTGTAGTGTGCATTTCAAATGGTTACATTAACTGAATTGGGAATATCACAGAAGATCTAAATCTGGACCGGCTTGAATCCTCCTGGATGCAAGTTTAGTGTCACCTCACTTGTTTCAATATAAAAGTTAGGGATTTTAAAAGCTGCTATTGCACCACCTAACTGCTTTCAGCAATTTATAATCTAACTTCTGTCTCTGCCTTTACATTTCACCGCCATCTTTAGCAATATTTGGTCGTCATTTCCCTTAACCAAGAGTTCTGAATGTTCTTCCCTTCTCCCTAATCTACAGGGTGAATCAAAAAGAACCATACAATTAAAAAAAATAACTATTATGTTTTTTGAGATATATGTATGAACAATGTACTGTCGGAATGAGCAAACTCAAGTTTTACATGGTTCCCTCTAGGTAGCAGCAGTGTGCGCCCACTTCAGTTCTAGTAAAAATGTTCTGGATAACAGAAAGCATTTTGTGTCCTATGTTTTGCACAGAGCAGGTCAGTAATAAATGTTCAGCATGACTTTAGTACCAGGTATGGTGTAGATTCTCCTACAGCACAGAGCATTAGACAATGGCATGAACAATTCCGAGAAACAGGTTGTTTGTGAAAAGGCAAATCACTGGGCCGTCCTCGAGTGTCTGATACAGGCGTCGAACACATCCACCATAGTTTCACAAAGAGTCCACTGAAATCCGTTTGCCGTGCAGCTCGACAGCTGAACATGCCTCTGATACCTGTCTGGTGTGTGTTGTGTTGACGTTTACATATGAAACCATACAAAACTCAGCTATTGCAAGCTCTTCATGAAGGTGACAAACAACAGCATGCGAAGTTTAGTAATTCTGTTTTTGCCAAGATGGAGGATGACAGTTTTCTTCCACACTTAGTGTCTAGTGATGAGGCAACATTCCATTTAAATGAAAAGGTGAACCGTTATAATGTGTGAATATGGGGTACAGAAAAGATGTATGGTCCATTTTTCTTTGTCGAGAACACTGTCACGGGAAGCACATGCCTTGATATGATTGAGAACTTACTTTCCCCACAATTGGAGACTGATTCGAATGACTTCATTTACCAACAGGATGGAGCACCGCCACACTGGCCTCTGGAAATGCAGGAATTTTTAAATCAAAGCATTACTGAATGATGGATCGGTTGCACTGGACCTTACATTACTGGCTTCCAAGGTCACGCACCTCATTCTATGTGATTATTTCTTGTGGGTGTTTATACATGTGCCGTGCACCTCAAGGGGGGCATTTCGGACACCTATGAAAAGATAGAACAAAAACTTTTCGAGTTTTCTGTTCAGCAAAAACAAAATTTGTTGTATGTGTTTATTAGTTTCAGAAATATAGACGTGCCAAATCAGATGATTCTTTTTGATACACCCTATACTGTAGTCGCATGATAAAAGAAACTAAAACAGTGAGAAAAATAGCAAGTTTTTTTTTTAATTTCAGAACCTAATGATACACTACTGCTTCTGGGGATTTGTTTTTTGTATTGGAGATTATCATACTTGATCATTTAACAATTGCACACTCCTAGAAGTAGTTCAGATGGTGCAAGAACACTGATTACATTTTTCACTATGAATCTACAGTACACTTATAGAATGTATTTAGTTCACAAACCATAATTTTAAACTTTTGTCATTGTAATTATTCACTACACTATATTTCAGTTATACAGCTAGTTGATTCTTACTTAAAGTCATTGTATGTGAAAGTAAACAAAATATCAAATGACTTGAGTGTTCAACTGGACATAATTTAACTACTTTTATCAATAATACTCTTATGCTTGTATGCAAAGTGTAAAATTACATTCAGTGTCAAGACAGTACCTACCACAAAAAGAGTAATTCACTGGATTCTAAAGGATAACTATGATTGTGTACATCAGTTCTATTACTACATCAAGGCAGCAATGGCACTGATTTCTAATAATTACTTAATGGAAGAATCAAATGAAAATATTAAAACTAAATTGGTACCAGCATAACTACTAAGGGTATAATAACTCTGAACGTACTTTGCTTTGATGTATAAGCTGTGTAAGATATTCATTGTTGCCAAGAGCACATTTGGTATGGTTCGACTGATCTCATCTCCTAGACGTTTGAAGGCCGTAACTCGTTCTTCCACTTCTTCAATGCTCAATGGAATCAATTTTGACCGTGATATAGTCTGAAACAGGTGACATACAGCATTTATTTAGATTGTGTCCTTAAACAAAAAGTTTACATAAACAGTAAGCAATTCTTTAACATGGGGTATTACAAAAAAATTTCTAACATTCAACTAAGTACCAGAGTACACACTTCTTTATGTCATAGTTCATAATGTACAATCCTGTCCAAAACCTTGCCATTTGTAACACGTCACTACTACTAGGTACCTAAGTATGATCACCTTTAACAAGTACAACATTATGAAAATACCACGAAAACACAACTTTTAGATTGATTCTACTCAAAGTAAGATTTTATCAATTAACACAAAATTCTCACTTAAAACTTACTATGTACAATACAATAGGAAGGGATTTTGTAGAATTCTTTTGCTTGCATCAGTTGGGTTCCATACATACAGCAACACTTTAAGATTTTATGGGAAGAATTTATTTAATAGTCCACATACTTACTCCCCCTTTGTCATATACGTATCTACCACAGCTCCATTGTTGCTAACCCTTCAAACTAATATTCATTATGCTGTGTCGTACAGTGTGCATGATACATGAATGATACAAAGGTAACTTAGGCTGCATGTGGATTGCATAACAGGCCTGTAAAATAGCAAATAGGCATGCAGAGTCTAAAAATGGTCTGCACCTACAGTGACAGTTCACAGATATGTATACAATCCAAATGTAGCTTAGTTCAAATGGCTCTGAGCACTATGGGACTTAACATCTGAGGTCATCAATCCCATAGAACTCAGAACTACTTAAACCTAACTAACCTAAGGACATCACACACATCCATGCCCGAGGCAGGATTCGAAACTACGACCGTAGTGGTCGCGTGGTTCCAGACTGAAGTGCCTAGAACCGCTCGGCCACACTGGCCGGCCTGTAGTTTAGGTGATCACTCACTTGTTTGTTAAAATGCAATAAGGACTTCCGTCACTAGTAGCAACTGAAATGGTTTATTATTGTAAAAGTATTATCTGACATGTAAAAGTATTATCTGACATGTAAAAATGCCCGAGAGTTTGTAAAACTTTCAATGTTGAAACCAAGTCTATTTCGTCCCAACAGGTGTTCATTCCTTCCAGGCATACAGTAAGAATCATCATCATCATCATCATCATCATCATCATTTAACACACAAAAAATGAGAATGATCCAGCACTCAAACAGTTGTTTAGCTGTTTTATGTTAGCCACACACTGCACAGTATTTAATTATCAGCACTCATACGGTACTAACAAACAAAATGAAAGGGCTCATTTTTCTTCAGTGACACAAAACTTGTGCCCCAAAACTGCAGAGGTGATGTGGTAGAAGGAGTCACCAGAAAGTGCAACTTCTATTGTTGTTGTGGTCTTCAGTCCAAAGACTGGTTCGATGCAGCTCTCCATGCTATTATATCCTGGCAAGTCTCATCATCTTTGAATAACTACTGCATCCTATATCTTTCTGAATCTGCTTACTGTATGCGTCTGTTGGTCTCCCTCTATGACATTTACACACACACGCTCCAATACTAAACTGGTCATCCCTTGATGCCCCAGAATGTGTCCTATCAATCAAGCCCTTCTTCCAGTCACGTTGCGCCACAAATTTCTTTTCACCCCATCTAACCTTCAGTATTCTTCAGTAGCACCACATTTCAGAAGCTTCCATGCTCTTTTTATGTAAACTGTTTATCATCCATGTTTCACTTACATACATGGATACACTCCACACAAATCTAGATTCTTCGTTAACACATTTCTCTTCTTCAGAAATGCTTTTCTTGCCATTGGCCAGTCTACATTTTGCATCCTTTCTACTTCAGCCATCATAAGTTATTTCAAATACCAAAACTCATATACTGCTTTAACTGTCTCACTTCCCAATCTGATTCTTTACTATTAACTGATTTAATTTCATTACATCATATTAACCTCATTCTGCTTTTGTTGATGTTCATCTTTTATCTGCCTTTAAAGACACTGTCCTTTCTGTTTAACTGCTCTTTGAAGAATTGCACATCATCGATAAACCTCGAAGTTTCTATTTATTCTTCCTGAACTTTAATTCCTACTCCAAATTCTTCTTCAGTTTCCTTAACTGCTTGTTCACCGTACATACTGAATAACATCAGGGATAGGCTGCAACCCTGTCTCACTCCCTTTTCAATGGTAAGTCATAGGGTCAGTACTTCCTTTTGTGTTCCTAAACTTATCCAGAATACAAACTGATCTTCCGAAGATCTGCTTCTGCCAGTTTTTTCATTCTTTTGTAAAGAATTCATGTTAATATTTTGCATCCATGACTTACTAAACGGATTTCCATAATCATCATATCTGTCAGCCATTGGTTTCTTTGGAATTGGAATTGCTATATTCTCCTCGAAATCTGAAGAGTATTTCGCCTGGCTCATGCATCATGCATATCAGATGGGGGAGTTCTATTGTGGCTGGCTCCCCCAAGGCTATCAGTAGTTCTGACAGACTATCGTCTACTCCTGGGGCCTTGTTTCGACATATATCTTTCAGAGCTCTGTCAATTTCTTCTTGCAGTATTGTATCTACCATCTTATCTTCATCTATGTCCGCCCCCAGTAGCTGAGTGGGATCTGATGGGAGGCCCTAGTCACACAATATCTATCTATCTTCATCTATGTCCACTTTACATTCCATAATATTTCTTTCAAGTTTGTCTCCCATGTACAAGTCCTCTATATATTCCTTCCACTTTTCCCTTCTTCGCTTAGGACTGGTTTATCATCTGAGCTCTTGATAGTCATACTGCTGCTTCTCTTTTTCCCAAAGGCCTCTTTAATTTTCCTGTAGGCTTGTATCTATCTTTCCCCTAGTGAAATATGCTTCTAAATCCTTACATTTGTCCTCTAACCATCCCTGCTTTGCCATCTTGTTTGTTAAATGTCAGTATTCCCTTTCACCTGCTACCTTTGATGCGTTTTTAAATTTTCAATTCAATTCAGCATCTCTTGTGTTATCCAAGGATTTCTACTATTGCCTTTTTAGTTATGTGATCCTCTGCTGCCTGCACTATTTCATATCTTAAAGTTACCTATTCGTCTTCTACTGTATTCCATTCCCCTGTTCTAGTCAATCACTGCCTAATGCTCCCTGTGAAGCTCTCAACAACCTCTTGTTCTTTCAACTTATCTTGGTCCTGGCACCTGAATTTCCTGCCTTTTCCCCCAGTTTCTTCAGTTTTAATCTACAAGTCATAACTAATAAATTGTGGTCAGAGTCCACACCTACCCCTGGAAATGTCTTAACAGTTTAAAATCTGGTGCCTAAATCTCTGTCTAACCATTACATAATCAATCTGAATCCTTCCAGTATCTTCAGGTCTCTTCCACATATGCACCCTCCTTTTATGATTCTTAAACCAAGTGTTAGCATAATTTAATTATAAATCATGCTCTGTGCAGAATTCTACCAGGCAGCTTCGTATTTTATTCCTTTCCCCCCAGTCCACATTAACCTAATATTTTTCCTTCTCTTTCTTTTCCTACTATCGAATTCCAGTCCCCCATCACAATTGTTCCTCCTGCCACCGAACTTCACAGATTCCCATTGTATCCAACTTCAAACCCATCCATCTCCCCTTTTAAATTTTCTAACCTACCTGTCCTGTTATGGGATCTAACATTCCACATTCTGATCCGTAGAATGTTAGTTTTGTTTTTCCTGATGATGACATCCTCCTGAGTAGTCTCCACCTGAAGATGTGAATGGGGGGTCTATTTTACCTCCAGAATATTTTACCCAAGAGGACATCGTCATCATTTAACCCTACAGCAGAGTTGCATGTCCTTTAGAAAGTGATCCCTTACTATCTAAAAAAATCTTGATGACATTAAATAACAACTGCAATTTCTATTAGAAATAATGATTGTTATTTGAAGTCACAGTATTTTATGTAGTAAGGGATCACTTGAATCAACTAAAAGAATTACAGGCACAAATTAACATACAAGGAAAAAACACCAGTACGACATAATTATATTTTCGGTGTCACTCAATGGATGTATACTTGACGGCATTACATAAGTAGGGCAGCTTAGCTCAGTTGTCAGTGGGTAGATAGTTATTATTCACTTTTAACTCCATATCTACAATAATTTCGCTCTACGTGTTCTCATACAGTGATTCGCAGAGGGTGCAGGGATTAGAATTATTATTATTATTATTATTATTTAAATTCCTGTTCCATTTACAAATGGGATGCTGGGAATGGTTGATAGGCCCAAAATTTCTCTTATTTGAATACAAATCTAAAGGAGAAAGTGAAATGGTTCTTGACTTATAATGCGAGATCTCAAAATTTTGAAATTGTGTTTTCTACGCTGTTTCACATGTTTCTTGTAACATTTCTCGCTTTAGTTAGTCCAGAATTTCCCTGATACTCTTGCAATGACTGAACAATGGGGGTGCTAAATCCTTTAGCTCTGTTTAAAATTTTATGCAAGCACTGTGCCGGACATTTTCAGCAGCTCTTAAACCCGAAGTCTGACAACAATGGAATTATTTCAGTTTGAATTAGCACAGCTTTCAGATCTTGGAACTTGTGTGCAGCAGTTCCCCATCACTAGATTTCAAAACTTGCTGTGAATGGTGAGTGAAGATGCAGGCAACGCTGAGTCACAGTGTACAACTATAAAAATAAGTTAAAAACAGAAGAAAGCCAATTTTCTCTGGTTTATGTTTTTGGCGAGTCTGCGCCTTCCAGGACCACCATTAGAAAGTGGTTTTTCGAATTTTCCAGGGGGTAGAAGTCTGTTGACAATTAGCCTCGTTGTCGTCACCCAGCAATGGTAATGACTCCAGAAAACGATGGAAACGATCGTCATCTAACATTCCGTAACACTGAAGTAACCTTAAATATTGGATGAAACATGGCAGAGACCATCGTTCGTGACCATTTAGGCAAACCAAGAGGATGTGCCTGCTGAGTGCCACATTCCCCGATAGAAGCCCAAAAACACTTAAGAATTGAGTTGCATCATTTTATGTTTGAAAAATTCGATGAAGGCAGTACAATGACTTACCTTATTCCCACAGCTGACAAAATATGAGTGAACCATTATGACCCCGAAATGAAGAGTAAAGTACTTTCCAGATGATGAACCATCCATAAAATTTCACAGAAGTGAAGAAGAAGCAATGAGAAGAAGATTGGTGGCCACTTCCTTCACCAAGATAGGTCATCTCACCTTGGATACTCAATTATAAGAGGCATGTGACAATGTCAGCTGAAAGAGCTCACCACGTGGAGGTCACAGCACACAAAGTTAATAAGTGGGCACCTTCTTCTGCATTACAACAGAGCCTCAGCACACATGGCTGCCAGAACAATGGACTTATTGGAGAAGAAAAAATGCGAGTGTTACTGCACCGACCTTAGTCACCTGACCTGACACGTTTGACTTCTTCCTGTTCCCGAAGATGACGGGGAAAAAATTCATGGGCAGCATTTTTCATCTGATGAAGAGGCTAATGGGGCATACAACAGTGGTCCAAGTGGTTTCTCTAAAGAAGCTTTGACAGACATTTTCAAAATGGTTTCAAAGGAAGGAAAGATGTGTAAGTGCTTGTGGAGTGTATTTAGAAAAGTAGTAACAATTATATACATATTATAAAAGAGTGTGTGTGTGTGTGTGTGTGTGTGTGTGTGTGTGTGTGTGTGTGTGTGTGTTCCACATCATCTCCTAAACCACTGGATCGATTTGAACTCAGCACACAGATCTGTTACTGTCTGGAAAGAAACTCTGTTGGGGTAAGAATCCCCTCCCTCTTAAAGGTGTATGGTTGGTTGGTTTGTTTGTTTAAAAGAGGGGGAAAGGGATCAAACAGCCAGGTCATCGGTCCCTTGTTCCAAATAAAACAATGCCACAAGGGTGAGAATAAAACAAGCAAGACTCACAACACACAATGGAGAGAAAGGAAAAACCACAAGAATGACGAAAGGGCACAAAAAAAAAAAAAAAAAAAAAAAAAAAAAAAAAAAAAAAAAAAAAAAAAAAAAAAAAAATGGAATAAAGGGGAGAAGAAAATCGCGGAAATGCAAGAAACAGATAAAAGAGATTAAAACGACATAACAGATTACCATGGCTGGCTGACCATCGAATAAAAAGGAGAAGCCAGCCATTCTGCAACACATTAAAACCTCCACCCTAAAAGCACTAGGGTGGAGGACACTGAGGGACAAAGGACATGTGCTAAAATTTACATCAAATCATAAAACCCACCCTCACGAATAAAACTTGAAACTAAATCAGCTGATGACGCATTGTCAGATAAAATTAGCAGCAACGAGTCCAGTAACTGAAGATTTCGTCTCAGGGCAGTCAAAGTGGGAGAGGACACCAGAATATGGGCCACTTTCAACCGGGCACCGCATCGACACTAAGGCAGTTCTTCAGGGCGCAGGAGGTAGCCATGGTCGCCCAAGCATGGCCAGTGTGGAGCCGGCAGAGAGCCACAGAGTCCCTGCGAGAGGCCCGCATGGAGGACTGCCACACATTCGTAATCTCCTTAATGACACACAGTTTGTTGTTCGTACTGAGACTGCCATTCCGTCTCCCAAAGCTGAAAAATCTGGTGACGTAAAAATGAATGCAGGTCAGTTATTGGAATGTCGATCTCCATAGGCGGTTTCTGTGTAGCCTGTCAGCAAGTTCATTGCCTTGGATTCCGATGTATCCTGGGGTCCACACAAACACCACTGGACTACCGGACCGTTCCAGGGACAGATGGACTCCTGGATGGTTGCTACCAAAGGATGACGATGATAGCACTGGTCAATAGCTTGTAGGCTGCTCAAGACGTCAGTACACAGAAGAAACAACTTTTCAGAGAATGAACGGATGTGCTCAAGAGCACGACATATAGCCACCAGCTCTGCAGTGAAAACACTGCAGCCATTGGGCAAGGAATGCTGTTCCATATGTCCTCCATGGACATACGCGAAGCCGACGTGACCATCAGCCATCGAGCTGTTGGTGTAAATCACTTCATGGCCTCGGTACAAGATGTGAAGTGAAAGTGGAGCCGCGAGGTGAACTGAGTCCTTTGGGCCATGTGAAAGGTCCAGGCGAAGCCGTGGCCTAGGTGTACACCATGGAGGTGTACGCAATTGGACCTTGAGTACAGGTGGTAAACGCAAGGACTTTAGTTCAGATAGAAAAGATCAGATGTAAACTGCAATTGTAAGCCCTGACCGAGGCCGCCGATGTGGGAGATGAACCGCTGTGGATGAGAAAAGGAGACTGTAATTCGGATGCACAGGAGAACTACAAACGTGTGCAATGGCGAGCAGTTGTGCACGCCTGACCTGCAATGGAGGAACTCCAGCCTTCGCAAGGACACTGGTCACTGGACTCGTCCCAAAAAACTCCCGTCGCTAGTTGAATGCCACAGTGGTGCACTAGGTCAAGTAAACGCAACACTGAGGGCGCTACCGAACCATAAACCAGACACCCATAGTCAAGGCGGGATTGAACAAGGGCTCTGTATAGCTGCAGCAGCGTAGAGCGATCTGCACCCCAGTTGGCGTTGCTTAGGCAGCAGAGGGCATTGAGATGCTGCCAGCACTTCCGCTTAATCTGACAAATGTGAGGCAGCCCAGTCAATCGGGTGTCGAAAACCAGTCCTAAAAATCGCCACTACAGTGAGGAGGTCATCACTAAGGTAAAGTTCTGGTTCCGGATGAACGGTACGATGCCGACAGAAGTGCATAACACACGACTTTGCGGCCTAAAACTGAAAACCGTGGGCTAGAGCCCATGACTGCGCCTTGTGGATGGCTCCCTGTAGGTGCCGCTCAGCAACGCCAGTACTGGTTTAGCAGTATGAAATGCGGAAGTCATCTGCATACAGAGAGGGTTGAGACGGACAGCCCTACAGCGGCTGCTAGACCGTTAATGGCCACTAAAAATAGAGATACACTCAATACAGAGCCCTGTGGCATCCCATTCTCCTGGATATGGGGGGAACTATGGGAGGCACCGACTTGGACATGGAAATTATGAAGTGACAGGAAATTCTGGATAAAAAAAAAATCAGGAGCGGGCCTCGGATACCCAACTCGTATAATGTGCCAAGGATATGATGTCGCCAGGTGGTGTCATACGCTTTTCATAAATCAAAAAAGACGGTAACAAGGTGATGGCGCCTGGAAAAGGCTGTTCGGATGGCAGACTCGAGGAACATAAGATTATCAGTGGAAGAGCGACCCAGGCGGAAGCCGCCCTGGCATGGAGCCAGTAGGCCACGTGACTCCAGGACCCAACCCAACCGCCGACACACCATATGTTCCAGCAGCTTCGAAACAATGTTCGTTGGGCTGATGGGCCGATGTTTATCAACATCAAGCAGGTTTTTGCTAGGTTTGAGGACTGGTATGATGGTGCTCTCCTGCCAGTGTGATGGAAAGATGCCATCGCACCAGATCCGATTGAAGATCACGAGGAGATGTTGCTTGTAGTCACACGAGAGATGTTTAATCATCTGACTGTGGATCCGATCAGGCCCAGGAGCTGTGTCGGGGCAATGTGCAAGGGCACTGAGGAGCTTCCACTCTGTAAATGGGGCGTTAAAGGGTTCACTATGGCGTGTAATGAATGAGAGGACTCTCTCATCCGCCGTTTGAGTGTGCAAAAGGCTGGGGGGTAATTCACCGATGCAGAGGCGTGAGCATAGTGCTCAGTAAAGTACTCGGCAATTGGGTTTGCGTCGGTACATAACACGCCATTTATGTTAACAGCAGGAACACCTGTTGGGGTGTGGTACCCAAAAGCTTGTTTCGTCCTTGCCCAGACTTGGGAAGGTGACATACCGCACCCAATGGTCAACACGTACCTCTCCCAACACTGCTGTTTCAACCTTTTGATAAGATGATGAATGCGGGCACGGAGCCATTTAAAAGCTATAAGGTGCTCCAGGGAGGATGCCGCTTATGCCTCAGCGACTTCTGGCAACCATCAAGGGACTGTCTTTCGCAGGGGGCACCCTAGAGAACGAGAGATCGCGTTTTCCACTGCAGAAACGATCGTTGTAGTTACCTGCTCAACCACCACATCGATGTTACTTTGTGAGGGAGATTCAACAGTGACAACTGAGGTGAAAGTTTCCCAGTCTGCCTTGTTTAAAGCCCATCTGGGCAGGCGTCTGTGGGCCTGACGCCAGGGCAGTGACAGGAAGATGCGGAAGTAGTCACTACCACACAGGTCGTCACATGCTCTCCAGTAGATAGATGGGAGAAGGCCAGGACTGCAAACCGAGAGATCAATGGCTGAATATGTGCCATGTGCCACACTGAAAAGTGTGGTGGCCCCAGTAGTTTCAACATCTCTGCTTCGGCCACCCCACAAGAGTGTGTTAAAATCTCCCAAAAGTAGGAAAGGTTTAGGGAGTTGATCAATCAGTGCAGCCAGTGCATTCGGGGGTACTGCACCATCTGGGGGAAGATATATGTTGCAGACAGTGATTTCCTGTGTCGGCCTTATCCTGACAGCCACAGCTTCAAGAGGGGTTTGAAGGGGCACTGGTTCACTGCATACTGAGTTCAGGACATAGACACAAACTCCACCTGACACTCGATTATAGTTGCTACAGTTCCTGTAATATCTCCTGTAGCCATGGAGGGCAGGGGTCCGCATTGCCGGGAACCAGGTTTCCTGGAGGACAATGCAGAAAGCAGGTGTAAAGCTTAACAGCTGCTGTAGCTCAGCCAGGTGGTGGAAAAAACCGCCGCAATTTCACTGGAGGATGATGTTATCATAAGGCTGGGAAGGCATGAAGTGCGCAAGGAGGCAGGTTATGTCTCAGGATCACCTGGTGCCTCTAACTGAGTATTTGTAACCACTTCTATGGTGGATGAGGCATCAGTGAGATCCAGGTCCACCGGAGATGCTAAGATCTCCACTGCATCCTCAGATGCAGAATTGACAGGGAGTGGTGGTGTTGGGGCCACCAGAGGGTCCTGTTTCTTAGCAGACTGCTTAGTTTGCTTTCTCTCTCGCTTCTCTTTAGGGGCTTGCTGGGAAGATTTCTCCAAAGCAGCATCAGGCACGGAGGAAGACCGCGACACTCTTCGTCTGGCAGTTTTTGGCTCCTTGAGCCACTGGCGAGTGTTCGCCATGGCATTAGTGGAGACCTTGGAAGAGAGGGCCCTAAGGGATCCCTTCCGCACGAGAGGAGCCGGAGGAGGCTGTTGCTTCTCTGGTAGGGGGGAGGGGACTGATGTCCCCTGTGTTTGGGGGGCCTTGCTCCCGAAGTAGGTGCTTTGGGAGCAACGGAGGAAGATTTGCCCCCTACCACCAAGGGGGTGGATGTATTCTGGTGGCCCGAAGTGCCCAGTGTTTGTGGTACAGAGTGAGGAACCACTGGCACTTGGGACGGCGATGGTGATGGTGATGTAGCTGCAGCGTATGTCGATGTCAACCGAATGGGGTGCAATCTTTCAAATTTACGTTTAGTCTCTGTAAGTTAACTGGTCCAGGGTCTTGCACTACATCATTTTCTGCTCCTTTTGGAGTACTGGGCACTCTGGCAAGCAGGGGAGTGGTGCTCGCCACAGTTGATGCAAGTGGGAGGTGGCGCACATGGAGTATCTGGGTGCAGTAGACGTCCGCAGTCTCAACATGTGGCGCTGGAAGTGCAGTGGGAAGACATGTGCCCAAACTTCCAGCACTTAAAGCACCGCATAGGGGGTGGGACGTATGGTTTAATGTCACAACGGTAAACCATCACCTTGACCTTTTCAGGCAATGAATCACCCTCAAAGGCCAAGACGAAGGCACCAGTAGCAGCCCTGTTGTCTTTGGGTCCCCTGCAAAAGTGCTGGATGAAATGAATACCCCGCCGTTCTGAATTGGCACTGAGCTCGTCGTCAGACTGCAAGAGTAGGTCACAATGGAAAGTAATCTCCTGGACCATATTGAGACTTTTATGGGGAGTGACAGAAACAGGAATATCACCCAGCTTGTCACAGACGAGTATTGCTTGGGATTTGGCTGGGGATGCTGTCTGAATCAAGACTGTGCTGTTTCCCACCTTTGACAGCACTGTCACTTCTCCGAACTTATCCTCAAGGTGTTCAATGAAAAATTACAGCTTCGTCAGTAGGAAAGAGTTCCCATCAGTTCTGTTACACACTAACGACCAAGGCAAATATTGCTCCCTCCGTTCTGTAGCTCTATGTTCCTCTCATGGTGTAACAAGGGAGGGAAACGATTTAGGCTCATACCTGTCAGCATTGTATTCTGTCTTGCCCTTCTTAGAGACTGCAGGTGCCATACGGTCACCAGCAAGAGATGACTTAGTCCGCTTCATTGCGGGTCATCCACCCTGATGCCACCCACTCCGATCAGGGGCTCTCCCCACAGGTGCCACCTAGCCACAGCAAAGGCCAACTGGCATTATGGCCACTGCTGGGAGTCCTGATGCCCCAGGAAGACAGGCATCTACTCCTTGGCATATGTGGGGAGTTAACAGCTCAGGCAACAGTAGTGCGATCCCTGTGTTGTCACGGGGCTACCACCAAATGGGTACATGATAGCCCCACCACAACGGACTGGCTACCGTGCTGGACATTGGGTGTAGAGAAATCCAATATTGTCATGGGGGCGAAAGAGGACAGGAGACGACAGAAGAAGATCACATACCCCGGAAAGTGTCCTTACTCAAATAGTTGAATTGCAGGTGGAGATGCAAAGCCTTGACAAGAGATTCAGGAGATCGAATCTTAGGGCACTCGTGCATCATGTAAGGTGTCCTTCCCCATATGGCCCGCACTTCTGTAGGATTTTCAAAGTGGCAGGCATATGGCCCACACTTCCGTAGAATTTTGAAAGTGGCAGGTCAAACCATAGAATGGGACCTGAACTCGTAGGGCTGAAAACTGTGAGACTCCTTCTAGTTGCCTCTTACGACA
Organism: Schistocerca piceifrons; assembly: GCF_021461385.2. Classification (NCBI taxonomy): domain Eukaryota; kingdom Metazoa; phylum Arthropoda; class Insecta; order Orthoptera; family Acrididae; genus Schistocerca; species Schistocerca piceifrons. Next base: position 754,030,890 of record NC_060139.1, read on the forward strand.
GGCAGGAATACCTTGGGTCTATTCTAACCCCCGGACCTACAGGGGGGAAAGGTGTAGGGATGGTGCTGATAAAGTATCGCAGCTCATAATCTGCAAATACCCAGACTATATTCATCCAGTATTTGAGAATAAGAGCACTTAGTGACTTGCAACAAACTTTACATTACTTTCATACCTCTGCAAGACTTTGCACAACATAAAAACACAAGACGACACTCCAGAAAAATTATATTTAAGGATCTCACTGGACAGTAATTCATAATGGATACAATGTATGGCATAGCACATTGCAAGACAGATACAGCACAGTTCTAGCTAGGGTAGTAAACTGCACAATGAGGAGGAGCAGAGTTGGGTGGCAATCGCACATGTAGATGGCATGTTGTAGGTGGTGCTGAGAGGCACCTGTGCAGCTGTCACTCAGTCACAATGTCTCTCCCTGGCGGCAACACTTCGCAATAGTAGATGTGGAGTGACTTTCACATCACATGTGCCAGTCGTGTGATGACGAACCCAAAGTCTATGAGGTACCCAAGTGGGTTACCACAGCTACATTCTTGTTGTTCACATAGTAAAACTTCTGTGTCAGGCATGACCTTCTAATTTGTTACTTCTTTACTACTAACTCTATTCGCAACACATTTCGCAGAAAGTATCCACATATACCACTGGATGTACATGCAAAATTATATCACCTTCAACACAAAATTCGGGGAACATGAAGTCTTAAACATTGAGCTACGTTGAAATGAAACTGCAGGGCGAAATTAGCTATAAATACAGTGAAATAAGTGTACAAATGTGTGTGGAATATATGTGGAGCGTGCGTCAAATGCGCGTTTGTGGGCAAAGCCTAAACCCCTGAACTGATTTCAAACAAACTTGGTACACATATTACTTATTATCTGGAAAAAAATAATGTGGGGATGAGAACCAGCAACCTCCTATAGGGTTACGAGCAACATGGAGAGAGAAGGGAGAAGGAAGAGATGAACAGAGACAGAGAGAGGGTGTAGTAGCAGATGGAGGAGGAGGAGGGAAGGGGGGGGGGAGATAGAGGGGGGGGTGGCAAGAGGAAATGGACATGGGGGAGGAGGGGTTGGATAGAGAGGGGGGAGAGAAGGAGGTGGACAGGGGGGAGAGAAGGAGGTGGACAGGGGGGAGAGAAGGAGGTGGACAGGGGGGAGAGGAGGAGGTGGACAGATAGGGGGATGAGGAGATGGACTAATAGAACTGGAATAAACACAAACACCGAAGACAACACCAGATACTCAGCTAGTTGTAAACGAAAAAAATTCTCAATTTCTCCGGAAAACTTTTGGCATAACCTTCCGATTCCCTCTACACTTGAGTGATTAATAATACTTGAGAACACACAACACAATGGCTTCGTTATTAGACTCTTTCATACAATTACTGATTTACCATTCTTTGTGATTTAAACACTAAATTTCCTGTGGTTAAAACTAAATGGACTTTCCACTTGCTTTGATAACAGACTGAGCAAAATGCATGGCTGTGTTATATTACTTTTGTTCAAACTGTGAGATCAAACACTGTTTCTTGTGACTCAATACACTAGTGATGTATATTCAACTTTTTTCTTCTTAATAAAGAAGTTTAAGTGGGTCTGAATTAATGAGCTCATGGTTATAATAGGTATACAAACTAAAACAAACGAAATGGCTATTAGTGCAAGTGTTCTATAATAAATTTAATGAAAGAAAGAAAACCTGTCTTCTCCTAATACACGTTTAGGTTCATATCAACTGGAAAATGTGGCAATAACCAAACAAAACCACTGAGAAATTATAAAAAAGTGGGTCAGAAGAGGACTACGCATACATTCAGGCACACTTCTTACCAGAAATCAGAGCTAAAGTTAAGCAGGTCTTTAAATATGTCTGCTTGTGTCTGTATATGTGTGGATGAATATGTGTGTGTGTGCGCGCGAGTGTATACCCGTCCTTTTTTCCCCCCTAAGGTAAGTCTTTCCGCTCCCGGGATTGAAATGACTCCTCACCCTCTCCCTTAAAACCCACATCCTTTCGTCTTTCCCTCTCCTTCCCTCTTTCCTGATGAGGCAACAGTTTGTTGCGAAAGCTTGAATTTTGTGTGTATGTTTGTGTGTCTATCGGCGTGCCAGCACTTTCGTTTGGTAAGTCACATCATTTTTGTTGGTTATAATAGAGGGAAACATTCCACGTAGGAAAAATATATCTAAAAACAAAGATGATGTGACTTACCAAATGAAAGTGCTGGCAGGTCGACAGACACACAAACAAACACGCACACAAAATTCAAGCTTTCGCAACAAACTGTTGCCTCATCAGGAAAGAGGGAAGGAGAGGCAAAGACGAAAGGATGTGGGTTTTAAGGGAGAGGGTAAGGAGTCATTCCAATCCCGGGAGCGGAAAGACTTACCTTGTTGTTGTTGTTGTGGTCTTCAGTCCTGAGACTGGCTTGATGCAGCTCTCCATGCTACTCTATCCTGTGCAAGCTTCTTCATCTCCCAGTACCTACTGCAACCTACATCCTTCTGAATCTGCTTAGTGTATTCATCTCTTGGTCTCCCTCTACGATTTTTACCCTCCACACTGCCCTCCAATGCTAAATTTGTGATCCCTTGATGCCTCAAAACATGTCCTACCAACCGATCCCTTCTTCTAGTCAAGTTGTGCCACAAACTTCTCTTCTCCCCAATCCTATTCAATACCTCCTCATTAGTTACGTGATCTACCCACCTTATCTTCAGCATTCTTCTGTAGCACCACATTTCGAAAGCTTCTATTCTCTTCTTGTCCAAACTGGTTATCGTCCATGTTTCACTTCCATACATGGCTACACTCCATACAAATACTTTCAGAAACGACTTCCTGACACTTAAATCTATACTCGATGTTAACAAATTTCTCTTCTTCAGAAACGATTTCCTTGCCATTGCCAGTCTACATTTTATATCCTCTCTGCTTCGACCATCATCAGTTATTTTACTCCCTAAATAGCAAAACTCCTTTACTACTTTAAGTGTCTCATTTCCTAATCTAATCCCCTCAGCATCACCCGATTTAATTTGACTACATTCCATTATCCTCGTTTTGCTTTTGTTGATGTTCATCTTATATCCTCCTTTCAAGACACTGTCCATTCCGTTCAACTGCTCTTCCAAGTCCTTTGCTGTCTCTGACAGAATTACAATGTCATCGGCGAACCTCAAAGTTTTTACTTCTTCTCCATGAATTTTAATACCTACTCCGAATTTTTCTTTTGTTTCCTTTACTGCTTGCTCAATATACAGATTGAATAACATCGGGGAGAGGCTACAACCCTGTCTCACTCCTTTCCCAACCACTGCTTCCCTTTCATGTCCCTCGACTCTTATAACTGCCATCTGGTTTCTGTACAAATTGTAAATAGCCTTTCGCTCCCTGTATTTTACCCCTGCCACCTTTAGAATTTGAAAGAGAGTATTCCAGTTAACGTTGTCAAAAGCTTTCTCTAAGTCTACAAATGCTTACCTTAGGGGGAAAAAAGGACGGGTATACACTCGCACACACACATATCCATCCACACACACATATAAAAAATAAAAGGATTCCATATGCACACATTGTTGTTCACTGTGGCAGTCCTACACTGCGCTTATATATATATATATAGGAAAATATATATACATAGGCCTATAAAAAACTAAAAGGATTCCACGTCGGGTATGTAACAAGGAGGTGTGAGTAAGGAAATAGAGTATAAACCAAAGAGGAATCGATTGTGATAATTATTGAGGAATGTCGGGTCGAAGTATAGGTATACATAGTATCTGTTAAGAGTAAAGAAGTCTAAAAGTACACGAGGGCTCCACGGACTAAATGAAGTATTAATAAGTGAGAGTGAAGTGTAAAATAGATTTTTATTTTACCAGGAAATATTTAATTATAGTATACATAAAGATGTATACTAGGGCAGTGTACCATGAGGCCCACTCACAAAGGATAAGGGGGGCGTACCCGGCATTTGCTAAGGATATAGGGCAGGTGTACCTACATAGAAATAGGACGACCTGTGGCCTGATGAATAGAGATGTTTTATGATGGGGCGTACCTACCAGAAAGGGAGGAAGAAGTGCACTCATAGGGTCAACCCACATATAAGGTATAGGTACTGATCATTGGGGAAGAAGACAGTATTGTGACAGAAGTGACACATTTTATAGAAATTATTCTGGTAAGTTTGACTTCTATATTCCACTAGCATTATTATTATTATTATTATTATCATTATTATTATTTATGTGAGTTTACAAGTGTCGAGAAGAACAGTTTCATTTGCCAGAGTTCCTCCAGACTACAAACAGTCTATAATTAATGAGGCTGTTACATACTAAAGAAGCAGTACAAAGAATTAGAATAAAGAGTAAAATACTCAAGTGTCATGAACACCTGGAGCTTGTGATTGGAAACCGAAGGTTTAGGCTCGATGACTCCTACATATAAAAGAATTGACTCCAACATTGAGTGAAATACTCTGGTTTTATAGTCAAAGTAAAATGAAAAAATAAAAGGGTTATGCGTGGTTAATAAAAAAAATCTGGAATGCATACTTCTGAAATATGAATTGTTATATGTAATACTAATGTACATAATGAAAATGTATAAAATATCGTGTGTACGAGCTGAGGGGAGGGATATGTAGTGCTTCAAGAATTTCTGTGTAAATTCTAGAACCACTCATCCTTCTACCGTCTCGAACACACGATATTTTAAAAATAAGTGTGAGAGAGCCTACATACTGCGCAACACATGCTTGTGTGTGCAGGCTGGAAAGGAGCCATGAGCACAAGGTATACGTGACGACCTAACAGCATAGACAAGTGTTTGCCGCTTGTGCCATGGAAGTTGTATTGGAAGAACAAGGAGTGTTTATGTATCTTATGGTGTTTTATATTATAGATTATTGTAATGCGAAAAAAGAAGAACAGTTGAAAACTGTTAATTGTACTTCAGGTGTTGGTCTTAATAGAAGCAAGACTGTTCATATATTATGTGGTTGTTAAACCAAATATATTGCAGATTTATTTAATCGATTTTAACGCAAGATGAATCGGTTGACTTGTAACCATTTGAATATTAATGTGAGAAATGGTGAATATGTTACTTGTGGAAGTTGAAATACATCATGACTGAACTAAAAGTATTCTTCGAGTACTAAATTATTTCAAAAAGAGAGTGAGTCTTATAAATTCCCATAACCAGCATTATTCTACAGAGAAGAAGGTCTTTGAGATCGACGGAGCTGGCAATCCAGAGAAGAAGATTGGCTGTGCAGATCAAATAAGTCAACCGATGTGAGAGAGGTGTGAATATTGCAATCCAAATTCACATCGCTTCTTATCGTCAAAACACCATTAGAAGTGAACATAGTGTGTCCAATTTCTCATCTTATTCCTGACACCATCAGAAGGCTATAAAAAAATTTTGTGTTTAAACTTACTTTATGCTGGAAAAATACATTACCACTAGCTTTAGTCATAGGGCAACAAAAAATTTTTTTCATGTAACTGTGACAACATTACCTCCATCCTCCAACAGTTCATCATCAATGGAAATAGCAGTTACATCAATTTCTCCAGACAGCTACTGATATTTGTATCTTTATATCTTTTCAAAGTACTCTGACCTATGCTTCACTCACTACAGCATTTGTTCTGCCACTTAGTGAAGACTCCACAATGGGCTTATTTCATGAAGTCCTCAAACATGCATCATATACATAGATTCTGGAAAATTATCTCAATGACTGTAGAAGGGTCCTTTGATTTTGGGAACAGGAAGAAATTGCATGGAGCTACAGCAGGGCTCTAGTGTGGATGAGGAAATGTCACGAATTTAGACTCCACCAGCAGAAACTTTGTTTATGCCGTGTGGTGAGCTAGACCGTTGTCATGTTGGTGCAGAAGTTGCACAAGACCAAGTTTTGGTTGGTTGGTTACCTGCTCCACAGATCCATATTAACAATAAACATCATGTTATGGAATGTGTCAACTGAACAAATATAGCACGCATTTTTTTTAATAGTCGTATGGCAATATTGGATCCGACTCCATCAAGAGGGATGTTCAGATGCCTGGTGCAAGTCTCACAATTTGATGCCACTTCAGCAACTTGTGTGGCCTTACCTGCTCCTGTAATACTACAAGACAACGTTTAATTAATAGATTCTGAACCAAGTGTTGCTCCAAGCTTATCTTCGCACCACTGAGATCTGAAAGTTAGCAGAAAGGAGACAGACATTTTGAGGTCTGATCAGGATTTGATTCCATGACCTTTCAAGTTCAAGTTCATGCACTTTACCATTAGACCAAGCCTAATATTTACAGGGCTACATGCTTGTCATTTACAGGTTTTTTTTCTGAATAAATGACTAATTTGTTTTTCTATTTAAGAATTCCTCTCTGGTGCAGGAGTTGTTCAGGAGAAATACACTGACCAGGACGAAAAACGAAACACCCAATAAACAATGTGTAATCATTGTGCAGCTAAGTGAAGCACTTCAATCAATTTTTTGAGACAGATTATGCTAATGGTGTTGCTTTGCAAACAAACAATGAAGTGTTATTGCACTAGCCTCAATTGTTGTGTCCTGTGCAGCCTTGAAAACACGTCACGGAATGTGAGCGAATAACGTTTTCCCTCTCTTATGGCACTATTTGTTGTACCCTGAATTTTTACCCTTTAAATCACACATTTGTGGGGTATTTCTGTGATTGTTATCATCAGCATTCTGGCATAAAAATGCTGTTAAGCCTGGAACAAGCTGCGAAAGCCATTGCTTTGGTGAAAGATGGCAGCAGCATGCATTATGTTGCAGAAGTGTTGAGGACTACACCTTCCATGATTTCTAGAACTACTAAAGTAGAGGGAAACTGGAGGCTTTGCAAGGAGACCAGGAACAGGCCTGAGAAGAGCAACAATGGTGACAGATGACTGCTTCTTACAACATCTGGTTATTTGCAACCGTTACACATCCGCTATTGAAACATGAAATCAACTCCACCATGTTCGAAGGGTCAATGTTAGTGAAAGAACCATTTGAAGAGGCTGGAAGAAGCCAATCCTCAGTCCAAAAGACATGCTGTAGGTCTGGAACTCGCCAGAGAGCATTGCACAGCTCAATTACGTTTCACAAAGGAACATCTTGGCTGGACAGTACAACAATGGGATCAAGAGTTGTTCATCAATGAGTTGTGATTTGGCATCCGATCACCTGACAGAAGAGAGAGGGTCAGGACAAGGCCAGGGCAGAAGTATTCCCCTTGTACATTCTCGTGCAGGATGCCTTTTCAGGATGGTTCTGTGATGGTGTGCACAGGAATCAATACAGCAGCAAGGATGGATTTGGTCTTGCGGAGCATGGGACCTTACCACACACCAGTATGTGGAGGATATCCTTCTGGAGCACGTTGTGCCTTTCGCTCCATTTACTGGTGATGGTTTTACACTAATGCACACAATCCATATCCACAAGTTGCAAGAATTGTGCAAGAGTTCTTGAATGAAACATGGAGTCATTCTATGAGTTGGCCTGCTCAAAGCCCTGATTTGAATCCTATCAAGCATGTTTGGGACTGGCTGAGGAGAAGAGCCCATCAGCACTATCCAGAGACCCTACAGGACCTACAGAGTGCCCTCCTGGAAGAATGGGATATGATTCATCAACAGGACTTTACTGCATTAATCAGGAACCTGCCTGAAAGGTTGAATGCCGTCACTGGTGCAAGAAGTGACAATATGTGCTTTGGATAATGCGAGCAGAGGTCCACGAGATCGTCCTGAGGCCTGTGAAGTGTATAACATCACAGTAGACATGCATTACCATTATGAGCTTGCTCAAAATTTCCTTGAAGTGTGCATCTCTGGCTTAATTTGTTTATAATCATCTTTCTTTTTTCATTGTTGGACACTCAGATGGGATTGTACCACAATATTCCATCATAAGGTAGTGGATTAATGTCGCAAAATTATAAAATTTACAATAAATTTCAATTTTAGGTTGAAATTCAAGTGTTGCGTTTTTCGTGATGGTCAGTGTATCTTTAATCTGAAAAAACTTGTCTCTGTTAGAGATTTTATTTCAATGGTAGACTGTCAAAGAGTTTTATAACAGCATATTTCACCCCTTTCTGTGTCACAGTTAGATCCATTGAAATGTAATGCAGGACAATTTGGAAACTCTAGTGGCACTTGTGAATTTCTCTATACCTCTCAAATACAGATGAATAAATCTCATTGTGGTTAATATTCCCAGCTATTAAAAGAAATGCCTGTAACTTCTGTGTGTGTGAATCATACACATAGTTCTAATTACTTTCTGCTGTGCTATGAATACTTTTAGTGTAATTGAGGAGTTACTTCAGAATATGATCCTGTAAGACATCTGTGAATGAAAATACAGCATACAAAATACTTAACTTACTGGCTTTTAAATCAGTCTGAATCAGTAAAAGTTGGCAATTATTCTTACAGCAAAAGTAGCCGAACCTAAATGTTTTAGATTGTCTGCGACATGGTTTTTTCAGATTAAGTTTTAATAAGTCTGCACTGCAAAGAACTTACAACTTCCTACCTTGCTTATTATTTCTGGTTGGTATACTAGTAGGAAATGAGATAGTTTTGATGGTACAAAACTGGCTGAACTGCGCTTTGTGAAGTTAAAAGCTAACCCATTTGCACAAACGCAGTTGATAACTTTCACCAAACTATCATTTGCTTTTTTCTGTTGGTGTTTCTTTGCTCAGCTTCAGAACAATGCTATTACTATATCATCTACAAACAGGACAATTATGACCCGATTCAAATAAAATGGCAGATCATTAACCTAAAGGAACATGCTTGTGAATGAGGCCTGTGGGGCTTCCATTTCAATTCCCCACTTCAGATGACGTGGCATCCCTCTCTTTATTACTCGATCAGCCTAAACAAGTACCAAACCAACCATGTGCCAAACTATGTATTCCATAGAAACTTAATTTCACAAAAAGAATATTATGACTGACCCAATCAAATGCATTCAATAAGTCACAGAAGATATGAACAGCTGATATGCCACCATTTAAGGGATTTTATTATGTGCTCCATAGAAATATAAATACCTGACTCAGTCGAGTGGTTCAATTTGAAATCAGAAGTGCGATGGGGTATGAATCCCAATACTATGAGGTAGGTGACAACCCTGAAACACACTACTGGCCATTAAAATTGCTACACCAAGAAGAAATGCAGATGATAAAGAGGTATTCATTGGACAAATATATTATACTAGAACTGACATGTGATTACATTTTCATGCAATTTAGGTGCATAGATCCTGAGAAATCAGTACCCAGAACAATCGCCTCTGGCCGTAATAACGGCCTCGATACGCCTGGGCATTGAGACAAACAGAGCTTGGGTGGCGTGTAGAGGTACAGCTGCCCATGCAGCTTCAACACGATACCACATTTCATCAAGAGTAGTGACTGGCGTATTGTGACGAGCCAGTTGCTCGGCCACCATTGACCAGACGTTTTAAATTGGTGAGAGATCTGGAGAATGTACTGGTTAGGGCAGCAGACGAATGTTTTTTGTATCCAGAAACGCCTGTGCAGGACCTGCAACATGCGGTCGTGCATTATCCTGCTGAATTGTAGGGTTTCGCAGGGATTGAATGAAGGGTAGAGCCATGGGTCGTAACACATCTGAAATGTAACGTCCACTGTTCAAAGTGCCGTCAGTGCGAACAAGAGGTGACCGAGACGTGTAACCAAGGGCACCCCACACCATCACGCCGGGTGATACACCAGTATGGCGATGACGAATACACGCTTCCAATGTGCATTCACCGCAATGTCGCCAAACACGGATGCGACCATCATGATGCTGTAAACAGAACCTGGATTCATCCAAATAAACTACGTTTTGCCATTCGTGCATCCAGGTTCGTCGTTGAGTACACCCTCACAGGAGCTCCTGTCTATGATGCAGCGGCAAGGGTTGCAGCGGCAAGGGTAACTGCAGCAATGGTCTCCGAGCTGATAGTCCATGCTACTGCAAAACGCCATCTAACTGTTCGTGCAGATGTTGCAAACGTCCCCATCTGCTGACTCAGGGATCGAGACATGACTGCACGATCCATTACAGCCATGCGGATAAGATGCCTGTCATCTCGACTGTTAGTGATACGAGGCCGTTGAAATCCAGCATGGCGTTCCATATTACCCTCCTGAACCCACCGATTCCTTATTCTGCTAATAGTCATTAGATCTCTACCAACGCGAGCAGCAATGTCGCGATACGATAAACCACAATCGCGATAGGCTACAATCCGACCTTCATCAAAGTCGGAAACGTGATGGTACACTTTACTCCTCCTTACACGAGGCATCACAACGTTTCACCAGGCATTGCCGGTCAAATGCTGTTTGTGTATGAGAAATCGGTTGGAAACTTTCCTCATGTCAGCACGTTGTAGGTGGCGCCACTGGCGCCAACCTTGTGTGAATGCTCTGAAAAGCTAATCATTTGCATATCACAGCAGCTTCTTCCTGTCTGTTAAATTTCGCGTCTGTAGCACGTCATATTCGTGGCGTAGCAATTTTAATGGCCAGTAGTGTACATAAACTTCTACAAAATTTTAGAAAATGTTGTAAGGAGTAACATTTGGTGATAGTTGTTGACATTCGTGGAGCCACCCTTCGCATAGGGAGGCCTTAACAATGGTGTATTTTAATCTGTCTAGGAAAACATCCTGAATTAATTATGTATTGCGTACGTGACTCAGAACATTACATACTATAGGGCTACAACTGTTTGATCTTTGTGGAGTGTTTATTCACCTCATATCAACTTTTACTTTTTAAAGCCACGACAGTTTTTCTTATTTTTAACTGGGGACATGACATCAATTTTTATGTCCTCTTTATTGCTTTTTTGGTGTACTGTTTTGTTCTTTCTTCTATTGCATCAATTTCCTCACCTATTTCAAGAAGTAGTTATTAAAAATATCTATAATACGGAAATGATGGACTGCTACTCGCGACATATAGAAGGTATAATGAAAAGTGATTGGCATTTTCTAATATTAGTAGAGCACTAAGAAAGTACTAGAAATTAGCAATAGCTTATGTCATTGAAGTGAGTTTGTGCGAATTACTCATCATTTGTATGCAGCTTAAAGCTAGCCTATACTCATTTAGATTGTTTCCAACCCGGAATTTTCATTACCATAAAAAATTACCAAATAGACTCATACTGTTGTTAAGTGATTTGTATGCAAGAAAACCAAAATACCGAGTCACACAGGAAAATGGGAACATTTCCACAATCCAATAAAACTAGAAGTGATGAAGGAAAGAAATTGCATTCATAGTAATTGAAACCTTACAACTTCGCCATTTACGAAACACTGATGGCATTTATCATTTTTTAACGTCCTTTAGATGGCGTCCTCCGGTACGAATATATTTGTGAAGCCTGCTATTGAGTGTCCTCATTGACTGTTGCAGCATCTCAGCTGGGATACTGTGAATTGCATCCCGAATTCTCTGTTTTAACTCATCCAGGGTTTTTGGTCGAGTCATGTAGACTTTGATCTTGAGGTAGCTCCAAAAAAAAAAAAAAAAAAAAAAAAAAAAAAAAAAAAAAAAAAAAAAAAAAAAAACCACAAATGGATAAATCTGGCAGTCTAAGGGGTCAGGGAATGTTACCAAATTGTGAGATCACATGGTTGCCAAACAATTCTCACATATATGCCATTGATTGCCGTGCAGTGTGCGATGTCTCTCTGTTCTGTTGAAACGAGGCTTCTTAAACGTTTGGAAAGTTGTTCAATGCAGATGCAATGAAAGTTCATAACATCTCCACGTAACGATCGGTGTTAACAGTTACTGTGTTTCCTGTTCATTTGCAAAAAGATACGGTCCAATAATACCATGTGATGAAACACCACACCATACTGTCACTTTACTAGCATGTACAGGGCGCTCATGACCGTCATTAGGATTTGTGTTTGTCCTGTAACGGTAGTTCTGTTTATTCATATAACCTGAGATGAAAATGTGCCTCATCTGACATTCACAACTTTTTTTTAAAAATTCATTGTCATTGTTTATTTTTGTTATCATTTGTTGAAAAAATCCTAATTGTAACCGGTAATCGTTGTGCTTCAATTGTTGCATCATCTGTAGTTTGTACGGATGAAATTTTAAATCAGGATGAAGAATTCTGTGAACACAATCCTGGGACATTCCAACCACTGCTGCTTGCTTATGAATTGAACACTGTGGGCTCCATAAGACAGACTCGTGTACAACATCAATGTTTGCTGGGGAACGCACACTTGTTGGTCATCCTGTTGGTTTCTTCTTGTTTTGTTTGGTTTGGTTTGGTTTGGTTGTTTGGGGAAGGAGACCAGACAGCGTGGTCATCGGTCTCATCGGATTAGGGAAGGATGGGGAAGGAAGTCGGCCGTGCCCTATCAGAGGAACCATCCCGGCATTTGCCTGGAGTGATTTAGGGAAATCACGGAAAACCTGAATCAGGATGGCCAGACGCGGGATTGAACCATCGTCCTCCCGAATGCGAGTCCAGTGTTTCTTCTTGTTGGCAGATCCAATCAGTTCATAGTTGTTAATTCAACATTTTATCGCATGTTTCGATGGAACAGTGTAATGACGTCCTAAATTATAAAAACATCAAAACTCCCTCTGCCCCGCTACCAAACTATCACTGTTTTTATAAACATTTTTACGGCTGACGCATGCCGTTGTCCGTTCCAATGATCCATGATTACTGAAATGGCGGACTGTTTACTCACTGTCACGAACCTGCAGTGCTGCCACTAGTAACTTCAGACATTCCCATTGTACTGAATCACCCTGTATCATAGTTGATTCCACCCATGGCTTTATTCAAATAATTAACAAAGACTACCCAAAATATGAAAAATTTCACATGTTGAGAGCTACTTCCACTGATGATGAACAGCAGATCTACAGAATGCCTTTATCTCTGGATCATCTGCTCTGTCTCTGGGATGGATGTTGGTAGCACAATTTTGAAATTAGAACAAACAAGTTCTCTTCCAGACACCATAAAAGTTACTGTGATAATACAATTTCAATCAGCTATTGGATGTTACTTATCTATTTTCTTGAGCATGGAGCAATGGCACATGCTATGAAGACATTTCATGAAACATTGCATAATAATCCTAAAGGACCCTACTTTTCAATGGCATTAAATTTTCCCCAAATAATTAGTGTGGGTGCACCTACTTTTTACATGTGTCTCCAGAGTCTGCTTGGGGAATGCCTCATCACTCAGTTCCCTGTACATGTGTTTTGTAACGTGATTTTGTGGTTATAGATATCTTTGACAGATTTTCCTTGGTGAAATTTTGAAATTGAAAGTGACATGTGGCACTGTTCAATTGTGGTTCAATTGGTGGATTAAAGGCTTTACAAGAAGTAGAAATATTCAGTTTTATCTCCCATTATAATAAATGTCAAATATACGAGAAGGTTTTTTTTCCCACATAAAATATTTTCTCAAAGGTAAATATGGCTACAGTACCTGAGCTTCATATGAATACCCCATTCTCAGTTAAATCTGTCTTAAGATTAGAAAGCAATGAAATATGCACCTATTGAAGTTTTCCATCATCTACAAAAGAAACTAGGTTGTTTGTAAAATAATTTCTAACTACAAAGTACTGTATCACTCCCCATCATGCACTAACAACAAGTTTCAAACAGCAATTTTGTTTTACAGTGACACTGATACAATAGAAAAGATATTCAGCACATATGTTTTGATTAGCAAAATATACAATGCCACTGATTAAGTCAAAGTATCATGGTTGCAAGTCCATATTAAGTTTAAGTCTCCTTATAATTAGCCAAGTTGTCCAGCAGGATCATACTTGAGAAAGTACTATAATGCGTAGACCAATCACGAGTTTGAGAACAACTTTACATTGAGTGTGAACAGCAGATAATTGGATTACTTACCTCTAAAGCTTGCTGATGTTCTTGTGCATGATATTGGTCAAAAAATGTCAGAAGATCCCTTAATACAATAAATGTTGATATAGTATCAGAAGCACAGGAAAATGGTTGTCCTGCATAGCGATTTGTTATACTATATGCATATTCTTGTAACCTGCTTCTCAGTGAATTTGGTTTTTTAACTTTATGAACCACTTGACTTAACAGTGATGACATGAGGCTTAATACTTTCTCTTGATTCTATAAAAAAATAAAATTAAAGATAAAAATAAAAAAAATTAATACAAGTGATTAAGAAAATCTCATGAAAAAATTTTTGTTGAAGAGCAAATTTATTAATGAAGTGTACTATAAAAACATTTTACTTACAGCTGCTAAATCGTACAATTTTATGGCTTCTTCAAACAAGCCTTTCCTCTCAGCCTCTGCTGCGACCATTTCTATTACATCCTTTACATCCATCTGTAACAATATATTAAGAGTAATAAATGGAAGTACCAATGAAAAAGCAACAGCAATTATTATGAAACTGAGATCGCACCATAATGTGTTTTGAAGTTAATCACAACTAACATCAGCGTAACACTTGTAGTAAGGGAATGTAATTTATGCATGAATCTTTTACGTCGTTTATATCAGACCGTAATTACGTTGTACGTGTCTTATGACCAATGTAATAGTCACAAGTGACAGTCTTTAAAATTCTAAATCATTTCCACTGAGCATTGAGGTGTGGGGGTGTTCAACATAATAATGTGTTTAGCTTTCATTTATCTTGTTCTAAGGTTATGATAACCTGACCCACATCTACACCTATACTCTGCAGACCACTGTGGGATCTCATTGTACCACTTACTACAGCTTTTTCTTGTTCCCTTCATGTATGAAGTGCAGGAAGAATTAAATGCCTCTATGCATGCTGTGGTTAATCTAATTTTGTCCTCACAATCCCTGTTGGAGCCATATGTAGGAGGCTGTATTATATTGTTACAGAGTCATTATTTAAAGCTGATTGTTGAAACTCTGTAAGTAGGCTTTCTCACAATACTTCATTTCTATCTTCATGACCCTGGCAGTTTAGTTACTTCAACACCTGTCTGACAATATCCCATGGGTCAAAGAAACCTGTGACCATCTGTGCTGCTCTTCTCTGTAGACGTTCACTATCCTCTGTTAGTCCTATTTGGTTGAGGTCCCACATACTTGAGCAATAGTATAGGACGGTTAAGCAATCTCCTCTGTAGACCAATTGCATTTTCCTAGTGTTCTAACAATAAACTGAAGCCTGCCATCTGCCTTACCCACAACTGGGCCTTTGCGATCATTCCATTTCATATCCCTACTAAGTATTACACTCAGGTATCTGTTTTAGTTGACTGTTTCCAACCAGGCCTCACTGGTACTGTAGTCTTAGGATACTACATTTTTTTCATTTTTTGAGTTGCACAGTTTCACATTTATGAACTTTGTGCCTCTTTGAAATCTTATCAAGATCTGGCCGAATATTTATGCAGTTTATTTCAGACAGTACTTTATTATAGATCACTGCATTATCTGCAAAAAGACTGAGGTTAATATTAATATTGTCTGCAAGGTCTTGAGCAGCTAAATCGACAGCCAACGCGTAATGGAAATATTTTAGATCTGGTAGCCACGAACAGACCAGACCTCATCAACGGTGTCAGTGTTGAGACAGGGATTAGTGATCATGATGTTGTCATTACGACTATGGTTACGAAAGTTAAAAAGTCGGTCAAGAAGGCTAGGAGAGTATTCTTACTAGAAAGATCAGATAAGCAGTTGTTAGCATCCCACTTAGTAAATGAATTGACTTCATTTACTTCCGGTACGATGGACGTGGAAGAATTATGGGCAAATTTTAAACACATTGTAAATCACGCATTTGACAAGTATGTGCTGAAAAAGTGGGTTACGGACGGAAAAGACCCACTGTAGTTTAACAGCGCAATTCGGAGAATGCTCAGGAAGCAAAGGCAGTTGCACTCGCAGTACAAGAAAGATCGGGAGAATGAGGACAGGCAAAAGTTAGTAGAGATTCGTGCTGCTGTAAAAAGAGCGATGCATGAAGCATTCAACTACTGCCACTGTCATACCTTAGCAAAAGATCTTGCTAAAAACCCAAGGAAATTCTGGTCTTACATAAAATCGGTAAGCGGGTTGAAGGCTTCCATCCAGTCACTCACTAATCAGTCTGGCCTGGCAACGGAAGACAGCAAAACAAAAGCTGAAACTTTAAATTTAGCATTTGAGAAATCTTTCACGCAGGAGGATCGTACAAACCTACCGCTGCTTGAGTCTCGTACAGATTCCCGTATGGAGGACATAGTGATAGACATCCCTGGGGTTGTGAAGCAGCTGAATGGGTTGAAAATAAATAAATCGCCAGGTCCTGATGGGATTCCAATTCGGTTTTACAGAGAGTACTCTACTACACTGGCTCCTTACTTAGCTTGCATTTATCGCGAATCTCTTGCCCAACGTAAAGTCCTGAGCGACAGGAAAAAATCGCAGGTGACGACTGTATATAAGAAGGGTTGAAGGACGGATCCTCAAAATTACAGACCAATAACCTTGTTGCAAGATTCTCGAACATATTCTCAGTTCGAATATAATGAATTTCCTTGAGACAGAGAAGTTGCTGTCCATGCATCAGCACGGCTTTAGAAAGCATCGCTCCTACGAAACGCAACTCGCCCTTTTTTCACACGATATCTAGCGAACCATGGATGAAGGTTATCAGACGGATGCCATATTCCTTGACTTCCGGAAAGCGTTTGACTCGGTGCCCCACTGCAGACTCCTAATGAAGGTACGAGCATATGGGATTGGTTCTCAAGTATGTGAGTGGCTTGAAGACTTCTTAAGTAATAGAACCCAGAATGTTGTCCTCGATGGTGAGTGTTCATCGGAGGTGAGGGTATGATCTGGAGTGCCCCAGGGAAATATGGTAGGTCCGCTGGTGTTTTCTATCTACATAAATGATCTTTTGGATAGGGTGGATAGCAATGTATGGCTATTTGCTGATGATGTTGTGGTGTACGGAAAGGTGTCGTCACTGAGTGACTGCAAAAGGATACAAGATGACTTGGGACAGGATTTGTGACTGGTGTAAAGAATGGTAGCTAACTCTAAATATAGATAAATGTAAATTAATGCAGATGAATAGGAAAAAGAATCCTGTAATGTTTGAATACTCCATTAGTAGTGTAGCGCTTGACACAGTCACGTCGATTAAATATTTGGGCGTAGCATTGCAGAGCGATATGAAGTGGGACAAGCACGTAATGGCAGTTGTGGGGAAGACTGATAGTTGCCTTCGGTTCATTGGTAGAATTTTGGGAAGATGTGGTTCATCTGTAAAGGAGACTGCTTATAAAACACAAATACGACCTATTCTTGAGTACTGCTAGAGCGTTTGGGATCCCTATCAGGTCAGATTGAGGGAGGACATAGAAGCATTTCAGAGGCGGGCTGCTAGATTTGTTACTGGTAAGTTTGATCATCACGCGAGTGTTACGGAAGTGCTTCAGGAACTCGCGTGGGAGTCTCTAGAGGAAAGGAGGTGTTCTTTTCGTGAATTGCTAGTGAGGAAATTTAGAGAACCAGCATTGAGGCTGACTGTAGTACAGTTTTACTGCCGCCAAATTACATTTTGCGGAAAGGCCACCAAGATAAGATAAGAGAGATTAGGGCTCGTACAGAGGCATGTAGGCGGTCATTTTCCCCTCGTTCTGTTTGGGAGTGGAACAGGGAGAGAAGATGCTAGTTGTGGTACGAGGTACCCTCTGCCATGCACTGTATGGTGGATTGCGGAGTATTTGTGTAGATGTAGATGTAGACATGAGCAACAAGATCCCAACACACATCCCTGGGTCACACCCAGAGTCACTTTTACACCTGACAATGACTCTCCACCCAAAATAATTTTCTGCATCCTCCCAACCAAAAATTCCTCAACCCCAGTCACAAATTTTGCTTGGTATCCCATATGATCACACTTCTGATAATAAGCATGGCTGTGATACAAAATGCTTTTCAGAAATGAAGAAACACTGCATTTACCTGACTACCTTGATCCAAAGTTTTCAGTAATTCATGTGAGAGAAGTGTGAGTTGGGTTTCAAGTGACAAATTTTTACGAAATCTGTGCTTACTAGCATGAAAGAGATCATTCTGTTTCATATGCCTCATTATTTTTGCCCTGACAATACATTCAAAATTCTACCACAGATCGATGTCAGGGGTACCAGACAGTAGTTTTGTGGATTACTTCTGATACACTTCTTGTAGACGAGAGTGCCCAGGCTTTCTTCCAACTATTGGGCACAGTTGTTTGCTTGTTGGTTCTAAAATCGATTATAGTTCGAAGAAGGGCAAGCTCAGCCAAAATTTCAGTATAGAATTTGATACGGATTCCATCCGGCCCTGGTCCTTTATTCAGTTTAATGACTTCAGCTGGTTCTCAATGCCACTGACACTAATATCAATTTTACTCATATTTTCAGTGGTACAAGAATTATAATTGAGCAGTTCTCCTGGTATTTCATTGTAAATAAACATTTGAAAATAAACATTTCTGCATTTGCTTTGCTACTCTCCATTTCAGCTCCTGTCTAGTCCATGGCCACGAACTGTGGTGCCCCTATCATACTTTATATGTGACCAGAATTTCTTTAGGTTTTGTGAAAATCATTACACAAAATTCTGCTATGATGGTCACAGTAGGGCACAAGCATTGCTCTCTTGACAGCGAAACGCTTTTCATTCAGCATCTCTGTATCTATTGTCCTATGCTTTGTCTTACACCTATTACACAGTAATCTCTGTTTCTTTAGATGTTTCCTTACAGTGACTGCATACCATGTAAGGACCCTTGTCCTAAGCTGAAAGTTTCAAGTTCCTCATTGAGATCTGACAATACTGCTTCTTTGCCTAGTCTGCTGGACATCTAAATCTTTCAATTTGTTTCAGTTGTCCTTCACAGTCTCTGGTTCAAGCCTTCCACTCCACTCAGTTGGCTGCATCCCATTCCATCAATGGCTGCCAGAATAGCCTCTTCAACATTCTGAATGAAGGCCCCCCCCCCCCCCCCCCCCAGACATACACACTGAGTCCACCTAGTGTTTCTTCCAATCCCTTGCTTCCATTTTCCTGACGGTTATCATTATTCACTGTACGTTTGAACCTCCAATGATTAACAGACTGCTACGTATTTGTGTTGCCATTCTACTGACACAAGACATAGCAGGTTTCTCAACACGCGAAATGGGTCTCACTGGTCCAGTGGTTTTGAAGGAAATCGGCACCTCGAACTTGTTGGTTCCTGTGTCACTGCACTGGACAGCATGACCTACCATGGACATGTCATTCACAGTCAAGTGGATGAGTAATGCCGATCCTGTATTTCCTGTAGAAGAAGCAGTTTTCTCTCACAAGGATAGTACTTGAGTCAACTTTGGTAACTCTGCTACATGACTCTCGGTAGCCCCCTTACCACATCTATCCACATCAGCTTCCAATCACTTCACAGTAGTCAGGGAAATTTCCAGCTGCTGATTAATAGAACCAGGTCATCCCCTCCTGAGAGCAACAACACAGTGGGGCTGCATTATGCCTGGTACAATGTTTTACAGACAGTAAACAAATAGTGTTAATCTAAGCTTGCTGATTCTCTTTCAATCTACGAGGCTAACACACTACAAGAATTACCATTAGCCTTTTAGAACTAAAGTGGCTAACAGTAAAAAACTTCCCACCAGTTTTACTGTTTCTTGGAAATGTTTTCAGGTTACAGTCACTAACAAATTAAACAATAGCATTAACTTACAATAAATGCAGACAATATATACACCCGTTAAAAGAGAAAACTAATACGACATGGTATGTTACTTATTTACTGTAACTTTCACTCACAAATAACAGATTTATGCAAAACACTCATTACATATGAAAAGCTTTGCAAGTGTCCAAAAATGTTTACAATTGATGATCTAGTACTACATAATATATCATGTTCATGAATTTTGACCAAATATTTACATGTAACTGTATCCTACACCCTTTGCAATAATCGCCTTTATCTCTACACTATTACATCACAGAAGTGGAACTGCAATATATGTAAAACTGAACACCGCAAGCTATTTGCAGCATAAGAGAAGGTTAAATTACTAACCTTTAAGCAGTCTGTTCCAATAGTTTGCTGAAACTGTAACATATGAAAAGGAAATTATGACAGCATTGAATAAGTAATGAAATAAAGTTTAGTAGGTTGGCCCTCTTTGGCAATTCAGTATGGGAATCTTCACTCTACTGGTAAAGGAATTGTGTGTAACTTTGAGCTTTTTCACATATACTGAGCTTACGATCAATACATTAAAAAGAAGTCAGCTACTGCCTTTTAATGACTTAGAATGCAGCAACCCCCAGAAATGGGTGATTCTGATGCTGGTCCAGATATGTATGCAGATGAGCTCTCAAGTAAGTAATGAAGAAAAGAAACAATGAAGCAAAGTATTTGTAAGAATAGGTTACACGAATGAACATTTCTAAAATAAGTCTGGTTGTAAAATATAATTTGATTGCAGGTAGGAAATGACAGTGCAGCATCTTTTTAAGCTATTAATTTCATTGTTGTTACTGCATAAGAGACCCAAAGGCAGTCGATGAGAGATATGGATGCTGTGCAGTTTCACTACCCTCCCCCCATGCACTCACTTCAGGAAATTGGCAGCACAAATACATTACTCGTCATGCCTTCCATGCTGATGTTTTACTTCTCATTGTGTATATCTGTGGATGGATATGATTATGTGTTGTTTGGGCATACAATAGCGATATCTTAGTGCCTTTATTGAAATTTTATGGGAGGGGAGGGGGGGGGGGGGGGGGTGAGTAAAAATGCATGCACATGCTTATTTGAAAATCACACATTTATTCAGATCTAAAACTTAATATAATAACGTAACATTTGTGGGACAGGGTTAAGAGAGTACAGCAGACATCTGTGGCCAATTGATCACAGGAATAGAAAGAATGAACCAGCCACTTTGTAACACTTTAGAATCTCCAGCCTAAAAGCTTAGGCCATAGTCTGGACACTATACGAAATTTTAAAAGCTTTACCACACTCATCATCAGCCCTACCTTAAATTGCTTCTGTGCTCTCACCATAATATAAAAGGCATTCAGTTAAAATAGTGTACACTGATTCACACGTCACTGACATCACACAGTGGGTCATCGCTGGAATATGATGAAGTCTGTTAGAGGACAATATCCAATTCAAAGGTGGGTCAGGATAAAATTCATCTTATGAGATTGAGTGATTTGAGGTATGTCATGGCCACATAGTTGTTTCCAGTGACAGCCACTCCTCTTCCCACACTCATATGGTTCCCGATTCAACAGCAAAAAGACAGCCTGCAAGGCATGGCACATTGTTTCATGCAGGCCTTTTTGGCTGCAGTCTCTCCTTGCTCATTCCCCTAAATTCTCATTTGCCTCAGTAACCAGCAGAATGATTAATGATTTGCTTCCTGTTGAAGAAGATAAAATATGTCAAACACATTTTGTGTCATGTACACTGCTGACTACATTTGCTGCAATGACAACAGAGCACTAAGGGAATCACAGGAAATGAAAAACTTTTTGTACTTTAGATGCCTCGTCTGCGACAGTGCATTCCGGATTTCATGGAGTTCTGCAGTAAATATGGTAATTCATTAGAAAAGTAAATCCTGAATAAATAGTTGGGAACACAACTGTACACCCAAGGGATACTCTTGCTCTGAGCCATCAGTGACCACAATTTTAAAATTATGACGGCTATCTAAAAAGTTATAAAATGAAGATACAACAGTTAAATTCGCAATGCAAATTGCTCCAACCTTGGTGTAAAACCATAAAATCAGTCACATCCATCTCAAAGGCAATCCTTCCATCAACCACAACCACCTCTATAAGGCAATTCATCACACAAATCCTTTAGGGTTTCACTACTCAGTGCCTGTAATGAAAGTGTCTTTCCATTGGTGAGAAGCAATATTATGGTACGCACGCACCTTTTACACAAGTACTGTCTTATAGAAGTGTCACACTATGAGCAGTTGCCACCTTATATCGAGCGAGGAGGGCACACGAGCCTCACTGTACAGGCTCTTCATAGTGCTGGCTCTAAAGGCCCAAGTTGCAAGCTTAAATCCTCCATCATACACTGCAACTAACATTTTTAAGTAGACGGATCTTGCAGAACCACACATCCTGCACCCATGATAAAGCCGTGAACACACAAATGTTCTGTAAAACTGGAGAAGACAGGTTTGGTCTGCTCCCCATGAACTATGGCTAATGCATTTTAAAATAGGGGCTTCGTGTCCCTAAGGTTTAGAGATGGGCAGTCCGCTTCTGAATTGATTCAAATAGCCAGATCCTTCTAAGGAGGGAGTGACAAGATTCAGAAAAAAATGGAGGTAGCTCATTGCTGGTGGCTGTAATGAGCACAACGAAAATTGTCTGGTAGGCTGCTGCAACGGTGCCACATGCCACATCCTAAAGAAAACGTTTCCCAAGCTACGAAAAAATATGTTATAGATCAAGTCCTCATTCACGAAAAACAACAGAAGATAAAGAAACCTCCATGCCCCCCCCCCCCCCCCAATCTCCCTCGGGCCATACCCATTCAGCTATCTCAACAGTAATGGTGCAAAAGTAAGCAGTAAGCACAACACACCACAGCACCTAATGCCCAACTGGGAGGAGGAGGAGGAGGAGGAGGAGGAGGAGGAGGAGGAGGGGGGGGGGGGCGGGATCTAAAACCTTTGGCCCAGCTGAGAATCGCCTCAGGTCCCCCCACTTAGCAATCCTCCATGCTGACTGCACAGCTAACGAGGGAATGGCTCTTTAGAATGGTACATTAATGTAGAACACACTTCCAGAATCAAGTTTATGCATTTCATTTGAAAATAAATGCTTCAAATTTCAGAAGCTCAATAAGTGTTTACATGCTCTTGGGTGGGATGTTACTTCTCATCTTTTGACTTAGCATCATACGTGGAATGTGTTCTCTGCAATAATGTAAGCTGTGGTCTTTAGCCTCTGTGTGCTAGGAGCGTATCGCAAGGTGACGCAGGCCTCACCCACCTTCCAATAGCTTGGAGTTTCCGTCATTCTCACTAATCGGACCATAAGCTATCCACTAGCTCACTGCTCCCCACCATTTGAATGGACCAGATCACAAGATAGCTCACTGCTCCCCACCATTTGAATGGACCAGATCACAAGATAGCTCACTTCTCCCCACCATTCTTACGGACCAGACTGCAAGGTAGCTCGCTGCTCCCTACCACTCAAGGATGAATTTACATGGAGCAGATCACATGGCGACCTGATGTGTCACTTTTTCTCTGCATTCTTGGCACTGGGATACAGCTTGCAACTCACTTTCCTGACTGAACACCTGTCCATCTGAATTCAACTTCTTATAAAAATAATGGTATGTGTAACACAAAATTATTTTAACAAACATTTATGATAGTCCATGTATATGGGTTGTCTCAGGAGGAATTTTCAATATTCAGGGATATGACAGGAATGATCATTTGAAGCAAATAACAAAATATGGACATATGTCATATTCAAAAGTGTTTCTGAAACAGAACACATTTAAAGTTACTTTTGAAGGTGTTCTTGTATAACTCGAAATCTAAGGCCTGTAGCGAAAACATGTAACAGTAAAAATTACACTACATCATATTTCCTATAAAAAGATCCTATTCATTTTTCCTCTAGGACTTATAGTTTGTGTGAGGAGAAAGAGAAAATAAGGAAAATCTTGCACAACACGCAGGCACTGAGATGTAGGTAGGCTTTTTTTAAAGCCAGTTGGTGGTAGTTTCCCAATTTGATATCCCACTTGTCCTATATCAAATTATTTGTCTCAACTTCACCTACACTACTGTGGTACATTGTAAAAAGTGACAATATACTGAAGAATAAAGAAAATAAATAACAATGTATATTAAATATGTTCAATCTCAGATACCATTCAGAACAGTGCATATGTCCGCATGAAGTTTTTTTCTTCCAATAATCATTCCTTTCATCCCCACATAATTATTGAACATT
The DNA here is from genome assembly GCF_021461385.2 of Schistocerca piceifrons. Lineage (NCBI taxonomy): Eukaryota > Metazoa > Arthropoda > Insecta > Orthoptera > Acrididae > Schistocerca > Schistocerca piceifrons. The sequence goes on from NC_060139.1 coordinate 754,055,074, forward strand.
CATCCGGGAACAACCTGAGTGCTATGTTTAATTTTTTAATTATTCACTCAACCTGGACAGATTAATGCCTTCACGACCCCTCTTACACCAGACCATAGTTTTCTATGTAATTACGTAACTTATGAAAATCAGTTATTTAAGAAAAAATCATAATATTTTTAAAATGATATCTCCTTTTTTCTTTGCATGGCCATTTGTCTGTTACACTCTCTTGGTTGAAATTGTTATTTTCTTCAGTCTTCCTAAATATCTTCTGCCCACTGAGTAATAATGTCATCAAGAACATACCCAGCTACATCTCTAGTGCTTGTATTTTGATGGGAATGAGTGTTTCTGCTGTGTTGTCCAGGCAAGAGCTTCAAGATCTACATAGTAGTAGTTATTGTGAGCAATAGTGGGTCAACAATAAGCTTGATCAATTGGACTGTCAGGTCGTCCTGTACAGTAAAAGCTGATTTTAGATTAATGTATTGGCATGTCTTAGTTATCGTTTCTCTCTGACTGACTGATTCTGTTTGCTTTTTGCTTGTAATCAGTTTTATTTTCAATGGTAGGAGGTTGTTTGTAAGTCCGATGTGCAGTGTCTCCGAGATTCATGAACTATTTTAGCTCTTCTGTTAGCCAAGATGCAGGTTTTCCCTTCAGGTTTCTGGTCTTTGAGGGAGCATATTTATTGTGTAATAGCTTTAGTTTGGTAGTAAATCCACGGAGCTTGTCTTTCAAGTCCAGGAATGGAATGGAAGTCGTCTCCCAAATTATCTCTTGCACCTCCAATGAAAGTTCGGGTACAGTGATACACTTAAAGTCCCTGTATGTTGTCAGTTACAGTTTATTCCTTTGATATTTTAGAGAGTAAGTCATGAGTATGACGATGTGAGCCGTTTCCAGGTGAGCTGATTCTTTACTTGTGGATTTCATTGCATATATATGTATGAGAGTGAGACTATAGGTTGCATTATGGATATGTGTAAACTGAAGTACTGCTACATTTGGAGAACAAATTACACATGTGAATTTCAAAGTGAAGGGACACAATATTCATGTGTTACTAGCATTATTCGTATGCTCCAAAGTTGAATCGAATTCTTAATGGTCAGTTCTGAAAAAGGCATCCCACCTATTTCCAGAAGTCTGTAGAGGATGCAGATGAGGCAAATTTTGTGAAGGAAAGTGATGTTTACGAACGTACATTTGACTTCTTTGTCTTTGTTACTGTTGGATGTGTGTAGCATGGGTGGTAATAAGTGAAAGCATTTGTATGCCGCTACTTCACTCCTCATCTGCTATTTCTGTGGTGGTTTGGGACAATGGGGTCAATATTTTAGGAAATGGAGAGCACACTGAGCTTGAGCCGGATGCTCACACTTCTTGGAAGAAAGCCATGGATGTTGATATCCTGAAATATATGGCGGATTTCGCCAAAATGAGTTGAATGTGATGGCCAACCATGTTCTACAGTAACAATACAGACACACTGGTAGAACCTGTAGCTGCATGATCAGACAGGTTCGCATCTCCTAAAGCACAGGCTTTAGAGTTCATTTGCAGTGTTGTTTTCCAGTCTTTATCTACACCATTACCCTGCCATCTCTCGTTCACACACTACGTAGCCCAAGTACAGATAATACATAATTAAAAATTTTTATCTTTCAGCAGTGAAATCTTTATGCATTGTCAGACTTGTCTTCGTGAGTTCCTTAATCACTATGACTGTTTCAGTTCTTTTCGTATATGATACAAACTTAACGACTGTGGGGCTAGGTATCGCAGATCATAATGTCCTACATCCTACTCTGTAACTTCTGATTACACAATGTGCGGCATGTATATTTGTTTTCACTTTACTCTTTTGCAATTTAAAATGCCTATGTTATGAGTAAGTATTTTAATTTTTCCAGTGTACTTTGCAGTGTTGCACAACAATATGTCAATCACACTGCCTTTGACTAGAAGAATTACAAGCGATGTATGGTACCATTTTACCAAAACGAAAATGCCGCTACTGTCAGCTGATAATTTCCATGTCTTCTGGTTCATCATCAAACCGGAAGGGACATCTAAAATCGAAGCATTCTACGATACCTCTGAAACAATATGGGTCAGGAAGCTGATCAAGACTGCCATCAATCGATGCAGAAATCCAAGAAATCATTTCTTGTGAACTGTCCTCACTGACATCTGCTTCCACATTGGGTGGAGGTATCCTCCCAGAAAGGAGAATCGAGTCTCAAGTTGTATCCAGCCCATTAGTGTTGTCGGGTTCTGGACCAAGTCCTGATTTATTGCCTTCTGTGATGCCCTCACCCCCAACTATTTTTCATTTACAACAACCAATAAGTACATGTTTTAATATTATCAAGCCACCCACATTAAATAAAAGTATGGCATTACATGTACTGTTTTTAAAAATGATTTGCAGAGAATACCATCCTTTCTCTATAGTTGAAGGTCAGAACTTAAAAATATACATATATTGTATGCTTTGCCCAAATTTTAATTTACCAAGTCGAAAAACATTGCCAAACTCTCTAATTCCTATTTTGTATCATGAGTTATTTGATAAAATTAAAAATGATTTGGCCATGACAAAGTCAATCTCCCTTATTTCTAATGTGTGGACAAGAGTAAATAACATTAGTTTCTATGCTCTGACTGGACATATCAGATGAGAAAAGTGAACTAAAGTCAAACCCTTTACAACACCCACAATTCGAAGACAGACACACTGCAGAAAACATCTCAAACTCGGTAAAGTTTGTTATTGCCAAATACAATACAGACTTTAAAACCACCTCCACAATAACACACAATGCATCAAATATGAAATTAACTGTCATGCTTGTCCAAATTCTACATAGTCCATGCTTTGCACATTCTTTAGACCTCACTGTGCAACACACAATTGAGAAGTCTATACAGAAACCTGTTGATTGAGGTCAAAAGAATTACATTTTTTTCAGAAGAGACCCATTGCTTTCATCAAACTTGCTGAAATGCACGAAAATTTAATAAATGACCAATAAACTGAAACAAAATGTCCCAAGCGGATGGAACTCTACTTCCGAAATGTTGCATATATTTACTTTAAATAAAGACCCATGATTTCTTGCCTTGCTTTTTTAGGTGGAAAATTGATCACCTTAAACTTAAAATATACAGAGTGGGACATAATGTAACAGGTTTTACAGTTTTTTAAAGTTTTTGGTGAGGTAACCAAAGAGGTGTCCTCAGAAAAAATAGTCTCGCATTCAAAAATGAAAATCTTGCTAAGATTAATGGAATGGCAGCTGAAATCTTTTGAAAACAAAAATAAAGAATGTCCTCAAGAAATAGACATTGGTTTATAATTTCCTTAAAGGGTTATCAGAGTGGTTTGGTGTTATTTCCAGGAACAAATTGACTGGTCAAGCAACATTACTGGAACACCCCTTCAAAAGGGAGACAAAAAATCTCAGGATTGCTATACGAAGGCTATTGCAGAAATGAAAGTGTTGGTTGTTCAACAACAAAAAATAGTTTATTTCTCAACCAACTACCACCATAACACATGAGACTTCTCCAGCTTGGGAACAGTTTGATGAAACTATTGGTCAGCTTCACTCAAGTCATGACCTGTCGACTTGGACAAATATTTAGTGGAGGGGTATTGGCCTAGAAACAACAATCCCTTAATCTGGTGGGAAACAAGAAAATTGCTGTGGCGAATGCCGTACCAATTGGTTCCAAAAGTGTTAAGTATCACAGCAACGTCAGTGCCCAGTGAAAGAATACTTTCAAAAGCAGGATAAATATGCACAAGAAAAGAAACAGACCCACATCCACTAAAATGGCTCAGATTTTATTCATAAATGACAATGATGATTAATTTTTCCTTTTTAGCTTTATATACACTGTAATACTGCCTGTAAATGACGACTGCAGATGCACTTTAATTACAACTATGTTATAGTTCTTATATCGATCAAACAATGGAAAATCCAGGATGGGATGTAACAATATTATGAGAAGGAAAAATGTTACTCACCATATAACGGAGATGCTGAGTCGCAGGTAGGCACAACAAAAAAATTTTCACACTTAAAGCTTTCGGCCAATGGTCTTTGTCAACAATACACACACACACACACACACACACACACACACACACACACACACACACACACACACAAGAATCTTCTTGTGCATATTCGTGTGTGTGTGTGTGTGTGTGTGTGTGTGTGTGTGTGTGTGTGTGTGTGTGTGTCTATTGTTGACAAAAGCCATTGGCCGAAAGCTATAAGTGTGAAAATCTTTTTGGTGTGTATCTGCGACTCAGCATCTCCGCTATATGGTGAGTTCTTATTTTGTATTTTTTTTCAATAAAAGTATCAAAATGTGACAAGAATTAGTCTTCATTCTTAAAATTTTTTCACTTGATAAAAAAGATTTGGGATTTTGTTGTAATTTTTATAATTCTTACAGCAAATAATAAAACTTTTTATATCTCAAAATTACTAGGAACATAACACAAAATTATGACTCCTATTTACATGTTCTTTCAAAATCAGATAAAAATACAGGTTTAGTGACATGGATTAAAAAGGCACTGTGCCTTCATTTAACTTATTTTGAGATTGAGTAGTGAGTCATGAAAAAGAACTAGTTCATTCCAGTGAGTGACCATTTCTGATCTGATTTCTGAAAAGAACATTTTTGCTCATCACTACTAATGAGTGGTAACCAGGTATGCTCAAAAATCAAATGTGAGGTATAGAAACCTATATTTCTTATCTATGTCCCTCATCTTCAATCTACCTAAGTTCAAAACAGAATGTGAAAAGTTAAGAGACACACAAAGGTTTCACAGTCGAGAAATTGAAACCTCTCTACTCCATCCATTCCTACAACCATCTAATAGTCAGCTGCGACCAACAGGTTTTTGCAAGGAGGAACAACAGACTGAGAAATTGTCCACAAACAAAGAACAGTGGACAGGACTTTTAACTATTGATGTTGTGCCATCAATAGCTACAGCAAGGACAGTGACACTAAAACTGCCTTGGGAGAGAGAATTGAACAAAAGAAACGACCATACACATGTACGAATGTCATCAAAAACCCCATGTATGGAACTGTTCAATTATATTAGGCCTCCACCATGTAGTATCACAGGTCTTCTCGATGTCAAAAAATACATCCATTTAGTGATGCCTGCAGAGGATATGCTGTTGTACGGCCACTCCAGTAGGGCAAGGTAATAAAAGGTGATACCTCCTGAATCCACAGGAAAAACATTTGACCTGCCTATTCTAAGATGCAGACAAGGCAGCAGTTGACCATTTGCTCCATAGTTTTGCCCCTGCAGCTACGGAGGGCAGCAGTACGATAAATACACAGAACATGTACTCTCCTCAGGTTTTCAAATTGGAATTAAACTGCTTCCCTCCAGGAATCAGGAAAGTGCCCTACACCCAAATTAAGTTAAGACTTATGAGGATGATTTCTTTCCTTAACCCTCTGAAGTGCCTTAACAGGCTTTAACTAACCCTACTGTGACGAGATGATGTATCATGAGGCAGAGACAATGGAGCTCCCACACAGAAAAGGGGCAGTCCTAACTGTCCCTCTCAATGAACACACTGCAGCGTCAGGAAACTGGACCCTGACTGGAAGTGGTGGTAATTCTGACAAAATATTCTGTCACTGTCTGGGCAGTGTCTCATAAGTTGGCCTGCAAACTTCCATTCATCATTATAGCAGCTACTGGGAACCTCCCAAATTTCCTGGGAATCCAACTGATGGTCTTGCATAGAATTGCACTTTTAGTGGAATGGTACATTATCAGGAACTACGGCCACGAGCTCTTCTAGCAAAATGTTGCCATTATTACCAGGAAGTTGTTGGGGTTCTCTGCAGCTGGACAGCACTTGAATCATTGCACCTCCATGTAGAAAGTGGATCCAGATCAGGCAGTAATCATGTGAGTGCAAATCATAAACCACTTTGCACTGAGTAGTGCGTGCCAGGGCTGTAGAGCACACAAAGATCAACAGCAGTAAACAACACCTCTGGAGTTCTTGTCTCTATACCCTGATCAACAGACAAGTGATGACATTACCAAGTTCTTGGTTGTTCTAACACTGAAGGAAGTGGATTCTGAAACCCAAAGCCCACTGTGTGCATTACAATATCCACACAGAAGAAAAGTTTTGGGGAGTTGCATAATGAGGTTAGTGAGAGCCTTTTCCACCACCCACCTAATGTGTGGGCAGGCATAGGAAAAACAGTCAATCTATGATGCACATGCACTGATATAGTGACTGCTTGTAGGCTGGTAGTGAAAGGAAGAGTGAAGGAGTCGTATGCACTGTTTATGAAAATAGTCTGTCCTCTCTACCTCTCTCTCTGCTATCACCATCTTTTTTTTTTTTTTTTTTAGTGAGGATGTTGTAGTCACATCACTCAGGATCATCAGATAATTTAAAATGTGTCTCCTGAAAACATACACAGATTGGTCTTCCCTTAGTTCCTCCACGTGTATCTTGAACCCATTCGTTTTCACTGCCATATGGAAGCCACCATCTTTGTGGGAAATTTTTTTCTGCCCATTTTGTTGCTCCGTTGTGTGGGATTTTCATAAAATAGATGACTGGGATTTGGGGGGGGGGGGGTTGTTGTTTGAGTGTCTTGATAGTTCCATTAGGCAGACAACACACACGAACCATCGTCTTGAGGAGCCATAAGACAGTACCGAAGCCACATGGTCTGATGGTTTTGGACTTGATCTTTTAGATTTTTTTCTCCCCTCCACCCCAGTTAGGACTTTGAGGACAGTGGTAAAGCTAATTTTAACAGTAACATTTATCTGTTCCCCTTTTCTGCATGCTGTTAGTGTTACATGCTTTTGGGTGGTAAACTGTGGGGGAATCAGTGACCTCTCCTGGAATAGAGACAAGAGTGGCTAAAAATCTATTAAAACAATAATAAGTTCGAAAACCAAGCTCTATCAACAAACACAGCACAATAAAAAAGACTTTAAAATACTACTGACTTGTCTGCTATGAGCTGTATCATTCTTTCTTACTGCTACAATTGTTAAAATTGTAGGAAAATTTGTCATTGTAACCAGTGGGACAGTTTTGTAGCTACATTTACAGCTGCAGGTTTTGTACTGTGTTCAGCTGTCAATATCTGGATGTCAACGCCTCTGTTACGGGCTGCTCCAATGGTGAGTAGTATGAGTTTATAAACACAGATGGCTGTGTGGCCCTAAACACGTTCTTCGCCTCAGAGTACGAGACATGTTGCGTACCCTTTATCTCCTAGATATTTTTTTTCTTTTCCTGAAATACAGAATATTCTTAGCTCCATACTGGCTGGTTTTGGGAACAACTGACACACTTGTCCGGGGCAGTGCATTCAATGCCGGGTTTGTGGGTAGCCGAATTACATCATCAGCATGCAGCCTCATCTATGCATACTAAGTTGGAGTGAATCGAGCATTGAAACTGAAGGCAATGCATAGGGACAGGTATATGGTACCTAGCTTGCTGCTACGTACTCAGTTTTGGTAAGTGGAAACTGAAAAGATGTCTTCATGAGCTCACCATGAACTCTTGTTATAATATTATTTACTCCGACAACGGAACAGTTTGCAGTTCTTTGGTAGATATGCACATCAAAACAAGTTTTGCATCACTCCGATTCCCAGAACTCCTGAAGACAGATGTTGACTGTGGATATTGTATGATAGACAAAGCCCATTTGACTGTTCAGAGGTGTCACTAAACCCACCCAGAGATGTACACAACCATGCATGAGCAGCGACTATTAGACAGAGGGGGTCCGACAGCTGATCAGTTCCAGTCATTCACGAGGAAGGAGGTACACGGCTCGTGTTGTCTGTAGTTCAACCATGCCTAGTCAGTCAATACCACATTTCGATCGTGTCCGAATTACTACTTTGTGCCAGGAAGGGCTCTCAAAAAGGAAAGTGTCCGTGTGTCTCAATGTGAACCAAAGCGATGTTGTTTGGACATGGAGGAGAGACAGAGAGACTGGAACTGTCGATGACATGCCTCGCTCAGGCCTCCCAAGGGCTACTACTGCAGTGGATGACCGCTACCTGCGGATTATGGCTCAGAGGAACACTGCAGCAACACCACCATGTTGTATAATGCTTTTCGTGCAGCCACAGGACATTCTATTACAACTCAAACTGTGCGCAGTAGGCTACATGATGCGCAATTTCACTCCCGATGTCCATGGCGAGGTCCGTCTTTGCAACCACGACACCATGCAGCGCAGTACAGATGGGCCCAACAACATGCCAAATGGACCACTCAGGATTAGTGTTGCATTCGATTCACCGATATGTCTTCAACCAGACAATCATCAGAGATGTGTTTGGAGGCAACCCGGTCAGGTTGAACGCCATGGACACACTGTCCAGTGAGTGCAGCAAGGTGAAGGTTCCCTGATGTTTTGGGGTGGCATTATGTGGGGCCAACGTACACCGCTGGTGGTCAAGGAAGGCATCACAATGGCTGCACGATACATGAATGCCATCCTCCAACCAATAGTGCAACCATATCAGCAGCACATTGGCGAGGCATTCGTGTTCGTGGACAACAATTCGCGGCCCCCCTCGTGTACATCTTGTGAATGACTTCCTTCAGGATATTGACATCGCTCGGCTAGAGTGGCCAACATGTTCTCCAGATATAAACCCTATCGAACGTGCCTGGGATTGATTGAAAAGGGCTGTTTATGGATGACGTGACCCACCAACCACTCTGAGTGATCTACGTTGAGTCACCGTTGAGGAGTGGCACATTCTGGACCAACAGTGCTTGGTGAACTTGTGGATAGTATGCCATGACGAATACAGGCATGCACCAATGCAAGAGGACATGCTACTGGGCATTAGAAGTACCGATGTGCACAGCAATCTGGACCACCACCTCTGAAGGTCTCGCTGCATGGTGGTACAACATGCAATGTGTGGTTTTCATGAGCAATAAAAAGGGCGGAAATGGTGTTTATGTTGATCTCTATTCCAATTTTCTGTACAAGTTCCAGAACTCTTCGAACCGAGGTGATGCAAAACATTTTTTGATGTGTGTATATCTATGATGTCCTGGCAGGTAAAATTCACTCACAGCAATTTAGTGCAGTGTGCAGCTCACTTGATGGCATACTCTTCAAGTAATTTGGCATTTAACAACTTGTTTATATGGGTAGACTTTATTAACTCGGCCACAAATCTACTGTTACAGAGCATCTTAATGTGCTACTGTTTGTCAAAATTGCAACACCCAAGAGGAATGATCTACATCACAGAAATGCTCTGAACCACACAGGAGTCAAATGGAATGTAGAACAGCGAAATCATTTAAGCAACTAAGATTACAGAGCGATGATGTGTATAAAGGCCCCAGCAGTGCCCTCTTTCCTGTGACTGGACAGGTCAAGCCTTTAAACGTGGAAACATTCATGTAAGTGCCTATGTGCTTCATCAAGGTCAGAGGGTGCAATATCAGCATGCGAGTGAATTTTAACAGGGTGGAATTACTGGTCTGCAGGGAATGGGTCTGATGAACTGTGACACTGCAGTTTGTACAAGGCACAATGTTACAACATACTGGACTAACAATGTAACCACAGTGTCGGATGACCCCTTTCTTGTGCACATAGCCATAATTGACATAACAGCGTTATCCACAGTGCTGACTCGGCATTGGAGCACTGTAATTGGTGTAGACATGTCTCTGTTGACAATTCAACATTATCTCATAGTGGCAAAGAGATAGGGGGGCTGGCCAGTACTTACCTCAGCTCAGTACAGCCGATAGATACACAAAAAACAGAACCGAAAATTTAAGTTCCTAGCTTTTGGAACAAATGTTCCTTCATCAGGGAGGAGAGAGGGGAAAGAAAGGGAAGAAGGGAAAGTGGATTCAGTTACTCACAACCCAGGTTATGAAGCAGGTTATGAAGCAACAGCTTCATAACCTGGGTTGTGAGTAACTGAATCCACTTTCCCTTCTTCCCTTTCTTTCCCCTCTCTCCTCCCTGATGAAGAAACATTTGTTCCGAAAGCTAGGAACGTAAATTTTCGGTTCTGTTTTTTGTGTATCTATCGGCTGTACTGAGCTAAGTACTGGCCAGCCCCTCTATCTCTTTGTTAGTATTTGTTTCACATCTTTATATGAGATTTTCCATTAATCATTTATCTCATAGTGGCACAAATAACACTGTGTTGGCTTCCAAAGACAAGACTGTTATGAGCACATGAAGACTGTCATTGGTGTGCTGTGTTTTCAAGCATTCCATTTGTCCTACAGTGACAGCTGTGTACAAGAAAGACACTACAGTGGTGAACGTCGTCAGTGAGACCACAGTGTTAAAAGGCATATCAGACAAATGCCAAGTATGATGGCTTGGGGTGCCACTGGCTATAACATGTGATCTCACTTCCTACGTATTAAGGGTAATCTGAATACCAGTCCTTATATCACGGAGTTTTTAAAGACAGAGGCACTGCCCCTCCTGCAAGCAGCTCCAGACACCATATTTCAGCAAGACAATGTCCCATTACATATGGCAAGGAATACGCAAGACTTCTTTGAAAAATGATAGCTACCACTGCTTTCCTGTCATTTTTGCCCATCACATGCACTTGGGATATGGCCAGTCGGCATCTTGTTTGTTCCAATCCTCCTGCAGCCACTGTCAATTCCTTGTGACTGCACCTACAAACCATGTGGCAGTGTGTTCTGCATCATATCCATGGCCACTTTGAATCCATGCCACATTGTCTAGTACATTGTACAAGCACATAGCTTACATAGTATCTTTGAAGAAGAGTAAATTCTTTTTGAGAAAACAATTACCTACCACAATCTAACATACTTTCATGACCACTCATCCTCAAATTTATGCAACAGCAGCAAACCAAGTTGCAAGGAAGTCCGACTGTTGACTATGGCATGTGGCAAATGCTAGTTTTATACATGAGTTTTCCGCATGTTTTTACAACATGAATGTGTGTGGTGAACAAATTAGAGAAACAACAAAAAGACACCACAGTGATTATTTAAAAAGACACCGGAAGGTCACCAGGTTAGAGAAACCAAATATTAAACAGTGATAAACAATGAAACCAAATGTTCTGTTCATACCCTTAAAACAATTAAAACTGTAGCATTTTCCAGCCAGTTTGTTGACATAAACTTATTTATGTTTGACACAACATTTACTGCTAGTCTGTTGGTAATACAAAGAATGAGCATATAAGTCCCCATTCTGTCTACAAGGTTATATCACAAGGAGTTTCTGCAAACTTTCAGAACATTGTAATGGTACTTCCCCAGCCCAACCTTTAAATCACTGCAGACATAGTGCGTACACATCCAAATAGTTTATTTATCATTAAATCTATTAACACTGTATTAATTTAATTTGATAAGAAAAACTACTCATCAAGCAGTGGCAAAACACACACGTAAAAGAGGGTTGTAATTAGACAAGCTTTCCGAGCCAGTGGCTCCTTCCTCAGGTAGAAAGGTTGAAGGGGAAGGAAGAGGGGAGAAGGAAAAGGACTGGAGAGGTCTAGGAAAATGGGTAGATTTTGGGAAAGTCACCTGGAATCGCAGGTCAGGGGAGACTTATTGCACTTCCTAGACCTCTCCAGTCCTCCTTTGTTGAGCCATTATGGACTGTGGGGCAACAGCTGGCATGTATTTCTTGATGCAATAATTTACCAACAGGCGTATGTATTGTAGAAATTTATTTTATGAAGTTCATAAAATATATTTCTACAGTACATACGCCTGTTGGTAAATTATTGCATCAAGTCTCCAGTCCGTTTCCTTCAACCTTCTTCCTTCCCCTTCAATCCTTCTGCCTGAAGGAGGAGCCACTGGCTCCGAAAGTTTGCCTAATTACAACCCTCTTATGTGTGCGTGTTCTGCCGCCACTTGGTGAGTAGATTTCTTATCTATCCAATTAAATTATTTTGTCGTAAATTGATTGTTTTTGTTGTTATATTAACACTGAGTTAAGATATACAGTGTGGTAAGAAACAGTCTGAAAAGTTTGTAAGGGTGTTTCAGGGCGAGTTTTGATGAGAAATAATTGATAAGAACCATATTTGATAAACTGCACCATTTCTCATTTAATCAGTATTGAAATTAGACAATCAGGTTATTGTGAGCAAAAATCCAAGCAGCCTGTCGGAGGGAGTGTTGCAAAGTGTGCTCTTCTTCGGCCGGCAAAGGGGGAGGGGAGGGGAAGCAGGATCACAGGATGATACTGAGAACCTAAACTGCAGCCAATAGGTCAGCAGTCCAGTACGCTATCACCTATCTTATGAAAACAACTGACACTGGCTGTATCAACTTGTGTAGTGGATATGGAGAACAGAAAGAGTGATTAGAAAAAGAGCATTACTGTTAACCTGCATTAGTCCATGCACTCAACCAGATGTTAACGTTTGGTTTCAGGGTACCTGAAACAGCCAATTTGTGTTTTTAAATGGTTACTTCCAATGCACATTCTCAGGAACAGGTCAATCTCTAAAACTTCCATATCAAAACAATGTACCATATTATTTTAGACAATCATTAATTACAAACCGCACTTGGAAGTTCTAAAATGGGGTACTCCACAGAAAACTATGGGTCCGTAAGTTACAACGCATTCAAATGCTAATTACCACTTAAAATGCGCCTGTTTCAGAAGTGATAAATTAAGCTATGAGAGCAAATGCTATATTTCAGAGCTAGGCTAATTATCAACGTTGTGTTCTTCAGTCCAAAGACGGGTTTGATGCAGCTCTCCTTGTTGCTGTCTCCTGCGCAAGCCTCTTCATCTCCAAATAAGTACTGCAATTTACATCCTTCTGAATCTGATCAGTGTGCTCATCCATGGTCTCTGTTTACGATTTTTACCCTCCTCCCCTCCCCCCCCCCCCCCCTCCCCACTTCCCTCCAATACTAAATTGATGTCTCAGAATATGTCCTATCAACCGATCCCTTTTCTATTCAGGTTGTGCCACATATTTCTTTTCCCCCAATTCTATTCAGTCTGCCCATCTAATCTTCAGCATTATTCTCTAGCTCCAGTTTTCAAAAGCTTCTTTTCTCTTCTTGTACGAACTGTTTATCGTCTGTGTTTCACTTAAATACATGGTAACACTCCCTACAAATACTTTTAGGGAAGATTTCTTTACACTCAAATATATATATATGGCACTAACAAATTTATCTTCTTTTGAAACACTTCTTGCCATTGTCAGTCTACATTTTATATCCTCTCTCTCCACTTCAGCAGTCATCAGTTATTTTGCTGCCCAAATAGTGACACTCATCTACTACTTTAACTGTCTTGTTTTCTAATCTAATTCCATCAGTACTGCCAGATTTTTCTAAAATCAAAGATTTCTCTGATCTCGTCGTAGTCTATAATTATCCTCACAAGAAGCTCTTCAACTGTGTCTACTAGAGTCTGACAGGCAATTTTTCTCACAAGCCCCTCACATACAAAAATTATAGGGATAAGATGTGGCAAATGAGCTGGCCAGGGTACTGGACCACATCAGCCAATCCTCAGTCCACCTCTTCAGATAAAATGCTTCTAAATGCTCACGTAACTCCAATATTGCAACAGCAAAGGGCAGCAATATGCCGTCATGTTAGAACCACATTACCATACAGACTGCCAGAGAAACATCGTCTAAATTCAACAGAAGGGCGTTTACATGGAACACTAAGCACATTTCTCAGTTAAAACGAGGAGTAAACAGGATGGGACCCAACAGACACCTGTAATACCTGTCCAAATATTAACACCAAACTTATGCTGACATGAAGTAATACAGGTGGTATGCATATTTTCATTATTCCAAGTGTGGCTGTTTCAATAGTTGAATGACCCTTCTTTGGTGAAATATGTCTCTTTTTTCCACAACACCGTTCTTTCGAAATATGGAATCTGTAGATGGTATGGAAATAAGTTCTCGTCACATAGGAAATCCAATACCACAGTATGTGAAACCTGAAGTGACAAACAAACGGATTCATTTTACCATGTTTAGTTTTCATGGCATAATTTAAGAAACATTGAAAATGTTTCCTTCAAACTGAAAGTTCCGCACGTAAAATTTTCGTCTCTATCTATCACTATAAAAGTATCTGCACATGAAATAATGTGGTTAGGAAATCTTTCGCTGTACATTATGTGGGCCTCCTGTGCATTTTAATCCACAGCACCATATGCTAAATGCATCAAGACATATCCATCGAAGGAATACCGATGACACACCATGTAACCACTATTTTCACTGCTGTGAGATGTGTTTCGTCAAGCCTACCTCCTTCGTTCACCTATCACACCTCTTTCCATGCAAATTCGCAGGTAATGAACACTTCTGATGAAAATTCTGCTACACAAGCAGATGGTATTAAAATCAATTGTTCTAACTGTGTAGATTGAAGTGCACAAAACAGCTGAGCTTTTGGCCCAGGTTCAGTCCTCGCTGCCATCCAATGTCCAGGTTTTGTGCCTCTCTTTCTCAGTTTAAGGAAACCAAATGAAGAAAAAGTTTAGCAACACTGTCTCTGGCAGGCTGCTTTAACTTGCACAAGCAATGACCCAAATGTTAAACTTCAATGCTAATTAAACTGGAAACAGTGCAATGTATCGAATTTTTTGCTTAACAGTTATTTCTCAGCACAACCTATCCTATAACATCCTTACAAGCTTTCCAGACTGTTTCTGACCATCCTGCAGAATACGACTGCCTTCTATCAAATCATAATAATTTAAAACAAATTACACTAACATAAGAAAGTCACAACACTAGATAGGATTTATATTTCTGTTATAAACTGAATGCAGTGCAATTATTCCACAGGAGTTAAGGCTGCTTCTTACTCAAAGCATAAAATACTTTTACTATCACATGGTACATTCTTACTGAAATCAACTTTTTATGGAAAAAAGCACTAGGTTAACAATATTTTTAAAAATTATTTGTTAGGTATTATGAATATAAATATTATCTATGTTATTATCAACAATGTCGCCACCATCACCTTCAAAATTAATGACTGAATTATTCATCACCAATCTCACACCAGTATTCTCAAGTTTCTGGATTCTCTATATCCAGGCAGTATCCACTCCAATCATTTTGAGTTGCAGTTCACCATATGAAACAAGGATCCTCTCAGAGCACAAAAAAGGTGAGAATGCACCTCTTTAAAAGACAACGACACAAAAGTAGGGGGTCAGTAGCTGCAGTTCTCATTCTACACCGATATTCCGCCAATCACCATGAGGTTCATTGCAGAGGGTACATCCTTTATCATTTATTAGGGTTTCTTTCCGTTCCATTCACATATAGTGTGCAGGAAGAATGTTCGTCTGAATGCCTCTGTGCACGCAGTAATTATTCTAATCTTGTCCTTATGATCCCTATGTGAGCAACACATAGCAGTTTGTAGTATGTTCCTAGAGTCATCATTTAAAGTTGGTTCTTGAAACTTTGTTAATAGACTTTCTCAACATCATTTATGTCTGTCTTTAAGACCCTGTTCCTTCAGTGTGCCTGCAACACACTCCCACAGATTAAACAAATCTGTGGCCATTCGTGCTGCCCTTCTCTCTACAGATCAATATCTCCTGTTTGATACAGGTCCCACACACTTGAGCAATATACTAGGATGGGTCAGACGAGTGCTATGTAAGCAATCTCCTTTGTAGTCTGATTGCACTTCCCCAGTATTCTACCAGTAAAGTGAAGTCTATCACCTGAGTTACCCACAACTGAGCCTATGTGATCATTCCATTTCATTCCCCTACAAAGTGTTACACCCAGGTATTAGTGCGAGTTGGCAGATTCCAACAGTGGCTCATTGATATTATAGTATAGGATACTAAGTTTTTTCATTTTGCAAAGTGTGTAGGTTTACGTTTCTGAACATTTAAAGCAAGTCGACAATCCGCACCACTTCGAAATTGTATCAAGACCTGACTAAATATTTAGGCAGCTTCTTTCAGATAGTGCTTCATTATAGATGACTGCGTCACCTACAAAAAGCCTGATGTTACTATTAATATTGCCTGCAAGATAATTAACATACAACAAAAACAGCAAGGAACTCAATATGCCTCCCTGGGGTACAGCTGATGTTACTTCTACATGTGACGATGAAACTCCATCCAAGATATGCTGCGTTCTCCCTACCAAAATGTCCTCAATCTACTCACAAATTTCACTTGATACCCTATTGATCATACTTTTGGCAAGAAGTGTAAGTGTGGTACTGTGTCAAATGCTTTTTGGAAATCAAGAAATACTGCATCGAGCTGATTGCCTTGATGCAAAGGTTTCAGTATGTCATGTGAGAAAAGTGCGAGTTAGGTTTCATATGAGCTATGTTTTCAGAATTTGTGCTGGTTGACACTGAGTATGTCATTCTGTTCAAGATACCTGATTATGTTTGAGCTCAAAATATGTGCTAAGAGTGGACAACAAATCGATGTCAGGGATACTGGATGGTAGTTTTGTAGATCACTTCCACTACCCTTCTAGCAGACAGATATGACCTGTGCTTTTCTCCAAGAACTAAGGACGGTTTTTGTTCGAGGGTTCTACAATAGATTCTAGTTGGAAGAGGGGCTAACTCAGCCACAAATTTGGCACAGACTGAGATAGTGACTCCATCAGGTTCTGGAGCTTTGTTCAATTTTAATGATTTCAGCTCTTTCTCAACACCACTGACATTAATACTTATTTTACTCATCTTTTCAGTGGTACGAAGATTAAACTGGGGCAATTGTCCTGGTTTTTCTTTTGTAAAGGCACATTGAAAACGGAGTTAAGCATTTCGGCTTTTGCTTTCCTACCCTCAGTTCCCCCCCCATGAACCATGGACCTTGCCGTTGGTGGGGAGGCTTGTGTGTCTCAGCGATACAGAGAGCCGTACCGTAGGTGCAACCACAACGGAGGGGTATCCGTTGAGAGGCCAGACAAACATGTGGTTCCTGAAGAGGGGCAGCAGCCTTTTCAGTAGTTGCAAGGGCAACAGTCTGGATGATTGACTGATCTGGCCTTGTAACAATAACCAAAACGGCCTTGCTGTGCTGGTACTGCGAACGGCTGAAAGCAAGGGGAAACTACAGCCGTAATTTTTCCCGAGGACATGCAGCTTTACTGTATGATTACATGATGATGGCGTCCTCTTGGGTAAAATATTCCGGAGGTAAATAGTCCCCCATTCGGATCTCCAGGCGGGGACTACTCAAGAGGATGTCGTTATCAGGAGAAAGAAAACTGGCGTTCTACAGATCGAAGCGTGGAATGTCAGATCCCTTAATCGGGCAGGTAGGTTAGAAAATTTAAAAAGGGAAATGGATAGGTTGAAGTTAGATATAGTGGGAATTAGTGAAGTTCAGTAGCAAAAGGAACAAGACTTCTGGTCAGGTGACTACAGGGTTATAAACACAAAATCAAATAGGGGTAATGCAGGAGTAGGTTTAATAATGAATAGGAAGCATAGTGAACGCATTATTGTGGCCAAGATAGATACGAAGCCCACACCTACTACTGTAATACAAGTTTATATGCCAACTAGCTCAGCAGATGACAAAGAAATTGAAGAAATGTATGATGAAATAAAAGAAATTATTCAGATTGTGAAGGGAGACGAAAATTTAATAGTCATGGGTGACTGGAATTCGAGTGTAGGAAAAGGGAGAGAAGGAAACATAGTAGGTGAATATGGATTGGGGGACAGAAATGAAAGAGGAAGCCGCCTGGTAGAATTTTGCACAGAGCACAACATAACCATAACTAACACTTGGTTTAAGAATCATGAAAGAAGGCTGTATACATGGAAGAACCCTGGAGATACTAAAAGGTATCAGATAGATTATATAATGGTAAGACAGAGATTTAGGAACCAGGTTTTAAATTGTAAGACATTTCCAGGGGCAGATGCGGACTCTGACCACAATCTATTGGTTATGACCTGTAGATTAAAACTGAAGAAACTGCAAAAAGGTGGGAATTTAAGGAGATGGGACCTGGATAAACTAAAAGAACCATAGGTTGTACAGAGATTCAGGGAGAGCATAAGGGAGCAATTGACAGGAATGGGGGAAATAAATACAGTAGAAGAAGAATGGGTAGCTTTGAGGGATGAAGTAGTGAAGGCAGCAGACGATCAAGTAGGTAAGAAGACGAGGGCTAGTAGAAATCCTTGGGTAACAGAAGAAATATTGAATTTAATTGATGAAAGGAGAAAATATAAAAATGCAGTAAGTGAAACAGGCAAAAAGGAATACAAACGTCTCAAAAATGAGATCGACAGGAAGTGCAAAATGGCTAAGCAGGGATGGATAGAGGACAAATGTAAGGATGTAGAGGCCTATCTCACTAGGGGTAAGATAGATACTGCCTACAGGAAAATTAAAGAGACCTTTGGAGATAAGAGAACGACTTGTATGAATATCAAGAGCTCAGATGGCAACCCAGTTCTAAGCAAAGAAGGGAAAGCAGATAGGTGGAAGGAGTATATAGAGGGCCTATACAAGGGCGATGTACTTGAGGACAATATTATGGAAATGGAAGAGGATGTAGATGAAGATGAAATGGGAGATATGATACTGCCTGAAGAGTTTGACAGAGCACTGAAAGACCTGAGTCGAAACAAGGCCCCGGAGTAGACAATATTCCATTGGAACTACTGATGGCCGTGGGAGAGCCAGTCCTGACAAAACTCTACCATCTGGTGAGCAAGATGTATGAAACAGGCGAAATACCCTCAGACTTCAAGAAGAATATAATAATTCCAATCCCAAAGAAAGCAGGTGTTGACAGATGTGAAAATTACCGAACTATCAGCTCAATAAGTCACAGCTGCAAAATACTAACACGACTTCTTTACAGACGAATGGAAAAACTAGTAGAAGCCAACCTCGGGGAAGATCAGTTTGGATTCCGTAGAAACACTGGAACACGTGAGGCAATACTGACCTTATGACTTATCTTAGAAGAAAGATTAAGGAAAGGCAAACCTACGTTTCTAGCATTTGTAGACTTAGAGAAAGCTTCTGACAATGTTGACTGGAATACTCTCTTTCAAATTCTAAAGGTGGCAGGGGTAAAATACAGGGAGCAAAAGGCTATTTACAATTTGCACAGAAACCAGATGGCAGTTATAAGAGTCGAGGGACATGAAAGGGAAGCAGTGGTTGGGAAGGGAGTAAGACAGGGTTGTAGCCTCTCCCCGATGTTGTTCAATCTGTATATTGAGCAAGCAGTAAAGGAAACAAAAGAAAAATTCGGAGTAGGTATTAAAATTCATGGAGAAGAAATAAAAACTTTGAGGTTCGCTGATGACATTGTAATTCTGTCAGAGACAGCAAAGGACTTGGAAGAGCAGTTGAATGGAATGGACAGTGTCTTGAAAGGAGGATATAAGATGAACATCAACAAAAGCAAAACGAGGATAATGGAATGTAGTCAAATTAAGTCGGGTGATGCTGAGGGAATTAGATTAGGAAATGAGGCACTTAAAGTAGTAAAGGAATTTTGCTATTTGGGGAGCAAAATAACTGATGATGGTCGAAGTAGAGAGGATATAAAATGTAGGCTGGCAATGGCAAGGAAAGCGTTTCTGAAGAAGAGAAATTTGTTAACATCCAGTATTGATTTAAGTGTCAGGAAGTCATTTCTGAAAGTATTCGTATGGAGTGTAGCCATGTATGGAAGTGAAACATGGATGATAAATAGTTTGGACAAGAAGAGAATAGAAGCTTTCGAAATGCGGTGCTACAGAAGAATGCTGAAGATTAGATGGGTAGATCACATAACTAATGAGGAAGTATTGAATAGGATTGGGGAGAATAGAAGTTTGTGGCACAACTTGACCAGAAGAAGGGATCGGTTGGTAGGACATGTTCTGAGGCATCAAGGGATCACCAATTTAGTATTGGAGAGCAGCGTGGAGGGTAAAAATCGTAGAGGGAGACCAAGAGATGAATACACTAAGCAGATTCAGAAGGATGTAGGTTGCAGTAGGTACTGGGAGATGAAGAAGCTTGCACAGGATAGAGTAGCATGGAGAGCTGCATCAAACCCGTCTCAGGACTGAAGACCACAACAACAACAACAACAACAACAACAACAACCCTCAGTTCCACTTCCTGTCTCATTCGCTAGGTACTGGACACTAACTCTGGTGCCACTAACAGCCTTTACACAAAACCAGAATGTTTTTGGGTTCGGTGAAAGATCATTTGACAATAGTCTGCTGTGGTAGTCATTGAATGCATCACACATTGCTCTCATGACAGTCAAATGCATTTCATTCAACATTTCCTGTCTATAGCCCTATGCTTTATTTGGCACCTATTGTGCACTATTCTCTGTTTCCTTGGAAGTTTCTTTACGGTGACTGTATAATATGAAGGTTCCCTCCCATTATAAACTGTTCTACTGGGTATATATCTATCCAGTGCATAGTCAGCTATTCTTTTAAACTTGAGCCATAGCTCCTCTACATGCTCCTGTCCTGTACTGAAAGTTTCAAGTTCCTCAATGAGATATGACACTACTGATTTTTTATTTAGTTTGCTGAACATAATGTATCTTTCTGCTTGTTTTAGTTGTTCTTTGTACTTTGGTTATCATTGTTGCCACAACCGCATCATGGTCACTGATACCAGTTTTGATGTGGACATCCTCAAAGAGGTCAGGTCGATTTGTTGCCATTAGACCAAATATATTTCCATTGTGAGTGGGGTCCTAGCTATCTGTTCTACGTAGTTTTCAGAGAAGGCTTTTAATAACATTTCACAGAATGTCTTATTGTGCCCACTGTTAATAAAGCTACAAGTTTCCCAATTAAATGTTGGATGATTAAAGTCTTCACTGATAACTCAGGGTGTATACGTGGACAAGGAAAAAAAATTCCCGGATTTCCCGGTTAAAAATACACTTTCTCCCGGGTGACAGTATATTATCCCTTATCAATCCTTTGAATGGTTATGGTTTCATACACGGGCGTACAATTTCCCGGCACTTTAGAAAACGAAACTCAGAGAAAAAGACACGTTTTGGAAATATCTTTGATGTGCAGCAACATGTACGCTGCGTATTTTCATATTACGAAAGCATACATTGGAATTCCACTAAACACAGCATGTTACTTTCTGAATAATTGAAATCAAGTTTTCAATGCGCTTTTGTAAGCCGTCTGTAGCTCATGTCATGTGATCTCGCCAGCCAATGACAGCGGATATTCAAAGCATAGGACACGTGATGTAGTCAGCCAACAGACATCACTGTTAAGTAGCACGAACTCACAAACAGGGAAAGTTAATAGTTTAAATTAATATACATAGTGTTGCTAAAAGAAAAGAAAAGCTTTCACATATAATATTGGTCTCAAGCTGCAAGAGAAGCTAAGCTTTCGCATATACTGTTGATCTTTTTTGCGCGTGTTACACTTTAAGATATATCACACAAATGTGCCAGTAAAATTTTTAATAATGACATAAATGTCTGATTTTTCTGGATTCGAAATTCTTCTAAATGGCTCATCTTCAGGGTTCGAAATTCTTCTAAATGGCTCATCATCAAAGAGTTGATTTTTAAATGAGAGTCAAATGCTCTGTGATTTAATAAATTCATGGTATATTCTTGACAATACCTCAACTTACGTAAAAGGATATTTACTTTGAAATTAACGCTTTTCAAACCACCATTCACAATATTTTCCCGTGACCTGTTACAGATAGGTTCATTTCAGCAGTTGCCAGAGAGCGCAGATAACAGGCGACACCGCGCATGGGTAGCTACCATGACATAGGAAGCCCCTATGTACGTACGTGTAAAACATTGAAAGATAATAAATTATGTCATAAAAGAAAGAAGAGCATCGGAATTTCGTGAACCGTATTAAAATGTGCACATTTAAAGTGCATACTTAAAGGGCACATTCGTATGTCCAGATTCCCAATGAAGTAGATCTCAACCTGATATTAAGCTTTTCAGTGTGGTTTTCCAGATGTAAATTTTCTTGGTGCACCAGTACTGTATTATATCATGTTTGGTTCTTTATTATGGCATAATGCCATACGTGCTAGAAAATGAAAATTTGCACTTGAAATGCAGCGAACAGTTGAAACTAGCCAGTACTATGGAATTAAACATTTCGTTTCAAATACATTGACTGCCTCTGCGGAAAAGGTTAACAAAAGTCAAATTTCTTTACCAAACAGGCAAAAATAACTTCATTGTTCCACAAGGCGATTAATGCTTGACTGTCAGAAATGTGGAAATAAAATAAAATCTGAGACTAATGACATATTTCAGCCTTTCGTAATTATGCCTGCCCCTCTTTAAAAAAATCTCGCAATTAATAACGGATCGGATTATTTGTAATCGAGAGCACAAGAACTCTTCAGAAAATCTGAACTCTTTATTGCCTATAGTTAATAGTGACATAAAATTAAATATAGCATATATAAAACCAATACCGACAAGAGATAAGCAAGAAATTACACATTTCTTCAAACCTTAGCACCTAGTATTTTTTCTCTCTGATCTTGCTCCACCTTTACATGGCGTGCTTTCCTTTCTGCGAAAGAATCTATTACCTCATCAAAGTTCGTCAAACGTCTTGCTACATGAAAAATCAAAATGTCGTTATCTAATACTGAAAAAGCTGGTAATACAAATAATACTCTAGACTGGTGTGGTTTCTCGATCTGATTACGGCTATTTTGTCACTGTCTGCTAGATAAAACAAAACAGACCTTTCTAATATGGCAGCAGTTTTGTAACGCACCAAATAAACGAGGCTGTTTTGGCACAAATGGCCATTTTTATAACATGACAGAATATAATCCAATAAGTACCAATATTAAATGCCTTTTAGGCATACTACAAGCAGAAAGCTTTAAGTTAGGAAATAGTTTCACATTTCATTCATACGCACCAGCTTCTCAAGCATGAGATCGAAAAGTAGTATTACGAAATTTTTATATAAATTTGGGATCGTCTTCTTCTTCCACAATTTGTGTGATGTCCCTGTTTCTTCTCCTTCCTCATTCTAACAAACAATTTTGTCATCACCAATTCTGTAGCTACTGCTGCCACTGTCAAAATTTGCTCGCCGATTAACTTCACTAACCCTGCCAGAATCACAGGTTTAGTTGTCCCACGATTATTTTCCGGTTAGGCGTTATTACGTGTTTGAGCAACACGTTTTCCGCTTTACTTCCAGAATAGAACTTACGCGGCTGCTAGCCGGGGACTGTATTACCGGTCCTTACTAGTGTAGCGATTTGGCCAAAAATTTTCTGATAAAATTTCGTTTTCTTGGATACACCGAGAAGATAATACGTAATCTTCTCACCTGTTATTCCTGTCAGTTGTTTATTTCCATTCTGATGGTCTGAATCTATGGATTTCGCTAGTAATTATAACAATGCTGATCATTTGCAAACCCAATCAACCACATAATCAGACAGCAATTGGCATTCATCCGTTCGGCTTTACTCACTCAGCTCATATAGCCCCGTCCCCTTTTGTCTGCAGAAAGTTTATTTCTAGGTGCGACAAGGATTCTTCTGACAGATACATCACGTACACTGTGCTTGCATTTAAAAGTCAACTTATGATTCAGTCAGAAATCAACTCAAAATGTGTTCAATAATGTTCAAAAACCAACAGGGAAGCATTTCAAAATCATATAAATAATCGATAGGCAAATGTGCGCTGGATGCTAGGTGCTTTGTGAAACAAGTTTTTTTTCCTCAAGAATATGAATTTGGCACCCCCTTTTCCCGGTAGCATCTAGCTGCTTGCTGCGACTGCTTGCACAGCCAACAGCCACATTCCTGTTGCCAGAAGCGGGAGAATCTACTGGTCAAACATGACTCAACTGCGCTTGCGCATGAGCCCGTGTGTAACTGCTAAAACACGTCGACTACAAACAGTTGCGACTTCATGCTCACTGGAGGCAATTTGTTGTTATGAAGCACTGCATAGTCTTCCTAAAGCCTTTGACACGTTTTCAATTGGCAGACACTTGCATGAGCACCGTGTGTAGTTGTTGTATATGGCGCATTTCCTTTGCAATTTAAGTTATTTTCGTTTTTTCTCTGGTTTATGTTTTATTGTTGAAGTATTATTCTGCAGTAGCGGGATACAGTAATATCCTTTGTTAGAGTATCGGTTCTTACCAGTCAAAATTACAAAAATTTAACTGAAAACTACAACAATGAGAAATTCCCGGAATTCTAAAAATATACTAGGTTTTTCCCGGTTTTCTCCCGGATGAAAAAATTCCCGGGTTTTTCCTGGATCTCCCAGTTGTCCCAGGTCATATACACCCTGTAACTACAATATGATTGGGGAACTTAGATACAAATGGACTGAGGTTTTCTCTTAAGTTTTTGATTACATAAGGAGATGAGCCTGGTGTCTGACAGAAGGATCCAATAACCATTTTATGCCCTCCTCCGATACTGAGCCTTGTCCAAATAATATCACATACAGTTTAGATTTCTGTATCGGTGGATTTAAATTTCTTATCAACTGCAACAAATACACCACCCCCATTTCCATTTTGCCTATCCTTTTGATGTACACTTAAATTTTACCCAAAAATCTCATTGCTACCAATTTCAGTTTTCATCGAGTTTTCTGTACCTAATATTATGTGAGCTTCCCTGCTTTTCATGTGCTCTCCAAGCCCTGGCACTTTGTTGCAAATGCTTCAGCAGTTTACCATTACGATTTTAATACTCTCACCTATGGGAGGCATTTCTTTCAATCTTACACTGATACTTCTGGGTTTCCTACAGTAATTGTTATCTGGGTTGGATGGAGAGTCACCTAACTAAAAACTCTTGTGTGCACCTGACACACAGTCTACTACCTAACAGCAGCCTGTGATGTGTAGTGCATGCCTGACCCATTTAGGGGGCCCTACAGCTATCAACTCTATGGCACAACTCCAGGAAAATGCAGCCTAGCTTGCCACAGAAACTTCCAAGCCTCTGGTTCAGTCCTTCACTTGTCTCAGAACCAAAAGGCCACGATCAGGTCTGGGGCAATACCGCAAATTGTTGAAACTCTATGTGCAAGGCTGGTCTTCTCAATCTTCTCTGCCATTTACTGGAATGATGCAAGTATGGCGTTGGGGCCCGAGATGACAGGCATAATTTGTTCCAATGTTTACCATGATCTGCAGTTGGTTGCACCCTTTTCCCTCAATGGCTGTTGGAGTAGCCTCTTCAACACGCTGAATGAGGCCTCCAGGCATTCACATTGAGTGCACCTGGTGTTCCTATCTGCAATTTCCTTAAGGGTTACCATAATTTGCCATATGTTTGAACTGCCGACGATTAAATACACCCCTACCATTCTGTGTATGCCTCCTCTTGATACCGGAGAAACAAGTTCCTCCAAAACTCGTGACATGAGTCCCACTTGCTCAGTTTCAGTTTTAGTGATAGATAGCACCTCAAACTTGTTAGTTAGGAGGATCAGTAGAACACCCCGAGTCCTTTCTGGTCCTTGCCCACTTCCTACAGTACACTTAGATCTATCGTTGACATGCCACTCACAGTCAAGTGGATGAGTAATGACAGATTCTGTACTTTCTGCAGAGGAGACAGGATCTACGGGAGAGGACAGTACTTGAGGTACTGCTGGTAACAGTATCACAGGTCCAGGACTCTCAGGAGCTCTTCCAACACACCAATTCACAGCAGCTGTCAATCATTTTGACAGTAGTCACGGCAACGAATGTCAAACAATTCAGCTCATGTTTGAGAATGGCATTCACAGTGGGGCTGCATTTTGGCTAGTGCAAAGTATTACATGGCAGAGAACAAACAACTTTAAATTAACCCCATTGATTATCTTTTATTGTGTCAAGTTAAAAAGTTGCTAATTTCCTGTAAGAATAGAAGCAAATACACAAAACGAGATTTCTATTAAGGTAACTCAAAAACATGTGGCAAAAATTATTAGTTTCCTAAAACGTTTTGAAGTTAATTATAGTTGTTAGCATTTATCTTTTAACAAAGAATAGTCTAAATCCTTTTACCTAGTCTCTGTGGAGAAGCATTCATGCTCACCATGTCCTCAATGCCACTGTCTATATATGTATGTCTACTACTCTCTCTCCTTTTGTCTTTCTTTCCCCCTGCCACTGTCTCCAACACATCTAGAAAGTTCAAAAAATTCTGAGGGTCCAACAAATTTCTTCCCTTGTACCACACGTTTAAAACTCCTGTCAAAACTGCACCCTCCCCTATACCTATGTGTTAAAGTATACCAGTCTGGGAGGGTCCAGACTCTCCTAGTCAATATATGGTCTCAACTACCTGTACATTTCACTGTCCCTCCTCTTCCTTTCTTTCTCCCACAGCTTCTTTCACCATCCATTTCTCTTTCACTTTTACTGCCAGTGTCACTCACTGACTACCACAGTCTCCTCTTTTTTTGGCTCCCAGTGCTATTGTCTTCATCCCTCTTTCTCTTGGTGCCACTTTCTCTCTTCCACCATCACTGCCTCCTTTCTCTTTCTCTCCCAGTGCCACTGTCTCCTCTCTCTTCCAATGTCACTACCTCTCCGCTACTCTCTTTCAGCACATAGAAGTGCGAATATATGTTCGCATGCCAAAATATTTGGTGAAGGAGGCGGAATGAGGATTCAGGCAGCTGGTTCCCTTCTTGTTACTGTTGCAGCAACATGCACTGTTTATACAAAACAAATCCTGAGAGGTCAGTAAAGACTGGACAATTTATTTATATATATACATATTTATATGCAGTCCCCAACAATCAGTCTTTCCTTCTCAATTCGTCTGGTAAGTCTCCACTGACCCGAGGTTCTGGGTGTCTTTTTGTATCCCTTTCCCTAAACCGTTCAAGTCCTTTTCCTTCATCTCTCTTCCTTCCCCTTCAACTCTTTGGCCAGAATAAGCCACTGGCTCTGTAAGCTTGTAAAAGTTAAACCTGTGTGTGTGTGTGTGTGTGTGTGTGTGTGTGTGTGTGTGTGTGTGTTGTTCTGCTGCTGCTTGGCGAGTAGATTTTTCATCTATCCATTTACATTTAATTTATATAATCTGATGCATTTACACACTTTGATGCATATGAGGATGTGTTGAAAAGTAATGCCTTGGAAAATTTTTAACAGAGGAAGATTGGATGGAGCCAATTTGGGACTGTACTGAGGGACTGTAGTGATGATTATTGATGGCAGTGAACCAAAAGAATCTGATTACGGCAGTTATTGTAGATGTCACATCATCCATGTGCAGTCTGGCATTGTCATGCTGAAGGAGAAGGCACTCCATATGTGGATAAACTTTCTGAATTCGAAACTCAATCACAGCTGTTTCTCATGCACCAAAATAGTTACATTACACATTTTATTTAAAAAGCTCTAAGAGTTTTCACATGAAAAATTTGAAAGCATTACTTTTCTGCACATGTAAGTAAATTATGTGTAGAAAGGATGAAAAATAAATATTACGCTATTCTTATGGGTGAAAAGCAAAAATGATGATGATCTGATTGACATTCTACATTACCTGAACTCCGTGGAAGGAATCTATGTAACCAGGTTTCCGACAACCATCAGACTCCAGGTAGCCCAAAACTTCATCGAAATTTCTTGCTTCCATGACCAGATCACTAACGCACAACATGAAGAGATTCTTGCCATCTGCATTCTTCATATTTCTGTATAAAATTCATCAGATTAAAATCTAAGGAATGACAAAGTTGGCTCAAGCATGTCAGGACTTCATGTATACAGTTATGTTCCATGTAGTGTTTACCTCAAAAAGTAGTAGTACTGGAGAGCCTCCAACGGATTTGTAGCTTCAAACTTTCGGACATAAAGCATTATTAGTCGCGCTAAATTTAACCTTCTTGCAGGTGGATCATCATCCGGTTCTACTGACACTATAAAAACAATTTTTTCAGTATGCAAGACAAGTTCAAGAACCAAATTCACAAATTCCTTAAACTAAACCAGGAACTCTTAAGAGGTCTAATTACACAACTACCAATGACACATTAAGTCTAATTAATTTAAACCTTCACATCACTGATTAGAGGCCTTTAAACTGCAGTCCTCAAGACATTTTTTTAAAAAATTTGACGGTGATTTGTATATTTTATTCACTTTTTGTAAATTTATTATATTACTACAGATCTAAGCCAAATAATGAGCTTCAACAATGTTATTTCAAATTCTTAATCTTCTACACTATTCAGTGCATAGTAAGCTGAATGTGCAACCCCCACCCCCCAAAGAAAACACTCATTATCACTGGCCACTGCAATGTAGTTAGTAAAAATTCTGATGGTGTGAAACTGCATCTTC
Organism: Schistocerca piceifrons; assembly: GCF_021461385.2. Taxonomy (NCBI): domain Eukaryota; kingdom Metazoa; phylum Arthropoda; class Insecta; order Orthoptera; family Acrididae; genus Schistocerca; species Schistocerca piceifrons. The sequence continues at coordinate 754,083,483 of NC_060139.1, forward strand.
CGAATGTCATCATTATTAATCCTGTCTGTTGTTGTCACTAAGCTCTAATTCTGTTCTAAGTGGTTGTTAAATTTTAGTGAGGCAAACTAAATACTGAAGCACATGGTTCATTTGTCAGCTAATTGCTATGCCTATTGAAATAATAATTGTCAAGCAACATTCTATGGCATTCCTTAGGGCTCTATAATAAACACGCCTCCATCTCACACGTCCCAACATATAAATACAAAAACTTTTTTTGTCATAGTACTGCACTTGTAAACCAACTGGTTGGTGCAATGCAAACACTATGAGTTTACTGTTTTATTCATGCAGCAATCATATTTATATTGTAGTACTTTGGAAGATATAAAACTCTGAAATGAACTAATCATTTGTAGTAGCCCCGCACATATTGAAGATGGTGTAAGATTGCCATGTTCTGTATGTCAGACACAAGCTCATCTTGAACATAGTGCATTTAGAAATATGAGATAAAAATCTGTACTAATATGCTTTTGGTTATCACAGACATGACAGATAGTTAAGTGCAACAGGCTATGGGAAACCTAGCCATTTCCAACAAAACCTAGCAATTTTAAACAATAATCAAAAAGAATGAACCCAATAGCCAGAAAATTAATGATCCTGTTGTCTATGAACCATCCCTTACAAAACTTGGAAGAACAAGAAATGCTCAATGCGTGTTATTCTTCCGACGTTTAAAATACATCCAAAGAAGTTGGATAAATCTTCAATGAAATATCACACATGTTGTGCCTTCCGCGTAATATCTAGGCAGTTCTGGGAGTATAAGATTATAAGGGGAGGAGGGGGAGGAGGGAGGGAGGAGGCAGAGGGGGGAGGGGGGGGGGGAGAGAGAGAGAGAGAGAGAGAGAGAGAGAGAGAGAGAGAGAGAGAGAGAGACTTCTTGGTTATGTGCACATACACTGCTCAATATATTTGCTTTATGATAATTAGTAAGCTCTTCACTATTAAACACAACTTATACCTTACTTTCTGTCATTGTCCACCTACCAGACAAACAATTGAAAATGTATATATAAGGAACTCACACAATGGTGTCTGTATACTTGGTGGAGCAGCAAGTATACTTTGTTCATTAAGAACAAGGGCGATGTGAACTGCATGCACCTTCAGCTTATCTGTTCGAGTAAGGAATTCAATAGCTGCCTCAAACTGTCCAGTAAGGAATAACATACTGAAGTAGAGCATTGGCTGTTCAGAGGCATTATAATGACTTTCACCTGAAATAACAGAAGTCTTTATTTACAGTTACATCACAAGTCTTGAAAGGTTCTAACTTAAACAAACATGCTGCTTCAATACGTTCACTGATACACAGAATACAAATCACAACAATATAAACTTCATATTAAGCTACAAAACCATGGAGAAGCGATATTTCAGTTCTATGGCGGCTAAAAATTCTTTCATATCACTACAGAGACCATGTATGTTTAAAATAAATGAGTAATACATACCAGACACAAGCAAACAGTGTTTACTGCTAAAATCGTGATTTTTATCTTTTACCTTATACCCTCCATCTACAAAAACCGTCTGGCTCTCCTGAGGAAGCAAATGCTTAGAGAATTTACAATGATTCAAATGTTGTAAATATTGGTAAAAATATTAGTAGTTGTAGGAAGAAGGGACGAAGAGGGACAAACAGAGAGGGGAGGGAACTTGTAAGATGAAAAGGTGAAAGGGAGTTAAAATTATTATTTGTAACCATAATTACAGTAAGCCTGCAACAAAAATACTGTCACTTTTGAGCTAGCATCAACACACGTAAGCTATGAGAAGTTGGTTTATAAATGAGTCAGTTACATCAATTCATGTGTCCTGAATTGAAGGGATTCTCTACAGATTTTTGTGTTAACCAGGTTTGAAATATATCATAACTAGATTTACTTATAAGCTTTAAATAAATAAACTATCATGACAAAATATTATACTGATAAATATAGAAATGTACCTTGTTCTTCCAAAATCAAAGATTGTAGTTCAGGATAAGAAAATTTTGTCCCATCTGCACTATTACATATCTGAGACAATTTCATCCATAAATAGTCATCTGCTGTTTTTATAACTTCTGAATGTTCCTCCGAAATATCACATGCTCCAAGTATTCCAAAAACGGCCCTGTAAGATTTTACATCATATTCAGAGCATTTCATCAATGAAAACAACAATTTTCACAGAAAACAAATGAAACATTCTGCAAGCACGTTTTCTGTGCGAAAAGTTGAGAGATATTAAGCTCTCTGAATTAAGAGTTCTACCCTCTGGAGTAATGCACAAAACTGATGAAACATTTTGCCTGTCTGCTCCAGCTGCATGTATAAAAACCTGACACACATATAAAAGACCGTGTATACTGCACTGAGAAGTTGGAGAAACCAAACATCGACCAAATGACATCCCGTACAGGCTTTACATTTTTGTTTAGCAAAGCGACTCTTACTGATTCTCTGGAGCACGTCGGTTCTATTTTACTGCAAGATATCACCAAACTTTTTCATGCATGTCTCGTCACAAGCTATTTCATGCAGAATGCAACTTTTATGAACAGCTGGAAGGTGTTACCATAGGTAGTCTACTTAGTGTAGTGATGGCCAACTTCTTCATAGAACGTTTTGAATTACAGGTGCTGGACTTGGTATCTTGTAAACTTACGGCATGGTACAGATACGACTATGATACCTTGACTGTGTGGAGCCATGGTGAGGAACAGCTCCGTTACTTCGTAAGACACCTGAACGCTCTCCATACAAACATAAAATTTATCATCGAGGTAGAAAAGGACCAATAGCTACCCTTTTTCGATATTCTGGTCACAAGGCCAGCGAAAACCTGGGACAGAACACGTATCAAAACCAATCACACACAGGCCACTAGCTTCACAAATGATCAAATCGCCACCCGAGCAAGAAAAAGAGAGCAAGATGAACATGTGAGGTGCAGCACCTCAGATATGAGATTCAACATCTGGAAAACATTCTGAGGAGAATGGGTACTCCACCAGTTACACAAAAAGTTTCACAGAATCGAACATTCAGCGAAGTGACACATCAGAAAAAGAAATGTCGGATATGGCCTTTCTGCCATATATTCCCAGAGTGATGAACAAACTCTGCCGTATATTGCGCAAACATGATGTAAAGACTATTTGTAAACCCAAGAAGACGATCAAAGAGTGTCCCAGATTGGCAAAGGAGAAAAGGGACCTACATGGGCCCGCTTGCAATGTTACGAATATATTGATTACCATGTACAGGTGGAAATGTCGATGCTGGAATGACTGGACGATCAAACAACACCAGGACCACCAAACATAAGCAGCATTACACGTTGCGGCAGCTAGAGGAATCTGCCATGGTGGAGTACATGCTGTGTGAAACCGACCACATAGTGAAATTTGCCAACATGGAAGATCTTGCTGTAGAGAAAAGCTTTTAAAGCCACTTGTTCAGGAAAGTGCCAGAAATACACAAACATGACAATAAGTTCAACGTGAAAGAAGGAAGCCTCAAGGTGAATGGATGCTGGATTCCCGTCTGCAGAGAAGGACCACTCAGGGCAGAACCACAGCGGAAATGACAAAGAAAACTCCTTTTACATTGGTGCACAAGGTACATATAATCTCAGCTGTGGGCTCAACTCCAGTGTATTACCAGCATGGAGGGTTAAGCTTTGAGTATGCCATGCTGGCGAAATGTCAGAAAAATTATCAAATATCAGTCAAACAACCTGAGACTGAAGCCAACAGGCTGTAACACCGGAAATGGATATCCTCCTATTTCCATCTAATGTACTATGAATTTTTTCCTTATTTTGTTACCTGAAGATACGACATTTCTGTGTCTTTGTATATTGTAATTGTTTTACTATTTGTATATATATGCATTTATGTCGATGTATAATTGGTTTGTTTGTGAATATTATTTGTATTAATACGCTGGGTCTGGCATAGGGAAAACTATGCTATCGAACGACTACATCGATAGGTCATGTGGAGAACCAAAGGGTTTAGGATCTTTGGTAGTGTTAACTCTGCCGCGTGGAGCGCGGGCAGAGCAGACAGAGAGAGTCTGACTGGAGTAGTGCGGTTGAGCAGGTGTGTTGTGTGACGCTCCCGCGAGACCATGTCGAGAAGAAGGCGCACCAACATCCAGCTTCTGCAACAGCGATGGCCGACAATGAGTGACTGTCGCCACCTCCTCGATCGACGACTTCAAACCTTCAATCAACCAACAAGGAAGACTAGTAGCACGTAAACTTTTAGAACTGTATGGCAGACCTCAGCTTTTCAAACTGTTAAATTTTTCTCACTAAATTACAGCAACGTAGCATGAACCTTTGTTGCTCATTGTCCCAATTGCATTACCAAGCAGGGTCCCTTCCCTTTCCGGAATGGACCCGAGTGTCATTGAAATTCAAACGCCAGCATTAAAGTAATATCATTCGATTTCACTGCTTTAATTTCAAAGTTCAGTTAAGGTATTCATAGCTGGCTACAATATTTAGATTACACAAGCACAAATTAAAAGTGCGACTTTTGTTACCGTATTTTAGCTTACCTGTGACTGCAGCTCAGCTTGGTACGTACTAAATTTTACTATTGTTCATTGTTCAGAATCATTTAATTCAAGTTCAAAGTTAAATCTCTTATTTCTAAATTGCGTAGATTCAAGTAGCTTTTGAAATGATTGTTGAGGTAGCCCAAGACTAACCGTATTTTACTGAATTTCGATGTGCTTCAGAAACAAAGCTCACTATTAATTTCAGTCACTAAATTAACTTTCAATTTTCCGGTTTAGTAATTCTTTTACTAAATTAAGTCAGAGTGTTGCGAAATTTATTACTTCTGACAAACTTTCAGTTTTCACACTACACGTGTCAACCTTCAGTTGCCACGCTTCTAGTGCTAATTATATGTGTAATAATCTTTCTTTTTCAGTTACTAAAGTAATTGTCCATAGGACTGGCGACTGTAATTTCCCCCAAATCTCAAATATCTAATTACCGCTAGTTAATTGTTAATGTAATGGCCGCACATTTACTTTTTTTATTAACTTTACCCCTTTTCAAAATTAATTTCCACCAGTTTCATTTGCGTTTTTCCTTTCATTTAGATGCAACCCTTTCCCCCCTCTTTACCGACAGATTAACTTCGGTGACGATTGCTTTTCCCAAATTTCCATTAGGTACACGCGGTTTAATTTTTCACTGTCATTAAGGTCGATAAGTGAGGAGGAGGTTACAAGGCAATTGGCTGCAAGAAGAGAAAATAGTAAGAAAAACTGGAAATATGAAGTCTTTACCTCTGGTTCATACAAAGTAGCAGCTGTAACAAAAGTTGGTGATGAGTCCAACCACCAACATTCAACAGGAAAGAAGCAAGAAGCAACATTATATTTCAGCATTCTGTCAAGATAGACAATTTCAGTGACTAGTGAAGGCTGCACAACAAAACCATTCTGACTTTTGCAGGGATTTAGATAGTCCAAAGAGAAGCCAAAATCAATGGGAAATGCAAGATGTAACATAAATAACTATGTTGATAGACCTCAACTCACCAAATGAAATGGCCACGTGGCATTCTTGTTTGGGAGACTCCGTCTGGGGTTGTCTATTTGACACAACTTCAACAACTTGTGTGTCGATGAAGAATGAAGATGAGACTAAATGATTATGACAACACAAGCACCCAATCTCTGACCCATACAGGAATTGAATCTGTGATCTAGAGACCACAAAGCTAACCACTAAAAACAAGTCAGTGTAAGCTGATCCCCGACAGCTGCAGTGGGCTGGGTGCAGCAGCTTTGCATCTATATCTCAACCAATAACATAAAGTGATTTTGGGAACATCTCTATGGCAATGCCTCAGTGTTTTCACAGCTCTATAGATGGCTATCTTTTTCACCAGCAGCCATTCATACTTCGCAACTGAAAGCTGACAACAGCACTGCAACCAGTCAGGGATCATCGTTCATTGTCTCGACTATAGACAACAAGCTGAAAACAGCTCCCAAAATAGACAGACTGTAGAGACACACGAGAAAGTGTACTTCTGATGTGGCTAAGAGTGTGTCCATGTGTGTGGGGCATGAAAGCATGTGCTTTGAAGAAGAATACTGTCTTAAAGCTAAAGTTTAGTTAGTTGTCATCCTCCGACTGTTAGCTGCAGGTGGCAGGAAGTACATATTATACAGGGTGATTCAAAAAGAATACCACAACTTTAAAAATGTGTATTTAATGAAAGAAACATAATATAACCTTCTGTTATACATAATTACAAAGAGTATTTAAAAAGGTTTTTTTTCACTCAAAAACAAGTTCAGAGATGTTCAATATGGCCCCCTCCAGACACTCGAGCAATATCAACCCGATACTCCAACTCGTTCCACACTCTCTGTAGCATATCAGGGGTAACAGTTTGGATAGCTGCTGTTATTTCTCGTTTCAAATCATCAATGGTGGCTGGGAGAGGTGGCCGAAACACCATATCCTTAACATACCCCCATAAGAAAAAATCGCAGGGGGTAAAATCAGGGCTTCTTGGAGGCCGTCCAGAACTTTTCCCTTTGCACAAACACCCATTCTCTGTAAACTGTTTATACCAACGTTTAATACACCACCTATCAGGAGGTTTAACACCATACTTCGTTCGAAATGCACGCTGAACAACTGTCGTCGATTCACTTCTCCCGTACTCAATAACACAAAAAGCTTTCTGTTGAGCAGTCGCCATCTTAGCATCAACTGACGCTGACGCCTAGTCAACAGCGCCTCAAGCGAACAAATGTACAACTAAATGAAACTTTATAGGTCCCTTAATTCGCCGACAGATATTGCTTAGCTCTACCTTTTGTCGTTGCAGAGTTTTAAATTCCTAAAGTTGTGGTATTCTTTTTGAATCACCCTGTATAGTGTGTTCCAGGACGAATGGTCAATATTCAGGGATACAAGAGGAACACTCTTTTGAAACAAAAAACTTCAGGTGGACACATGCCCTATTCTGAATGTACATTTGTTTTTGGGCTAATGGTACACACACATATGTGTCTTACCTAAATCGCTGGATTGTTTCCCAATTAACAAGCAACTGAGATCACCAGACTTTACACCATTAGATTTTTGTTTATGAGACTGACGGAGGTGCACAAATTAAAGGTGAATATCCAAGATGAACTGCATGGTAGCATCATTGACATTGCTGCCCTTGCTATGTAATGTGCAGAGGCACTCAGAGAAGCAACACAACATGTTCTCCCATGAACACACCAAGGGCATTGAAGTCAATGGTAGGATATTCAAATGTTTATTGTGAACTTTGCTTCCCCCATGAACCATGGACCTTGCCGTTGGTGGGGAGGCTTGCGTGCCTCAGCGATACAGATGGCCGTACCGTAGGTGCAACCACAACGGAGGGGTATCTGTTGAGAGGCCAGACAAATGTGTGGTTCCTGAAGAGATGCAGCAGCCTTTTCAGTAGCTGCAGAGGCAACAGTCTCGATGATTTACTGATCTGGCCTTTTAACACTAACCAAATCGGCCTTGCTGTGCTGGTACTGCGAATGGCTGAAAGCAAGAGGAAACTACAGCCTTAATTTTTCCCGAGGGCATGAAGCTTTACTGTATGGTTAAATGATGATAGCGTTCTCCTGGGTAAAATATTCCAGAGGTAAAATAGTCCCCCATTCAGATCTCCGGGTGGGGACTACTCAAGAGGACGTCTTTATCAGGAGAAAGAAAACTGGCGTTCTACGGATCGGAGCGTGGAATGTCAGATCCCTTAATCGGGCAGATAGGTTAGAAAATTTAAAAAGGGAAATGGATAGGTTTAAGTTAGATATAGTGGGAATTAGTGAAGTTCGGTGGCAAGAGGAACAAGACTTTTAGTCAGGTGAATACCGGGTTATAAACACGAAATCAAATAGGGGTAATGCAGGAGTAGGTTTAATAATGAATTAAAAAAATAGGAGTGCAGGTAAGCTACTACAAACAGCATAGTGAACGCATTATTGTGGCCAAGATAAACACGAAGCCCACGCCTACTACAGTAGTACAAGTTTATATGCCAACTAGCTCTGCAGATGATGAAGAAATTGAAGAAATTAGTTAGGTAGTGAAGGGAAACAAAAATTTAATACTCATGGGTGACTGGTATTCGAGTGTAGGAAAAGGGAGAGAAGGAAACATAGTAGGTGAAAATGGATTGCAGTTAAGAAATGAAAGAGGAAGCCGCCTGGTAGAATTTTGCACAGAGCACAACATAATCATAACTAACACTTGGTTGAAGAATCATGAAAGAAGGCTGTATACATGGAAGAACCCTGGAGATACTAGAAGGTATCAGATAGATTATATAATGGTAAGACAGAGATTTAGGAACGAGGTTTTAAATTATAAGACATTTCCAGGGGCAGATGTGGACTCTGACCACAATCTATTGGTTATGAACTGTAGATTAAAACTGAAGAAACTGCAAAAAGGTGGGAATTTAAGGAGATGGGACCTGGATAAACTGACTAAAACAGAGGTTGTACAGAGTTTCAGGGAGAGCATTAAGGAACAATTGACAGGAATGGGGGAAAGAAATAACAGTAGAAGAAGAATGGGTAGATTTGAGGGAAGACATAGTGAAGGTAGCAGAGGATCAAGTAGGTAAAAAGACAAGGCCTAGTAGAAATCCTTGGGTAACAGAAGAAATATTGAATTTAATTGATGAAAGAAAATATAAAAATGCAGTAAATGAAGCAGGCAGAAAGGAATACAAACGTCTCAAAATGAGATCGACAGGAAGTGCAAAATGGCTAAGCAGGGATGGCTAGAGGACAAATGTAAGGATGTAGAGGCATACCTCACGAGTGGTAAGACAGATACTACCTACAGGAAAATTAATGAGACCTTTGGAGAAAAGAGAACCACTTGTATGAATATCAAGAGCTCAGATGGAAACCCAGATGTAAGCAAAGACGGGAAAGCAGAAAGGTGGAAGGAGTATATAGAGGGTCTATACAAGGGCGATGTACTTGAGGACAATATTATGGAAAGGGAAGAGGATGTAGATGAAGATGAAATGGGAGATATGATACTGTGTGAAGAGTTTGACAGAGCACTGAAAGACTTGATCGAAACAAGGCCCCGGGAGTAGACAACATTCCATTGGAACTACTGACGGTCTTGGGAGAGCCAGTCATGACAAACCTCTAACAGGCGAAATACCCTCAGACTTCAAGAAGAATATAATAATTCCAATCCAAAATAAAGCAGGTGTTGACAGATGTGAAAATTATCGAACTATCAGTTTAATAAGTCACAGATGCAAAATACTAACGCAAATTCTTTACAGACGAATGGAAAAACTGGTAGAAGCTGACCTGGGGGCAGATCAGTTTGGATTCGGTAGAAATATTGGAACACCTGAGGCAATACTGACCCTACGACTTATCTTAAAAGCTAGATTAAAGAAGGGCAAACCTAGTGTTTCTAGCATTTGTAGACTTAGAGAAAGCTTTTGACAATGTTGACTGGAATACTCTCTTTCAAATTCTGAAGGTGGCAGGGGTAAAATACAGGGAGCGAAAGGCTATTTACAATTTGTACAGAAACCAGATGGCAATTATGAGTCGAGGGACATGAAAGGGAAGCAGTGGTCGGGAAGGGAGTGAGACAGGGTTGTAGCCTACCCCCCGATGTTATTCAATCTGTATATTGAGCAAGCACTGAAGGAAACAAAAGAAGAATTCGGAGTAGGTATTAAAATCCATGGAGAAGAAATAAAAACTTTGAGGTTCGCCGATGACATTGTAATTCTGTCAGAGACAGCAAAGGACTTGGAAGAACAGCTGAACAGAATGGACAGTGTCTTGAAAGGAGGATATAAGATGAACATCAACAAAAGCAAATCGAAGATAATGGAATGTAGTCGAATTAAGTCGGGTGATGCTGAGGGAATTAGATTAGGAGTTTTGCTGTTTGCGGAGCAAAATAACTGATGATGGTCGAAGTAGAGAGGATATAAAATGTAGACTGACAATGGCACAGAAAGCGTTTCTGAAGAAGAGAAATTTGTTAACATCGAGTATAGATTTAAGTGTCAGGAAGTCGTTTCTGAAAGCATTTGTATGGAGTGTAGCCATGTATGGAAGTGAGACATGGACAATAAATAGTTTGGACAAGAAGAGAATAGAAGCTTTTGAAATGTCGTGCTATAGAAGAATGCTGAAGATTAGATGGGTAGATCACATAACTAATGAGGAAGTATTGAATAGAATTGGGGAGAAGAGAAGTTTGTGGCACAACTTGACAAGAAGAAGGGACCGGTTGATAAGACATGTTCCGAGGCATCAAGGGGTCACAAATATAGCATTGGAGGGCAGCATGGAAGGTAAAAATCGTAGAGGGAGTCCAAGAGATGGATACACTAAGCAGATTCAGAAGGATGTAGGTTGCAGTAAGTACTGGGAGATGAAGAATCTTGCACAGGATAGAGTAGCATGGAGAGCTGCATCGAACCAGTCTCAGGACTGAAGATCAGAACAACAACAACAACAACAACAACAACAACACTGTAAACTGTACAACTGCTGTCAATCGACATGTAAAATAATGCTTAGAGGTGAATGTGTTGAAAATAAATATTTTTCAATTGATACTTGTAAAATACATGTTGTAATGTTTACTAACTATTGTACATGTGCAGATGAGTAAACCTGACAATGTATTGAATAACACAGAAAATAAATAACAGTGTACATTAAATGTGTCCTATCACAAAACCATTCAGAATAGGGCATATGTCCGTACAAAGTTTTTTGCTTCAAATGATCAATCCTGTTATACCCTCGAATATAGACCATTCCTCCTGGGACACATTGTATATTATGAGAGGAAGATAAGTTAAATCAAACAAATAATATACACAAAAGAAAGTAGCAAGGACTGACGAAAGAGGTCAGAAACAAATTATGTGGAAGGAAAGAGAATGGTGAAATTGAAGGAATGCTCGGGAGCAGGAGCGAGAGAAAGTATCTGGACACCTGGCTGAAAATGGTTACAAGTTCATGGTGCCCTCCATCGGTAAGGCTGGAATTCAATATGGTGTTGGCCCACCCTTAGCCTTGATGACAGCTTTTACTCTCGCAGGCATATATTCAATCAGGTACTGGAAAGTTTCTTGGGGAATGGCAGCCCATTCTTCACGGTGTGCTGCACCGAGGAGAGATATCTATGTTGGTTGGTGGGACCTGGCACAAAGTTGGCGTTCCAAAACATTCCAAAGGTGTTCTGTAGGATTCAGGTAAGGACTCTGTGCAGGCCAGTCCATTACAGGGATGTTACTGTCGTGTAACCACTCTGCCACAGGCCGTGCATTATGAACAGGTGCTCGATTGTGTTAAAAGATGCAATGGCCATCCCCAAATTGCTCTTTAACAGTGGGAAGCAAGAAGGTGCTTAAAACATCAATCTGGCCTGTGCTGTGATAATACCACACAAAACAACAAGGGGTGCAAGATCCCCCTCAATGAAAAACACGACCACATCATAACACCATCACGTCTGAATTTTACTGTTGGCACTACACACACTGGCAGATGACATTCACGGGGCATTCGCCTTGCCCTGACATCAGATCGCCACATTGTGTACCGTGATTTGTCACTCCACACAACATTTTTCCACTGTTCAATTGTCCAATGTTTACACTCCTTACACCAAGTGAGGCATCGTTTGGCTTTTACCGGTGTGATGTGTGGCTTACGGGCAGCCGCTCGACCACGAAATCCAAGTTCTCACACCTCCTACCTAACTGTCATAGTACTTGCAGTGGATCCTGATGCAGTTTGGAATTCCTGTTTGATGGTCTGGACAGACGTCTGCCTACTACACATTACGACCCTCTTCAACTGTCGACGGTCTCTGTCAGTAAACAGACGAGATTGGTCTGTACACTTTTGTGTTGTACGTGTCCCTTCACGTTTCCACTTCACTATCACATCGGAAACAGAGGACCCTAAGGATGTTTCGGAGTGTGGAAGTCTCACATACAGACATATGACACAAGTGACACCTGACCACGTTCAAAGTCTGTGAGTTCCGCAGAGCACCCGATTCTGCTCTCTCACAATGTATCTAATGACTACTGAGGTTGCTGATATGGAGTACCTGGCAGTAAGTGGCAGCACAATGCACCTAATATGATAAACATGTGTTTTTCGGGGTGTCCAGATACATTTGATAACATAGAGAGAGAGAGAGAGAGAGAGAGAGAGAGAGAGAGAGAGAGAGAGAGAGAGAGAGTAGGTGTTCGATAGTTTGGGTATTAGGACTTGTTCTAAAATATCATGGCACAAATGTGGCTAAAATATTTTAATCTTTACATGTAGAAAGTAAAATCATTGTTAACCCTTAACTACTATGGTCATTCACAGGAACACAATTACTATGGAGAGGCCTCACAGACCGCATTTTTCTATTTTATATATCAAACCAGAATTTTGGTGAATATATATAGTTTCTTGACTTCCAGTCATTCATTACACTTCTTAGAGGTGGCTTTTCTAGAAATTTTATTTTTTTAAAACACTGCGGTATTTTAAACACTTCGACAATTAAAACAAAGCGAAAACTGGAGTATATTTTTATTTTATGAGTTACGAAAATAACAGCAAATAGTTAGCTCTTTACTCACACACAGATTTTCATCAGAGGCATTATATTACAAATTGGCAATATAACTAGGTGGAAAACAGTGCAAGAATGCTGGCACATGTAGCCTGACAGCCAATAGGATGGTACATGGAAGAGTCCATTTGGCTTTGCAGGGGTGTGAGAAATATCTCGACACAAAAATTAGTAGCAGTCTGAGAGACGGTCGATAGTAGTTAAGGGTTAAAGTTTAGTCCACTCTGAGTGTTCTTCATTTAAAAATAATCATGCAACAATGAAGCACTATAAATTCACAAGAATGCAAGATGTATGTGTATTGTTGGCAATTAAAGTGTAAAGTTATATCGAAGACAATCTGAAAGAAACATTTCCCTGCTAGCTAGAATTATTTCCTTTCACTTCAATAAAGCAACTTATCTGGTGCCCTGTCAGAGTCCAATGCCTGGATATGTTGGGGGCTGTATGAACAACAAGGGAAGGGGTATGACGACTCATGATGTTTCAACAGCCACTGACAGCTTTTCCTGATAATTAGAAGGCAGGGTCACAGTGTTCAGATCTCTCCAGACTACACCCCAGATCTATTCTAAAAGTTTATAGTTAAAAAGTGGTTTTTGGATTCAAGAAAGTATTCTTCTGTCTACAGAATATTCTTAATGACAATTCTGCAATGACTGGGTGGTATACAGTCTTGCTGAACATGAGTGTCCACAGCAGGAGGCTAAATCTGCCTGTGATAAAAGACAAAGATAGAACACTGGTCCTATTTTCTCTGTTATGAGGATACCACCAGTACTTAACTCTAAGAGGTGGATCTTGGCATCTTGTAACTATTGGTCAAAACATTTACAATTAACAATAGTATTACTAACTTTTAGAACAGTCCCATGTCAGGGAGGAAAATGAGATTGGTTGGAAAAGGTTAGAGAGGGGGAAAGGATGGAGTGAGGGGGGACAGGTCACTATTGGTCTGTACAGGAATATGTAGTCCTAGAACTGGGAGTACATTATAGTCTGTTTTCTTTTAAATGTTTCTATTGTTAGTACAAGGGTAATCCCAAAAGTACGGTCTCCTATTTTTTTATAAGTACAGAACTCTTTTTGTGTGGCAGTTGGTCACACTGTTATGAAGAGTGCTTCACGTGCTGTGTGTAAACATGCATACTCCAAGCTGAGGCACTCAGTCTTGGCTTGGCAGCCATTGAGAATGGGAGCTCCCGTTGGGTGTTACCACCAAGTGCAAATTGCGCACAGTTATTCAGTTTTTGAACGCAAAGGGCACTGCACCGATTGAAATCAATCACCAATTTACGGAAGTGTATGGTGAGTCGTGTATGAATGTCAAAAATGTTCTTAAGTGGTGTAGAGAGTTTCCAGCTGGTCGGACCAAAATTCACGACGAATAAAGGAGCGGGAGACCATCAATTGCTGAGGAGACAGTGTTGAAGGTTGAGCAAAGCATGCGTGAAGATTGCAGGATCTCCCTGGATGATCTCTGCAAGTTGGTTCCTGAGGTTTCCTGAAGCACCGCTCACAGAATTTTAACGGAAACATTGAACTACCGGAAGGTATGTGCAAGATGGGTGCCTCGCATGCTGACTGAGGACCACATGCGGCAACAAGTTGATGCTTCCAGCACATTTCTTCACTGCCTTGCAGCTGAACAGGACAACTTTCTGGACTTCATTGTCACGGATGACAAAACCTGGGCATACCACTTTACGCCCGAAAAGAGGTTCAGAACTTTCTGAACAGCATGGCGGCGAGCTGGTGTGACATGGGCATACAAAAACTGCAACATCGTCTACAAAAATGCATCGACAGAAATGGTGATTATGTCGAAAAATAGCTAAATGTTCAAGCTGTAAACTGATGTAAACCATTGTAGAAATAAACAGGTCTACGTACTTATAAAAAAATAGGAGACCTTACTTTTGGGATTACCCTTGTATTTTGAGTTGTATCTAATGAATATCAGTACTGGCAGTCTTCTTATCTCTCTGTAATTTTAGTTATTTTCTAAACCGAATTTTTGTTATACAAAAGCTTAAATATGGCTGGAATGTCTTGTAACCAAAAAACACTGGATTATAAGAGAACAGGGAGCAGATGTACAGAAGACTGCGGATGGTCACAGATTAATTCAACTTATGATGAGAGTGATGCACTAAGTTAAAAATTCTGTATTTGAGAAAATTCAAAGAAGCTAATTATTCTTAATTTATCACACAAAATTTTAAGAGAACAGAAAGAAAGTCCCACCCAAGGTATTGTGAAGTTATAACATTGGGAACAATAGGCAATAATTCTTTCCATTGTTCACAGTTGAATGCAGCAGGAATAGCCCCAAAACAGTGCAACTGTGACAATCCTCTGACAAGCCAAAAGTGAATGGGGAACTAAAGCGTTTCCTACTCATCCTGTTCAGTACGTCTCCCCTGATCTGGGGTTCTGAGTGATTCTTCTGTAACACTTTCCACTTCCTATACCTTACTAGTCCTTTTCCTTCATCCTTCTTCCTTTCCCTCCAACCACTCTGCCATATGAAGGAGCAAATGGCTCATTTCCAAATCTTTAGTGTGTTTTCCTCCTACAGCCATTTGGTGAGTAGATTTTTTTTATCTGTCCACATCATATTTTCAAATGTTAATGTATAAATAGTTATTTCAAATCACAATAAACTAATAAATTATATAAATTTTTCTCCAAAGAACAATGAAGATCCTGTATATTACAGTTTCACTACCTTTAATTCTAGAAACTTACTTTTTATAAAAGTCTGGACTCTTTTTAATTTGTCGCTGATAATTGAATCTGAAGTAGGAGTCAACTCTGCTACTGCGTCTTCCTTCTGGTGTTCTAATCACTTCTTCCAGAATAGAGCAGAATTCCTCAAGCGCCGGGCTGAAAGATATTTTTTCTCAGCTGTTTCATTAAAATAACAAATCAAATGTCTTCAAACAAAATTAAATGCTTTAATTACTACCTGACTGTATTAATTTGATGTCACATAAGCCATGTAAATACACTGCCTGACAAAAAGTAAGGCATCATCCAGAAGTGAAGGAGGAACTAAAAATGAAACTTCATGGGTTCAGAGGGTGTGTGGTATTATAGCAGTGATTACAAAACTGAGTCAAACTGACACTTAAATTGGCTGAATGGAATTTCACCTCCCACTGGCCTGATTGTATGCACTGACTGATTTAGCTGGGAAGGGTGTCATACAGCTGTTGTACCCTCTCCTGAGGCAAGCTAGCTCACAGATTTTGTAACTGGTCCTTGAAATCCTTGATACTAGCACTGAGATGAAGTTGTCATCTGAGATGGTCCCATAAAAGGTCTACTGGAAACAGATCCGGGGATCTCGCTGTCCAAGGGAGTACCTTAATATAACACAGATAGTTCAAAGACACACTTACGATGTGAGGCTAACCATTGTCTTGTAGAAAAATGGCACCATGATACTGTCGCATGAGAGGTAACATTTGAGTACACAAGACATCCATGATATACTGTTGTACCATCACAGTTCCCTTAATCACTACCAGCTGTGCCCTGAAGACATACCTCATGAATCCCTACACTGTTAACCCAGGAGTAACACCACTGATGCTCTTCAAAACACACGAAGTATGAGGTTGTCATCGTTCTCACCAATAATGGTCACCTGGGGTAGTGTTGAACCACGATTCATCACATTGTGACATCATTCATCATCAATCCACGATTCTCAGTCACAGCACCACTCCAATGCAGCCACTTTGTGTAGTAGAATTAATAGCAGCCTACACATGGGGTGGTACATTCTTTAGTCTGGCTGCTGGTGCAGGATGACACATTGGGGGCAGGGAATCCATTATTTGTTTTCACGTGGCAAACACACATACAAATGGGATACAATGTGATTAGCGTACTGCATGGTGATCCTCCCTTGTGGTGGTCAAGTGTGGTCAATCAGAATTTTTATGAAAAAGATACCTGCCCTCATGCTCTGATGCAATTCAACATTGGGCCATTGCACGATTTGACCAGCTAGCCAAACAGAGACAAAGTGGTCCTTTCAAACTCTGTCAGATGCTTGTAACACTACCTCACATGAGAGAGATATCCATGTCTTTCATAGTGATCACTCAACACCCTACACTGATCACACCCCTTTTATACCACACCATGCCTGGCAACAACACTAAACACAAACTACACTACTGCACCCTTGCAGCCATTCTGTCATGGGACTACAACTCTAATCATTTAAATACCTGATATGCCATTGGTATGTATGTATATAAAGTTATATTGGCAGCCAACCACGTCTTCTGGGCATTTCGCTATTTTTGTCAGGCAATGTATTTTGCTTACTGAAAACATTTCATGCATTTCTGTTGATATGGATTAAGAATGTCCATTCACCAAATAACAGGAAGTTCAGGTTGAATGCTGAATGTACAATTATTTCATATAACATGATATGCATGTCACAGTCCATCTTTGCTTTTAAAAAGTAATGCGAGTTAAACACATGTAAAAGAGGCTTAAGGAAGACTGAAAAAAAGAAGTAATAGAAACTGCAACAACACTGTTCAATATGCAATTACAAGCAACTTCTCAAGTGTGGTCATCAATGAACAAATATGTGATGCTATGACAATTAGGGGTAAAGCAGGAGTAGGTTTAATAATGAATAGGAATGCGGGTAAGCTACTACAAACAGCATAGTGAACGCATTATTGTGGCCAAGATAGATACGAAGCCCACACCTACTACAGTAGTACAAGTTTATATGCCAACTAGCTCTGCAGATGACGAAGAAATTGAAGAAACGTATGATGAAATAAAAGAAATTATTGAGACAGTGAAGGGTGATGAAAATTTAATGGTCATGGGTGACGAATTCGGTAGTAAGAAAAGGGAGAGAAGGAAACGTACTAGGTGAATATGGATTGGGGCTAAGAAATGAAAAAGGAAGCCACCTGGTAGAATTTTGCACAGAGCACAACTTAATCATAGCTAACAATTGGTTCAAAAATCACAAAAGAAGGCTGTATACATGGAAGAACCCTGGAGATACTCACAGGTTTCAGATAGATTATATAATGGTAAGACAGAGATTTAGGAAAAAGGTTTTAAATTGTAAGACATTTGCAGGGGCAGATGTGGACTCTGACCACAATCTATTGGTTATGAACTGTAGATTAAAACTGAAGAAACTGCAAAAGGGTGGGAATTTAAGGAGATGGGACCTGGATAAATTGACTAAAACAGAGGTTGTACAGAGTTTCAAGGAGAGCATAAGGGAACAATTGACAGGAATGGGGGAAAGAAATACAGTAGAAGAAGAATGGGTAGCTTTGAGGGATGAAGTAGTGAAGGCAGCAGAGGATCAAGTAGGTAAAAAGACGAGGGCTAGTAGAAATCCTTGGGTAACAGAAGAAATATTGAATTCAATTGATGAAAGGAGAAAATACAAAAATGCAGTAAATGAAGCAGGCAAAAAGGAATACAAACGTCTCAAAAATGAGATCGACAGGAAGTGCAAAATGGCTAAGCAGGGATGGATAGAGGACAAATGTAAGGATGCTGAGGCTTATCTCACTAGGGGTAAGATAGATACTGCCTACAGGAAAATTAAAGAGACCTTTGGAGATAAGAGAACCACTCGTATGAAGATCAAGAGCTCAGATGGAAACCCAGTTGTAAGCAAAGAAGGGAAAGCAGAAAGGTGGAAGGAGTATATAGAGGGTCTATACAAGGGCGATGTACTTGAGGACAATATTATGGAAATGGAAGAGGATGTAGATGAAGATGAAATGGGAGATATGATACTGCGTGAAGAGTTTGACAGAGCACTGAAAGACCTGAGTCGAAACAAGGCCCCGGAGTAGACAACATTCCATTGGAACTACTGACGGCCTTGGGAGAGCCAGTTGTGACAAAACTCTACCATCTGGTGAGCAAGGTGCATGAGACAGGCGAAATACCCTCAGACTTCAAGAAGAATATAATAATTCCAATCCCAAAGAAAGCAGGTGTTGACAAATGTGAAAATTACCAAACTATCAGTTTAATAAGTCACAGCTGCAAAATACTAATGCGAAATCTTCACAGACGAATGGAAAAACTAGTAGAAGCCGACCTCGGGGAAGATCAGTTTGGATTCCGTAGAAATGTTGGAACACCTGAGGCAATACTGACCCTCCGACTTATCAAACCTAGTGTTTCTAGCATTTGTAGACTTAGAGAAAGCTTTTGACAATGTTGACTGGAATACTCTCTTTCAAATTCTGAAGGTGGCAGGGGTAAAATACAGGGAGCGAAAGGCTGTTTACAATTTGTACAGAAACCAGATGGCAGTTATAAGAGTCGAGGGACATGAAAGGGAAGCAGTGGTTGGGAAGGGAGCGAGACAGGGTTGTAGTCTCTCCCCGATGTTATTCAATCTGTACATTGAGTAAGCACTGTAGGAAACAAAAGAAGAATTCGGAGTAGGTATTAAAATCCATGGAGAAGAAATAAAAACTTTGAGGTTCGCCGATGACATTGTAATTCTGTCAGAGACAGCAAAGGACTTGGAAGAACAGTTGAACGGAATGGATAGTGTCTTGAAGGGAGGATATAAGATGAAAATCAACAAAAGCAAAACAAGGATAATGGAATGTAGTCGAATTAAGTCAGGTGATGCTGAGGGAATTAGATTAGGAAATGAGACACTTAAAGTAGTAAAGGAGTTTTGCTATTTGGGGAGCAAAATAACTGGACGATAAATAGTTTGGACAAGAAGAGAATAGAAGCTTTCGAAATGCGGTGCTACAGAAGAATGCTGAAGATTAGATGGGTAGACCACATAACTAATGAGGAAGTATTGAATAGGATTGGGGAGAATAGAAGTTTGTGGCTTAACTTGACCAGAAGAAGGGATCGGTTGGTAGGACATGTTCTGAGGCATCAAGGGATCACCAATTTAGTATTGGAGGGCAGTGTGGGAGGTAAAAATCGTAGAGGGAGACCAAGAGATGAATGCACTAAGCAGATTCAGAAGGATGTAGGTTGCAGTAGGTACTGGGAGATGGTGAAGCTTGCACAGGATAAAGTAGCATGGAGAGCTGCATCAAACCAGTCTCAGGACTGAAGACCCCCCCCCCCCCCCCCCCCCCCACACACACACACACGACAATTAGGTGTTGGTCTGAATTCACTAAATAACAGAAGATGGAAAGTCCCAAAAAGTATGTCATAAATATAGAAAAAAAAAATCAAGCAAGTTTTATCTCATTGTAATCTGTTTTCATTGCTTGTGCTTGAAGGAATAAGGTTTTCAAATCAAACAAAAATAATTAATATTTTATTAACAGTAAACTATTCAAGAGGATATCAGGAAAACCAATCTGGCATTCTGTAGTGTGGAGTATGGAATGCTAGAACCCGTAATCTCATAGGTACATCAGAAAACTGAAAAAGGGAATGGACAGTCTGAAGTTAAGATATAGTGGAGATTAATGAAATTTTGTAGCAGGATGAAAAGGACTTTTGGTGGGGTGAGTACAGGTTTCTAAACACAAAATCAAACAGAGTACATCTAATACAAACTAAGGAAACAAGAATGCAGGCAAGCTACTCTGAGCAGCACAGTGAATGCATTACCATAACCAAGGCAGACACAAAGTGAACACCCACTACAGTAGTACAACTTTATACGGTGAAAAACTTTGCAGAAGAAGAAATTCAGGGAGAGGAAAATTTAATTGTGATGGGGGACTAATTTGGTAGTGGGAAGAAGAACAGGAAGTAAAGGAAAAAAATAGTAGGAGAAAGTGGGCTGGAGGAAAGGGAGAAAGAGGAAGCCACCTGGCAGGTCTTCTGCACAGTGCACAATTTAATCATCGTTAGAACTTGGTTTAAGAATCACCAAGGAAGGATGTATACGTGAGGAGGGGCCTGGAGACTTTGGAGGGTTTCAGGCTCATTATATAATGGTACGATTGAGATTTTAGAACCAGATTTTGAATTGTAGTACATTTTCAGAGGCAGATGTGGACTGACCATAAGTTAATGGTTACGAATTTTAGATTGCAGCTGAAGAATTTTATGAATAACTTTAAGAAACTGGAGATTGTTCAGAGTTTCAAAGAGAGCATTATGCAACAATTAACTAAAACAATGGAATAGAATGCAGTAGAAAACAAACGGGTGGCCCTCAGAGTTCAAGAAGAATGTAATAATTCCAATTTCAAAGAAGGCAAGTGCTGACTTGTGTGAATGTTATCGAACTGTCAGTCATGGTTGCAAAACACTGACAAATTCTTTACAGAAGAATGAAAAAATTGGTGAAAGCCAACCTCGTGGAAGATCAGTTTAGGCTCCATAAGAATGCTGCAACATCCAAGGCAATACTAACCGTACGACTTACCTTGGAAGATGGGTTAAGGAAAGGCAAACTTACATTTACAGCATTTGTAGACTCAGAGAATGTTTTTGACAATGCTGACTGGAATACACTCTCTGAAATTCTGAAGACAGCAAGGGTAAAACACAGGGAGCAAAAGGCTATAAACAATTTGTACAGAAACCAGACAGCAGCTATATGAGTTGAATAGAAAAATAGGGGGCAGCAATGGTTGAGAAGGGATTAAAACAGGGTTGTATCCATCCCTGATGTTATTCACTGAGCAATGAGCAAACAGTGAAGGAAGCCAAGTAAAAATTTGGAGAGAAATTAAAGCTCAGGGAGAAGGAATAAAAGCACTGATGTTTGCTGATGACACCGTAATCCTGTCAGAGATGGCAAAGGACTTGGAGAAGCAATTGAATGGAATGGACAGTGTCTTGAGAGGAGGATATAAGATGAAAAATCACAAAAGAAAACAAGAGTAATGGAAAGCAGATGATTTAAATCAGGTGAAGCTGAGGGAATTAGAATGGAAAATGGCACACTTAAAACAGTAGGCAAGTTTTGATATTTGTGCAGTAATGGCTGAAGTAGAGAAGATAAATTTAGAGTGGCAATGGAAAACAAAGTGTTTCTGAAGAAGAGAAATTTGTTAATCAGGAATATAAATTTAAGTGTTAGGAAGTCTGTTCTAAAGGGTTTTTGTCTGGAGTGTAGCCTTGTATGGAAGTGAAACTTGGACGAAAAGCAGTACAGAAAAGAACAGTAGCTTTTGAAATGTGGTGATATGGAAGAATGCTGAGGACCAGATGGATAGATCATGTAACTAATGAGGAGATACTGAATAGAATTTGGGAGGAAAGAAATTTGTGGCATAACTTGACTAAAAGAAGGAATTAGTTGATAGGACACAGTCTGAGACATCAAGGGGAACCAATTTAATACTGGATTTTTTTTTTGGGGGGGGGGGGGGGGGGGGGTTACAAATTGCAGAGGGAGACCAAGAGATGAGGACAGTAAGCAGGTTTAAATGGATGTGGGTTGCCGCAGTTATTCGGAGACTAACAGGCCTGCAAATGATAAGGTAGCAGCATCAAACCAGTCTCCGGACTGATGACCACAACACAATAATAATTACAGTTATACTAAAATCAAATACAAGCAAACCCATAAAAATTTATTTACCAGATGTCAGGAAGCATGTAGATATGAACAAAATGTCATACTAACATCAGGTATGTAAGATCCTCATTGAAGAAGAGAAAATAATTAGCTGGAAGAAAGGTAGCGAGTGATTAAGTAGAGATGTCATCTAGGACCTCTTATCGATGGCTGACCAACTGGACATGATGAGAACCGAAATGAACAATCAAAAGCCGCACTGGTAGCTCCTCCTGTGAGAGCAGAAAGCCATGTGACTAAGGGTAGTGCCCAGCACAAAGGCATGCTGACATGACTTTTCTCTTCTTCACAGGTTGATTTTTTTTTAAGTTACTGTGCAAATAATTTTTTCTGATTTTAGATTTGAGTTACTTGGCACAGCTTGTTATCACAGGAATGGTTAATTCTCAGATTTTTTTTTCAATGAAAATTCAACTGTAATTTTAGTTCCAGTAACTACAAAAGAATGATAAAATGCATTACCAGAGCATCAGAATCTCTGTAATGCTGTTCACAGATAGTCGTCTTGTATAATGAGAGGTTACAATGCCAGAAGACTGCAATGAAATTGGTAAGACCTGAAGAGGAGATCAACAATTGGTGTAGTGACTGGTTGTTGTCAGTCACTTTCATATACAAATTTTCACTTTCACCTGAGACACTATTTCTTTCTTTGTGAAAAGATTGGCTTGTACGAGGGTGGTTTGAAAAGTTCTCAGAACGGAATAGAAGAAAAGTACTTACATCACTGAAACTTTTTTTATTTTTCAATGTAGTCTCCTTGTAGATTAATGCACTTGGTCCAACGATGCTCCAGTGCCTTGATCCTATCTTGAACATGACTTTCCTCCAGGCCTGCAAAATAGTTGTCAACTCCGAATATCAATTCTTCGTTTGAAGTGAATCTTCGCCCACCAAGAATAATTTTCGGTTTTGGGAAGCATTGCAAGTCTGATGGAGCCATATCAGGTGAATAAGGTGGGTGTGCCAACAATTCATTCCTTAGTTCATGTAATTTTGCCATGGCGATGGCACATGTGTGCCGGCACCCACTGTCTTAATGGAAGATGACTCTTCCTTGCTACAGCTGGCCTTTTTTGTATATCTTTTGTTGCAATTTGTCCAGGAGGCTACCGTAGTATTCTCCAGTAATCGTTTGCCCAGTGGGGAGATAATTTACATACACAATCCCATTCACATGCCAGAACACTGGTGTCGTGACCTTTCTCACAGAAGGAATTATCTTTGCTTTCTTTGGTGGCGGAGAATCAGCATGTTTCCACTGCTTTGATTGTTGTTTTATCTCTGGGATATAGTAGTGCACCCAAGTTTCATCTGTGGCCACAAACCTGCTCAAAAAATCTTGGGTCAAACATTGTTCCGACACGTCCACTCTCATGCGTTTTTGATCCAGCATCAAGAGTTGTGGCACCCATTTTGCAGATAATTTTTTCATTTCTAATTCTTCAGTTAAAATGTGATATACTCTTTCAGAGGACATCTGGCACGTTATGGGCAATTTCATGCACTCTCAATTGGCGATCCTCCATGACCATTTTGTGCACTTTTGCAATTATTTCTGGAGTAGTGAGTGACACATCTTGGATGACCACTGCGAGGATCATCGTCTAAGCTCTCCGGACCAAATTTAAATTCATTTGTCTACTTGGCAACCAGTTGAATATGAAGGCGCCGAGTCCCCCAGTGTATTCTAGAAATCGGCATGAATGTCCTTTGCTTTCATACCTTTCTTTATGAAGTACTTAATCACTGCTTGAATTTCAATTTTTTTCCATCTTCGCAAATCACTACGCAGGAACAACAGAGCCTCATCACCGCCATAGTTCTTTTCCAAGAGCACTGCCGTGGCATGTGTTTATGGGCAACAGTCCAATGGATATTATGTGAACAACTCGTTGCGCTAGTGCTGACCTCTTGTGGTGATTCAGAGAACTTTTCAAACCATCCTCATAGAATGCTGTCTATTTCCATCATCTGAAGCCTTGACTCAAGAACTGCTTTCCAACACACAGAGATACATATCAAGCAATAAAATATGTTGTGACTGTCCATGCTTTAACATTTATGTGGCTAGCTGACAGAGTCAGTATTTGATATTGTTTATTCAACAACAATATATTCCAAAGTAACATACACATTCAATAATTACAAGAAAAGATTCTTAACAAATTTTCATAATGAATCTTTCTGTAGGAAACATATTATTTGCAATTTCGCATTGATATTTTTACCAAAACATTTATTCTATAAAACCAGTGAAAAACACAGTCTAGATCATTATGAATATTTTATTGAAATGACTGGTTTCAGCCTAGACTTAGCCCACCCTCAGACAGCACTATCATCTGAAGTTGACAATGCGCAGAACAGTCAGCTGACCTCAGTTGCTGAATGCAGTTTCAGTGACTCAGGTCAACTGACTGTTCTATGCGTCATCAGCTTCAGCTGATGGTGCCGAGTGGAGATGGCCTATGCCTAGGTGTAAACCGCTCATTTTAGTAAAATAACCATCACAACCTGGATTGTTTTTCCACTGGTTATAGCGCAGTATCAGCGACTGTAGTCAACGGACTGTTCTACACGTTACTGTCTCAAGATGGCTTAAGCCTAGGCCGAAACTGGTCTTTTAATAAAACAAATGTTGCAATCTATACAGTTTTTTCACTGATTTTATATAGCTTACAAGATAATTGTTTCACAAAAATGTTACTAAAATATTTGTTCTGTTGCCTAATTCTTTATTGTTTATTACAACAGGTGCAACTATCTTTACCATTTCTAACTTCAAAATGATTTTTTGTTAACACATACAAACTCACCACTTATCCGGGCAAACAGTCTGTCTTTACACCTACTGAAATGTTTATCAATTGTTTCTACTTCAACACTCTTCCCTCTTTGATTTTCTTACCAGTAATCTGCTCTAGAATATGAATAGTTTTTTTCCTGTTTGTAGTTATTCAACATTTTATAAATATTTTTTAGTGCTGTGACACCACCTGTGAGTCAGCCATTTTTCCATTGCCTTGCTACCTGATTCAATTTTTAATTACAAGTCGCTTGTGTATCATCATTTAACCAACATTCCTATCTCTCCTATATGGCCTACACAGTTCCCAATTACTGCAATTTCAGTCCTTTTAATTTTTGTTGTACACATTTACAGAACAAAAGAGGGTTCTTTAAATTAAAGCATTTACTTCACAAAAGACATTATAGTACTTACCTTTTCTTGACACAGTGCAAAGCTGCAGCAAGATCACCACAGCGAATGCAATTGTAGACAACCGCCCAAACAGGGAATCCATCAACAATTTCAATTTCTTCAGCATATATATTAATATTCATATGCACTCTTAAAAAGCTTGTGACAAGTGGATATGTTCCTGGAATTGCTCCCCTTCGGGCTTGTGCCAGATTTGCCTCCACCATGGACGTCAGAAACAATCTGTATCTTTTTTTTTAAAAATAAGAGAACTAATTATTAGTTTTATTTTGTATTTGCTTTTAAATAAATCAACAAAAGCATTAAAATACATGATAAATGAGAATTATATACCTACAAAAATTTCTTAATAACAACTGTCACAGGATATGAAATCAGGTGAAAAGCCCTTACTTACATATTCTAAAATATAAAAGGCCATAGCAGGATTTTCAGTCCTGCTGTGATTAGGAAAACAAAAGATGGTCTGAATCTCTAATTTCTACATCTTTTACACCACTTCCTTCATCAAGAAGAAGAATGTGAACTGAAAACCAGACAGAGTCAAAATGGCTCTGAGAACATCACACACATCCATGCCCGAGGAAGGATTCGAACCTGCGACCATAGCGGTTGCTCGGCTCCAGACTGCAGCGCCTAGAACAGCACGGCCACTCCGGCCGGCCCAGACAGAGTCCTCCAGGTGCAATGCAACCTCCCACCAACACACACACACACACACACACACACACACACACACACACACACACACACAGTGGTGTAACATTTCTATCCTATGGAATAACATGTGCACTTCTGACCACTCAGGCAGATAAAAGACATTTGTGTGAATTGGAAATGTTTAATGCAGTAGTTAAGTGTGGAATACCCCACTGTGCATGATCTGCTTTTCTATATTCGCAGTTGGGGTGTAAAAGATGTTGACTCTGAACAATGACATGGCACGATGGTGAACAAACCTCTCCATCTGCTGTGGCAGAGCAATTTTTCTTTGGGCTTTGTGGCTTGGCAGGGCCTTGGAGATCATGGAGCAAAGGGTGCAGTCAATAACGTAAACACCTGAACAGCTGAAGAGCTGAAGACGTACAGGAGATTTGTCTCCCACTTTGAAATGTAATGTATATATACAATATGTTGTGACCTTTTGAAAGCTACACACTGCAAAAGACCTGTTTACTGCAAATCGTAGGCAAGGTTGTAAAGAATTAAAATTCTGTTGTAAATAGTGTATACAAAAAAATGAGTTCATCGTTTAATAGCTTGAACAATCAGAGCTCTCTTCTAGCACCTGCACGTCGCCACATGATGAAGCCCAATGGCATGAGTAAGGTCCACTACAATGAATAATTTCAAGAATGGAAGTCAAAGATATTTTATAAGGTAAAAGTTGACATACACATCTGAAAGGTGACAGATTGTACACAGAATTGGCGTCTTCACACCTGAAAATCACAAACGTTTCATTGCATTTTGGTGAGAGCGACAGTACGCAAATCTTAAGAGCAAGTAGAAGGAAGCTTTAATAATAATAATAATAATAATAATAATATTTATAATAATCAAACAATGGAAAATGTAGGACGGAATGTAACATTATTATGACAGATAGTTGCTACTAATCATATAGCGGAGAGGCTGAGTCACAACTTCCTTGTCACCTGGAATAATGAAATTTGGCAAGAAGCAAGGTTTCACAGCACAGTTGGAAAGCCTCTGCAATGCTGTTCTAGTTTAGGGGGCATATCAAGTGGGCTTAGGCGCGAATGGGAATTTGGATTGAGGAGGAAGTTGTGCTAGGGTGGTCCGTGCAGTTGTGCAAAGCCATTGTACCAAGACGGCATAGTGGTTAGTCCATCTGCTTCACACAAGCAAGCACACCTCTTGCACACATGATCGCCATCTCCAGCAGCTCAGACCAGAATGCAACTGGCATGTAAAATGGAAGCAGCAACCTGGAGGAGTCAGGGAAGGGGAAAGGATAGTATGGTAAGAGTCAGGGGAGAGAAGAAAAGAGCTTATTAACATTGTCATGCTCTGAAATGAGGGATATCCCACCTAAGATCCTTCCCACCACTCCTAAAGTGGTGTTCCATTACCCACCCAACTTCCACAGCATTCTAGTCGATCTCTATCCCAACTCCTTGCCACAGGGATCATATCCCTGTGAAACACTCAGGTGCATGGCATGCCCAAGCCACCCATCCTGCACCTCCTATTCCAGTGCAGTCACAGGACTATCCTACCCATCAGAGGCTGAGCCATATGTGACAGCAGCTAAGTCATATACCACCTCTGCCCCCATCATTGTACAGCTTTTTATAAGGTATGACTACCAGAGCGAACGACCAGTGCCAAACTGTGGCCAAGAGCACAGTAGATCACCCTGTGGCACAACATGCAGCTGAAAATAAAATGCTCTATTTCAATGACTACTTCACACCCGACCCATCTGGATCCTCCCCTCCACCACCAGCTTTTCTGAATTGCACTGATGGGAGTTATTCTTACAATGCATTGTCCGCTACCAAAATTATCCTGGGCTCAACCTATGGTAACTTACTGTACCCAACCATCACCCAACAGTTTCCATCCCTCTGTCCTATCACCTCCTCCCTGTTCTCATCTCCCACCCTGTTGGTGTACTGCTCCCTGCCAACGCACACGACCATCTTTCCCTTAACCTCTCCTCTCCTTTTTCGCTCTCCATCCCCCCCCCCTTTCCTTCTTTCCTTCCAGCTCCCCGTCCCAGAGGCTCCCGATGCTGTGCCTGTTGGCATTCCAGTCTCTCCATGCTCCACACGACAGTGCTCTCCCCCCCCCCCCCCCCCCCCCCACCATCTGCTATCTCTTCCCCTTCCCCACTTCCTTCAGATTGCTGCTTCCGCTCTACACGACAGTTGTATTCTGTACTTTTCTGCTGAAGGCTTTGGACAAAAGCTAATGTGTAAGTGTCTTTTCATTGTGCCCGTCTGCAACTCAATGGGTCATATTTTTGGTGAGTAACAATCTATCTTTTCCTTACAATGCTGATATTCCAACCTGCAGTTTCCATTGTTTGATAAATTTCAACTTGATATGCCTACTAGTTCCTGTGAAATAGGGTCCGTAACAGTCAGACTGACAGACAAACAAAGCAATACTATTAAAGTTCTGTTTTTACCAAATGAGGTACGGAAACCTAATATAAAACAATATAACAGTGGCAAAGATTGTGTATACAAAAATGGCAGTAAATTTGAACTAGGTGAAGAAAAATATCACTAATCTGGGAAACGGCTACAATTAAGTATCTATCAAAACATCCTTCAACTATAAAACAAGAAACAAGGAAATGAGTTGGGTGTAAGGGAGCATCTGAGTTAAGAGCAGCAATGTTGGAACAATTTGGGGCTTACACAGCCAAAACATTTTGACATCTTGTGATGTCATCAGCAGCAGGCACTCCTCTGGATTTGTGTCCTCCACTTCTTGTAATTAATGAATTTTTAACTGCAACTCGCGAGTACTGTCCATGGTGGCTCTGAGGCAATCTACTTCTTGCTGTCTGCCCTGCTGAGTGCGTAAGTCCTCAAAATAAAGCTTTAGCCAAAATGACATGTAAGTGGATGTCCACTGAAAGTAGTCTCCTACTAGACTAGCCGGGCAGATGCTGTTCATAAACCCTAAGAGAAATGACCAGTGAGAATGTACCATTGCTGGGCGCCTTAAGTAGCTTTGGGCCTACTAACAAGGGAACCTCCCCATCGCACCCCCCTCAGATTTAGTTATAAGTTGCCACAGCGGATAGGCCTTCAAAAACTGAACACACAAAAACTGAACACAGATCAATCGAGAAAACAGGAAGAAGTTATGTGGAACTACGAGAAAAATAATAAAATATACAAACTGAGTAGTCCATACGCAAGATAGGCATCATCAAGGATAGTTTGAGCTCAGGAGCGCCGTGGTCCCGTGGTTAGCGTGAGCAGCTGCGGAAGGAGAGGTCCTTGGTTCAAGTCTTCCCTTGAGTGAAAAGTTTATTTTCTTTATTTTCATGAAGTTATGATCTGTCTGTTTGTTCATTGAGGTCCCTGTTCATTGTAATAAGTTAAATATCTGTGTTTTGCGACCACACCGCAAAACTGTGCGATTAGTATACGAAAGGACGTGCCTCTCCAATGGGAACCAAAAACATTTTATCGCAAGGTCATAGGTCAACCGATTCCTCCACAGGAAAGCACGTCTGACATATTCTATTCAACACAGGTGATGGCAGTGCGTCACATGACAGGAATATGTTGTCGACCCACCTAACTTGTACACTTGGCGAATGGGTAAAAAGATTCTTCTACCTTGCCCGATTTAGGTTTTCTTGTGGATGTGATAATCACTCCCAAAACAGTGATGAAAACATAAGAGTTTGTCACATAACCTGCAACAAATGAATGCAACAGTTTCACAGTGGCCCAGTTTTCCCTATACAGTCAAAACATATGTTTTTAACGTTTTCAAATTTTTCCGTGCATAGACCGTCAAATCCAGCATATGTCCAAGCAAATCTGAACATGTCCTGGAATTTTGGAGAGCAAAGTTGATTATATAAAAAATTAAAATTTTTACTCGAGGGAAGACTTGAACCAAGGACCTCTCGTCCCGCAGCTGCTCACGCTAACCACGGGACCACAGCGCTCCTTAGCCCACGTTATCCTTGATGTTGCCTATGTTGCACATGGACTACTCAGTTTGTATACTGTGCTTATTTTTTTCATAGTTCCACACAACTTCTTCCTGTTTTCTCGATTGATCTGTGTTCAGTTTTTCAAGGCCTATCCACTGTGCCAACTTATAACTAAATCTGAAGGGGATGCGATGGGGAGGTTCCCTTGTAAGAAAACAAGAGATCAATTAAGTTGGCTCTATTTTTTTGTAGCCAACTGAAAAGGATGTTAGTAAAAAAAATAGAGCCCTGTCCAACGCAAGTTTAGAAGAATGGAAGATGTTTGTCAGACCGCCATAACCAAGACCACCTAACAGCCAAAATACATGGATTCTGAGGAAACTGTATGTGCAGAGGGGAGCCCATCTCACTGAAGACCTGCCTCTTGAACAGTTACCATATTAGAGAAAATTAATGTCCTAAATGTGGAGTGACACCAAGTAACTAAAATTATCCAAAAGATAAAAGCTCTCTGCTGCTCCGCTCTGAGACACAAATAAATATGATATGCAAATTTAAATGATTTATAATTACTAATTTGTCAGTTACAATACATATCACACAAGGTTTTCTTTGATGTCGTTTCCTCATAAAAATGTCATCGTTTCTCAGTCTGCACCCTTTTTGAGTGTGATACTGCTTCCTTCCTTGTGTGCCAAGTTGTTCTCTCCCGAAGTTATCTGAAATTTTTCCATACATTTGTTTCTTGATCATTACTTGAAAACAATGAAGGAAACTTCAGCAACAGCTTTATTTTGAAGGAAATTACAGAGCGCTTAAACTGGCACACACACTGATTTTCAGTATGCCTGACATGCATGCTACAGTCTGTTCGCCCATGTTCTGTCTTCCTAAGAGACCAAGGAAAAAAAAGAGATTATAAGAGTACTTTACACTGCAGCTCTGATTTACATTTTTTAGGACACCGTTTGGAAACGGTACAAGTCAGATGTGTGGTGCATATCATTCTTGTGCCATTGAGATGTGGGTGCTCTGTCTAATTTTCTGTTAGTATCCTACTGCATAAAGTCACATGGGACCTACCTTCTTAGCTGATATTAATGAACGATTGTCCGGTGGCACTGATGCTGGGGTAGTCAGTTCAGATCTTGCTGGTGGAAGACATTTTCATCACCAGTGTTTAGTCGGCAAGGGGAGGAGAGGCAGTACGTTATACTTGCTGGTCAACAGACTGATCACCTGTGCCCTAGGCTAAATTCCAAACTTGTTTATGGTGTCTCATGGAGTGAGGGCATGTGGCATTGTTGGTGGTGAACTGCGTTTCTGATACGGATGTTGACATCGGCAGTCCTGTTCATGCTACTTGATAGGAGAATGCTATGTTTCACCCTCCTCCGTCCCCCATTGCCACATAATGCAAACATGACCACTTACAACCTCACACACATTTCTCAAAGACAAGCATACAAATTACAACAAGAGACAAAACATTTCCAAACAGATAGCTGAATGGAGACGCACCGTCAGTTGAAACAGTTTAGATTTCCGTGGCAAATGCTGGGATAGTTTCTTACACAAAGTTACCACTGATTTCCATCTCCAAACTCATCCAAGATAGAGTTAGTTTACTAATAACCATGACATCAATGGTATGTTAAGTTACAGCCTGCCTTCTTTTCTTTCTCCCTTTGTGTCTGTCAAACCACTATTATGCAGAAAGACAATACACTGTTTTTCTACAGTTTTATTCTTTAGAGCTGCTTACCTCAGTTGGTAAAAATGAAACCCTTACAGATTACCCCTGCAGACTTAAGTGACAAATGAAAATTTTGTACCAAGGCCAGGATTCAAATCTGAAGAGTACCAAGTTGGCTGAGGCGTAAATGGGAATCTGGATTAAGGAGGGAGGTACACTAGAGTAGTCTGAATAGATGTGCGGAGCTCCTGTACCAGGGTGGCATAACTGTTAGCGCATATACCTAGTGAGCATGAGTCCAGAGTTCAAATCCCGTCCTTGGCACAGATTTTCATTTGTCGCTTTATCATAGATGTTTGGGACTTGAAAAGGTCTCTGGAATCACGCAGTTTCTTTTACAAAGAAACTGCAAGAAGATACAATTTTGCCTAGAGCAACATAAAACCAATAGCAGAAAGAATATAAAGAGGCACATGTGGAGGTGTTGTCTGACTTAAATATTTAAGAAGAAATGATTTTAAGGTGACTGAGACAAAAGAAGTGTTAACTATTATAAAGAGTTGGACAAAGGAGTTTTGTTGACCATAAAAATAAGAGTCAATAAGCAAGGATATCTAGGAGCTTAAGTAAATTTTGCCATATAAGTGGAGACCACTTCATTGTTTTACAACTAGGAAGAATTTCATGCTGTGTTTTGAAGAAGACTGCAACAGTGACCTTTGATGACATCCTTACAGAAGCTAACCAGTATGACAGCAGCGCACCTCTGCTTTGCGGTGCAGTGGCTAGTCAACTGGCTATGCAATGATCATGCAGCGGCTCATCACTATATCACTTAGCTCACATGTGATGCATAAGCAATGCAGCGCAGCTAGCAGTGTGCATGATTAGATGAGCTGTACTTAGCACCGACCCAAGGTTACTAAATAATAAGGTTGGGCAGTAAGCGCTCTGCTCTGCCATTGGCTAGCCTAGTGACGTCAGCGTGGAAGCAAGCGCTCACAAGCAGACGACACGGCATGCGCGTTTACGTCAAGTTTTCGGCGGAAGATTTTGTTTATATCAGAATTGAGATGTCTAAACTGCTTTTCTGCTGCTAAAATATTACAGTTAAAACTGATGAGTTATATTCTTTCGCATATTACGCCTTACACATTGGTAAAATATCATATCACAACGACACTGACATATACTTGAAATTCGAAACCTTGGCTCAAATAAATCGGAAACTATTCATTTAATCGCATAGAAATGAATTTACTTAAGAGCTCGAAGTTGCACACACTTGTTTGTAAGAACAGCATTCCTTCTTTCTAATGCCGCTATAGTAGTCATCAAAGTAACTTTATCTGTGTTTGAAAAAAAACTGTCATCTGTACATGTGCTCTTATTATGATGTTTCTTACTGGGTGACAGCTTTTCCAGAGATCTCTTATGTAGTTCTCGTTTCTTATACCGTTTGGTTCTGTCTTCTGTTGCGGGTGACACATTGACAGTCGCACTACTGCACGGCAAATTGCACGAAGGAACAACTGCATCAGGCTAAGCATTCTTTTTTAGGGCAAATTAAGCAATTCAGACTGTAAATCCCTTAAGTAATCTGTTTCCGCGAAATGTCGAGAGCATATTCGTGCATGCGCAACATTTACACTGTCTTTCCTACAACATTTCGAAAACCATAGTTTTTGTAATGTTTCATTACGCGGGAAACTGTGATACATTACGTCAGTCCCCTTTGTGCTCCGGTTGTAGGAAAAACAGCCCATAACAGCACAGCCTGCCATTGTAAAAATTAATTTTCCCATTCACTTGTAGTTTCTCCAATAAGAATTTCACAGGACGAACCCTAAACTATACAGTTGGCGAACACAATGTTGTTCCCGCTGTCCACTATCGCTAACTATTTCAGTTCCGAATCAAATAACAATTACAGCAAAAACCGTAACACTCCCGAATTCCCCTGTTGACTGAGTACCTCAGAAGAAAGAACTCACTCAAAAATGCTCCTTCAAACACAACACAACACAACACAACAACAACAATCACACACAATTCGAACTGTGTACTGTTTGGCACAGCTGCTTCCACCGTGACGTCATGCGCACAACTGAGAAAACACGCTGCTTTCTGCGCATCGCTTTCTACGCCCCCCTGCACCGACATAAGACTAATGCATTCTGTGAATGGTTGATGACATACATTTCACTGATTTTTGTGCACCAATGTCAAAATAGAACAGCATAAAGTGCTATTAACTGAGTATATTGTTGTTTATATTGCATGCTAGTTATTACCTATAATATGGAAGACAGTTTATCAGAAATATTAAGAAAATTAGAAGATTGGTCTAATATTGTTAAAGTCAATGAAAAGTTAATGGAAAGCTTGACATAAGGTAGATGGGGTCAGCTACAAATGACAGATGAAGCGCAACATGACGGCTAACATTTGAGCAGCACATTACACCACACACAGAATTCAAGGTGCACGGCTTCCAAAATTCAGCAGTCACCAATTGTGGCAGTGTTTTTTTAGGGGCAAGCCCATCCACCACCGTGAGGTTGTTCCATATCAGATGTGGAAAAAATTGGTTTTTATTCTTCTGAGGCCAAGAACAATGTAAAAAGCTAAATTACATCAGTTTCTAATTCTCACAAGACTGGCTCAAGACATTCAGTATGTTGTCCATTGTTTTCTGCCACAAGCTGAAATTAAGAAATGGATGACCCATAACAGTTTGGACTGTCTTGGGGGTCATGTTCAGAATGTGTTGCATAATGTGTGCCTTCAACTCAGCAACATTTGTAATTGGAGCACTGAACACAACATCTTTCAGACAGCCCCACAGCCTTGACGGCCAGACTGTGGGGGAAATGACAGTTGATAATTCTGTCATTTCCGAAATGTCTCTCTGCATCAGCTGCTTTGCTGGCAGTGCAATGTGCAGAGGAGCACCATCTTGCATAAAAATGATCCTACCTACAAATCCACGCTGCCAAAGGGTTGGAATGATGGTGTGCGAAAGACTTGTGTAGCGTTTACCAGTGATAGTACAGGTAACAGGACTGACAGGATTCATCTCATTGACTTATCCTCGGAGATGAAAATTGGCTTTGTCTCTCCACAGAATGTTCCACTGCCTTTCATTGTCCACTTCCGTGTCAGCAAGAAATTCCAGAGTGAACGTTTGTCTTGCTGGCAGGTCAGCAGGAAGAAACTCCCGAACATGAGTGATTTTTGTACGGATAGCAATGCAAGATGTTTCACAGGATTCTATACACAAGCTCACAGACATTTCCAATGTTTGGGCAATTTCCTCATGCACTGCATGTTTGCATACTACCACTTGTCCCCTCTGGCAATGCTGTGGCCCCATCTTTGATGGATGTTGAATCAACCATTTTCCTCCCTCTGCCACATTGCAATTCATGAGAACCTGCCTTTCAGAATTTCGTAATCATTTTCTCCAAATCCTTAGCAGGCAACAGACTAATGCCTTTTTTTTTACATACCCTAAGGAGTCTGGAACTTCTGCAGGGCTGCTGGTGTGTAGTCACTGTTCTTGTAAAAGAGCTCCACTAGAAGCACGTGATCCTTCAGGAACAGTCATGTTGGGTATCTCAGACGCAAACCGGGGAAGAGGTGTGCAACATGCTTCTGTTCGTGTGCGTATTCTGATGCTTACAGTGCCATCAACTGGTAAAATTTTCTTTAATGTTTTTGTTCAAGATGTTTCCCCCTGCATCATTAATATGCTGTTCACATGTGATGTCATTCTGAGCAGTAGTACACTTTCTACAGTGTTTTGAAAGTGCAACTTAAGTCATGGACACCTTGTAGAAACCAAAAGAACAGATCTATGTATATAGGTGAATTTCCTGCTAGGTTTGAACCACCATATATTTCAGTTCAATGGATCTGACTGTAGGATACAAGCAACCAGAGTTGCACGATAATTCAAAATATTATACAGCTTTCTTGTTTGATGGAAAGTCATATCAATTCAAAGTGTTGCCTTTTGGCCTAAATATTTCTGTTTGTCTATATTCATGCATTACATGAAGCATTGGGGAAAGAGTTATTACAAGAACTGAATATCTACACTGATGACATTTTATTAGTGTTCAAAACATTGGAGCAGCACTGAGCCTTGTTAACAAAACTCTAAAGATGTTTTACGAAAAGGTATTACTATTAAATTATCCAATTCTCATTTTGGCAGGGAGGAACTAAAGATTTAGAACATTTGGTATGCACAGATGGAATCAAATCTGATCCTAAAAGAGTAAGAGCTATAAGGACAGCCTGGAACCCCAGAATAGGAAACGATTATGTTCTTTTCTAGGATTAGTAGGATTTTATTGCCACTATCTGCACAACCAAGTACTGAATGATCCTACATTGTTAACATTACTAACAAAAAGATCAAAATTGCTCTGGAATAAGGGAGCACCAGAAACTTTTCAATATACTAAAACAGGTGTTAGTAAAGGTACCTATACTGAAATGTCCAGTCATGCATGAGCCATTTAAATTAGTGACAGATGCTTCAGAAAGTGGTATTGCTTTTATAGTGTCCCCAGTGAAATAATATGAAAAGACTTAAAAAACAGTATTTATAAAGAAGAGACATTTTAAAATTGAATAACATACATTTTTCTCATGTACCCGATTATAATAATTTCTCTGTGTAAGTTTCGAGGGCAAAGAAATATAACAAAATGGCCTAAAGAGACGACAAGATACGCTCTGTTGTTAATTTTTTAGTCGTCTTCACTTCTCTTGTCTTGGTTGCGTATAGACGGACATCTTGCGAGTGTTGGCAAATGTAAGCATATTTGTACTAATTAAGCAGATAATATATTGATTTAATATCATTGTTCACTTTTAATTTGTAAGAGGTGATCCCGATTTCATGTCCACCTTCCTTTGAATTAACCTGCATTCGAGTAATTTACAGTTCAACAATCGCAGCGGTCGATGCGGCCAACGATGCCATTACGTGGCGAAATTAACTTATAAAAAATTAGGGGTGGCGAAAAACTCTCCCGCTATTAACATAATATACATTTTTCTCTACTGCCGCCTGAAGTTGCGGAACATACATAGCTTTAAGATTCTTATTTTCAGTACCACAGCCGAGAGCCAGAGCCAGGACTCCGACTACAATGTAATGCTTAACAGAGGTAAGAAGAAATACTCTTGTGCGTGTGTGGGCCGCAATTGTAATTAATAACTAAAGATTTTTTGCTTTGAAGTGAACTGACTAGCTGAGGAAATTAATATGAAAAGTTGATTCCATTGTTCAACTTATATGCTCATGTTTTAAGATTCAGCGAGTCTAACATTCATTAACGTAACAAATAATTTAAGATTAATATTGTTAAAAAGGAGAACTTCACAAAAGCATTTAATTGTAAATCAACATTGAATGAAATATTTTGATTAAGGCCCACCATGTAAGTCGGCAACAATCAACATAATAATATATTAAATTACGACGGCCGACGGATGCGAGACTTTGAAGTTCCTTCAAGGGGAATGTAATCCTGAAGTCAGGAAACATAAGACTATCACTCTGGCTAGAAGAAGCCTTAACAAGTATGAGTTAAACCGTTGTTGTGGTTTGCTGTAGCTCTTCACACAACTCTACCCTGTGCAAGCTGCCTCATCTTCGAGTAACAACTTCAACCTATGTCCTTCTGAATCTGTTTACTGGTCTCCCTCTACAATTTTTTACCCCCCCCCCCTTTCCCACACACCCCTCCAGAACCAAATTGGCGATCCCTTGATGCCTTGCAATGTGTTCTACCAACCGATCCCTTCTGCTAGTCAGGTTGCGCTACAAATTTCTTTGCTCCCAAATTCTATGAAGTACTTCTACATTAGTTATGTGATCTATCCATCTAATCTTCAGTATTCTTCTGCTTTATCACATGTCAAAAGCTTCTATTCTCTTCTTGTCTAAACTGTTTATTTTCCATGTTTCACTTCCGTACATGGCTACAACCCATACTAATATTCCAGAAAAGACTTCCTGGCACTTAAATCTTTTCTTGGTTTTCAAAAATTTGTCTTATTCAGAAATGCTTTTCTTGCCATTGCCACTATACATTTTATGTCCTCTCTACTTCAGCCATTATCAGTTATTTTGCTGCCCAAATAGCAAAACTCATCTACCGCTTTAAGTGTATCATTTCCTAATCTGATTCCTCGGCCTCATCTGATTTAATTCGGCTACATTCCACTACAGTAATTTTGCTTTTGTTGATGTTCATCTTGCATCCTCCTTTCAAGACCTTGTCCACTCCATTCAACTGGTCTTCCAAGTTCTTCACTGTTTCTACAAATGCGTGATTCTCTGCTACTCACAATAAAGTGTCAGGCAGAGGGTTTTATGAACCACCTTCAAGCTGTGTCTCTACCGATAATATTCTTCTCGGATGTGCAACCGGATCAAACGTCATCTTGACACAATATTTCAGCAGTCCAACTGGCCACCATCTTCAGGTAAGAGTGCTGGTCATTGAATAAAAAGTACGTCGAGGTCAGCACATGGCGACAAAGCTTGGTTGTTTCCTCATCCAGTTTCTCACCAATTAATTGCAAGGATTCTTCCAGAGGAACCTGGGTAAAAAGCGACAGGACATCAAAACTCTCAAGCAAAATCCCAGGGACTAAGAGACAAGGACTTCAATCTCTGAATAAACACCATAGAATTGAGAATGTGATGTTCGCATTTACCGATGTGAGGGCCAAGAACAGATGCTAAATACTTAGCTAGATTGTAGGTAGGAGCACCCAAATTACTCACGATTGGACAAAGCAGGACCCCTTGCTTATGAATCTTGGGTACGCCATTACACAAGAATTGCCCATCACACGGTTGTGTTCAAGCAGAATGTCTATACAGATAGACAGATCCGTCATGCTTTCCAGTTTGGACCTTTGCCTAAACCACAAGATGATACCTGCAAATCGGTGGCTTCTCTACCTTTTGCTAGAAGCATTTCACGAAGATAGGAAGAATTCTAAAAAGATATCATATCAAAAGTCTTTTTCGCCCGCTAGCCAAGATTAGAACGCTTCTTGGCTCTGTTAAGGATGACTTGAGTTTGAGGAAGCCCGGAGTGTACAAGACCCCTTGCCACTGTGGGAAGGCTTATATTGGTCAGACAATCCGAACCATTCAGGACTGATGTGTTGAGCACCGGTGGCACACACGGCTGCTTCAGCCTGAGAAATCTGCAGTGGCGGAGCACTGTCTCACTGAGGGACACAAATGGTTGCCCCTGCATCTCGCTATTGGGACTGTGTTTTAAAAGAATCCATAGAGATTCGTTTATCCGATAACCTTATTAAGAGAGACAAGGGTTACCTTTTAAGTAAGACTTGGAACCCGGTGTTATCAGACATTAAGAAACAACAGTCTGTGTTTCGATCGTCGGAATAATTTTTAATTTTTGATAGCGATATCTCGATTTTGCCTGTTTCCACCACTGGTGGCTCGGTATGTTTACTTGCGCTAGAGGGCAGTTACGGCACCTTCTCACGCACGCGTTGTGGGCCTTCTGCGGCCTATATAGGGGCCGCTGCTTGAGCTGAGAAGTCAGTTCCAGCGAGATCGTGTACCAGCACTCTCACCTGAAGATGGTGGCCAGTTGGACTGCTGAAATATTGTGTCAAGATGATATTATGATCCGGCTGCACACCTGAGAAGAATATTATCAATTATTACGCCAGGAAAGCCTTCGTAATCATGTCTCTCTACCGTTCCACTCTCGAATGGCGTGCAGGAAAAACGAGCACTTAAACTTTTCTGGTGGTGATCATTTCTCCATATGTACGTGGGTGTCAACAGAACGTTTTCACAATCGGAGGAGAAAACTGGTGATTGAAATTTCATGAGAAGATCCCATTGCAACGAAAAACGCCTTTGTTTTAATGATACACACTCCAATTCATGTATCATGTCTGTGGCACTATCTCCCCTACTTCGCGATAATACAAAATGAGCTGCCCTTCTTTGTACTTTTTCAATGTCATCGGTCAGTCACCTCTGATGTGGATCCCACACCACACAGCAATACTCCAGAATAGGGTGGACAAGCGTGGTGTAAGCAGTCTCTTTAATAGACCTGTTGCACCTTCTAAGTGTTGTGCCAATGAATCGCAATCTTTGGTTGGCTCTACCCACAACATTATTTATGTGATCGTTCCAGCTTAGGGTAGTTGTAATTGTAATCCCTAAGTATTTGGTTGACTTTACAGTCTTCAGATTTGTGTGACTTATCGCGTAATCGAAATTTAGCGGATTTCTTTTAGTACTCATGTGAATAACTTCACATATTCCTTTATTAAAGGTCAATTGTCACTTTTCACACCATACAGATATCTTATCTAAATCATTTTTCAATTCGTTTTGGTCACCTGATGACTTTACAAGATGGTAAATGACAGCATCATCTGCAAATAATCTAAGACGGCTACTGAAATTGTCTCCTATGTCGTTAATATAGATAAGGAACAGTAGAGGGCCTATAACACTTCCTTGGGGAATGCCAGATATTATTTCCGTTCTACTCTATGCTTTTCTGTCTATTACTACGAACTGTGACCTTTCTGACAGGAAATCATGAATCCGGTTGCACAACTGAGGCGATATTCCATAGGCACACAGTTTCGTTAGAAGACGC
The DNA here is from genome assembly GCF_021461385.2 of Schistocerca piceifrons. Taxonomy (NCBI): domain Eukaryota; kingdom Metazoa; phylum Arthropoda; class Insecta; order Orthoptera; family Acrididae; genus Schistocerca; species Schistocerca piceifrons. The sequence continues at coordinate 754,124,013 of NC_060139.1, forward strand.
TTGTGAGGAATGGTTTTGAAAGCCTTCTGGAAATCTAAAAATATGGAATCAATTTGACATCCCCTGTCAATAGCAATCATTACTTCATGAGTATCAGGGGCTAGTTGTGTTTCGCAAGAACGATATTTTCTGAATCCATGCTGTGTCAATAAATCATTTTCTTCGAGGTACTTCATAATGTTCGAATACAGTATATGTTCCAAAACCCTACTGCAAATCAATGTTAGTGATATAGGCCTGTAATTCAACAAATTACTCCTACTTCCCTTTAAGGGTATTGGTGTGACTTGGAGCTTTTTTCCAGTCTTTAGGTACAGATGTTTCTGTGAGCAAGTGGTTGTATATATTTGCTAAAAGTGGAGATACTGTATCAGCATACTCAGAGGAACCTGACCAGTATACAATCTGGACCGGAAGCCTTACTTTTATTAAGCGATTTAAGCTGCTTTGCAACACCGAGGATATCTATTTCTGTGTTTCTCATCTTGGCAGTTATTCTTTACTGGAATTCAGGAATATATACTTTGTCTTCTTTGGTGAAGGAGTTTCAGAAAATTGTGTTTAACAACTCTGCTTTAGTGGCACTGGCATCAGTTACTTCATCGTTGTTATCTAGCAGTGAAGGTATCGATCGCGTCTTGCCACTGGTGCGCTTTATGTATGACCAGAATCTCTTTGGGTTTTCTGCCAAATTTCGGGACAGAGTTTTGTTGTGGAAGTTATTGGAAGCATCTCACACTGAAGTAAGAGGCTGTATTTCAAACTTCTACAAAACTTTGCCAGTCTTGGGGATTTTGCATTCTTTAAAATTTGGCATACTTTGTCCCTGGTTCTGCAACAGCGATCTGACCCATTTTGTGTACCGTGGGAGGTAAGCACCATCACTTATTAATTTATGTGGTATATATATCTCTCAATTGCTGTCAATACTATCTCTTTGAAATCATTCCACAACTTTTCTATGTTTACATGATCAGATCAGAAGGAGACTCTTAAAAAGGTGTTAAGAGAATTTTTATCAGTTTTTTAATAGATATACTTTGTGTTTCTGTTTGATGGTTGAAGGAGTTACGGTATTCAGCCTGGTAGCTACTGCCTTGTGGCCGCTAATTCCTGTATTTGTCATGATACTCACTATTTGTCCAGGATTATTTGTTGCTAAGAGGTCAAGTGTGCTTTCGTAACCATTTAGGCTTCGAGTGGTCTAATGAACTAATTGTTCAAAATAATTTTCTGAGAAAGCATTCAGTACAATTTTGGATGACGTTTTATGCCTGCCGCTGGCTTTAAACTTATAATTTTTCCAGCATATTGAGGATAGATTGAAGTCGCCGCCGACTATAATTGTATGAGTGGGGTACCTATTTGAAATGAGACTTAAGTTTTCTTTGAACTGTTGGGCAACTATATCTTCTGAGTTGCGAGGGTCAGTAAAATGACCCAGTTAATAGTTCAGTCCAATTGTCAAGTAGAACCTCTACCCATATTATTTTGCAAGAACTATCTATTTCAATTTCACTACAAGGCAAACTACCGACAGCAATAAATACTCCACCACCAATTGTATTTAATCTATTACAACTACAATACCAATCATTTCTACAACGCACTTACTGCGTTTTACCTGCTTGTTTTAGATGGATACCCGTTCTGTGGTTCCCAGAGCCCCTCTAACCTAAAAAACTGCCCAGTCCCTTCCACACAGCCCCCGCTACCCGTGTAGCTGCTTCCTGTGTGCAGTGAACTCCTGCCCTATTAAGCAGAACCCGGAAACCCACCACCCGATGGTGCAAGTTGAGGAATCTGCAGCCTACACGGTCACAGAACCACCTGAGCCTCTGATTCAGACCCTCCACTCGGCTCTACACCAAAGGACCACAATCTGTTTTATCGACGCTGCTGCAGATGGCGAGCTCCGCCTTAATCTTGCAAGCACGACTGGCAGTCTTTACCATTTTCACTAGCCGCCCAAAACCAGAGAGTCTCTCCTCCGATCCAAAGCGACATACGTCATTGGTACTGACATGAGCCAGCACCTGCAGTTGGCTGCACCCTGTACTCTTCATGGCATCTGGAAGCAGCCTCTTCACATCCGGAATGATCCCCCCGGTATGCACACGGAATGCACAGTGGCTTCCTTCCCCTCCTTGGCAGCCATGTTCTTAAGGGGCCCCATTATGCGCCTAACATTGGAGCTCCCAACTACCAGCAGACCCACCCTCTGTGAACGCCCAGACCTTGCGGGCCGAGAAGCTTCCTCTGGAACAGGGTGGATGACTGCATCCGGCTCAGAAACATCGTCAGCTACAGATAACGCCTGAAACTTGTTCGCCAAACGAACCAGGGAGGCCCTACAATCAGCCCCTTGGAAAGTTTTTCGCTGCCTGCCAGACTTCGGAATGATCTCCCACTCAACCACAGGTGACGGGTCAACCTCAGTGCAGGCAGTACCCGAGGTGGCCACAGCAGCAGACCGAATGGGGGACATGTGGGATGTGCTTGATGTCTCTCGCATCCCTGCGTCCGACCCCCCACAGTGATGCCCCTTAGCAGCAGCCTCAAGCTGTGTGACGTATGCCAACGTAGCCTGGAGTTGTGAGCGAAGGGTTGCAAACTCAGCTCGCATCTGTACAAAGCAATCACAGTTCCTATCCATTACTGCAATCACTCCCATTTGAAGCTTGTAAAAATATACAATAAACGAACGGTGTACTCTGCTTATTAGCAGCAGGAGCACGAAATGCTCTTTCACTGATGGTCTATCCTGACAACTACAATGTCATCGCCAAACCTCAAAGTTTTTATTTCTTCTTCCTAAACTTTAATTCCTACTCTGAACTTTTCTTTTGTTTCCTTTACTGCTTGCTCAACTTACAGATTGAATAACATCAGGGACAGGCTATAGCCCTGTCTCACTGCCTTCTCAACCACTGTTTCCCTTTCATGCTCCTCAACTCTTAGAACTGTCATTTGGTTTCTGTACAAGTTGTAAATAGTCTTTTGCTCCCCGTATTTTATCCTTGCTACCATCAGAATTTCAAAGAGAGTATTCCAGTCAACACTGTGAAAAGATTTCCTCGAGTTTAAAAATGCTACAAACATATGTTTGCCTTTCCTTAACCTATTTCTATGAGAAGTTGTAGGATCACTACCGCCTTGCGTGTTGCTACATTTCTCAGGAGTCCAAACTGGTCTTCCCCAAAGTTGGCTTCTACCAGTGTTTCCACTCCTCTGTAAAGAATTTGTGTCAGTATTTTGCAACTATGACTTGTTAAACCATAATTTGGTAATATTCACACCAGTCAGCACCTGCTTTCTTTGGAAATGGAATTGTTATAGTCTTTTTGAAATTTGAGTTTATTTCACCTGCTTCATAAATCTTGCTCTTGAAATGGAAGAGTTTTTTTTATGGCTGGTTCTCCCAAGGCTATCATTAGTTCCAACAAAATGTCATCTACTCCTGGAGGTTTGTTTTGACTTAGGTCTTTCAGTGCTCTGTCAAATTCTTCTTGCGGTATCTTATCTCTACATCATACACGTCCTCTTCCATGTCTATAAATAGTGCCGTCAAGTACATCTCCCTTGTATAGATCCTCTACAGATCAACAAAAAGGGACTTCCTAGTTATGTTTGCAGCATACAAATATTCCAGATGTTGATTTGGGGATTTAAAGTAATTATTTATTACAACCATCATCATGCATTAACATTCTTGATCAAAAGTAGGTTAATCAGATGGGCCTTGGTTTTATAAAAATTCCTAATAGAAATTAATTACATAAAAGGTTCTCAAAATCAAGTTCCAGGTGTGTTGTGAAGATTATGTTTGGATATGAATGAAATGAAACAAACTAAGGGATCTACTGTCATTCCTGAAATCAATTGCCAGACCTAGGCCTATACCAAATAGTGAGATAAGGACCCCAGACTTAAAATAAAGCAGGGAATAAAGACAGATTAATATTTTAGCTTTAAACTGCAACAGACAAGTATCCAATGCGAACAGACAAGGTTGACACCAGGAGTTGTGGACAATTATTGAGAATATTTTGTTCTGGAGATTAAATAATATTGAATCTAATTGGAAATTATGCATACCACAGAGTGTGGAGGATGCTGTAGTATGGTTTATCCATAAGCGATATGGACATTTCAGTATTCACTAGTGCTTTAGGCACATGAAAGCATTTTATTGCTTAAAGAACTGAAGTCAGAAAATAGTAAAGCTACTTCGATCCTGTGAAGTACGCCAGCTTCAAGGTGAAAACAACCATCTCCAGAGTAAGTTACATACTACAATCCCCAAAGGATTACACGATTTAATGGTTGCTGATATTTTTGGACAACTATCTACAGGTCAAGGAGGGGATCACATCTATCTCAGTGCTGACAGAAGATTTGCCTAACAAGGAGAGGTCCCCAGCAGTGTGATCGATTTTTTGGAACTCTATACAGTGATGTAGGTTAAGATCCCAGGTGTTACACACCGTAGCCCTTCACCCTGGTGAGTCCTCATTTGCAACGAATTGACCAAAAAAAATTTGGAATTTTGTATGTCACTCAATAGCATTAAAAATGTGGTATTAGATAGTCTGGTTGCATGGCATATTGGATAGTGTAACAGCTTCACATGCAGGAGCTTGTGCATTTGAATCTCGTCAGGTGCAGTTTTTTTTAGCTTTAAATCTTTATCTAAATGATTTTGATGATCATTTTTATTCAATTAATTGATTTAAATCTAATTTTTTGATTCCACTCATTTGTCACATAATTTTAATCATAATATCAACTTCTTCATTTGCTCTCATTTTTCCTCCTGTCATTCATTCTCCACTTGGAATCTTATTTAATTAATTTTATGTATTAACTTTTATTAATTTCTTTTATTTTATTACCCCTGTTGTTTCATCCAAATTATTGCATTCATTATATCTGGCTCCCATTTTGCTTGAATTTTGTTTTACTTATAAACCCATCTTTTCTTTAAATTTTCATCTGCATTATGTTGTCCTTAGGGCAATAAGTATTTAGGTTAGTTTTCTATGTTTGAATGATGGCTACTGTGCAAAAATAGTTGTACATCTGCTAACGCAAATATGCTCTTCACATCACTACACAAATATTAATAGATTATTATATCTTTTGCTTCTAACTGATGGATTTGAATTTTCAAGTAATTTAATGTTATAACAGATAAATATAATTAAATTTCTATTCACAATCATTCTGACTGGAAAATGAATGATATAAAGAAAAATGAAACAAATGAAAAGTTTATACAGTGAGTAAAATTAGGTGACAAAGAAATAGAATCAAAAAATTACATTTAAATCAATTAACTGAATAAAAATGATGATCAGAGTCATTTCGATAAAGATTTAAAAATAAAAAATGTTACTGTACCTGACAAGATTCGATCCCACAACCTCCTGCTTGTAAAGCTGTTCTCATGCATTATACCACACAACCAGACTATCCAATATGACTTTGACACTACTAAATGTCACACAAAATTCTGAATTTTTTTTCCCCCCCTTTGTCAATTACTCGCAAACAAGGGCCCACCAGAGCGAATGACTGCAGAATGTGGTACCTAGGGTGTTAACCTACATCACCGTATGGAGAGTATCAAAAAGTCAATTGCATTGCTGGTGATCTCTCCTTGTAAGTACACTACTGGCCATTAAAATTGCTACACCACGAAGATAACATGCTACAGACGTGAAACTTAATAGACAGGAAGAAGATGCTGCGAAATGCAAATGATTAGCTTTTCAGAGCATTCACACAAGGTTGGTGCCGGTGGCAACATCTACAACGTGCTGACATGAGGAAAGTTTCCAACCAATTTCTCATACACAAACAGCACTTGACCGGCGTTGCCTGGTGAAACGTTGTTGTGATGCCTTGTGTAAGGAGGAGAAATGTGTACCATCACGTTTCTGGCTTTGATAAAGGTCGGATTGTAGCCTATCACGATTGCGGTCGCGACACTGCTGCTCACGTTGGTAGAGTTCCAATGACTGTTAGCAGAATATGGAATCGGTGGGTTCAGGACGGTGATACGGAACGCCGTGCTGGATCCCAATTGCCTCGTATCACTAGTAGTCGAGATGGCAGGCATCTTATCTGCATGGCTGTAACGGATCATGCAGCCACGTCTCGATCCCTGAGTCAACAGATGGGGACGTTTGCAAGACAACAACCATCTGCACCAACAGTTCGACAACGTTTGCAGCAGCATGAACTATCAGCTCTGAGACTCCGGCTGTGGTTACCCGTGACGCTGCATCACAGACAGGAGCGCCTGCAATGGTGTACTCAACGACGTACCTGGGTGCATGAATGGCAAAACGTCATTTTTTTGGATGAATCCAGGCTCTGTTTACAGCGTCATTTGATCCCTGCGAAACCCTACATTTCAGCAGGATACTGCACGACCGCATGTTGCAGGTCCTGTACGGGCCTTTCTGGATACAGAAAATGCCCTGGCCACACATTCTCCAGATCTCTCACCAACTGAAAAGTCTGGTCAATGGTTCGTTACAATACGCCAGTCACTACTCTTGATGAACTGTGGTATGTGTTGAAGCTGCATGGGCAGCTGTACCTGTACACGCCATCTGAGCTCTGTTTGCTGAATGCCCAGGGATATCAATGCCGTTATTACAGCCAGAGGTGGTTGTTCTGGCTACTGATTTCTCAGGATCTATGCACCCAAATTGCGTGAAAATGTAATCACATGTCAGTTCTAGTATAAAATATTTGTCCAATGAATACCCGTTTATCATCTGCGTTTATTCTTGGTGTAGCAATTTTAATGGCCAGTAATGTATATAAAACTCTATCCTATCAAAGAAGCCACATAGTTATGGTAATAAAATGTTTATGAGATTATTTTAAAGATTTAGGTTAGCCTTGTCGACTCCTCATAGATAATGGATTGCAATTTACAAGTAATAACATCAAATAAATTTTAGAATGGGAAACCATAAAACATGTAGCTATTTCAAAATATCACTCCCAGTCCAACCCTTGTGACTGGTAATGGAAGATGTTGGATGTCTGTCTAGAAAATATTGTTTCAACTAACATACCACATGGGCTCAGTTTATTCCCGAGTCCCGAACTATTTTGAGTTAGGTACCCCAAATATTTACAGGTTTATCACCAGTAGAAATAATGAATAAAACTTCACTGGTAAACCACTAGTAAAGTTGTGTATGTGGCCACATTCAATAGCAACTGAAGCCAACAGAGCTACAAAAACAAGGAGAAAATAAATTAAGACAATTCAATGAAAAAGCAATTATATCTGCATTTCAGATTAATGACTTAGCATTAGTTAAGGATTCCTATTCCAACTTGAAGTAAACAAGCAAATTTATTCCATGCTTTAGCAGACCCTTCAGGTGCTGCGTGTATCGCATCCAAAAGCAGTATTTTTAACAGACCCATAGATTAGTCAAGTAAAGGGGTTATACAATGTTGAAATGTTAAAGAAATTCATACACTCTGGAGAATCTGCCATCCTTGCAGCTTCAACAAACTGATGTTAGCTGTTTTTAACTTTCATATTTCATTTTTTCTGGAGCAGGTTCTACTTTTTCTATCATGCTATCTTTAACCTGAACCTATCTTTTATGGTTCTACACTAGTTTTAGAAATAAATCTAGCCGACATTGTCAGTATCCTATTGAATAGACACTTACCATTTCTAATAAACACACAGAGGAGATGAATAAAACAGTATAAACAGGACCAGTTACAGTAATTGTACATGTCATTGCCAAATATAGTTGATATACTATGTTGGATGTGATTTAAAGTAGGAAAACAAGTGGAGCAACATAGGTACAATGACAAAATACTGATGATAACAGGTGAAAGTGAACACACATACAAAGTGCTCACATGTAATGAAAAATAAAGCAGCAGTCTAGCGAGTAAAATGACAGGTTGCTGTAGCCAAGCATTTGGTTATTTCTGAGTGAAAGTACACAAATAAATTGTTTAACAGTTGACGTATAGAAGTGATATGGAAGACTCATGTTATCTCTGATCAAAGAGCACTACTGAATACATGATTTGAGTGAGTGCAATAAAAAAGACTATAGTTATTAATGTATCACACCTCTTAGTGTAAAATAGAGGGATTGGTTAGCTGTTTAGTAGATGTGTCTTGCCTTATATGAACCAGAACAATTAAACGGATATTAAGAGCAGGCTTAGAAGTATTCTCAACAGAACTTGAAAGCAAGTACTTGTCTGAAAAGATGGAAAATTATGTTTCCGGTCATTCATAACAAACACTTACAGGAAGATGAAGATTACTTGGAAAATTGGCACAATAACACAGAAAGAATAATATAAGAAAAGGACTATTATTAGCAGATTTTATACACATATGCTATGCATTTACAAGAAGCACAGATAGAAAGGTACGAATGGAGGAGTCAGGAAAAACATATTAGGAATAACCAAGAAGGGTAAATAGGCCACAGAGAAACTTCAGTAGTGGGAGTAAAAAGAGGCTGCATATATAGTTGACGATTTAAGATGGGTGTACCAGATTTTCTGTACATGCTGGAGAGGAGGATAGATGAACCCAAGGAAGGGACGGTCTATTCCTTGGTCAGCTGAACCCATGCATGAAATGATGGGAACTTTTGTGTGTGTGTGTGTGTGTGTGTGTGTGTGTGTGTGTGTGTGTGTGTAGAGGGAATAAAAATGGGGCACTTGTACCGAAACATGATAACATATGTACACAGCATCTGCCCATAGGAGAAGGTGTAAGTGCAGCTCCTACGGAGGTAGGAAGCTGAACGGTGAAGGTTAGTCACAAGATTGACATAATCTCCAAAGTAGTTAAAGGTAAATAAGCTTACCTGGGTATCAATGATTCTGTGAACTGACATTTCTGCACATGGTTGACTTACAACAAATTGGAGATTTGAAACTGTGTACAGTCAGCATGTAGCTCCTTAGGATAAAGATCAACCAAAACAAGTTTTATCTCAATAAATTTGAGGAACTTATGCAGTCGTGACCAAAGATTTAAAAGAAATTATAAATGTAATGATAGCCTCATTAAACAAGGAGATACCTCATGTTCTGATCTACAGAAATGAAACAGCGCACACATAATTAGATGATAGTAAAAAAGGGTAGTCTCCTACAAAAGAGCACTGGAAAGCAAATGGGTAAAACTATTTACTAGATGATAGCAAGTAATTAATTATGTAATCATGAAATAGACATACACGCATATTTTGAACAAAGGTTGCTAAAAAAGAAGGAACCTATTGTAAAGACACTACGTTTTAGCTAAGCAATCAGAATTATGTGATATATATTTACATACAGTGGAAAAGGAAATATGAAGATCTAAGCTCTCATTAAGTTTAAAAGAAGAAATTTTATGTAAGACTTGATGAGTTAAGATATATATTGTTATTTGGTTGACCGTCTGTCCAATGTTGTATGATGTTTGCGATTAGTTAAGTAATTTGGGCTCCGCGACATCTTTCGACTAAGTGGGAATCTGTGGTCTAGCATGTCTATCCTCTGGGAAAACATGTTCCACTTCTGCCCACTCAGGCCGACAAAAGATGTTCATGCGAAGTGGAAACGTTGTTTAATGTCATTGGTAAGTTGGAACACCCCACAGTGTGTGACCTACTTTGTTCTATCAGATAGGATGTAAAAGAAGTCAGCTCAGGACATCTACAAGGTGCAATGGCAAATAAACCTCTCCCACTGCCGTGGTAGAACATTTGTTTTTTTGGGTGTCAGCTTGGTGGTGCTTTAGAAGTCACAGAACAAAAGGCACACTCAACACAAAGGGCGCACTCAATAACATACGGTAAACGAGTGAACAGTTGAAGACGTAGAGGAGATCTATTTCTCACTTTGAAATGTCATGTCAATACACATACATGTTGTGACCTATTAACAGCTATCATCACGCGCCCCCCACCCCTTCCCCATGTATGCATGCATGCACCCCCCCCCCCCCTCCACACCCCTGTAACCAATACTTTTATATTCTGAACGGGATGTAGTCAGTATTTTAGTCTAATTTCTTAAGGGAGATAGGACGTCAAAAGGGCCGACTTGGAGCACGAGTGGCACCACAGGACATTTTAATTGCCATTGTCTATACTTTCACAAATAAACTTTGTCAGCATGACAAGGAAGGGTTCAGGATTCACAATCATAGCAGTGGAAGTTCAAAAACATAACAAAATAATTTTTTTTACATGTGAAATTTCATCATTTTTTTCACTTACAGCTGCACTGGTTGCTATAGGTGCACTTTTCTTCATAAGTAAGAGAGATTCTTTGATAAATTTTATACAGTGTAGAAACCATACTTACACATGTGTGAAACTCAACAATTTTTCAGAACTATTAAAAACTGTGGTAAAAATTGAGATAATTAACTATAAAATTTGAGTTTTTTTTTAAACATGAAGTTTAAAATGTACCAGCTCACTCTTTTTTCATCCATTAAATAAATTCTAGAGTTTTATACGCCTGTAACAGCTATCACCACCCCCCCCCACCCCTTCCCCATGTATGTACGCACGCATGCGCCGCCCCCCCCCCCCCCCCCCCACACACACACACCTGTGCAAAATTCATCGAAGAATTTCTCTTACTTATGAAGAAAAGTATACCTACAGCAACAAATGCAGCCAATAGTAAGTGAAAAAATGACGAAAAATTTCATATGAAAAAAAAAAAAATTATTTTTTTATGTTTCTGAACTTCCACTGCTATGAATGTGAATCCTGAATCCTTCCAGGTCACAGTGACAAAATTTATTTGCAAAGTACAGACAGTGGAAATTAAAATGTCCTGTGGTGCCTCTACTGCTCCAAGTCGGCCCGTCTGACATCCTAACCCCCTTAATTTAAATCCTGGAAGCTCTCCAAGAACCTGATGGCCTGACAAATGTCTTTTGTTCTCATTGTTCAATTATGGAGAAATTCCAAACTATACTTCTAAGCAGTAATCAGTCTGCAATCATTTGTGACACTAAATGGGTTAAGTTGCAGGGAATCAAATAGAAGGCAGGTAAGAATTAACCTCTACATTTCAAGGAGACAAGGCATTTTGTTCTTGGGGTTGGAAACTGCTCCTAAAGGCAGACAAACAAATGACTGATCCAAAAGCACATGATGCAGTGAGGAATTGAGACACTACTGCATTAAAGACCTTCAGGATGTGTCCAGTATGTCTTCATCCTGGGGTGATGGATGATTTGTAAGTGTCTTAATAATGTAGACAAGGCAAGTGCGGTGAAATGAGACAGGATGTTAGTATGAACAAAGGTATAAGTGAGTGTAAGCCCTACCAGTTTTTGGTCAAGTCACAAAATAAATGCTATTAAGTAAAAATAGCTGACACGATAGTTATATTTTTATTGTGAATTTGGAGTGATTGGGAACTGGTTTACTGAAGATGATTGGGAGTATGTCATTAACACACTTTTATTGTAGGTAATCTAGGTTTTCATATCTATAGCTTGACCATCAGGTAGTCTTTTCTTGGGAATTTTTCTTCTGTAATATGTTAACAAGTATGTGGAAGGGTTTGAATCTATATAAAATTTCATATCTGACAAGTCAAACATAACCTTCCTTCCAGTTTGAAAATCTTTGAAAATATGAGTACCACTTAAAGGGCCCCCATATGCTTAAAATTTATTGCACAATGCTGAGCTTAGCATCAAAAATCTGGTGGGGCTTACACTAACTCATACCCACATTCAAGCTAACATCCTGTCTTATCTTCACACTGCAACATTCATAGAGGATTATCTCATTTTATCACACTAGCCTTCTCAGGCTACACATTTTTTCCACAAGGTTAATGCGCAACATATTTTACTGTACAATACAAGACAATTCCTGTCGAGACAGAGAGAAATTCAATAAGCTCCTGACAAATTTCCACAAAGAACTGAAACCAGTACCTGACAAAATATTGGTAAGTAGGCTGAAAGATGTACATGAAAGCACCATGTGGTACTCTGAAGAAATGAAGTTCCTCATTGATTACAAAACACCAGGTACCTTGTTTTACATAGCAACAGATGAAACCAAAGATACTGGTGTCATGACAGTAAGCAAAAATTTTTATTTTACTAGTTCTCAGAATTCGTAAGTAACATCAGGTCAGCCGTCCATGAATGTACATGTTAATTTTTCTTCCAAAAGTGGTCACAGCACAGACATAATATCATGTAACCTATCAACTGGCATTTCTATGTATTTCATTTGCAACAGTTGTTACAGTAGAGAAATATCCAGAAAACATTACACGTACAAAATAAATCATAAAGACCACTTGTTTATTTTGTAATTAGTTATTGTAGTTTACAAATCTATGGTGAAATGATAGAGTCCCTGATCTACTGAAATGTTCACAGAAGGCTTCTTAGACTTGTTTTGCCTGTCATACATTATTTCTGCTTGTGTTCTGCAAGGTAAGCAACTCAATAACAACAAACATCCACATCGTCGAGTGCCAATATGTTCACTATGAAGGCAAAGTTCTAACTGAAGTGCCCTGGACGTACAGACTGGGAAACAATATCGTCTCATATATTATTATTATTATTATTATTATTATTATTATTATTATTATTATTATTATTTCTTTCCTTTCTCAGATGTTAAGTCTGGTTAAAAAGGGAAAGTGACGCGGACCTTGATCAAGCGTGACTTCCTTTTAACTGTACGGTATATGTTACATTGCATTTAGGAACTTTCAGGTAACTGAACATGTATCAATAATTACAGATTTCGGTACGTTTGGATGTAGCTGTATTGTGTTGATGTACTGGTGGATATTCTGTGGTATGACTCCTGTAGTTGATAGTATAATTGGTATAATGTCAACTTTATCCTGATGCCACATGTCCTTGACTTCCTCAGCCAGTTGGATGTATTTTTCAATGTTTTCTCCTGTTTTCTTCTGTATATTTGTTGTATTGGGTATGGATATTTGTTGTATTGGGTATGGATATTTCGATTAGTTGTGTTAATTTCTTCTTTTTATTCATGAGTATGATGTCAGGTTTGTTATGTGATGTTTTATCTGTTATAATGGTTCTGTTCCAGTATAATTTGTATTTATCATTCTCCAGTACATTTTATGGTGCATACTTGTATGTGGGAACGTGTTATTTTATTAGCTTATGTTGTATGGCAAGTTGTTGATGTGTTATTTTCGCTACATTGTCACGTCTTCTGGGGTATTCTGTATTTGCTAGTATTGTACATCCGCTTGTAATGTGGTCTACTGTTTCTATTTGTTGTTTGCAAAGTCTGCATTTATCTGTTGTGGTATTGGGATCTTTAATAATATGCTTGCTGTAATATCTGGTGTTTATTGTTTGATCCTGTATTGAAATCATGAATCCTTCCATCTCACTGTATATATTGCCTTTTCTTAGCCATGTGTTGGATGTGTCTTGATCTATATGTGGCTGTGTTAGATGATACGGGTGCTTGCCATGTAGTGTTTTCTTTTTCCAATTTTCTTTCTTCGTATCTGTTTATGTTATGTGATCTAAAGGGTTGTAGAAGTGGTTATGAAATTGCAATGGTGTAGCTGATGTATTTATATGAGTGATTGCTTTGTGTATTTTGCTAGTTTCTGCTCGTTCTATAAAGAATTTTCTTAAATTGTCTACCAGTCCACAATGTAGGATTTTTATGTCGATAAATCCCCTTCCTCCTTCCTTTCTGCTTAATGCGAATCTTTCTGTTGCTGAATGTATGTGATGTATTCTATATTTGTGGCATTGTGATCGTGTAAGTGTATTGAGTGCTTCTAGGTCTGTGTTACTCCATTTCACTACTCCAAATGAGTAGGTCAATATTGGTATAGCATAAGTATTTATAGCTTTTGTCTTGTTTCTTGCTGTCAATTCTGGTTTCAGTATTTTTGTTAGTCTTTGTATACATTTTTCTTTTAGTTCTTCTTTAATATTTGTATTATCTATTCCTATTTTTTGTCTGTATTCTAGATATTTATAGGCATCTGTTTTTTCCATCGCTTCTATGCAGTCGCTGTGGTTATCCAATAAGTGATCTTCTTGTTTAGTGTGTTTTCCCTTGACTATCCTATTTTTCTTACATTTGTCTGTTCCAAAAGCCATATTTATATAATTGCTGAATACTTCTGTTATCTTTAGTAATTGGTTGAGTTGTTGCTGCCAGTAGTTTTAGATCATCCGTGTATAGCAAGTGTGTGATTTTGTGTTGGTATGTTCCAGTAATATTATATCCATAATTTGTATTATTTAGCATGTTGGATAGTGGGTTCAGAGCAAGGCAGAACCAGAAAGGACTTGATGAGTCTCCTTGGTATGTTCCACGCTTAATCTGTATTGGCTGTGATGTGATATTATTTGAATTTGTTTGGATATTAAGTGTGGTTTTCCAATTTTTCATTACTATGTTTAGGAACTGTATCAATTTAGGATCTACTTTGTATATTTCCAATATTTGTAGTAACCATGAGTGGGGTACACTATCAAAAGCTTTTTGGTAATCAATGTATGCGTAGTGTAGCGACCTTTGGTTAGTTTTAGCTTGATATATCACCTTTGCATCTATTATCAGTTGCTCTTTACATCCTCGTGCTCCTTTGCAACAGCCTTTTTGTTCTTCATTTATAATTTTGTTCTGCGTTGTATGTGTCATTAATTTCGGTGTAATGACTGAAGTTAATATTTTGTATATTGTTTGTAGGCATGTTATGGGGCGATATTTTGCTGCGTTTGTTGTGTCTGCTTGATCTTTAGGTTTCAGATAAGTTATTCCATGTATAAGTGTATCAGGGAATGTGTATGGGTCTGCAATGTAACTGTTAAATAATTTATACTTAAAAACAAAGATGATGTGACTTACCATACGAAAGCGCTGGCAGGTCGATAGAAACACAGACAGACAGATCCATACACATGTGTGTATGTGTATGTATGTGTCTGTTTGTGTTTCTATCGACCTGCCAGCGCTTTCGTACGGTAAGTCACATCATCTTTGTTTTTAAATATATTTTTCCCGCGTGGAATGTTTCCCTCTATTATATTGTTAAATAATTTAGTTAGATGTGAATGTATTGAGGTGAACTTCTTTAGCCAGAAATTTGCTATTTTATCTTTTCCAGGGGCTTTCCAATTGTGCGTAGAATTAACTGCTCGGGTGACTTCATGTTGCAAAATTATCACTTCAGGCATTTGTGGTATCATCTTGTATGTGTCTGTTTCTGCTTGTATCCACCGTGCATGTCTGTTATGTTGTACCGGGTTTGACCATATGTTGCTCCAGAAGTGTTCCATGTCTGTTATGTTTGGTGGATTGTCTATTTTAATGCGTGTGTTATCTATTGTTTGGTAAAATTTCTTTTGGTTTGTGTTGAATGTTTGGTTTTGTTTCCTTCTATTTTCACTTTTATTGTATCTTCTAAGTCGTTTGGCCAATGCTTGTAATTTCTGCTTCTTTTCATCTAATTGCTCTATCGCTTCTTGTTGTGAGATTTTACATAACCTTTTTCGTTTTTTGTCCGATATTTAATTTCTTATAAATTGTGTTAGCTGTCCGATGTCTTTTCTCAGTTTTTCTATTCTGATCTGTACCCTGTGTTGCCATGCTGGTTTTGTGGGTTTCTTCTGTGTGTTGGCTGGTTCTGATTTCTGCCTAGTGTGTATATTTAGTGTAGTGAGTGCTCCTATATAAACCAGTAGTTGTAACTCTTCCATAGTTGTATTTTCATTTATTTTGTTGTGTATGATTGTGTTTATAGTTGTTATTGTTGTTTCGACTTGTGGGTTATTTGGTGGTCTATGCAAGAATGGTCTAATGTCTGTTATTATTATTATCTTCTTTCCTTTCTCGGTCAGACCTTAGGTCTGGTTAAAAATCGAAAGTGACGCAGACCTTGATCAAGCGTGACTTCCTTTTAACTGTACGGTATATGTTACATTGCATTTAGGAACTTTCGGGTAATTGAACATGTATCAATAATTACACATTTTCCCGCGTTGTATATATACGTTTGGATGTAGCTGTATTGCATTGATGTACTGGTGGATATTGTGTGGTATGACTCCTGCAGTTGATAGTATAATTGGTATAATGTCAACTTTATCCTGATGCCACATCTCCTTGACTTCCTCAGCCAGTTGGATGTATTTTTCAATTTTTTCTCCTGTTTTCTTCTGTATATTTGTTGTATTGGGTATGGATATTTCGATTAGTTGTGTTAATTTCTTCTTTTTATTGGCGAGTATGATGCCAGGTTTGTTATTTGGTGTTGTTTTATCTGTTATAATGGTTCTGTTCCAGTACAATTTGTATTCATCATTCTCCAGTACATTTTGTGGTGCATACTTGTATGTGGGAACATGTTGTTTTATTAGTTTATGTTGTATGGCAAGTTGTTGCTGTATTGTTTTCGCTACATTGTCATGTCTTCTGGGGTATTCTGTGTTTGCTAGTATTGTACATCCACTTGTGATGTGATCTACTGTTTCTATTTGTTGTTTGCAAAGTCTGCATTTATCTGTTGTGGTATTGGGATCTTTAATAATATGGTTGCTGTAATATCTGGTGTTTATTGTTTGATCCTGTATTGCAATCATGAATCCTTCCATCTCACTGTATATATTGCCTTTTCTTAGCCATGTGTTGGATGCGTCTTGATCGATGTAGGGCTGTGTTAGATGATACGGGTGCTTGCCATGTAGTGTTTTCTTTTTCCAATTTACTTTCTTCGTCTCTGTTGATGTTATGTGATCTAAAGGGTTGTAGAAGTGGTTATGAAATTGCAGTGGTGTAGCCGATGTATTTATATTATTATTATTATTATTGTTTAATGTGTACAAGCTACTGAGATAATGTAAGGTAAGTTTTTATTTATACAGAGAAGTAGTGACTGCACACTTTTACTTGGCCCATGAGTGGAACATGCTGGGAGCAGATGCTTGCGATTGGCTTGTAGCACATTGGCTGCTGAGACAAGCCCTGTCTTCTCCTCTCAGAGCAGCCATCTTACAGCTTATAAAAAGAAAAGAACATGGATTGGATTAATGTGTCGCAGAAGTGACACAAACGTTGATGGCAAGTCGCTAAAAGGAACAGGTACAGCATTTTCGCACATTTCTGTAAGTAATACTAATAATTACCATGCACAACACCGCACATGGATCAACACTATATTCACAACCGTTATTTGTTGTTACAGCGCACAACACTGTTATGTAGCTAGGGCTGGCAACAAGCATAAACATTCTGCTGTGGCACAAAGTCGGCGACTTCCAACGATTACAGAGGGACTGAGTAAAAGTGTGTGATCATTAAAGATGAAGTACTCTTAAAGGTTAACAAGAAAAAATGAATAACTGAAATGTCAAGATACAAAAATAAACAGAAAGACAAAAGACAATAGGACAGATACCACGCCGTACGAGTTATTTAAGAGAAAGATGGGCAATGTTGGAGGAACCAATAAGTTCTCCAGATTTAACTTAGCTCGACTAAGTCATAGAGTGCATCTAATTTTCTAGACAGTAGCTAACATTTAGTTGTGTAGTAAAACTCCAACCACAGTTTTCACCTTCACATTTCCAACTTTTTAAAACTATTTTTCAGTCACTCCTTTTGTCTTCCAACCATCCAACAACAAAATCCTCTTCATTTCACCTCCACCGATTTCAAAAATACTCTACTGTAGTCAGAACAGTTGCCTAGCCACTACTACTGCAAGTATATACATCCGCAGCCAGCGGATTGCCTTACTCTAGGTGTCGCCTGCCGAAGCCAACCCCCACGCAGCAGTCCCAACTCTGGCCAAACACGAAGCATGCATACAAACACTGGCAGATGATAACAGCAACACACCGATCTGTGTATATGCCAGACAACAGCAACATGTCACTCTGTGTTCACGCCAGACAGCTGCGGGCTCCACAAGAAGCAACAGCATCACCTGCCAGCAGTGCAAACATACATAGCCACGGCACTGTGTGATGGCACTACATTGCATCTGGATGTCACGTGAAACCTCACGGAAATCCCTCTGCCACATTATTTAAGATCTTGTGTGACCACTACTTGACAGCATTTGCTGACACTCTGGGCTCAATGCCAGATGGGCACAGCAGCCCATCTATTGGTAGCATTCATCAGCACCAGTTCCAGCACAGCACAGCTCAGGATTCTGACAATGTCAACCCTGAGTGGCCTGGGGCACCCAGCTGGACTCCAACCCAGACACAAGACAAACACTGCCTAGGGCATCATCACCTGGCCAAGCCCATCAGTACCTCATGTCCTGGTGGCCACCATTGGTTCGAGGACTGGTCTCTCACCAGCTGCTGGCACCCTCCCAATGTCCTACCAGCAAGCCTGCACCAGACCGAGTTGGATACCAATCTGGGTACTATTTACGTCATCAACCAATGCTGACCAAGGACCTTGGGCTGGATTCCAGTTAAGAGACTTATCATTCTATTAGAAAAGGCTATTATTTTTTATTTCGTGTCAGAACTGTGAACAGTTAATTTATGCTTACCAATAACTGTGTTTCTTTCATTCTATCCTGGGAGCAGACTTTATTACATGTTGCCCTTGTCACCACGTAAAGACATAAAACTCTTCTTTGCCCTAGCAGAACTTCAAGCACACATACTCTTTCTGAAATCTTGTCTGGCACATGGTATCCCACCTAATGGGCTTACCATTAAAAATTGACATCTCTGGCTGTCACCCACCCCCACCAAGAACTTCACATTTTCCAATTCCGTCGGTCCCTCACCCTCACCAATCTGGTCCTTCTAATGACACAATCAAAGCTCAAACTATAATTGAAAGCCTCCACACCATCTTTGTTTACAAAATATGATAGTTTACATGTAATGTATTATGGCAGAGAAAGAAGCCTGTGATCACTGGAGACAGTACCACAGTTTACCACAAAGTCATAATACAACACAGTCATACTAACATGTGTAAATCCACTTGATGATAGAGGTTTAAATCTTCAGAATGTGTTGTGGAAATAAATAAACAGTGACTGGTAAAAGCAAACTTCTTGTTTCATTCAGTCCTTTTCCTTTGCAAAATCCTTTTCTTATGCGGATACAACTTCCTTAATGTTATCACTGCAACAGAAACTCTTAACCTTCAAATATTGGAACAGCACCAGGCAAGGAACTTGTCTCAGCTACTCCTGTCTTATGCCCTGTTGGGTCATCTATGGCCAAGAACGAGTCTATCACTCTGATCCAACACTCCTGTCAATCCCTCATAGTTCCACAACCATGCCGTGCTGACTTACTCCGCCTTCCACATCCCCAAAATCTTTCTCCACCCTCCATAAAAACCATGCTCCCAAACAACCATCCCATAAGGCTAGCGAGTTTTTCACTATGTCAAAGATTTTGCAAATAATACATTCCTTGTAAACAGCACCAGAATCAGCTTGCTGGCAGTGTCTGTGAGTGGGGCAAAATCTCATATAGCAGCACTCTGTGAGTTTAGATCTCTTGTGTAAACAGAAACGTCAGTACCTCAAGAGCTGCTCACTGTAACTCTCCGATGAGGAAAACTATACCGACATTGTTAGGACAGCTGAAATTACTCAGTAAGTATATATTGCAGCCAGGATTTGTACCAAATCACAGTTTGTACGCTACCACACCTTGGTAACATATTTTACCACCCTCATACACACACAAAATGAAAGTGCTCATGAAAGTTCATATTTTTTGGGATAATTTGTGCCTTGGCATGTTTCCGAGAGAAGAAATCGTCCACTTGACCTCAAAAATGAACAGCACAAGCAGTTAGCCTATTTTGAAAGTTCTGGACTTAATGCAACACAGCAAAGAACTTATAAAAACATCACAGATATATTATACAGAATTTTAAGTAAAAGAAGAAATTGTCACTGAGGAGACTTGAGCCTACAATAATACAAATGACAGAAGAGCAAGCACTTCATCTATGTGCAACATAGACACCATGACTACATGCTTGACAAATGTGTACTGGCATTGCCAGGACAGTGGACACTATTATTGTGATGGATAGACATGGTGAAGTGAATGTCAGCAATGTGTTGGTAAATAACGTGATTAAAAAAACTGCCAGGAAGTAGACTAATAAAGAATTTGTGCTTTTAATTAGTGTATATCAGAAAAGGCCAACATTATCGAATGTACAGTTACTGGATTACAGGTGACAAGATAAGAAGCAATGTTTTTAACACCTTCACAGAAGAAATTCACTGGAAAATCCACAATATAACACTTTGGAGACTGGCCACTTAGAAGAATATCAGATTTAGGAAACCTGCCATCTACGCCGTTATTTAAAGCACTACTGGCAAATATGTAATGGATGTGTCTTCAAGAGTAATACTACTAAAAAAAGGAGCAAACTTCAAGATTTATTTTTCATTTTTACTTTAGTTCTTTGTTAGACTACAAATTTGGAAATAATGATGACAGAGCTTATAGTTATCCTTCCAAAAAGAGTCCAAGGCAAGTTACTGAGCAATTTCTTCCTTTGAGCTCCCAAAATTTCTTGCTCACTCACCAAACATGACACAACTGCAGCAGAATTACAGCTAACTGTGAAACCTAACAATTGCACACACAAAATTATTTCAATGTCATCATACTGGTTCAGACATTTGCTACAGCAGCTGTTACATTTGCTAATGTTTCTCAGCTTGGTTTCCAAAGTGTTAGGAAATCAGATAAGGAAAATTTACAACATACATTAAATAACATGGAAAAGCCTCGCCACCCATGGATGCTGTATCTGCAGTAGAAAGCATGAGTTGTCACAATATTTCTATACCCTTATCAGAACCTTTATTGACATACAATATCATATCCAGCTAATTTATAAACAGAGTATCTCTCTGACACCAGTAAACCTGTTAACCAGCCACCAAAAAGACCTACTCTGATCACCCAGCATCATAATGGTCTTGAGAATCTCAACCAAATCCTTCACCAGTGCTTCGATTACCTCTCATCGTGCCCAGAGATGAGGGATATCCTATCCAAAACCCTACCCGAGTAGTGTTCAGCTGCCCATTGAACCTACAGAATATCCTTGTCTATTCCTACTCCAATCCTGCTCCCAAACCTGCATGCCACGGGGTCATCACTTATGGCCGGCATAAGTGCATTATCTGCCCCATACACTCACCCACCCTCCTACCGCAGTCCAATAAAAGGCAGGGCCACATGTAAAAGCAGCTATGCTATATATCGGCTACGATGCAATTACACATAGTATCCTACATGGGCATGACAAGTAACCAACTGCCTATTCTCATAAATAGTCATTGCCAAACTGTGGCAAACAGGAAATGTGACCATCCGGTCAACAAACATGCCATGCACCACAACACAAATGACTTCAACAGCTGCTTCACTAAATGGGTCATTTGAATACTCCCTTCCAGCACAAGTTTCTCTTAACTACACAAGTGGGAATTGCCCCTACAGCATATCCTGTGCTCTCATAGTCCTCCTGGCCTAAATGCCCACTAAGAAGGTCCCAACTGCCCTAACTTACCTTTTCTGTTCTCTCTTCTGTCCATAGCACTCCAAACCCATCCAGATCACAGCCTTCTCCCCTACCTCTGTGTTCCCCCCTCTTTTTCACCCATCTTTCTTTCTCCCTCCTCACTTCGACCTTCCTCTCCTCCGTCCCTCCCCTCTCCCTCTCTACATCCCTTATTTGCTCTACTCTCTGATCCTATTATTTCTTTTTCTTTCGCCGTGCTGCCACTCGGTCATCTGTGAAAAGAATTGCCTCATCCTATCCCACTACCACCTACCCAACTCCTTCCCCATCTCCATATGGCCATGCAATTGCTCTCAATGAATGGTAATTAATAAACAGTCTCACCGCAACTGAGGGAGTGTGCCCTTGGGTGACTGTGTCATGTGTGTACTTTTAAAAGAGAAAGAACTAGAGCTCAAAAGCTAGTGTGAGTACTGTTTTCTGTTACATGTTTCAGTGTGATACCGATGAGTCTGTCATAGGTGGCTGCCTTCCCCTTATTTAAAGTATTCGATGTCTTGTATTCTGATGCGAATGAGGAGGCAATGTAACATCCTATTTTTTAATTTTTTTTATAAAGAGTTTCTTGGAACAAAAACCTCGAGCCGTCTTCTGACCGGTTTGATGCGGACTGTGACAAATTCCTCTCCTGTGCCAATTTCTTCATTTAAGAGTAGCATTTACACCCTATATCCACAACTACTTGCTGGATGTATTCCAATCTCTGTCTTGCTCTACAGTTTTTACACTCTACAGCCCCCTCAAGGACCTTGGAAGTCATTCCCTGATGTCTTAACATGTGTCCTATGGTGCTCTCCCTTCTCCTTGTCTGTGTTTTCCATATATTCCTTTCCTCGCCAAGTCTGTGGAGAACCTTATCATTCCTTACCTTATCAGTCCACCTAATTTTAAACCTTCTTCTGTAGCACTACATCTAAAATGCTTCGATTTTCTTCTGTTCTGGTTTCCCCACAGTCTACATTTACTACCATACAATGCTGTGCTCGAAACGTAAATTCTCAGAAATTTCTTCCTCAAATTAAAGCCTATGTTTAACACCAGTACACTTCTCTTGGTCAGAATGCCCTTTATGCCAGTGCTGGACTGCTTTCGATGTCCTCCATGCTCCATCCATTACATGTCATTTTGCTGCCTCAGTAGCAAAAATCCTTAACTTCATCTACTTTGTGATCACCAATCCTGATGTTAATTTTGCTGCTATTTCTCATTACTTTAGTCTTTCTTCGATTTACTGTCAATCCATATACTGCACTCATTACACAGTTCCTTCCATTCAGAGATCCTATAATTCCTTCTGCATTTTCACCGAGGATAGCAGTGTCATTAGGGAATCTTGTCATTGATATACTTTCATCTTGCACTTTAATTCAACTCCTGAACCTTCATTTTATTTGTCATTGCTTCTTCGATGTACTGACTGAACAGTGGGGGCGAAAGACTGCATCCCTGGCTTACACCCTTTTTAATCTGAGAACTATTGTTCCCTCTTGTCTCTTGTATATATTGTATACTACCTGCCTTTCCCTATAGCTTTCCCATATTTTCCTCATAATTTTCTACATCTTGCACCATTTGACATTGTTAAATGCTTTTTCCAGGTTGACAAATCCTACGAACGTGTCTTGATTTTTTTCTTTAGTCTTGCTTCCATTATCAACAGCAATGTCAGTAGGGTCTCTCTTGTGCCTTTACAATTCCTAAAGCCAAACTGATCGTCATCTAACACATCCTCAGTTTTCTTTTCCAGTCTTCTGTATATTATTCTCGCCAGTAAGTTGGATGCATGAGCTGTTAAGCTGATGGTGCGATAATTCTCACACTTGTCACTTTTTGCAGTCTTTGGAATTGTATTGATGATGTTTTTCTTGATGTCAGATGATGTATCGCCAGAATCATATTCTGCACACCAACATGAATAGTCATTTTCTTGCCACTTCCCTGCAATGAGTTTGGAAATTCTGGTGGAATGTCATACAGGGTGTTTCAAAAAGAAAGAGCAGATTTCAAACATTTATTTCTCAAAAACTACAAATGATAGAAACACAATTCCAACGATCCTTCACTCAATATGAGTACCAAATGTTACACAACAAATATCAAAACTGTACCTCAATATGAGCACCATTTGTTACACGACAAATATCAAACCGGTATCTCATTTCTTGCCACACACGACGCAACTGGTCTTTAGTTACCGAATTCACGGCCGCAACAATTCGATGTCGTACCTCTTGAAGAGTAGCGGGCATAGGTGGGACATAAACACAGTCCTTTATGTACCCCCACAAATAAAAATCGCAGGGAGTAAGGTCTGGTGACCTGGGAGGCCACAGACGATGACATTGATCTTGTGCTCCTGCTCTTCCAATCCACCGTCCTGGAATGGTGTTATTTAGGTACCGTCGTACAGGTTCAGAGAAGTGTGGTGGGGCGCCATCTTGCATGAAGATGAAGTGATTTGAATCTTCCTGAAGTTGAGGAAATAGCCAGTTTTCTGACATGTCCAGGTAAATGGTTCCTGTGATAGTTTTCTCCATGAAAAAGAAAGGTCCATAAACTTTGTTTACCGAAATTGCACAAAAGACGTTAACCTTTGGTGAGTCTCTTTCATGTTGAATAACGTCCCTCGGAGTTTCACTCGCCCAAATTCGTACGTTATGCCGATTAACTTTACCAGAAATGTGAAACGTTGATTCATCTGAAAAAATTAATCGTTCGGCAAAATTGTCCTCTTCCATGTCCTGTAGAATTGCAGTTGAAAATTCGAACCTTTTGTTGTGGTCGTCAGGACGCAATGCTTGCAATAACTGCAGTTTGTACGGCTTCATGTGCAGACGGTTACTCAGAACGCGCCATACCGTTGTTTTAGACATGTTTAGTTCGTGACTTGCCCGTGTCGTGGATTTTCTAGGGCTCCTTTCGTAAGCTGCACGGACACGCTCGACATTTTCATCCGATGTGCGTGGACGACCCGTGCTTTTTCGCTTGCAGATGCAACCATCTTCTACAAATCTGTGATGCCACTCATAAATTTGCTTATGACGAGGCGGCTGTTTGTTGAATTGACGGCGGAATGCACGTTGCACACCAACAATGGACTCTAACTTTGCAAATTGCAGCACACAAAATGATCGTTCCTGTGGTGTCGTCGCCATTTTCCTACAAACAAACGCCAGCGCCACTGCGGATTTGCATGGAACTTCTGCGCGGACCATTGAAAAACTTTGAACCTTTCTCTGACAAGAAACGTTTGAATTGTGTTTCTATCATTTGTAGTTTTTGAGAAATAAATGTTTGAAATCTGCTCTTTCTTTTTGAAACGCCCTGTATATCCCTTCTGCCTTATTCAACATCAAGTCTTCTAAAATTGTTTTAAACTCTGATTCCAATACTGGATGCCCTCTCTCTTCTGTTTCTTCTTCTATCACGTCGTCAGACAAGTCTCCTCCCTCATGAAACCTTCAATATACTCTTTCCACCTATCTGCTCTCTCTCCTTTGTATTTAACAATGGAATTCCCATGTGCTCTTAATGTTACCATGGTTGCTTTTGATTTCACCAAAGACTGGAAGATTGTTTTTACTTTTCTGTATACTGAGTCAATCCTTCCAACAACCATTTCTTCTTTGATTTCTCCACATCTTTCATGTAACCAATTCACCTTTGCTTCCCTGCATTTCCTATTTATTTCATTCCTAAGTGACTAGTACTCTGTATTCCTGAATTTCCCTATATATTTTTGTATTTCCTTCTTTCAGTGATCAGCTGAAGTATTTCTTCTGCTACCCATGGCTTCTACGCAGTTACCTTCTTTGTACCCATGTTTTTCTTTCCAATTTCTGTGCCTGCCCTTTTTAGAGATCTCCATTCGTCTTCAACTGGTCTACCTACTGAGCTATTCCTTATCACAGTACCTATTGCCTCTGAGAACTTCCAGCGTATCATTACTTAGTACTTCAGCACCACACTTCTTTGCATACTCATTCTTCCTGACTAGTCTCTTGAAACTTCAACCCACTCTTCGTCACTACTAATTGAGATCTGAGCCTTACAATCCAGTATGTGATTTTGAAATCTCCACCTGACAATGAAGTAATGTAACTGGAATCTTCCCATATCTGTTAGCCTTTTACAAGTATACCTCCTTCTCTTCTGATTCTTGAACAGAGTATTCGTTATTACTAACTGAATTTTATTGCCGAATTCAATTAGTCTTTCTCCTCTCTCATTCTTAGTACAAAGTCCATATTGTTCCATAATCCTTTCTTCTACTCCTTCTCTTACAACCTAAACTGTTCACAGTAACTTACTCTCTGCCCTACCTTCTTATTCATAATAAATCCTACTCCCGTTATACCATTTTCTGCTGATGTTGATATTACTCAACACTCATCTGACCAAAAATCCTTTTCTTCTTCCAATTTCACTTCACTGACCCCCACTACATCTAAATTGAACCTTAACATTTCCATTTTCATATTTTCTAGCTTCTCGAGTGCATTCGAACGTCTAACATTCCACACTCTTTTGTTGGTTATTCATTCTTTTTTTCCGTGGTCACCTCTTCCTTGCCAGTACCTCCTGGAGAGCCAAATGTGTTACTATTCTGGAATCTTTTGCCAATGGAGAGATCATCATGACACTTTTTCAATTGCAGGCCACATGTCCTGTGGACACAATTTATGTGCTTCACAGCAGTGGTTTCATTTGCCATCTGCATCCTCATAGTGTTGATCCATGCTGAATCTTCCACCTTTAGGGACAGTTTCCCACACCACATGCCTTGAACGTCTGCCCACTCCTCCGCCCTCTTTGACAAGGCCATTGGCACAATGAGGGTGACTTCTTATGCCGGAAGTCTTCGGCCGCCTTTACTGATGATCTTTATTCAAAAGTTACGCAGTGGCAGGGTTTGAACCAAGGGCCAAAGACACTACTACTAGAACATGGATACACAGTAATCAAAAATTCACACCAGAAGTAGTACAGATCAAAGTTTATTCTCACTACAGTAAATATTGTTTATGGTAATGATGAATGTCTAATACATGCACTGTTAAGGGGCAGTGATATCCGGTGGGAAAAGCAGTACACGCCTGCCACAAAATAGTGAAGCTTGACCGGAGTATTTACATACAGTAGAGCCTTGGTACTTCGAGCTAATTGGGGCTGAGGCTACCTCGTATTACAAAAAACTTGGATAATACAGAAATATCACTACATCAATGGGTAAATCATGAAGAAATGTTTAACGAGCACACAAATGATTAAAAATACATAAAAAAACAATATAGTAATGCACTCATTTCCAAGTTGCAAAAATATACGGTATGTTTTAAAGAAATTGTCCATAGTCCTTCATTTCAAAATAGAATCTCATTTTTTAGCAGCAATGTCTCGCCACCTTCTAAGAAGCATGGTATCAGTTGGAGTAGCTTCCGCCTGCTGCTCAATATGATACAGTGCCACATCTACTCCTGTCACACCCTTGATGTGAGTGATCACAGACACAATTTCTCCAGGAAATTCCTCATTGTCACTGTCTTCAGAAGGTTCATTAACCATTTCAACAACTGTAAGATTGGCCACTTCAAACTGTTCATCCATTCTGAAACACCACTTGCATTCGCATTTTCACATCCAGCAAGCTTTTTCATCAGTTCTGCCAAGGGTAGGTCATCTTTGTCTGTACTGTAGGTATCCATTGCTTTCCAGTGAAATCTGGTTACACGACTTTCAGTGTCTCCGCATTTATTTCAGACCATTAATTGGCTATCTGTAAACTACGCCTTTAATCGTATGCTTTTTAAAAAATACTTTGATGGTTCCTTCACCTTCTGTTGTTTGTAGACGAGTCTGAAGCAAACGGCAATAACAACTTTTTTTTCAAGCACTGTAAAATGCCTTGGTCCATACGCCGTATCAAACCCATCATGTTAAGGGGTAAGAACAAGGTGTGAATACTGTCACATTGTAATCCTCCTTCAAGAGGGTGTGAACCAGTGTTGTCAAGCTTCAAGATTGCTTTGGAAGGCGAGCACTTTTTCTTTAGCTATCTTTTGGTCTCAGGAACAAAATCTTCAGAAAACTACTTCCTGAAAATATTTTTGTCCATCCAAGCAGATTTTTGATGGACCAGTGCAGAAGCAGTGATATTTTTTAAAGCTCTGTGGTTCGCAGACTTCTCTATTACCAGCAGCTTCTGTTTATGGTCTCCACTTGCATTCGATGCAGCAAGAACTGTTAACCTCTCTTTACATTGTTTATAGCCCACAGCAGTCTCTTCTTTTAAGGCTAGAGTTTTAGATGGAAGCACTTTATAATTTAGCTCTCTTCCATCACAGTTTTACAGCTGATTAGAAGTAATATTTTCTTGTTGCATAATTTTTCTTAATTTCTCACAAAATTGTGTAACAGTTTGAGAATCCGTAGAAGTTTTCCACCACAAGTTTCAAGATTCTTTACGCTGTATCGCTACCTCCACCTATTCAATCATCTTGAATTCGCAGTAAAATCACCCTCACCTTCCTTTAACTCATTTCTAAAAAAAAAAAAAAAAATAAATTTCTTGCAGATTAGTTGCTGAAATGGATTTTCTTTTTTTAAAAAAAAAAAGCTTGTTTGATGAAAACTTCTCAATTTTGTCTCTGTTTCTAAGCTAATCTTCAACTGTCACTTCACTGACTCCTTGCTCAGCAGCAAGCTTTTTTAATTTTTCTCCTTTGTCTAGACTTTTCAAAGCCTTCAGTTTCATATTCAAAAGCACAAATTTTCTCTTACTCCTCCCACGGATTGTAATGTACGAATTAAAACATTAAGAAACACATAGCTACATATTTACAGTACATTGTATATACATACAACACTTTAAAATTAACAAGTCACAGGCAGGCTCACTACAGTACAGATGTTACTACACAACCAATTACAGTACATAGAACAAAGGTCAGTCAATGGTGTAAAATGTGTTCTATATCATTAGTTAGGCATACTGTATTTTAATGTCCACTATTGCTAAGTAGGCACAACAACAGGGGCAACAATAAGGATGGTACGCACTGCACAACTGATTGTCAGGTGGTCCCAATTAGTGAAGGGTGGACACACAAAGAATAAGCACATTCCTCAGAACCTAATGATAGCTGTCCATCTACAACAGAAATACATTAACAGTCTGAGGCCACGGTTATTTCTGTGCATTATGAATCAAAACCCTTAGTGGGACAGTTTTACCTGTATTGTACATGAAAAATTAAAAGAAAGTTCAAAATGCAACACATGAAAGTGCATAAAACATACATGCAGACAACATACGGAAATGTATTTTAATCTAGTTTCGTGTAAAATTTTAAGTTTCTTAAGACCAGCTCAAATTACACGGAACCTCGAAATACTGGGTCTCCACTACAAACCATAAAGTAACTTGGCCACAATTGGCACATAATTCAGTTGACATAATAATGAAATGAACTTCTGTAAGGAGCTCTAGTCATTTAATTTTGTGGAATTAAAAGAGATGCCTGTTGTTTGTCGTCTACAGAAGTAGTGTATTCAGTGAACAGTCACACATTCATTTTGTGATAACATGGCAAACTACAATGCCTTGTCTACCCGAAGTTTGAGTGTGTAGCATCTCAGCTTTTTAATTTGTGTACTGTATTTTTGAGATGAGATTAGAGAAGAAAGATCACCCCTGAAGTGGAAAATGAAAATTCTCTTTGGTAGGGGAAAATTGGTGCCTTCAATTAGACATTATCTTTAACATTATTTTTTTAGCGCAGCTATGAGACAAAGGTGATTGCTAGAAATGGGAAAAAGAATAATTTTATCGCTCAACAAAATAGCAAAGCTGAATTTTTAATACTTATATAGCAACCACGAATCTTATATCGAGGATTTTTTAGGCAATGTGAGCTAAAAGTTATATTTTTGGTTCAATCTGGTATTTTGATTTGAAATGAAAACTATTTCTCATTACAAGACTAAGTAGGTTCAAATGTTAAAGAACTAAATTAAATTTGCCCACTAGTAACTGGTTTAATTTTAAATAAAACAACAATGTTAACAGAAAATGCTCGATTTCCCAAGAACACGACTTTACCTAGATGATATGTTTATTAATGAAATGATAGATACTAATCCATAAAAAATTGATCTGCAGTAAACAATCTCCAACACATTTTACATTCTCACAACAGAATCACCTTCATTTAAATGTAAGTAACAGTTTCTCCAAAAAAATCAGTCAGTTTTTCTAGGCTGAAAAAGTTTAGTTTTAAGAAAGTGTTTCGTACAGAAAAGTAAAATCCCACAATTGCTTGTGTGGTACTTTAATAAGAAAAGTGTAGCAAATTGGAATACAGTTGCCACTCAATGCAACAACATCACTTGCATGCGTGATATGAGTAAAATAACTTTATCCATCAACATCGAATATTTAAGAGCAAATTACAAGGTTGCCCAGAAAGTAATGCACCGCATTTTTTTTTTTTTCCCTCAGGCAAAAACAATGCTACAAACGCAAAACGTTATGTATGTATTATTTGAAGTTTCTTAAATGAGCGCGCCAAGTTTCCGTCACTTCCAACAGATAGCGTAGCTGCAGGACAGTTTCACAATGGAATCTGTAGGCGATTTACGTTACAAGCAACATGCTGTCATTGGATTTCTCACTGCAGAGAAAAAAACTGTGGGGAAAATTTTCAAACACTTGTGCACAGTCTACAGAGCATCTGCTGTCAATAGAAGTACAGTTAGTCTCTGGGGATGGAGGGTGAGGTCATTGGAAGGTGTTTCAGTGGAACTCCACGATTTGCAACAGCCAGGGAGACCACCCATGGCTGTCACACATGTTGCAGTAAGTTGATGTTGTCATTCACTTATTTGGGACGTTAAAGGATGCCATTTGTGGAAGGCATTTTGAGGATGATGAGGTGATTCACACAGTGAAGCACTGGCTCCACCAGCAGGACAAGGATTGGTATCGACAGACCATACACACCCTGGTTTGGCACTGGAGGAAGGCCATGGAACAGGACAGAGATTATGTGGAAAAATAGGGTGTATAGATCCTGTGTGGGGTTGCTGGTCCCCCATTGGGCACCTCCCCAAGTGGCAGATAGGGGAACATCCTCCAGATATGGAGGGTACCAGGGAAATAATATATCTGGGGCAGACCACAACCAGCAGGTATGAGAGCCAATGGCTTGGAAGAAAGACAGAGGAGCCCCCAACCATCAATTGCTGCCTTGCGGTCAGTAGAGGGATTTACAAAGGCTATTTATGTTCCCTTGAAAATGGAACCAGCTACCTGCCGAGCTGTAAGGGGCAACCCCTCAAAAGGGTGGGCGAAAGATTAACAATCTTCCCCTGTAAAAATCACTTGTTGCGAATGCTAACAAAGGAATAATCCACACAGATATTCTGACAATGACCCTAACCAACAAAAAAAGGATATGACATATGTACACAGAAACATCGAATGTGAGGAGCTTATACCGAGCTGGAACCCTACGGCAGCTGCTAATGCAAGTAAACAACTACGGTATACAACTATTGCCTCTCCAGGAAATTGGGAGGATGGGAAGTGACATAATGGACTCAGGAAATTTCACAATATTCTATAGTGATGGGAGGATGAATTTATTTGGTACAGGTTTTGTGGTCGCTAAAGGACTGACACATGCTGTAATGAGCTTCAAACCAATCAATGGGTGTCCATACTAAGATTAATGGGACAATTTTTCAGCATAACAATAATAAATATACATGCACCCACAGAGGAGGCAGATGAACAACAGAAGGATGAGTTTTATAGCGAGGTAGAACAGTTGTATGATCAGGCTCCTGAACATGATGTTAAGATGTTAATAGGAGACTTGAATGCAAAAATAGGAAAAGAAGAGGCTTATCAGGCAACTATGGAAAAGAAATAGCCTCCATGAAATATCAAGTGACAATAGAATTAGGGTTTTAGATTTATATAAGTAAAAACATGAGTGTCAGCAGTACACATTTTCCATACAAAAAGATACACAAAGGAACATGAATGTCACCAGATGCACAAACTAGGAATTAGACCATATATCGATTGACCGGAGACACTGCTGGGACAATTTTAATTTCCCTCTTGTCTTGTCATCTGCCTCCTTAAATTCATTTTGTTACTTCTAACTATTTACCATTAACATACGTGAATATTATCTACATTTCCATAAAAGAAAATGGCTGGCCCTCAATTTTAAAGAATATAACACCAGATCTAATTTCTTGCTTAGTTTTAAGTATGTAATTGATTTTCTAATTTATTTTGACTACTCTTAGTTAGTATTTTTCATTATAGGGTGATACCAATAATTGTTTCGTAACTTAAATTCTATTATTGACATATAAAGAAATATAAATCCTGTACTAATTATAAACATTTGGAAGATGAAATACTAGTAATCTTAATGTATCTATCTAGCTCTATTCGTAAACATGTTAGCAAAGCCAGCCCTTAATTAATTCCAAAGTTATTAACAGTTTCATCAAAAGTATTGATTGCATAATGATATTTGTTAATTTAATCATTTAAACAGATAATTCAGCCTAACACTTGCAGTAGAGGAAACTGTTAAAAGGAACAAATTTTTGATGTATTCAGTTAATCGTATGAAGTAAGTTTTAATTGTAATTTCTGTAAATTTAACTTCGAACAAAGTGTAGTTTCAGTACCTATTATTGCGATGATATACAAGGACACGAATTTTTGTCACGGGACAGTCATCTCACAGCTGAGTTTCAGACGACAAACTTGTGTTGGTTAGAACAACAATAATGCTTCAACTGTGGAATAAGTGTTAAACAATTAGGCTGTGTGTAAAAACAATGACAGCGTCTGTTCCATAGGTACCTGATTATACTTCAAGAACTGAACTTTGTGATTAGGTTTTACCGCTTGTAGATGTTCAACAGGAAACTATTGTAGCAGTATATGGATGTTCACCTCCAAAATATTAATGATGCTTATGGAAAGTGAAACAATAGTGCACTGGCCATATAGAAGACAGTGAAACGCAACTGTGCATCTGTCGGCTACATTATTTACAACAGTCAGTGTCCAAACTATAAACCCCATTTTTCAGCCACAGTAGCAACGCAGTACATCGACACTGAGGACAACAAACGAAGATTTAAACAAAGCAGGCAGAACCACTACATGTGGTACCCTTGCAGGTGAGGATTATTGTACGTAGCCACAATAAAACAAGGTCTCATGAACTTTGAAAATTGAAATCAACAGTGGTTTACAGTGAAGAGATGATACAGCCAATCAGCGCTGCGGTTTCATAATGAAGAAGTACGACAGCAGCCAATCAGTGAGTGGGTTCTATGGAAGCAGTCAAGAGTACAGGAGCAACCAATCAGCACGCAGGTGGGCACAGCTGATGGGAGATAAACAAGATGCCTTGCTGAGAGAATTACAACGTGCGGCAGCCATGCAGATCCAGCACCCAGATGACAAGCGTAATAGCAGTAGCAGAAGAAGAAGAAGAAGAAGAAGAAGAAGAAGAAGAAGAGTGAATGAGAATAAGGTAAATTCAGTGCAAAAGCTGTTATTTATTAAGTGATACATAATGAGTGTCCTAACAAACAAGACAGTGTAACTGAGGACAAAGCTGTAGAGGTTAAGTTGTTAAATAAACAGAAAGACTTAATAAGGACTGATTCGCAGGACAATAGTCCGTACAGAAAATTGGAAGCAATGGCAAGGCAAATTATATAGCTACGAAAAAAAGACGTTAATAGGTTGATAAATAATAGTATGAAGAAAGTAGTACCTACTATGAGAAATTAACATCGAGTAGTAAATGTGTAGAAGAGAGAGAGAGAGAGAGAATTTGTAATGACAATAGTAGGAAGGTGGAGGTTTTCGAGAAACAGTGTGCTGAAAATAGGGTTAAACTTGAGAACCAAACCGATCAGATTAAAAATGATTCAGAAACTGAGGTAGAAATCAAGTGTGTAGTAGTGGTAGAGGAAATACTGGAAAAATTAAATGAAGATGTAGATTCAAAATTGACTGAATAGAGAAAAACGTGGAAAAGGTACCAAATCTAAAGGAGTAAGTGTAAGTGAAAGTGGGCCTCATTCTGACAGCACTTTTAACGATGATAACAATGATAAATCCAGTAGTGGTGAGAATGGAGTATTTGAATTTATAATTGATAATGATGGCCAAGGGGTAAGTAAAAAAAGCATAAAGGAGGATAATATTGGTTTTCCAGGGAAAGGATTAATGAGGATTTGTAGTACGAAGAAGATCACATTTTAAGTAAAAAGGAAGTGTGACACCCTGTAATAACAGCAAGGGTACAACGTATACATGTTAAGTGTTCACTGGACAGTGATAGTGATTTGAATGGCATTTCACAGGCATTTTTTGAATCTATTAAGAACGCTGAGGGTATAATAGTGATACATGTATCTGGAATAAGAATTATTGGTGCTACTGGTAAGCTATCAAAGAGTGTGAAACAAGAATGTGGAATTGACAGCACAGCTGTTGGAGTGCAATTTGTTGGCGATTCAAAATCTCAGCATTGATATTATATTTGAGACTAATTTCTTGTGAAAATAGCAAGGAGGTGGTTCAACATTCTGTTGATTCATTATATGGCGATAATGTCTTCTCAATTTTCATGTCTCCTGAGGCAGTCAAACTCTTCTCCTATCCAATCTGTAGTTTGTAAGTCAATCAGAGACATTCTATCTTAGACTTTCATGTGATTTTGTGCAGTAGGATACTTTAGTATAGGGATGTGTTAGAAAATGTTTCTCTCTCTCTCTCTCTCTCTCTCTCTCTCTCTCTCTGTACACAAAATTCTAATTTCGCAACCAACG
Source organism: Schistocerca piceifrons (assembly GCF_021461385.2). NCBI lineage: Eukaryota > Metazoa > Arthropoda > Insecta > Orthoptera > Acrididae > Schistocerca > Schistocerca piceifrons. The sequence continues at coordinate 754,158,527 of NC_060139.1, forward strand.
GTTGCTTCGTCAGGAAAGAGGGAAGGAGAGGGAAAGACGAAAGGATGTGGGTTTTAAGGGAGAGGGTAAGGAGTCATTCCAATCCCGGGAGTGAAAAGACTGACCTTAGGGGGAAAAAAAGGACGGGTATACACTCGCGCGCGCACACACACACACACACACAAATCCATCCACACATATACAGACACAAGCAGACATATTCAAAGGCAAAGAGTTTGGGCAGAGATGTCAGTCAAGGCGGAAGTGCAGAGGCAAATATGATGTTGAATGACAGGTGAGGTATGAGTGGCGGCAACTTGAAATTAGCGGAGATTGAGGCCTGGGGTAACGGAAAGAGAGGATACATTGAAGAGCAAGTTCCCATCTCCGGAGTTCGGATAGGTTGGTGTTAGTGGGAAGTCCCCAGATAACCCAGACGGTGTAACACTGTGCCAAGATGTGCTGGCCAAGCACCAAAGTATGTTTAGCCACACGGTGATCCTCATTACTAACAAACACTGTCTGCCTGTGTCCATTCATGCGAATGGACAGTTTGTTGCTGGTCATTCCCACATAGAATGCGTCACAGTGTAGGCAGGTCAGTTGGTAAATCACGTGGGTGCTTTCACACGTGGCTCTGCCTTTGATCGTGTACACCTTCCGGGTTACAGGACTGGAGTAGGTGGTGGTGGGAGAGTGCATGGGACAGGTTTTACACCGGGGGCGGTTACAAGGGTAGGAGCCAGAGGGTAGGGAAGGTGGTTTGGGGATTTCATAGGGATGAACTAACAGGTTACGAAGGTTAGGTGGACGGCGGAAAGACACTTGGTGGAGTGGGGATGGATCTCATTTCAGGGCAGGATTTGAGGAAGTCGTATCCCTGCTGGAGAGCCACCTTCAGAGTCTGATCCAGTCCCGGAAAGTATCCTGTCACAAGTGGGGCACTTTTGTAGTTCTTCTGTGGGAGGTTCTGGGTTTGAGGGGATGAGGAAGTGGCTCTGGTTATTTGCTTCTGTACCAGGTCGGGAGGGTAGTTGCGGGATGCGAAAGCTGTTGTCAGGTTGTTGGTGTAATGGTTCAGGGATTCCAGACTGGAGCAGATTCGTTTGCCATGAAGACCTAGGCTGTAGGGAAGGGACCGTTTGATGTGGAATGGGTGGCAGCTGTCATAATGGAGGTACTGTTGCTTGTTGGTGGGTTTGATGTGGACGGACGTGTGAAGCAGGCCATTGGACAGATGGAGGTCAATGTCAAGGAAAGTGGCATGGGATTTGGAGTAGGACCAGGTGAATCTGATGGATCACGATCAAAGGCAGAGGCACGTGTGAAAGCACCCACGTGATTTACCAACTGACCTGCCTACACTGTGACGCATTTTATGTGGGAATGACCAGCAACAAACTGTCCATTCGCATGAATGGACACAGGCAGACAGTGTTTGTTGGTAATGAGGATCACCCTGTGGCTAAACATGCCTTGGTGCACGGCCAGCACATCTTGGCACAGTTTTACACCGTCCGGGTTATCTGGATACTTCCCACTAACACCAACCTATCCGAACTCTGGAGATGGGAACTTGCTCTTCAATATATCCTCTCTTCCCATTACATAGAGGGAAACATTTCACGTGGGAAAAATATATCTAAAAATAAAGATGATGTGACTTACCAAACGAAAGCGCTGGCATGTTGATAGACACACAAACACACAAAATTCAAGCTTTTGCAACCAACGGTTGCTTCATTGGGAAAGAGGGAAGGAGAGGGAAAGAAGAAAGGATGTGGGTTTTAAGGGAGAGGGTAAGGCGTCATTCCAATCCCGGGAGCGGAAAGACTTACCTTAGGGGGAAAAAAGGACAGGTATATACACGCGCGCACGCACGCCCGCAAGCACGCACGCATATCCATCTGCCAGGCGGATGGATGTGTGTGTGTGTGTGTGTGTGTGTGTGTGTGTGTGTGTGTGTGTGTGTGTGTGTGTGTGTGCGCGCGCGCGTGCGTGTACCTGTCCTTTTTTCCCCTTGTGTCTGTGTATGTGCGGATGGATATGTGTGTGTGTATGCGAGTGTATACCTGTCCTTTTTTCCCCCTAAGGTAAGTCTTTCCGCTCCCGGGATTGGAATGACTCCTTACCCTCTCCCTTAAAACCCACATCCTTTCGTCTTTCCCTCTCCTTCCCTCTTTCCTGATGAAGCAACCATTGGTTGCGAAAGCTAGAATTGTGTGTGTATGTTTGTGTTTGTTTGTGTGTCTATCAACCTGCCAGCACTTTCGTTTGGTAAGTCACATCTTCTTTGTTTTTAGATATATTTTTCCCACGTGGAATGTTTCCCTCTATTATATTCTTCCTTAGTTTTATGTACGTAACTGATTTTCTAGTTTATTTCGACTATTCATAGTTAGTACTTTTCATTATAGGGCAATACCTCTATTATTGACATATAAAGAAATATAAATCCTGTACTAATTATAAGCATTTGGAAGATAAAATACTGGTAATCTTAATGTATCTATTTGGCTCTATTCGTAAACATGTTAGCAAAGCCAGCCCTTAATTAATTCCAAAGTAATTAAGTTTCATCAAAAGTATTGATTTCATAACGATATTTGTTAATTTAATCATTTAAACAGATAATTCAGCCTAACACTTGCAATAGAAGAAACTGTTAAAAGGAACAAATTTTTGATGTATTCAGTTAAGCTTATGAAGAAAGTTTTAATTGTAATTTCTGTAAATTTAACTTCAAACAATGTGTAGTTTCAGTACCTATTATTGTGATGATATATAAGGGCCCGAATTTTTGTCACGAGACAGTCAGTCCGAGGATGAGTTTCAGACAAGAAACCTGTGTTGGTTAGATCAACAACAATGCTTCAACTTAACTGTGGAATAAGTTTTAAGCAATTAGGCCATGTGTAAAAACAATTACATTGTTTGCTCCATATGTACCCGCTTATTCTTCAAGAACTGTGAACTTTGTGGTTAGGTTTTACTGCTCTTAGATGTTCAATAGGAAACTATTGTAGCAGTATGTGGATGTTTGCCTGCAAACTATTAATGAGGCTTATGGAAAGTTAAACAATAGTGCACTGGCCACATAAATTTGTATATAGGGGATTGTAAAAAGTGAAAGTGAAAGTAAAAGTAAAAGACAGTGAACCGCAACTGTGCATCTGTCAGCTACATTATTTACAGTAGTCAGTGTCCAAATTACAAAACCCATTTTTCAGCCAGTGTAGCAATGCAATGCATCAACTCTGAGGACAACAAACGAAGAATTAAACAAAGCAGGCATAGCCGCAGCAGCAGAGATCAGACATAAAGGATGTTAGGAGCCAACGTGGAGCTGACTGCAATTCAAACCATCATCTAGTGATAATATAGGCAAAGGATCTCACTATTGAGTACACAAAAAGGCCACAAACAGAAGAGTTTTGACATTAAGAAAGTAATCAGAAGAAATACGGAAAGCATATCAGAGGAAAATAGAAGAGGGGGTTAAGAATGATACCAACACAACAAATGAACATTTAGATATAATGTGGAAACAACGTAAGACTGCAATCCTCGAGGCAGTTGTGGAGATTTTGGGAAGTTCAAAGGAAGGCAGACTGGTTTGATGAAGAATGTATGAGAAGAATTGAGGAGTGTAACATAGCACGAATAAAATTATTTGAGAGAAAAACTAGATCAAATCTGAATGAATATAATGAGAAGTGCCGTGTAGCTAAGAGGGTTTGCAGAAAGAAGAAAAGAGCACTAGAAAAGAAGAAATTGAACAGCTACGAGAAGAGAAGCAAGTACGTGAAATGTACCAAACGATTAAAGAAGGAAAAGCTGGGTTTCAAGCCAGAACAAATATATTTAGAAATAAAGAAGGGGAGCTGAGAGGCTAGAGTAATAAAGTATTTGACAGATGGGCAGAATACTTCCAAGAGTTACTGAATCCACAAAAAGAAGTATTAGAACAAGGAGGACTGGTGGAAATAAATTATTACGGACCAGAGGTCTTAACACCAGAAACCACAGAGGAGAAAGTGGTACAAGCCATTAAGACCTTAAAAAATAATAGGGCACCTGGAGATGATCAGATGCAGGCAGAATTTCTCAAGTATGGTGGGAAGCAAATACATACAGTAATACTGAACAACTGGCAGGAGGAGAGCATGCCAATGGAGTGGAAAATGGCTATTATGTGCCCCATACATAAGAAGGAGCTAAATTAAACAGCCAGAATTACAAAGGAATATCCTTGCTAAATACTACATACAAAGCGTTCTCCAAGATCCTATCTAGGAGGCTTACTCCCTATGTGGAAGAGAGAAGTGGAGACTATCAGAGTGACTTTAGAAGAAATAGGTCAATAACTGACCAAATATTCACATTACGCATACTACTTGAAAAATGTTATGAACATCAAATAAACATACACCAGCTTTATATCGATTTTAAACAAGTCTATGATAGCATCTCAAGAGTGGCATTGCGGAATGTGATGGAAGAGGATGGAATAGTGGCACTGTGGAATGTGATGGAAGAGGCTGGAATACCTAACAAGCTCGTTAAACTTACTACAATGATTCTCAGTGAAACCAGCTGTAAAGTAAAAATTCAGGGCGAAATATCCAGAGAAGTGGAAGTGAAGAAGGGACTGAGACAGGGTGACAATATCTCTTCACTGCTATTCAACCTCTGGCTAGAAAAAGTCATAAGTCAGATAGAGATAAATAGAGGAGGAACCAGTTTTAATCGTTTACTGCAATACCTAGCCTATGCAGATGATGTGGCATTACTCGCACGAAACACTGCTGTGCTGGCTGATACCTATCAACAACTGGAAAGAGGTGCAAGGGAACATGGCCTGGTGGTCAATGTCGAAAAGACCAAATATATGGCAAAGACCAACCAGCAAAACCAACCAAATCTCAGGATAGTCGACAATGAGTTTGAAAGGGTGAGAGATTTCAGGTACCTTAGGTAGACTATCGCAGAGACAAACGACATCAGCAGCAAGGTGAAAGCTAGAATAGCAGCAGACAACAGATGCTACTTTGCCACACTACCCATGCTCAGGAGCTCACTTCTATCACGAAAATCCAAAATCCTCAGTTACAAAACAATTACAAGACCAGTTGTTACGTATGGTGCCGAGACATGGACCATGACTGCGAATGAGGAAAGGATCCTTAGCATTTGGGAGAGAAAGGTTCTGCAGAAAATATACGGCCCAATATACGATCAAGAAGGTTGGCACATACGTATGAATGCAGAATCAGAACAACTTTTTGAAGAGCCTGACATTGTCACTATCATTAAAATAAGAAGACTGTGATGGGCAAGACATGTTGTCAGAATTGAGAAAGATAGAACATGTAAGAAGATTTTTGATGGCAAGGCTGGAGGCAGACAACGGAAGGGATGTCCCAGAAAGAGATGGGTGGATGGAATCGAAGAAGACATGGAAAAGCTGGGTGTGAGATGATTGAGATGGCAAGCCATGGACCGGTTTGAATGGCAGGATATTGTGATGCAGGCCAAGGCCCTTCAAGGGCTGTAGAGCCGAGTAGGAGTAGTAGTAGTAGTAGTAGTAGTAGTAGGTAAAACTGCTTTCTTTCATTTGTGTAATTCTCATTATGTTCAACACAGAAGTGAAGGAAAAAAATGTGGTGCATTACTTTCTGGGAACCCTTGTATCTAGCAATCTTTAATAACAATAACAACCAGCATCTAGATCCCAGGATTTGTTTCTGTCATTTGTCAATGAAATATTTAAAATGATAATGATATGTAGTTTTTGTCTAAGTCACTAACCAGACACATCCACAAAGCTTAATCATGATGACCTGCTGAGTTAATGCTGCAAACGAAAAATGAAACCGAAAAGAGGGAACAAAACATGGGGGAAAGGTCACTCAGATCCTGGGTTGTGGGAGACCCACCTGTTGTGAGGATGGGGAAAGAGAGAGCTGAAGGAAAAGACAGCAAGAGAAAGAGTAGTAAAGATGACGCAAGGGGACAGAGTGAGAAATTATGATAGATTAAATAGGAAGATAAATGACATCAGTTAGGAAATGGAGTTAATCTACCAACCACCAACAGTACCTGCATTTCAATAGTCACCATCCCTTCCACACTAAAAAATCCATCCCATACAGCCTGGGCACCTGGGGACAGCATGTCTGCGGCAACAAGAACTCCCTTGCCTAGTATGCTGAATGGTCTTCACAGACAGGCAGGCACTACATCCCAGACCTTGTTCGCAAACATATTTCCCATGCCATATCTGTACACATCCCCAATCCTCCCACCAGCCTGAAAAACCAGCTATAAAAGAGCAGCCCCTTTGTCACTGACTATCATTCATATTCCAGTCCTGTCACAGGCTTATCTTACCCCCTCATAGCCTGGGCCACCTGTGCAAGTAGCTACGTCATATACTAGCTCTGCAGTGATCATTGCACAGCTTTTTCTACTGGTATGACTACCAACCAGCTGCCCATCAGGGTGATCGGCCACCGCCAAACTTTGGTCAAAAGCAAAGTGGACCACCCTGCGGCACAACATGTGGCTGAACATTACACGCTTAATTTCATTGGCTGCTTCACAACTTGGGTCATCTGGACCCTCGCCTTTACCACCAGCTTTCCTGAACTGCACAAACGGGTATTATCATTACAACATATCCTCTGTTCTCTAAATTATCCCAGCCCCAACCTACGATAACCTGCTATTTCCACACAGTCTGTATCCATTACACTGTGGTGAACATGTTTTATCCAAGTCTACATATTTGATGTGACAATTTGCTGAAGCCCTTAACTGCCAATGTATCATTAACTGACATTTAATTGGAACACATTGTACAATCTACAATGCGCCATTTACCATGAAATGGCATACTTCCACAATGCACACGTTATAATACAAGAACAATCAAATACAGAAATTCTTTAATCACGAATATGACATTTCCCATCACTTTATTACAACAAATCATACCATAAACAACAAGTTTACGACAGATCCTCGATGTGCCAGTTCCTTGATACAGGGTTTATTCATAACATGAGTAAATGTTAAAATGCTAACCCTCAATTTAGTTCGGACTAGAAACATAACTTTATCTGTTGTACTCTTTAACACACTACCTGCTAGTAAAAAGTAGTTATATGCATATTGCTGGCCAATGCTTTATGTTATACAAACTGTTTCGACTTATTGTATTTACATCCTCTTCTTTGAATTTAAGCTAATGTATAACATGCAACACGACGAAAATGTTGTTGTGGGTTAACACTTTCTTCTGTTGTCCCTTTGAAATTTGATATGTCTGAACTAAATAAATACTAACAAAGAGATAGAGGGGCTGGCCAGTACTTACCTCAGCTCAGTACAGCCGATAGATACACATAAAACAGAACTGAAAATTTACATTCCTAGCTTTCGGAACTTTGTTCCTTCATCAGGGAGGAGAGAGGGGAAAAAAGGGAAGAAGGGAAAGTGGATTCAGTTACTCACAACCCAGGTTATGAAGCAACAGGGAAAGGTAAACAGGGAGGGTAGCAAGGATGGAGGCATGGTTGTCAGAGGGAAGCCAAAGATATTCTACTGTAAGTACTGTGCCAGCTTCAAACCAAAGAGGATGCATACAGAAGTAAAGTATAAAGATAAACACAACTATGTAGGATGAAAAGATGCGTGAATGGCTAAAGAGGAAAGGGAAAGAGGAGAAGACTGAAGAGTGAATGGGAGTGAGGTTGTTTAACGTAGGTTCAGTCCAGGGGGATGGCGGGATGAAAGGATGTGTTGGAGTGCAAGTTCCCATCTCCGCAGTTCAGAGGGACTGGTGTTGGGTGGGAGAAGCCAAATGGCACATACGGTGTAGCAGGTTCCTAGGTCCCTAGAATTATGCTGGAGGGCATGCTCCGCTACTGGGTATTGGGCATCTCCTAGGCGGACAGTTCGTCTGTGTCCGTTCATTCGCTCAGCCAGTTTGGTTGTTGTCATGCCAATGTAAAAGGCTGTGCAGTGCAGACACGTCAGTTGATAAATGACATGTGTAGTTTCACACGTAGCCTTGCCTTGAATTGTGTATGTTTTACCAGTAGCGGGGCTGGAGTAGGTGGTTGTGGGCGGATGCATGGGGCAGGTTTTGCAGCGGGGTCGGTTACAGGGGTAGGAACCGCTGGGTAGAGAAGGTAGTCTGGGAATATTGTAGGGTTTAACAAGGATGTTACGGAGGTTAGGGGGGCGACGAAAGGCAACTCTGGGTGGTGTGGGGAGAATTTTGTCAAGGGATGATCTAATTTCAGGGGTTGACTTGAGAAAGTCATATCCTTGGCGGAGTAATTTGTTGATGTTTTCGAGGCCAGGATAATATTGGGTGACAAGGGGGATGCTTCTGTGTGGTCTGGGGGTAGGAACATTGTTGTTGGACGGGGAGGAATGTATGGCTCGGGAAATCTGTTTGTGGACAAGGTCTGCAGGATAGTTGCGGGAGAGGAAAGCACTGGTCAGGTTATTGGTGTAGTTGTTGAGGGATTCGTCACTGGAGCAGATACGTTTGCCACGAATACCTAGGCTGTAGGGAAGGGAGCGTTTGATGTGGAAAGGATGGCAGCTATCAAAGTGAAGGTACTGTTGTTTGTTTGTGGGTTTGATATGGACAGAGGTGTGGATGTGAGCTTCAACAAGATGAAGGTCAACATCCAGGAAGGTGGCTTGGGTTTTGGAGAAGGACCAGGTGAAATTCAGATTCGAAAAGGAGTTGAGGTTATGGAGGAAATTAAGGAGTGTTTCTTCACCATGAGTCCAGACCACAAAGATGTCATCTATAAACCTATACCAGGCCAGGGGAAGCAGCTGTTGGGTCTTCAGGAAAGCCTCCTCCATGTGGCCCATGAAGAGGTTGGCATAGGAGGGAGCCATCCTGGTTCCCATGGCCGTTCCCCTGATTTGTTTGTAGGTCTGGCCTTCAAAAGTGAAGTAATTATGGGTGAGGATGAAGTTGGTAAGTGTGATAAGGAACGAGGTTTTTGGAAGATCTTCGGGTGGGCGTTGGGAGAGGTAGTGCTCAAGGGCAGAGAGACCATGGGTATGTGGGATGTTTGTGTAAAGGGATGTAGCATCTATGGTGACAAGAAAGGTTTCAGGTGGGAGAGGAGTGGGAACAGATTTGAGGCGTTCTAGGAAGTGGTTTGTGTCTTTGATGTAGGATGGGAGTCTGCGGGTGATAGGTCGTAGGTGCTGGTCTACCAGAGCTGAGATACGTTCGGTTGGGGATTTGAAGCCTGCTACAATGGGACGGCCAGGATGGTTCTCTTTGTGGATTTTGGGTAATAGGTAGAAGGTAGGGGTACGTGGCTCAGGTGGAGTGAGTAAGTATATGGAAGCCGTTGTGAGGCCTTGTGAGGGACCTTGGATTTTTAGGATTTTTTGCAGCTCAGTCTGGATGGAGGGAATGGGATCCTGGGTAACAGCTTTGTAGGTTGAGGTGTCAGAGAGTTGACGCAGTCCTTCTGCCACATACTCCACACGGTCAAGTACGACAGTTGTGGAGCCTTTATCCGCCGGGAGGATGACAATAGAGTGGTCTATTTTCAGCTCTTTAATGGCACGGGATTCAGCTGGGGTGATGTTGGGGGTTGTCGGGATGTTCTTCAAGAAGGACTGGGAGGCAACACTGGATGTGAGGAATTCCTGAAATGTCTGCAAGGGATGGCTTTGGGGGAGGGGAGGAGGATCCCTTTGAGAAGGCAGTCGAAACTGTTCTAGACAGGGTTCAACACTGGGTCTAGTACTTGGGGGCTGTGTTTGGGTAGTGAAGTGATATTTCCAGTTGAGGTTCCGGGTGAATGAGAGGAGATCTTTAACCAGGGCAGTGTGGTTGAATTTAGGTGTGGGGCTAAAGGTTAAGCCTTTTGATAGAACAGATGTCTCTGGAGGAGAGAGGGATCTGGATGAGAGGTTTAGGACTGAATTGGGACTGGTGATATGTGGCATTTGACTGTGGTTATAGTTGAGATTTGGTCTGTGTGGGGTATGTGCTGGGATGGGGAGATTGAGTAGGGTGGCTAGGCTAGGTTTGTTGGCTATGAGGGGGGTTTGTTGAAGGTTCTGTTGTGGTTGGTGTTTGTGAGGGATAGGGAGAGGGACCCCACTTCTTAGGTGTTGCACTAGCACTGTGGATAGTTTTTTCAGGTGTTGTGTGGCATGGAACTCAAGTTTGCAGCTGGCTTCTAGGATGATGTTCCTCAGTGTGTTCTCCAAGCAAGGGTTTGAGAGGTGGAGGACTTTGAAGAGAGATAGGAGCTGTTGGGAGTGGTGGTTACATGAAGTAGTGTAGAGATTCAGGACAAGTTGGGTAAGGGCTAAGGATTGAAGGTTCTGGAAGTCCAGGAGAGACTGGTGGAAGGAGGAATTGCACCCAGAGATGGGAACTTTTAAGGTAAGCCCTTTAGGGGTAATTCCAAAGGTTAAGCAGGACTGGAGGAAAAGTATGTGGGATTGCAGTTTGGCTACAGTGAATGCATGTTTCCGGAATGAATGTAAATAATGTGGTATAGGATTAGGGTACATAGTGGGTAACTGGTGGATAGGGAAATTAAATAACTAAAGTTGAGATAGTAATCATAAGAAGGAGTAAAACACGGAGGGAAGGACGAGAAGGAAAGAAATTGTGTTGGTAATGTTAAATACCAAAGGAAGACCAGTAAATAAGAAAAATACGGAAAAAGTTGACCAGACCAAGCAAGTATGTCCAGATCAGGGGGAAAAAGAACACACGTAGCTCAAAAACAGAGATAGCGAGTGGCGAAAAAAGATCGCGCCTGCCGCAAAAGCGATCGCGCCTGCCGCAAAAGCGATCGCGCCTGCCGCAAAAGCGATCGCGCCTGCCGCAAAAGCGATCGCGCCTGCCGCAAAAGCGATCGCGCGTGCCGCAAAAGCGATCGCGCGTGCCGCAAAAAAGATCGCGCGTGCCGCAAAAAAGATCGCGCGTGCCGCAAAAAAGATCGCGCGTGCCGCAAAAAAGATCGCGCGTGCCGCAAAAAAGATCGCGGGTGGGGCAGAAATGTCCCAAAAAATTTTTCTTGTGGCAGAGAAAGATAGCCAATGGCACAAAAATATCGCCAGCAACAAGAAATCGACGGAAATGGATGATACTGGTAGGTGTGGAAGAGATTGTTGGCAGTGATTGTTGGCTGGGAAACAGCGAATAACGAACGTTAAAACTATGGAATGTTGAATAAATAAATCAATAAATAAAAAAGAGAAGAGGACTATAAACGGAACAAGATAATAGGAGGAAGATGAAACTAGCACAGTTGGTGACGAAAATATTTATTTATGTATATATAAAACACTGAAGAAGAGAAAGTGTTAAGATGACAGACGTAAGTGATAGCTAACAAAAGGGACAAAACAATGAAGGTTGTGGACCATATAGGTGATCTAAATGATTAATGGAAAATCTCATATAAGATGTGAAACAAATACTAACAAAGAGATAGAGGGGCTGGCCAGTACTTACCTCAGCTCAGTACAGCCGATAGATACACATCAAACAGAACTGAAAATTTACATTCCTAGCTTTCGGAACTTTGTTCCTTCATCAGGGAGGAGAGAGGGGAAAAAAGGGAAGAAGGGAAAGTGGATTCAGTTACTCACAACTCTGAACTGTCTTTCACACTTTGGAATACTGGAATGTGAAATTCCACACTGTGGCATCACAAAGCTCCACGTCCACGTATAATTTCATGTCCCATGTGAGGATGGCTTTACAACTGGCACATCCATGCAGCTCATAAGAAGACTGGCGTAGGACATGGCATCTTTGTTCTCATGACCACCCCCTCATTTGTTTGTAGGTCTGGCACTCAAAGGTGATGCAGATAAATCTAAGGATGACACTGAATAGTGAAGTTTATGGGAGACTTTGATGCAAGCATGAGGAGTAGCCAAATGTAAGTGGGAGGATTTCCAGGTGGAAGAAGGCATAAGAAGGGTTTTGAAACAATCCAGGAAGTCGTACGTGTCTAATGTAGAATGGGCGGCTCCACACAATGGGTTCAAAGTACTGGTCTGTTAATGAGATGCACTTAAGTGGTGCTTCTAAATCTTCTATGATGGAATGCTGGGATGGTTGTTTTTGTCAATTTTGGGAAGTGGACAGAAGGCAGGGGTGCATGGGTAAGGAGGGACTGGATTTCTACAGAGGCAGTTCTGATATCTTGTGTGGGAATCAAGATTCTTAGGATTTCCTGTGGCTCAGTCTTACTGGAAAGCAATAGGAGCATTAAGAACAGTTTTTCTTTCTTTCGAGATGTCGAAAAGTTTATGAAGATCCACGTGACATACTCCTCAAACTTAACCTCTATTCACAACCCTCCCTCCATGCATGCATTTTTCCCTGAGGGTGGGATTTATTTGTTTACTCATTTACTTGTTTTGAACCTGCCCGTATGGTCTAGTGTGTCAGCACACTGTTCCAGGGATTCAGAGAGGGATGCCAAACCCAGATCGAATCTGTCTGGAGGATTATCAACAAGGAACAATGTGCTGGAAAGCCTGGATGTGGATTTTAGGTGGTTTACCACATATGACTCGGCCAGTACCCTTGTCCACCTCATCTAGTAACTCCCAAATACTTACAGGGAGAAGTCCTAGGAGCAGCACCTATTTTTGAAACCATCGATACGTTCGTGTAGGTTATAGGGTCCCAGGTATCACACCCTAGGATCATACATCAAAGTGGGTGCTAGTTTACGAATAATCAACGAAGAAGGATTTTGTATGATGCTCTAGAAGCTTAAATGCAATAGTGTCACGCAGAGCAATGGTGTAGAGTAATGGTTAAGGTACGTTCCTGACATGCAGAAGTTTGTGGGTTTAACCTCATCAGGTATTTATTGAAATGAATTTTTTTTTTCAGCTAAATGGTTTCATGTAATTTTCTTTTATTTATACTGTTTTGTTGTGTCGTTTTCATCATCATCATCATCATCATCATATTGACTTCATTATCTGCTCTCATTTTTTTTCTTCCTATCATTCTCTTTTCCTGTGGAACCTTTATCCATGTGATTTTTAATAATTTTCATTTACCGATCATATCTGAAAGTTTGAAAATGTCAATCTATTGGTATAAATAAACAATGTTTTTATAATGGCTGTGCAATGGTGTCAAAGATTTATTTTTCATTACAACATGTCCTTTTTTTCTAGTTTGTAATCATCATACAAATATTTTAAACAAATTCTTGCTGCACTACAGATAAAAAAGCAAAGAGGTGATTTAAGCTAGTAAAATGAAAACCAAGCAAAATGAGGAATAGAAATAATGAATGCAATAACATGGACAAAAATATAAAATGGAAGAAATTAAATGGAAGTTAACACATGAAAATAAATAAATTTATATGGACAAATATTCCAAAAGGAAAAAGAATGACAGGAAGAAAAAATTAAGGGGAAATAAAAATGCCAACACAATGAGGAAAATTATGTGAAAAAGAATAGAGTAAAACAAATTACATCTAAACTAATTAACCAAATAAAAATTAGTAAAAAACATGAAATCACTGTTTCCACTGTAAGGCTTAGTTTTTAGAAGTCGCTACTAGTTTCACACTAACAAATGCCCATCATTTTACATCGTGCTCTGCGCTCACTTGTGGCAGTCGTCTCCACTCAAGCCATTCTCGTGGCGTGCGGGGTCACAACCCAAGAATAATTCCACCTGATAATGGGCATTTGTTAACCTGAAACTGGTGACGACTCTTAACAAATAAAAGCCTTACAAATGAAGTGATTTTCATGTTGGTTTCAACATTCGGTTACAGGTGTTCCCCCAACAGGGTTGTTTGTAAAAAATTATACTAATTTCAACAACAATTTTTAAAAAAAATTCAGGCACCCACTGAGATTCAAACCCACAGCCTTCTGGATGTCAGGAATGTGTCACAACCACTACACTACAACATTCCTCGGTATAACACTATTATATTTAAGCGTCTTGAGCTACACACGAAATAATTCTTTTTCATCAATTACTCGAAAACAAGGTCTCACTTTGATGAATGGCTCTACAGTGAGATACCTGCGATCTAGCCTACACAGAAGGATCATATCTTTGCTAAGATTAACATCTCACCTCAAAACAAATAATGAGAAAACATATAGTGCCTGTCACAATGTGTGGGATTGCAAAACTTACTAAAACTACTTTAAAAATACTTCGATTTGGATTACTATTACTTGGAAAGTAAATAACAGCTGTACCACACTTTTGGTGTGCAATTTTGAACACCTTGTTTTTAGTTCACTAATTACTCAGATTCAGAGTGATTTTGTAAAATTTTCTGGTAATTAACATCACTTTGTCTTACCTTTCTTCTAGGTGCCTCTTGGCTTGAGTGATAAGGGTCTGCTGGAATGTTGCACTTGATCGCGAATGCAGAGGCCCATCTGTCACTTGTGGTATAATGTGAGTCATGTGGTTCACCATTTCCCAAATTTCTTTTGCAGTCTGTAAGAATGAAACCTCTGAATAGCTAACATTTTCACAGCCTTTTTAAAAAATTTTAACAGAAGAAAGAATAAGCCACACCTTATCTGATTGAATTTCAGGCATCTCCAAGAACCTTGACAGTAATGGCAGTTGCACCACATCTTGTACCACATTCTTGTTATACTCTGACACCACTTTTGCATAAGCCATTTCTAGATGATCCAATAAACTTTTGGAGCCCGTAAGTAATGACTCATTTACATCCGACATCTGAAACAGTTTGTCATCAAGAAAGTATTTATAAAGATAACACAGAAGGTAGTAACAAGAATGAGTAATCTGTACTAAAGGACCACATTTAATCACAATGGATGCAGCAACAAGCCATAATAAGATTAAATCAAACAATAGAAAATCTAGGATGGAATAATGACAATATTACGAAAAGTACAATTAGTTACTCACCATACAGTGGAGATGTTGAGTTGCACACAGGCACAACAAAACGACAGCTAAACAAGTGAGCTTTCAGCCAAGAGTCATTCTCCTCAAGTAAACAACAACAAACAAGCACACGTCCACACCCATGCGCACGCACATTCACACAAATGAGCTGAGCTTGCATGAAAGTATGTGTGTGTTTACTTTAGAAGCGTTTTAGGCCAAAAGGTCAATTGTTTAGCAGGCTTTTTGTTGTGCCTGTCTACACTTCAACATCTCCACTATATGGATTAGCAGTCTAGCCTTTTCATAATCTTACCACAGTAAGGTTACTTTTATAATATCTACATGACACAACACAGTTCAATTGACTGTTTTACAATGAGTGAAAACTAGCATATCAAAAGGACACATCAAGACAGGTGATTCATAAAAGTGTTGTAGTACCTCCTCAACAGTGTTATGTGGAAAGCAGAAGATAATTTACATAACAAAATATGATAAAAAAAGTTTCCACACTGGAATAAAAGCAGGGAATGTGGAGCAAGACAACAGGCACTGGCGTGACGAAGGTCGGCTCACTTACGTGATAGGTCACAAAATACACTTGTGTTAAACTTAAGGATGAAAGTAACTTTGGCACGAAGTGTCATTGTGAAGAAACACAGCTCAATGAAACTTGGGTCTTACATAGCCAGCACTGCTGGAATATAGTACAGAAAGTAACTTAAAGGAATATGCAATGAGACAAACAGAAATGACACTTTTATTCAAAGACAATAATTACACTAAAATCTTCACAATTTATGACGGTCCCCTGGACATTACCAACGACGAGATATGGTTCTTAATAGGGTATGTGACTGCCAGGTATGGAAATGCATGCTCTGCATTGCGCTCACATGCTTACCTTGAGGTTGGTAAGGCCTTTTGGTAGGGTGTTTCATTTCTCCAACAGCACGGTTGACAAATGCTGCATGGTCACTGGTGCATGTCAATGTGCTGCAATAAGTCTCCCCAATGCATCTCATAGTGCTAGATGGGATTTACGTTGGGGAAACAGGAGGCCAGTTCATTCATCAAATATTCTCTCTTTCCAAGAGCTCCTCCACCTGCACTAATCAATGCAGTTGCACACTGTCACCCATAAAAAATAATTCAGGGTCAAATGCATCCCAGAAAAGACACATGGGGGGAAGGAGTACAGTGTCACAGTACAATTGACTGGTGAGTGTACCGTATTCAAAGATTTGCGATGGTGGCAAAGAGCATAGGGACTGGAATAATGATGAGTGGAATTGCATGCTTTTCTCAGATGATAACAGTTTCAATCTGAGCAGAGATTCAGGACGTGCCATCATACAGTGACTGGTGGGAATATGTATGGTCCAGGAAGATTGTCGGACACGAT
Source organism: Schistocerca piceifrons (assembly GCF_021461385.2). NCBI lineage: Eukaryota > Metazoa > Arthropoda > Insecta > Orthoptera > Acrididae > Schistocerca > Schistocerca piceifrons. The sequence goes on from NC_060139.1 coordinate 754,174,867, forward strand.
CATTTTGGTGGTCCAGGCGCTATGGTATGCGAAGGCATAATACCGCATGGTTGTACTGACCTCTAAATCTTTGTACACATTACACTCACATGTCAGTATTATTGCGAGACTGCACTCCTCCCCCATGTGCATCTTTTACGGCACAATCGGCCCTGACTTCATTTTATGGATGACAATGCGTGACTGCGTTGAGAATCTCACCAGAATGCCCACTGGCTTCCCCACTGCAATCCCCCCAGTGAGAATACTTCGAACAAGTCTCACACCGCAATCCACTACTCATGAACCTACGGCAAAGCTCACACTTCTCACTCATGGTAAAATTTTACAGTTATTGAAACAAGAAAACTACTTTATCTAAGTTCCGCTACTACAATAATAAGATGGTAAAAAACTGACTACAATAATCACAAACTTGCTCTACAAGGGAAGTAACTACTATTATTGACAGTATTAATCAACAACAAATGAGAATATAACAAAGACTAACACAGAAAGAAAATCAAACGTCTAATGACACAGTAACGAAAGTGAAAGCAGTTCCCAAAAATTTCTTCTGAAATTATTTCACCAGAAAACACCAAGAACACCGGTTGAAGACTACTAAAGTTCCTAAACAAACCACTATACACAAAAAATTAATTAGTACTTAGCTTTCGATGCACCGCTACAGCTGCAAACGCAGTCACTCGCTTATGATGTCACTCCTGCACCTCAACAGGTATGGAAAGAGGAGGTTGGCAAACCTTATATGTGACAGTATAGGTGGGGGTGGTGGGATCACTCATGGGAAAATTCCTGTAGTAGTGGGTGTTAAAGGTGTACCTTTTTTAGATTGAAGTCAGCTGACAGGTATTCCTGCTTAAGGGAAGTCACTCTAACAAAGAAACCACTTTCAACAAAGCTTAGGTATCCGATTAATGAGGGAATTAGTATATTTCATCAAAATATACAAGGGATTAGAGATCAAGTTAGAGAACTGCTTATAGATGTTGACTCTGAAATTATTGGTATATCTGAACACTTCTTAAATAAGGAGATAATTCAGAGGCTTCCTTTACCAGGATACAGGTTGGCTGGCAGTTTTTCTAGGAGCTCTTTGCGGTGTGGGGGAGTAGCCATGTATGTGAAAAACTGTATCCCATTTGAGTCAATTGATGTTTCAAAGTACTGCACTAAAAAGGCGTTTGAATGTTGTGCAGGTGTGGTTAAATTTAATGGAGCTAAACTTCTAACTGTTGTTATTTATAGATCCCCAGACTCCGATTTCACAACATTTTTGCTAAAGCTAGAGGAGGTTCTTGGTTCACTTTATAGGAAATACAAAAAGTTAGTTATATGTGGTGACTTCAATATTAATTGTATACGTGATTGTGCAAGGAAAAGGATGCTTGTAGACCTCCTTAATTCATATAATCTTATGCAAACCGTATTCTTTCCAACAAGAGTGCAAGGGAACAGTAGAACAACCACAGACAACAGTTTTGTTCATTCCTCATTACTAGAAGGGCATTCTGTTAGCAAAAAGGTGAATGGCCTTTCAGATCATGATGCACAAGTTTTAACTCTAAAAGATTTTTGTGCTGCAACACATGTTAAATATAGTTATCAACTTTTTAGGAAAGCTGATCCAGTTGCTGTAGAGACCTTTGTAAACCTTATCAAGGAGCAAGAGTGCAAGATGTTCATAGTGCTGATACAGTAGACGATAAATATAATGCTTTCCTCAAGACTTTTCTCGTGCTCTTTGAAAGTTGCTTTCCGTTAGAACGCTCGAAACAGAGTACTAGCACAAACAGGCAGCCTGGGTGGCTGACTAGAGGGATAAGAATATCCTGTAGAACAAAGTGGCAATTATATCAAAACATTAGAAACAGTCAAAATCTAAATGCAGCAGCCCATTACAAACAGTATTGTAAGGTGCTTAAAAAAGTTATTAGGAAGGCAAAAAGTATGTGGTATGCAGATAGAATAGCTAAGTCTCAGGATAAAATTAAAACCATATGGTCAGTCATAAAGGAAGTGGCTGGTCTGCAGAGACGGGTCGAGAATATAGAATCAGTGCGTAGTGGGGATGTCCGTGTTACTGATAAGTCGCATGTATGTACAGTATTTAATAATCACTTTCTGAATATAGCAGGTGAACTAAATAGAAACCTAGTCCCAACAGGGAATCATATAGCACTCGTAGAAAAAAGTGTTCCGAGACTGTTACCTGAAATGCTCCTCCATGATACTGACAAGAGGGAGATTGAGTTAATAATTAAATCACTAAAGACCAAGAACTCTCATGAATATGACGGGGTATCTAGCAGAATACTGAAGTATTGTTCTATGTATGTTAGTCCAGTACTTAGCCATATCTGTAACTTTTCCTTTAAGAGTGGTCGGTTTCCTGACCAATTAAAGTACTCGGTAGTGAAGCCATTTTATAAAAAGGGAGACAGGGATAATGCTGACAATTATAGACCTATTTCTATGCCATCGGTGTTTGCTTAAGTTATCGAGAGGGTTGTATATAAAAGGTTACTGGAGCATTTAAATTCACATAATTTGCTGTCAAATCTACAGTTTGGTTTTAGAAATGGTTTAACAACTGAAAATGCTGTATTCTCTTTTCTCTGTGAGGTTTTGGGTGGATTAAATACAAGGTTGTGAATGCTAAGTGTTTTCTTCGATTTAACGAAGGCTTTTTACTGTGTTGACTACAAAATATTACTGCAGAAGTTGGACCATTATGGAGTAAGGGGAGTAGCTTACAATTGGTTCGCCCTTACTTTAAGAACAGAAAGCAGAAGGTAATTCTCCGCAATATTGGGAGTGGTAGTGATGTTCAGTCCCAATGGGGCACTGTTAAGTGGGGCGTTCCCCAAGGGTCGGTGCTGGGGCCACTGCTGTTTTTTATTTATATAAATGATATGCCTCCTAGTATTACAGGTGATTCAAAAATATTTCTGTTTGCTGATGAAACCAGCTTCGTAGTGAAGGATCTTGTGTGTAATATTGAAACATTATCAAATAATGTAATTCATGAAATAAGTTCATGGTTTGTGGAAAATAATTTGATGCTAAATCACAGTAAGACTCAGTTTTTACAGTTTCTAACTCACAATTCAACAAGAACTGATATTTTGATCAGACAGAATGGGCATATTATAAGCGAGACTGAACAGTTCAAGTTCCTAGGCGTTCGGATAGATAGGAAGCTGTTGTGGAAAGCCCATGTTCAGGATCTTGTTCAGAAACTAAATGCTGCTTTATTTACCATTAGAACAGTATCTGAAATAAATGACAGTTCAACACGAAAAGTAGTCTACTTCGCATATTTTCATACGCTTACGTCATATGGTATTATTTTTTGGGGTAATTCTTCTGATTCAAAAAGGGTATTTCTAGCTCAAAAACGGGCTGGTCGAGCTATATGTGGTGTAAGTTCGAGAACCTCTTATCGACCCCTATTCAATAGCCTGGGAATTCTGACATTGCCCTCACAGTATATATTTTCTTTAATGTCGTTTGTTGTTAGCAATATTAGCTTATTCCCAAGAGTGAGCAGCTTTCACTCAGTTAATACTAGGCAGAAATCAAATCTGCATGTGGAATGCACTTCCTTGACTCTTGTGCAGAAAGGAGTGCAGTATTCTGCTGCATCCATTTTCAATAAGCTACCACAAGAACTCAAAAATCTTAGCAGTAGCCCAAACACTTTTAAGTCTAAACTGAAGAGTTTCCTCATGGCTCACTCCTCCTATTCTGTCGAGGAGCTCCTGGAAGAGCTGAAAAATTAAGCAAATTCCAGTGTTACATTGTTGATTTTCTTTATTTAAACTTACAAATTGTCACCTGAATATGTTTCTTATATTTCATTTTATCTGTTTCTACTATCATGTTATAATTTCATCTATTGACTCGTTCCATGACCATGGAGACTTCTCCTTAATTTGCTCCCATGGAACAATAAATAAATAAATAGGCCAGGTGGAACAAGTGGATATTTGTCCAATGTACTGGCCTGCCTGTTCCCCAACTTAAATGTCATTTAGCAAATGTGGGATGCATTGAGGAAACGTACTGCAGCATGTCCATCAACTGTCAACTGTGCTACTGGAGGAATGAAATTACCTACCACAAGACCTCCTCACCAACCTTGTGGCCAGCATGGGAGCACATTGCAGAGCATGTATTTCCATCTGTGATTATCACACATCCTTTTAATAATAATAATGTTTATTTGTCCAAGTTAACTTTACAGTCTTGGATATTGTCATTTTTTGTACAATTATATCAATATCATGTCATTCCAAGAATGAATATATAAATCAAGTAGCACATTGTATATCATCCCATTCCATGCAATAATGTTATAAACACATTAGCACTTTATACCGGGTGATCAAAATGTCACTATAAATTTGAAAACTGAATAAATCACGGAATAACGTAGATAGAGAGGTACAAATTGACAAACATGGTTGGAATGACATGGGGTTTTATTAGAACCAAAAAATACAAAAGTTCAAAAAATGTCCGACAGATGGCGCTTCATCTGATCAGAATAGCAATAATTAGCATAACAAAGTAAGACAAAGCAAAGATGATGTTCTTTACAGGAAATGCTTAATATGTCCACCATAATTCCTCAACAATAGCTGTAATGGACGAATAATGTTGTGAACAGCACCGTAAAGCATGTCCGGAGTTACGGTGAGGCATTGGCGTCGGATGTTGTCTTTCAGCATCCCTAGAGATGTCGGTTGATCACGATACACTTGCGACTTCAGGTAACTCCAAAGCCAATAATTGCATGGACTGAGGTCTAGGGACCTGGGAGGCCAAGCATGACGAAAGTGGCGGCTGAGCACACGATCATCACCAAACGACGCGCGCAAGAGTCTTTCGCGTGTCTAGCAATACTTTGCTTTATTTTTGGTTCTAGTAAAACCCCATGTCATTCCAAGCATGTGTGTCAATTTTTACCTCTCTATCTACATTATTCCGTCGTTTATTAAGTTTTCAAATTTATACTGACTTTTTGATCACCCAGTATATCACTCAATACATATAATGATTATATACATCAATTAGCCAATTATAACAATACCACCACTAATATACTGCAGAATGTAAAAGAATAAACTAACAGTACTGCAGCTCAGAATTCTTTTAATGAGTATAAACATCTTTCTATTAACAAATTTTTCAATTTGCCCTTGAAAAGATTGCCTTGGAGTTGCTTTATATTTTTTGGCAACTTATTATAGAATTGTCTCCCAGTTGTATGACAGTCACTTTTGGCTCGAGTATTGTAATTATGGGTGTCACTGTGCTTCACACTATTTTCCTCGTTCTCTTTTACAAACGTTATGGTCTTAAATACATACAAAGAGTACACAGTCATAATTTATAATTTTTGAAATAGTCCCTACAGGACTGCCGTTTGCTTATATTATCAATAATCCTAACGGCTCTCTTTTGAAGCCTGAAAATGTGATCCATACACACAGTGGGTGCCCCACCCCAGACCTCAATCCCATATTGCAGATGTGAGTGTATTAACCCATAATACACTTGTTTAAGGACAAGGGAAGCTATTATATTTGCAAGACATTTTAGTAAGTAAATATTACTAGAAACCTTTTTACAGGTGGAGCCAATATGGTCTATTATGCTTATCCATTACGGATATTTTAGAACCGTGACTGTATATTAATGTAAATAAATTATACACAACTGCAACCAGTCACTTTTTTCATTAATAATGCTTTATTACATTAACCGGTTTTCGAACCCTTTCAGGTTCATCTTCAGATGATTTCGGGAGAATCCGGGAAGTTACATCATTACTGGTAGTAGCATAATGCTGGGTGCTGGTTTGCGACAGTATAGGCGGCTTTTTTCGTATCCGTCTGCCTCCATTTTGATGTCCAGAGCTGGATGCTGGTAAAGTGTCACTGTTAAAGTGTGAACTAATATAGTTCGTGTGAAAGTGCTCTGGACATCAAAATGGAGGCAGACGGATACGAAAAAAGCCGCCTATACTGTCGCAAACTAGCACCCAGCATTATGCTACTACCAGTAATGATGTAACTTCCGAAATCATCTGAAGATGAACCTGAAAGGGTTCGAAAACCGGTTAATGTAATAAAGCATTATTAATGAAAAAAGTGACTGGTTGCAGTTGTGTATAATTTATTTACACCAATATGGTCTTTCGAAGTGAGATGTTCATCAATCAATATGCCTAAAAACTTATGTTTGTCAGATGTTTCAACTGTAGAAAGTGATTGAGTACAAGTATTATTAAAATGTAGCAAGAACTTTATTACTACAGTCTTGTCCTTATTCAGTGTAAGCTTATTCACTGTTAGATATTCTGTGATCATTTCAAAGTTCTCTTTGTTGCTTTGGAATGCTGCCCACTCTGTACAGCCCCAGCTAATAAAAGATGTATCATCAGCATAGTTCACCAGTTTGGAGTTTTGTGGCTGTGTTATATCATTAATATATACTATAAACAAGAATGGTCCAAGTATACTTCCTTGGGGAACTCCACAATTGAGAGTTCTGTATGCCGACTTTACTGTTTGGATCTTACTTTCATTCTTATAATTTAGTTTTGTGCACTGTCTTCTATCACAGAGATAAGAACTTAGTAGGCCTAATTTTAGAGCTACTCCTCTTATCCCGTAATTTTCTAACTTGGATAACAGGACTGCATGATTCACAGAATCGAATGCTTTAGACAGGCCTAGGAAAGTCCCTATAACTTAGTTTCCTTCATGCAGCCTGTTCAGTAGTTCATGGAAAAAAGTTGCTAATGCTGTTATTGTAGATCGTCCTTTTCGAAACCCATGTTGTGTTTTGTTCAATAGTTTGTATTTACAGAAGAAGGATTCCATTTGATCTAGAATTATTCTTTCAAGCAGCTTGCCAAGTGTTGAAGTCAAAGAGATTGACCGGTAGTTATTTATGTCTGTGATAGCCCCCTTTTTATAGACTATTAAGAACGATGTCCTGCCTTTTGTAATGTCCAGGGAACTTCCGTGTAATTATTGTCCTTGAATGAAAGTATCATTTATGTTCGCCTCATTGCATATTTCTTTCTGTTATCTTCTGCGCTGTACTATACTGTAGCACAACTTCTGTATGGTCCAAATTTCAAAGAGCTTCGTTACTTTGCAATGACCCATCAAGTGAAAGCTACTTTCTTCCTTAAGTTTTGCACACCAGAGTAGTAAAAGCTGTGCTATGTACTTCAGCACTATGGACTCTACACAATTTACTTCAGTTACATAACACAATGCATGTGGTACCTAACGAACAGTGAAAATTTGAAAGATATGACTGCTATCAATCTGAAGTACGGTTTGAACACCACATTGCTTTACTAAGCATGGTCCTACTGAAGGTGGTATGCTTTTGACTTCCTGTGACCTGTTAACTGGCATACCCAATCAGTTAGATGGACACCCACAATTTAATGTGGATTCCATACCACAATACAGTGTAGCAATTTGCTATTAATAAATCACTGAGGTGGAAGAAGATAGATGACAGAAAAAAATCTGATGACTGGTTATAGAACCATAAAAAAGTGTCATAATGTTTGACAAAGGAAACCGAGTGGTTTCTTATCGATAATTGGAGCAAGACTGTCAAGTTAACATACAAAAACCACCGACAAATGTTAAGCACAGCTTTTGGAATCTGAAAAAGTTCCTTCACCAGGAAAATGTCATATGGCACATCAGGAAAAGTAGAAGCAAAAAACTGAGTACTAATAAAAATAAATTGGAGCAAAATCAGGTGTTAGGAGAGTTCACAGAGATATCTGAGACAGCTTACACTTCCACTAATGTGTGTGACTGTGATCACAGGGGTACGTAATGAATTAAGGATAGAAGTTCTGAGGTTTGAGCCTGGGTCAGTCCTACGATATTTATCAGTCACATACCACTTTTTTCTCCTCTAACTAGTTTTGTAAATGTGAAAAACCCATCTACAATTTAAGTTGTTCTCTTTACTTTTACCATCTCCCTTATATCTTTACTTTTTTATGACCCCAAAATACAAGGCTGGGATTTGAGTCATATTCTGTAAGAGTTATGATTAAAAATGGAACTAACATTTTAAAAATTGAAAACTTTATTCTGTTTTGTCAAGACCTTAATTCACACAGGACATGTCTTGATGTGTTGAATTTCAAAAAATATATTATATAACTTACCTCTGCTCTTACTGAGAAATCCAAATATTCATCTGATGCACACAACAAAGAGCTGAAAAGTTTTTGTTTTTCCTCCCTCCATCTTTTCTCTATGTCTTCCCACATCATCTTCTCAGTGTTGTAAGCACACTGAAACATGTACGAGTTAGAGCAGTATAAAAACAAGTAGCATTAAGAAATCCCTAAAACCCAAAAACTGCACATATGAACAACAACAGGAACAAACGAGTTTATCTAGTCGTCAATTTCAGTGAAGATGGAAAATAAAAATATGAACTTCCTATTATAGCTTAAAAATATGACTGAATCATCTAAGTGGTTACTTTTATAGACAGTGCAACATATGAAACTTCCATTCAAATTTTTTAATGGCAGGTACATTGAGATGAAATGTTTTTACTTATAAAGTATGTATTACCATCTCTAGGATGTTAGAGGACAGAATACAGTCCACGGAAAAGATGTGCGTGTTAATATTTCAGTCTAGCACAAACTCTTAACTAGTCACTATGATTCCATGATGACTTTTCATTAAGTGTAACAGTGCTACTTGCTATTATACAAACAATACTTTTGCATACTAATCTCTATCAGCTTCATTGTCTCTCATCAGTCTTTAAAATCACACTATCTGCTTTGTCCCAGTGCTTTCCAGCAGCTAGCTGGACACATCCAGCATCCCACAACTGCTTAATTTTTTTGCTGTGGGAAGGGAGTCATCCTACTCTCAATGTAAACTTCAATTCGGGGAACACGGCACGCTCGCATGGTGTAAATTCACAGCTATAATTAGTTTGTCAACAACTAATAAAGAGTGCTGCACCTAAACAGTAATTAAAATATTTTATCTATGTGACAGAGCGTTTTTCATGGCGAAGGAGCCAACTGTCACGTCTCAGTGTCAGACTGAGTGCCTCAAGCATTCTTGTGGTGAAGGAAGCATATTCTAAGCATCACTACTTAGTGACTATAGCCCCACATTTGCTCTGCCCTCAGTTTTAAAAAAAAAAAAAAAAAAAAAAAAAAAAAAAAAAAAAAAACCACACACACACACCATCATTCTCTTCTTCAAATAAATGCAGTTTCAGAAGCAAGAAAAGCACCATCATTATCAAGAACTTGCTTCTTTGTAGAGTTTTACCCACGTTTGGTTGACGATATGTTTATGGGTAACTACTGGCAGTGATGAATCCATTTTTGTATAATGTTTTGGAAATGGTTAGAACATTGTTCACGTCTGCCGATGTTTGTTAAGATGTGCTGTGGTGTGCCCGCGATAAAGCACTGACAGCCGACTATCTACAAGCCGCAGCATTTCAACTCCCACGACTCCACACTACCAGCAGCCAACCTTCAGACCACAACAAGAAGTTGGCCGGCAGGCCATCAGAGGGTAATACTAATGGCCACACCAAGATAGCAATCGACGAGTACACCAGCCAGCGGCGCACGCTGACTGGACTACATTATACATCCCCCAAGAAGGAAATCAGCCAATATGAAAGTTGTAGCCATCTGCCTGGCCAGGATTTAGGACTGTGCTCTGACTGCAATGGGCAGATTATATACCCGCTAAAGACTGATGTGTATTTCCAAAGTCACCACCGCTGCTTCCACATTGTCCACCACTAGCTGTTCGCCTTCAACTTCACTCTTCTGGGGATGGTTCCTGCTCAGCGTGACACTTTCGGAAGTTTTCACTGGTGGCTATTGATTTGGACAAATTTTCATATCCCCTACTGGACACGAGCTTTAGCTCAGAACCAAGGTAGAACAATGACTTCACCTGCCCCCCCCCCCCCCTCCTTTCCCAGTATTGTTGGAGTTTCCTGCAAGAAACTGACAAATCTTGTTCTCTGGATCTGGACACTTCAAGATAACATTTGGCTGAATATTGAAATGAATTTTGTTTCCCTTTTTGATTCATCCATCAGATCAATTTTGTCCGAAGTCCTTTCAAATTGTGTGTTAGTAAAAGTGTTAAGTGACAGCTTCCTGTTCTCAATTTTTGGGAGACTTTTCATGTTGAAACATGCAGAGTTGCACCACAGTTCAGAGCCCACATTACACTGTAGGCCCCTTAACTGTCTAGGTCAGTCAGTTTGAAGGTCAGAGGAAGGCAAGGGCATACCACCTCCAGTAGGACAACACCTAGTAGAGCACTATGGTGTTCATCCTTCAGCTTGATGCTGCCTTTACTTTTTAATAATATCATATTTTGTTGTTTGAAATAATGGTTCTTATTCATATGGCAAGATACATGAAGTTAACTATTTTTAACATTCCTTTGCATCACAACACACATTCTTCTGTTTACTCTGTTTTCCAAGCAGCATGTCATCCACACAGATCACTTCAAAATGATCTGATTTGCCAGAATGATGTGGATTCCAGCTGCAGACAGATTCAAGTATTATTCAATCTGATTACATAGCACAAAGAGGTCTTCCTCTACCAATTTCCATAAGCATCAACATTCTGTTTATTGATCAAAGAGACCGGCTGGCATATGGAGGAGTGTACTCAAAGATTTACATTACACCTTTGCAGTGCACTGAAGCATTAGAATACAGTAGAGAGATGTTTACAGTCATTTGCAAACTATGTAAATCTTTCCACTATTGCACAGAGAAAAACTGTGCTACTAATCTGACAGCCATTTCTCAGTCTTTCTTAGGTAATTGATCAACAGTTTTAGAACAACTGTTACAAGCAGCTTAAATTCTTAGTATGCCTGTAAGCAGAGCAAAGTTCCACAGATGCAGGTTGTGACCTGTCTTCATAGAGCTTCACACTGCATACCCCCAGAATTCCCAGCATTAATTCAAAGTGCCAGCAACAGTAGTCATCAATACATATTGTATATCAGTATTTTAAAGTCATCAACATGTCATGTTGTTGCTGAATGTATTTAATGTTTTGCATATACAATAGACTCAACTACCCAGATTGTGACTATCTGGTCTACTTAATTAATATCATAATAATCTTACTTCTCTGTGGTAACATGAGGATTAATTTTTTTGTATACACTGTACTTTTCCAAAGCTTTAGCAAGGGGGTGCTGGCTATACTGCTACGTGGCCTTTCAAAATATATCATGCATCTTTTGTCCACAGTCACATTTATAAGGTACACACTGTATTGTTAATTCTGAATAAATTACGAGAACCACTCTTCAACAAATGGTTTTTAGAAGCCCTCTTCCAGCACTTCGAAACAATACTGGCAACCTTGTGCTCTTTGTTTCTTTGACTGCATATCAGACGTCCAAAGAGTGTGTGTTGTTAAATTGTTGTTTGGTGTGGCCTTTTGTGCTTTTAATAAAAAGTCTGAACTGGGTGATAAACATAAAAAAACTTGTAATAACTATGGGTCAGGAACTAAGTGCTGAAATACGATTGGATTCTGGAGTAGCAGCCAAAATTATTGCTTTGCAGTTAGTGGAAGAAATAGTACTGTTGGAGACTGGAACAAAATTCGAGCAGAAACTGAAAAGTGGTGTGCTTCCCAAGCTAGTGGAAGTGGAATAAAAGTAAGGAAGACAGTTTTGAAATGTAAGCATTAGGCTTTAGCCACTGACAAAAAGGCCGCGCCACTTGTTTAAAGACTATCTGTTGAAATTAACTGACGATGAGGGAATTCCTGGTGAATAGTTGTACAATTGCGATGAGTGGTCTGGGTTACAAGATGCTCCCTACAAAAAGCTTACTTTAGAAAAGGAAGCTGCGGCATCCAGATACAAGAAAAGTAAGGATCAAGTTACCATACTTGCCTGCAATAATGTAACTAGCAACCACAAGCTTAGATTCCTTTATAGGGAAGTCACAGAAATCGCCTTCCCATCCTGCAAGTGACAAACTCACACACAGAGATATCAAAGTATTATTTCTGCCACAAAATGTGATTGCTGTTTGTCAGCAAATCGACCAGGGCATCCTTGAAATGCTAAACAATATTGCCATTGGCTGCTCGGTTCTTTGATATCAGTAGCTGATGATAATGGGTACTCCATATAATGATTCCGAAGATGATTGACTTACTAGGTGTCATAAGGTGGTTGGCTGAAGCACGGGAAGATATTCCAAACATATCACTTGTAAAGCCTTTGAAAATTCTTTTAGACCATGGAGGTGGACATTTTAACTTTCACATGTGAAACTGAAGTCAAAAATGGAAATATGATATTGTTTCATTGCCCAAAAATGTACCGAGCTGTGAGGCTGTCAGTGCAGAGGAAGTCACAGATTTAATGGCAAATGATTAGGTTGATGAACTAACTGACAATAGTATTGTGGAAATGGTAATGCAGGAGGAAGTAACACATGACGAAGTAATGCAGGAGGAGGAGGAGGAGGAGGAGGAGGAGGAGGAGGCAACCTCAGATGACAGGAGAAATGTCATCGGACATTCTGAAGGGTTCAAGACAAGAGAGGCAGTGCTGCAATACATTAGTGAGCAAGAGGAAGCAATGCCAGCTAATTGCCCCCCCCCCCCCCCCTTTTTTTTCATAAACAGAGGGATATTGCAGCTTGGAACAGGGCTAAAAGAGGGACACAGTCATTTATTAAAATCTCAAACCTATAAGTTTCAACTTCTTGGCTTTTCACATGTGTGTAATTGCAAATTCATACTTTACAATGCAGATCATTTTATGTTTCCTGTAATAATTTTTGAAGGACGCAGTATGTACACCACAAAGCTTATAACTGGTGTGTATTATGTAGTAAGTGAGAAAATGATGATAAACTTGGGTTTTGGTATAAAAATGGGTGTTTTGAACAGTATGGCTGGGGTTGAAAGTGGTAATTTATGGAACTCCTGCCTATCCAACTTGACCTTCTGTCACATTAGGTTGAAAAGTCAAGAGTGTACTGTATTTCAACAATCTTCCTATTCTGCACTAGTTGGTACAGCATTTGAAAGTTTATGAATTTTCATAATTTACCATTAGGAACCGAGCTATCGGTGATGGTACTGAAAGTAACAAGAATATTCTCATTGCTATTGGTAGTAAGAGAAAAAAAAGGGAAACCAGAAGAGTATTTGCTGATAATGAAGTAGTAAACTTGAACATAGTGAAACCAGCTGAATAAATAATAAGAATTTGTTGCTGGCTCAGTTTAAGGGCATATAGAAGTGAGTAGGTCATTACCCTTACACAACTATTTACAGAGTAATAGAAAATAAATTATATAAAACGCAAACATACATCTATAAAGAAAGGCTTTGACACAGTTGACTGAAACACATTCTTTGAAATTCTGAAAGCAGCAGGGATAAAATACAGAGAGCAAAAGGTTATCTATGACTTACGGAAGCCAGACTACAGTTACGAGGCAAAGGATATGAATGGTAGGCAGCAACTGAGAAGTGTGTGAGACAGGTTTGCAGCCCTTTCCCCCATGTTATTCAATCTGTATATCAAGCAAGCAGTACAGGGAACCAAGGAGAAATTTGGAAAAAGAATTAAAGTTCAATGTTTGCCAATGTTACTGGAACTCCTTCAAAAGACTGCAAAGAACCTGTACAGTTTCTTGTGAAGAGGTCGTAAGAAAAACATCAACGCAAATAAAACGAATGTAATAAATGTAGTCAGATTAAAACAAGTGACGCTAAGAAAATTATGTTACAAAACAAGACACCGAAAGTAGAAGACAAGTGTTATTTGGAGAACAAAATAACTGACAATGGCAGAAGTTAGGACATAAAACAAATACTTGCAACATCATTAAAAGCTTTAATGAAATCTAATAAATTTAAGGGTCAGAAGTTCTTTCCCGAAAGTACCAGTGGAAAAATGCTCCTATCGGAGCACACAAAGGGTGAATATTCTCCTTTTCTGGAAGACTGACTGAAAAGTGGTGAGTCAGCTGCCATATTCTACCTTCCTCAGCATCTTTAATAATTTTACCAAAAACCTTGGCATGGAAATATTTGCCCTCTTCTTAACATGCAACTCACCTCTTATTCCCACTATCTCCCCTAACTGTAACTTGCCACACCCACTAGTTCATTGCCATAAATTGCTCAGATCCATCCACTCCTGCTTGCCCATTATCATTCACCGATTCACCTCAATTCATTGTTGTTATCTCTTTGTTTCTCTGTCAATGTCCCCTGTCTCACAGCCATAGTTTCCTTTGTTTACTACTACTCCATCTCATCTGACTGTCACTTTCCTTCTCTTGCACTCTCTCTCTTACTGCTACTATCTCATTCATTCCTTCCCACTTTTGAGGTTTCTTCTCGACATCACTTTCTTTCTCACTGCCATCATCATAGAATCTGTCTCTCATTATCACTGATTCTTCCCCCCACTTCCATTTTCTCTTTCTCTTTATTTCCCTCCCACTGACACTGTCTCCTCCTCTCTTTTTCTAATGCAATTCTGTCACTGTAAGCTGTGTTTCATTATTTCCCTCTCTTTGTCCCAAACTGCCAATTTCTCCTTCATTCTTTCTAAACCACAATCACAGTCTACTATCTTTCAGTTTCACTACTCTTCTGTCTCTTTTTAATTGCCACTGTCTCCTCTCTCAGTGTAAAAAAAGTATGAATATGTTCATATGTCAAAATTTTTAAAGGTGCTGAGAGAGGTAGAATGAGGCAGCTGGTATCCCACTTTTTAGTTAGAGTTTTTAAATAAACAGGAACATATTCACATTTTTTGTGCTCCAATAGGAGAATTTTTCCACTGGTTCCCTTCTTTTCCCTGCTACAGCAGGGGACGTTACTCATACGAAAGAACTTTATGGAACAGTAAAATTTTTATACTTTACTTATGTGAAATTGGAATAATTCAAAACTAATCTTACACCTCAGACCAGATTTTATGTGCACAAAAATTTTGCATGTCCTTCAGTACTACATGGGGTTCCCAAAACCCTTCTGATGATAAGGACAAGACATTTGCCATGCACACTCACCTTGGAATCCGTAGCTCAGGTTTGGTACCCAGAAACGGTGTTTTTGGGGTGATTCTCAATAATGGATAAAGATTTTTGAAAAGTGGAAGATGCAACTTCTAGATAAATGTCTTGAGAATATAACAGTGACATTCGAGCAATTCACTGTGTTTAGTTATTCAGATATCTGCTGCAGACAGGGGAGAAAAAAGTGAGAAATGCTTTTTTTCCAAATTTTCTACGCAACTGCTCATAAACTACACTGCACCTCTATAAGGCACATCGTAGACCACATCCATGCAAAAAGTACCAGCCCATTTGCTCCATTTGCCTTAGCTGGAGGAAGTGTGTAATAGTCAAACTTTGATCCTGTATTGTAGGATAGTTACAGTAAGGTGAGCCTTCTACTGAAAATACAAATGATTCCTAGCCCAAGAGCTATCCAAAACACTTCACCTTACCTGCCTGAAGTAGAAGACCAAGAAAAATCTGTTTTAATGCGTAGCAACTGGAACACATTGGTAGCAGACGCAGTCACACATGTATTGATTTGTCTGGATTAGGGATGAAAAAGAGATATCTATTATTTAAATCAATTAACTGAATAAAAATAATGGTCCCACCCATTTCTTAAAGATGTAAAATAAAAAAGTAGATGGCAGCCAACAGATTCGAACACACATCTTTCAGCTCACCGGCCAAGCAACTTAACCACTACACTACATCATTTGGATATGTGGGATTAATTTCAGTACTCTTGTATATAAGGAGAAATACACTGCTGGGTGAGATACGTACACCTACACCACAATATAAGATCGATTCAAAAAATTCTGGAACTCGTTCATAAAACTTTTCTACTCTTACCTTTTACTTATTGTGCATGGTCACCTTTGATCTACTCTCCTCCTCAACCGATACACCATTTCCGATGTCACTTCCACTTTCTGAAGTAGTCTTGGTATGCCTCTTGCTGGATCGGGCGAAGTGCCATCTGTGAATTTTCTTTTATCTTGTCTCTTGTTGCAAATCTTCGTCCTTTCAATGGCATTTTTTTACTTTTTATTTTATTTCCAAAGTCCACAGGGGCCAGATCTGGAGAGTTTGAAGGATGAGGCAGCACAGTGATTTCGTTTTTTGTGCAATACTCATGCACCAACAGGGACGAATGTGTGGGTGCGTTATTGTAATGAAAGAACCATAAACTTTCTTGCCACATGTCAGGTCATTTCCTTCTCACATTTTCTCGCAGGCGTCGCAGCACATCCCGAGAGTACCATCGATTAACAGTTTGTCCCTGTGGCACACGAATTCAGGATGAACTAGTCCCTCAAAGTCAAAGAAAATTTTCAGCATGGCTTTGACATTTGACCTGATCTGAGCTGAGCTGATCCGACAAGCTTTTGTTGGTCTCCGAGAACCTTTCCCAACCAATAGTGAAGACTGAACCCTAGTGTCAACATCATAACTGTAGATCAACGTCTCATCACCAGTTATGATTTTCTTATAGAGCACCTTATTCTCATTTGCGCGCTCCAAATACTCCTCACATATTGTGAGGTGAAGGTCTTTCTGGTCTTGAGTCATGAGCAGTGGGACTAACTTGGCGGCAACACCATGCATTCCAAGATGCTGTGTCAGCATGACATGATTCAACTGAATTGTTACATTATTCTGCAATTTCTCAGACTGTCAGTCTTCGATTGGCACACACAATTTCATTGACGTTACTGATATGAGCATTATTGGTAGACGTCAAAGGGCATCCTCAACGAGGGTCATCTTTAGCTTCCATCGGGACATTTTTAAACCGTGTGAACCATTCATAACACCAAGTAGGACTTAAGCACTCACCACCATAGGCTTCCTTCATCATTTGGTGTGCCTCTGTAAAGATTTTCTCGAGTCTGATGCAAAATTTAATGCAGACGCATTGTTCCTCTAACTCTGCAATCTCAAAATTCACAAACTGTGTGACACAACGTTGTATTCAGTACAGCAGTGAACAATAATTAACAGATGTACTACAATGAAACTTTCAACAGTTTCACACCAAACACAGGCACATGCCAGGATGCCAACTGGATTTCAATCCAGCACACCATTGGCACTGAATTACAAATGTTCCGGAATTTTTGAAACAGACCTCATATAGGTGGTTTCAGAGACCTCTCGTGGTTAGCCTGTGGTCCCTCATGCCCTATACAGTGTTCTGATTCTCACAGAGCTGCAAGATTATTCTTTTGTCCCTGAAGTCTATTCCTACAATCTTCAACTATCTGAACAATTTGTTCCAATTAATATTATAAAAATGTTCTCATGTTTATGAAGGCTACCCAGATTGATGAGTCGAGTCTTAAGGATTGCTCTATATTTAATTGTAAATTAAGTACTGCCTCTTGTGCTCCAGAGTTCCTTCAAATCCCAAACTGTTCACATTGTCACAGTCTTCTACTTCCTCCTCCACGCAACAATGGATCATGTCAGTTCGTATTTTTGAGACATGTAATATGAGGCGTTTTGCTTTAGGGCGCAAAGAACAACTGGGGTCATACATGCTCAAGTCGAAACTATAGACCACGAAGACAGAGACGAGTTAAAGAATGACTACACATCAGTCTCAACTGACGTAAGAGGAGACAGCTAAAAACAAGCATGTGGAGAAAGGGCTAAAAAAGACACCATACAGAAAGGGAGGTCCAAAACTAAAAATTAAATGGCCTTCGCCACATTGCTTTGGTGGATAAAAAGTAAAATGCAGTTGACAGCCTGCTCGTCATTTGCTAAAACGGCCGATAACTCAGACAGCAAATCCAAGTGGGAACATAAACTGTTAAAAAATGGGCATTCTGTCAGGAATTGGTGGACAGTTAAAACTTGGGCACAATGTGTACAAGGTGGTGGGGTAGCCCAACTTATCAAAAGACGATTGCTAAAAAGGCAGTGCCCAATATGCAGCCAAGTTAAAATGACCTCATAGCGACAGAAAGGCCAAGAGGAGGTTGTCCAAGCTGCTGGGAGAGCCGTAATAAGCCGGAGCTTATTCCCATAAAGGGAGGACCATTGGCAAGGCCAAAGGGACACCACCTCCTGACAGATGGCAACACAGAGATCATCAGAGGGAATACAGGAACTGGCGGGCTGAGGTACGAGGACTGCAGCCTTGGCAACAGCATCAGCAGCCTCATTTCCTGGCAGACTGACATGACCAGGAACCCACAGAAACATCGCAATGGCTCCACCAAGAGTGAGCAAGTGACAGTTTCCTGGACCTGCTGCACTAAGGGATGGGTGGTGTGCAGCGCACATAGACTTTGAAGGGCGTTGAGTGAGTCGGAGCAGAGGACACAACTGAAAAGGCGGTGTTGCCGGATGTACTCTGTGGCCTGATACAGGGCAAAGAGTTTGGCTGTCAATACCGAGCGGTGGGCTCGAAGCCGATATCGAAAGACATGGGTGCCAATGACGAAGGCACATCTGACCCCCCCCTCCCCTTCTCCGGTCAATCTGAGACCCACTAGTGCATACAAGGTACTATCGCAAAGTTTCATACGAAGGTCGTGAAACTGAAGGTGATAGAGTGAGGCCGGAGTAGTGTCCTTGGGAAGCGAATGAAGGCCAAGGTTAACATGGGCTGGCCGTTTCATGAAGCCAAGGTGGTGAAGGGTTCTCACCCACCAGGAAAGATGCAGGTAGTGTGAAGTTAAGCCGCTGTAGCAAGTGCCGAAAGCAGACTCCAGGCGGTAACAGAGAAGAGGGACGCACCCCACACTGGTGATCAAAGGAATCATTGTAGGAGGTGGCATAGGATGGGTGGCCTTGCATGGCAGACAAACGGCATGCATACCTGCCGAGGAGAAAGTCACGGCAGTAGGGCATTGGTAATTCAGCAGCTTCAGCACACAGACATTCATCCGGGCTAATGTAAAAGGCACCAATGACTAAACAGATGCCACAATGGTGGATAGTGTTGAGAAGGTGTAAGAGAGATGGACGTGCAAATGCATAAACAAAGCATATATAGTCTAGTTTCAAACGGACAAGGGTCTGGTACAAACGGAGGAGGGTGGTTTGATCAGCACCCCCAGGAAGTACCACTGAGGACAAGTAGGACACCGAGGAACCGCGTACAGTGGGCTGCCAGGTAAGACACATGGGAGGATGAAGAAAGTTTCCTATCAAGCATGAGCCCCAGGAATTTCGTAGTTTCAACGAATGGAAGGGCAACACGCCCAAGATGTAAAGATGGTGGGAGAAACCATTTGCGCCGCCAGAAATTCATACAGACAGTTTTTTATGTGGATAAAGGTGTCCAACAAGGCAGAACCCACATGTATCTTGAAAACTCTGTCTTTTAAAACTTCCTGAAGAAAACAGGGCAGGTGGCCAAGGAAGCCCCACATGTAAAGAGTATGGAAGATGCCCGTTCCCCAGCAGGTGTAGGCCTCCTCCAAATAAAAAAAACATGCCCACTGTCTGGAATTTCCACGGAAAACCATTCTTGACATAGGTGGACAAAGTTACTAGATGGTCAACTGCAGAACACCGTGCTCAAAATCCACACTGTGCATTCATCAGTAAATTGCAAGACTCTAGCCACCATACCAGCCAGGCATAAATAATATGTTTCATCACCTTGCAAATGCAGCTGGTAAGAGAGATGGGGCAGTAGCTAGAAGGAGTAATATGAGGCTGATTGTTCTATGCTGTTCACATTTCTTCTTGTTGCTGGTCTTCAAAATGCATATCATGTGTTTCTGCTCAGAATCATTGGTATTTCTCTTTTCACGTCTGTGATGTTTATCATCTGAAATAACATCTCTAACTTCTTCTCTGAGTGACTTCAATAATTTTGTGAAGATGCAAGCAGATGCTGCAGATTTATGCTCTCTCAGTGTTTGTCTTAGTTTAAGGCTTAATTCTCCTCAAGAATTGACTCTTAATTTCTTGATATGCTCATTCTGTATTGCCTTTTATTTTGTTTTCACCTACATATGTTTTGAAATCATACTTAGCCTCTCTACTAACAATATTTCAGTACTGTCTATATAGAGTCCGGCTAGTGACAGGAAAAGTTACATATGGAGGTCTATAAAAGTAACTACAGAACTTGGCTATTGCACCCATCTTCCCAACAGTTCTGGATGACTACATTCCAATCAATTGAATGGAGAAGTTACACCATAACTGGGAAGATGATATTACCAACCATAACATGTCTCAGTTCTTTGCCATGGATTACCAATTGTATAGGTACCCAGTGGATTATCACTTCTTTCGCTTGATGCTGAAGATAGAGGACAGGATGGAATGTGCAGATTCTTCTGCTGTTTACCTGCACTAGATGCATAGTTGCTCTCTAAAGTACTGGAGGAAGTCACTTCGTGTGTCAGATAATGTAGACAGGGACTGAAGGATGACTGGGATAAGTCATCAACCAAGCCTTTGTTGGAAGGGAATCTTTTTGTCCAAGAAATGAGAAACCATTTCCAGAGGTGGAAGAACCAACTGATGGTCAACGGCACAGGACATGGAAAGCAAGGTGAGACCCCTACATCAAAGATACACAGATAGCCCAAGCATCAGCAGTAAGCCATGTCAGTATCTACAGTAAAATTTTTTGGAGCTCAGCTAGTCTCCCAATCTGATCTACAGGCAGGAACTGCAAAAGATACAGACGATGTGAAGGAAAACAGTTCCAATTTTAAAACAACCACCTGGAATGTGAGAATAATGCAGCAAGCTAAGGAATCTAAAACTTTAAACTGAGTGACTGTAAATCAAAATCACTGACATACCCAAGATGAGACGGGTCCAATCACCAAACTTCTGGTCTGGAGGATACAGTCATTCACACCAGAGCCGAGCAACACAAACTGGTAGTGGGAGAAGTTGAAGCGATGTCAAAAACACTGTTCACATTTCAAGTGTGCAGTACGACTCTAGGATAATACTACTCAAACTTGAAGTTAAACCAGAGGATGTTTTAGTAATACAAGTGTACATGACACATTGTCCAAAGAAGAGGATGCAGTAGTGACCAAAATATACGAAGAATTCGGTACGTTGAGATAGATGAAAACCTGATTCTCTGAGGGGACTGGAATGAGAGTGTGGGTGAAGTACCAGAAGAGGGGAAGTAGTGAAAGAGGAGCCCACCAAAGAGGAGTCCACCTGATTGAATTCCACTTGAGGCACAAATAAATTGTTACAAATACACTTCCTTAACATCATAAGCTGAGAACACCTGGAAGGCCCCAGGAGATTTAAGGAGACACCAGGTTCATTACAATTCAGTGAAATCAAGTTTCAGAAACCAAGTTAACGACTGCAGGAGCTATCCAGCTGGAGACAGACAGTGGCTACAGCCTGGTCATGATGAAAAGTTCACTCCGAGTCATAAGTCTAAAGAGAAAGAGAGTGAAAAAGAAATGACCAATAAAAAAAATCTGAAAACTGAAGGACTGACAAAGCATTATGCACATGAAACAGGCAACCTAGCTAAAAATTTCCAGCACAGAGGAGTAAAAGAAGAATGGAAACAAATTAAATCTGATATATACAAAGCAGCAGAAAAAAAAGAGTTAGGAAAACTAAACCAAAAACAAGAGGAGATGGATAACAGCAGATGTCGTTTACCTTACTGAAAACAGAAGACTATGCAAAAATGCAGCTGAAGAACAAGGAAAACCTGAACACAGGAAAGTTAGGAACTTAATCAATAGAGAATCCAGGAAAGCAAAAGAAAGCTTTCTTGGGGAAATGTGCAGAGAGGAAGCAAAAAATATTACAAACTGGTATATCCTACAGAATCGCAAACAAATTTTTTAACACTGCAAGGGGGAAAAAAGGGGGGGGGGGGGGGCAGGTACAGCAGAAAACAAATCGGGGAAAAAGTGCTGTATGGTGAAGAAACTGAAAGAATACACTGAGGAATTCTACAGTAGAGCATTTTTGTCATAGGATGTAATAGGAAAATAGGAAGGCGATGAAGATGACAATGGAGATGATGACATTGTCAAGAAGAATTTAAGTAAGCTCATAAAGACCTAAACAAGAAGAAAGCAATGTATACTGATGATATTCCTGCACAACTAATCAAGAAGGCTGGCAACAGTACGAAAATGATGCTGCTGAGACTAATCAGGTCCACCTAAAACACAAGAAATATACCAAGAGACTTCCTGGAACGTACCATACAGTGGCTAAGCTAATGGATTAATTGTGGGTAGGCTTTTCTTACATCAGAAGATCCATGCACTGAGTCTTCTTGGTAGCAAAGTTATCAATCTTGTTATCTTTAAATTTCTAATAACTTTCCAGTTGTTTAACCAGGTGTTTTTTTTCCCTCTCTCTAAGGCAAATGTGCAGTGAGAACTTAACCCATCATTTATCAACAAAAATAATCAATTTTTGAAAATATAATTTAATTGGATACATCAAAAATCAACTCCCCAAGTGGTGGCAGGAAAACACAAACTTAAAAAAATATTAATTACAGTTCGCAACCCTTTGGAGCCAATAGTTCTTTTTTCTGGCAGAAGGGTTGAAGGGGAAGGAAGAGGGATGAAGGAAAAGGAGTCTTGAGGTTTTGGAAAAACGTGTAGAGTTACGAAAAGCCACCCAGAACCCCAGGTCACGGGAGACTTACCAGATCTGAGGAGAAGGGAAGTCTGATTGTTGGGGAAGGTGGAAGATAGGGTAAAATGAAAGACAGACATTTTCCAAAATGATTCTTATCTAGCAACTCTATAAACTTAATATTCTCAAGTTCCAAAACACGTTTCTATTTGCAGTATCACACTATCTAAGATCTCTCATGATGAGACCTTATGTGTATGGAAGTCATGCTCACTTCCACTTATTTCACTGTGAAATCTGTTGTCACAGCTTTCAATACACGAGGTCACAGTTTATGATTTCATATGCTTTAACAAACTGATGTTGATTTTGATTTAAGAATTCCACATACCAATATCATATGCAATTTTGTTTTTAAGAAGTGCATAGAGATGGACAACATATACAAATATTTCTTTGTAAAGGCAAAGCAGAAAATGAACCGAGTTTTATTAAGAATGCTAAGCAAGCCAGAAGCACTGCTGAATGACTCTGCATCCCTGTCTTTTTCATCTGTGGTGACATTTTGGAAAATGTTTTTCAGCTTGTGGTATTTAAGACATGTTGTCTGAACACATCAAGAACTGAAATTCTGGTGTGTATCACATGTTTGAGGCAATCTCAATCCTTTATTTTCTAGAGTTGTGTTCTCTTTGAGGGCTTGCTAAAAGACATGAATGGAATGTTAGAAGATTGCAAATGGAAAGCCTAACTGCTTTGATATTTTTAGAACAATGTAACAGCACTAGATTAAGTTTATGAGTATAACAGTGTGAAAATATAGCTCACACACATTTTTGTTTAAGAAATTTTTGACACCTCCATGTTTATGTGCCATTACTGAGGCTCCATCATATGTTTGGCTCATTATTTTGTCATAAACTCCCCAATCGAAGTGCACGAAGTACAATTTCTGAAAAATCCTGAGCAGCGTTGTCACCAGAAGTATTGTGAAAGCCAATGAATCTTTCCATTGAACCATCTTGTGTACAAAACCTGAGAATAATACTCATTTGTCACTTACAAGACATATCCAGGGTTTCATCCGCTTTTACTCCAACAAAGTCACATGACTAATTCTTCTCTAATGGGATCATTAATGATCTTGGTAACCAGTACAATTAATTCGTTTTGAATTGTGCTTGGTGTTCCTCTGAAACCAAACGTGTTCTCCAAGTGATCACAAATAAACTGTTCTTGTCTAGACAAAAGTTCCAATAGTTCAAGGTAATTCCCTTTGTTGTTGGAAATTTCATCTTCAGTGTCCTTTGAATACAAGCTCTTCCTTGCCCAAGAAACAAACAACATGAATAAGTTCTCGGTTACAAATCTATTTTGTTTCACAATTGCTTTATGTTTTATGGCTAGAAGTTTGGCTCTTTCAGAAATTGAAATGTTCAATTTGTCCATGACCCAACCACTGAAAACACTCTTGATCCTCAAGGTGCCTTCTTGAGTTCTGGTTTTTTTCTGTCAAAATTTTTTGTCTCTCATACTCCAAAAGCCGACATCCATTCTTTTTCCAATCCCAGATCCATCAAACAAAACACATATGTATCAAAGCAATTTATTTGTCACAGAGCAACCTTAAAGCCAATGATACATTTTATACTAACAAAATTGAAATGTTATGTTTTGTTTCTCCATCATCTATTTTAAAGTCTTGAAATTAGTTTGTTACCTAATTCGTGAAATAAAGACAAGTGTTCCATTTGCTCAAGCCATAATATACTCAGTTAATTATATGCACTCATGAATTATACTACTAAAACAAGTTTTATTAAACCAGGACTCAACAGCACACAAAATAACACTCAATTTTGCAGTTGAGGCAAGCCTCACGGCCACGCCCTGTAACATATGTGACTGCGGCTGCTGCATGGAAACAAGAGGCTGTTTTTAGAAGCCTCGAGTGAAATGTTAAACTGGATGGGATGCACGTATTCATCACACTGTTCTACACAAACTCTAATTTTAAGTTTTCTTCAAATTTTTGGATAGGCTAAGCCTCAAAAAGGCAGCAGCCACAAATGGGAAGGTGCCAAACCTTAAGTCTAATACCATATGCATAAAAAAACTATCATAAGAATAATTCTGAGGAGAGGAGAAAAGATGGTGGAGGATATGCTGAGTGAAGATCAGTTTGGATTCAAGAGGGGATTAGCAACAAGAGATGCAATTTTGACACTGAGGCCTCTTATTGGAAAGCAACTCCATGAAAATAAACCCACTTGCCTTCGTAGGCCTGGAAAAGGCAATTGATAATGTAATCTAGCAAGAGATATTCAGGGTGCTGTAGGAAGCACTTCTAAAATACAAAGACACTGATACTCAGCTTCTAAAAGAACAAAGTCACTATGATTAGTAATTTTCATAAGGAACAAGAAGCAAAAATTAGAAAAGGTGTGAGACAAGTATGTGCTCGCTCTCCTTTTATATTCAACACTTACATCAAGGAGGCTAGATGGTAAGTTCACGAAACAACTGCAAAGGGAATCAAGATTAATGGGTGTAAGCTAGACAAGTTGTGTTATGCAGATAATACTGCTGTTGTCATGGAGATGAAAAACGATCCAGAGAAGGTCCCCAGCACACCAGAAAGGATTTTCTGAATTCAGTATGGTATGAGAATGAGCAAGGGGGAAGGCTAAAATCATGGTAAGCAGCACTGGAGAATAACATGACTCTCTGAGAATGAGAAATGGAAAAGAGGATTTGTCTATTTGGGAAGCATGATCAGAAGTGGTGGTACAATCCACAAAGAACAGTTTTATGAATACATGCATCCCATCCAGTTTAACATTTCACTGGAGGCTGTTTTTAGAAGCCTCCAGTGAAATGTTAAACTGGATGGGATGCATGTATTCATCACACTGTTCTACACAAACTCTAATGCTGCTGCATGGAAACAAGAGGCTGTTTTTAGAAGCCTCCAGTGAAATGTTAATTTGGCCATCAGTAAAACAAGAGAATCTCTGGAGATTTGGAGCAACAAAAGGATGATAAAGAGGAGCTGGAGGGATTGAGTTACCATGAGGAGGGGCTGAGATGAGTATAGGAAATCAGATCTCTCTGGAGGCACATCCAAACAAGAGGAGAAAATTGTAGAACACATTCTAAGACACAATAACATCATTAGAACAATAGCGGAAAGAGTTACTGGGGGAAGGAATTGCCAGGGATGACTTAGAGGGTGATACATGCAACACATTACATGTGATGTGCAACCCAATATCACAGCTGAACACTAAGGAAAAAGCAGTGTTGTCTCCTCTTTGTATCCCAAAAAACTCTTGGGCATCCTGAGTGGCAGTAACATCCACCCCTGAGCAAGGACTAGAATCTTGTTCCACATCTGATGCCATTACATCTTGCACAGCACAGATCCCAAATAACTGTATGGCACTCATGAGGCTCACAAAAGCCATTCTCATGTTGAGTTGAACAAACTTATAAAATGCAAATAAATGTGAATCAGATAAGAAGCTACACACTGAATGCAACACGAGTTGCAACTGGATGGGCAATGATGACCCACCAGTCTCAATGCACAATCTGGCAATGGTACTCGTGCTGGTGGTGCAGACTGTATCCAGCCTAATGCCGAAATGATGAAAACTATCAGTGGCATTTTGATGTGTAGATTTTGCTGATACCCTTGCAACCTGTAATGAAACTGTATTGCACAAAGACTTAATAAAACTGGAGGTGTCCAATAGCAGCTCCCAAGGCCTTTGAAGATAAGTCCTTGACTGGTGGAAGCCTGAAACTGATATGGTACATCCATTCCTCCAATCTCTTTATGATCACTTGCAGTTTCTGCTTGCTGTTGTAGGGCAGAAGAGGAACAAAAATTTCTTCATTGGCCATGAATAGAGACGACTGTACAGGTTTCCTGATCACAATAGTAACAAAAGCCTGTTCCATAGCCACCTCCAGCAGGGTCACATTATCAATGGTGGTGTGACATCAAATGAATCCATACTGGATGTGACTACACATTAGTCTGGATTTGAGTACCTAGACTAATGGTGATTTGCCATTCACTCCAAGGTCCTTCCTATTCAGCTAATAAGGACACTGCTATGGCAAGTAATAACATCCTTCATGTTTCAGAAGGGATGCAGGATCAGCCATTTTAATAAATTAGGAACGTGTCCCATATCCTAATTAAATTGAAGAGGATGACAAAGATTTATTTCTCTTCCACTGTAAGGTACAGCAACATGATATTTGGAGAAAACTGTTACTCATTATGCTGTAGCAGGGCATCTTCCATCTAATCACGTTGGTGGTAGCCTTCAATTTAATGCAAATTTTGCGGAATGGTTTATAATGGTTCATGAAATTTAGAACTCTCACCAAAACCTCTTCTTACTATCCTTTATTTAAACTTCAATACTCTACAAGCTGCAAGAATAACATTGGTTAGCTATGAACCACTGAAGAGCTGCATGTCAGCCATTGATTGCACAGTAGGACTCTTCACTCCAATGAATATAGAGTCTTCATAGGTGCCTTAGGACTTTGGAATGCATGTTGATGTATCACATTCTAGCCCCTTCTGGATGCTGGATCAGTGTGGTAACACAGAGAAGAGGAGCAGGAGCAGTAGATTAATGTATAACATCCCATCAACAACGAGGTCATTTGAGACTGAGCACAAGCTCGGATTACGGAAGGAAATCGGCCATGCACTTTCAAAGGAACAATCCCGGCATTTGCCTGTAGCGATTAAGGAAATCACAGAAAACCTAAATCAGGATGGCCGGACGCGGGTTTGAACAGTCATCCTCCCGAGTGCGCTAACCACTGCGCCACAGCGCTCGATGATAACACAGCCATTTAATGTTACAATGGCACTGATTGACTTGAAAACTGTATCCAGGTTGAGAAGTGTTCACTTCAGTGCATATCATTTGTCTTTTCCAATGGGCAATGGCAGTCATGGTAGGAGAGGGTATTGAGGGATCTGCATTGAAGAACAATCAGTTGGACAATGAACTGTAGCAGTGCTGAACTGCATGACCAGTCCCACATTCAGGAGAGAGATTTATTTTCTCCATATGAGGCTGCTAATTGCTCTATCCTAAGGGAATGTGGTTGAGAAGACAAATAACACATTTTTTGTGCATTAAAATAAAAAAAAGGTAAGTAAGTTGTGTGATGATATTTTTGAGGCTGCCCTCATCTAGAACGGGCCCATAAACAGGGATAAGGGCAAGGAAGTGGGAAGACGACAAGGAACTGGGAAGTGTGGAACAGGGAGATGGGTGGTACGTGGAGGGAGGGAGGGAGGGAGAAAGAGGTGGAGGGAAGGAGGGAGGAGGGAGGGAGAAATAGGTGGAAGGGACGTTTCACTGATCACAAAATAACACAAAACAAGGACAGATTTGTTCAGTAAGATAAACAATCTTTTCTGGCAACACACTGGAATCAACAGACCAACAAAAGAAGTATCTAATTTTTGTACTTACAGCTTTATTACTTTCTTCTATTGTCGTTAAAATTGCATTTTCTAAAGTATTCTTAAGGTATGTGTGTATATCTGGTTCTTCATCAATTTCTATTGGTTCAGCTGTTGTTTTGGAACTCAAAGTTTCAAGCTTTTGTGTTATTTTAGGCAAGTTCACACCCTTTGAACCCAACAGTAAGTGTCTGAAAACAAAACAGATTGAGTACAACACTTTGTATGAACAGCAAACTGCTATTAGGAAAGTGAAAGAAGAACAGAGATCTCAGAAAGATAGGACATTTCATGAGTCAAAAACTGTAATATAGATATATAGAAATATCAGTGAAGACCCCTAATAAATTACAAGACAGAATTTCTAGACGCTGCTTCTCTTCAGGATTTGTTGTTGTGGCCTAGAAGGATTGCAGTAACTAATTAAAACAGTAACCAGCCAAAAGTACGGCTTACAATGATTTATGTGCGTCACACCATGCCTGGTTTCAGGTTTCTTACCATCCACCTTTGGACAATTGTTACTAGCTTCATTGTTTTCTTGCTGGGCCCTCGTTTCATATTCTTTATTGGTTTGCTGCACTAGGATAGACAGGAGTTCTTTGTCCACCATTTGGTAAAATTTACTATATATTTAGTTCTTTTGACCTCTATTAAAATATTTAAGAAAGACTTTTAAATTATTAAAACATGAAATGTGTGTGTTGAAATCACCCTGCGTTTTTTATATTAATTTTAAAATCTACACATTAGTGGAAATGTGCTATGTGAGTGCTGTTCAATTCACTGGAAAACACTTTACATCACACCAGTTCCCATTTACTGGCAGCATACACAATAAACATTTACAAAGTGTGGTCCAGCTCCACATCAGTAACAAACAGTATTTTCGAAGCTGTTACCACAGTAAAGATGTTAGATTATGGATGCTGTGACAGTGTATGGGTGACAATTAACATTTCTTGAATGCATGTAATATTCTCATTACCTGGCTAAGTAAGCTTAATGCTATTATGTTGAAAATTTACATTTTCAGAAACATGGCTGTAATATACATATACTGTGATTTGAAGTAATACCATCAGATAAATATGCATGATCAAATGGTATTTTTACCTTGCTTTTATATCTTTGTTAACACTTAAACAGATTCAAAATCAATAACCTGACAAACAACTTACGCCTGAATGTCCTGTGCTCCATTCTGTGCAACACGGGACCACAATTCTGTAGATGCATCCAAAACCTGCCGTAATGACCTATCCACTTTTGGCAGCTCTCCTGTGCCATCAACCTGAGCTGCCAGTTGCTCCGCCGCGTGGAGTAAATCATTGAAATCTGATTCTGACATGATGCTGAAAGCCAAAGAAGAAATTACATAACCAAACAATGTTCAAAACAGTTTTAACAATTTCACTGCGAAATAAACAATACTAAAACTGTAAAATATTTGTCACCTTTTACTGAAAAGAAGTGTGATAATACAAAAGAACGTTTTACTTTATTACAAAGAAGCAAGTGTACTACCGCTACGAATGTATACATCAACAGAAAAATATTAAATCTCATATTTAACACATAGCACTGAGATGGAAATAGGTATGATAATTTGACAAAATGACGATGGATTCTGGATCCACTCTCTAGGTGTTGGTCAAGAATTACTGAGAGAAAGAAGACTGTGGATGCAGGGCACTAAACATTATGGTCAATGAACCATTCTCGTGGGGGAGGGGGACATGCAAGGCTGTTCCCACAAGCGGAGTAGATTATAAAGCCTTAGTCTGCCTCCCCTCCCCAACACTTTTGGGATGAGGTCCGACAGTTCATAAAATTACCAAACTCTTGTAACATTGATGTCAGTGATGGCAAGGGTGGGGGGCAGATCTCCAGCCAAACTGAGGGCTCCCTGATGTTAGTGTGTATGACATGTGTAGCCAAAATATGCTGAACTGAAAGTGGCACACCACAAACTTCACAGAATGGTGATCCTCCTGACATAGGAGGAAACTGTATGTTAAAGGGGAACTCGGAACAGAAGAGAAATCTTGTACTGTGATGCCTGTGAATTCAGCCCCGCGCTGCCATAATGCCATATAACTCTGCACTGTAATTGCAAGTTCTTCCTGAACGCACACTTTGAAATCCAATCAGGGAAAACAAATAACCAACTGAGGGCATTCTCTAGCCGGGATCCATCCACATAACCAACGATAACACTGCCATATGTACTTAAAATGGAACAAAACAGAGCTGTAAAAACATACTCTAGAGTACAAGTGTTTTTTTTTTTTTTTTTTTTTTTTTTTGGACTGCCGCACTAAATACCAAAGACTGAGGCAACACTGAGATTTTCAGGTCCTTTCAAGCCACAAGGAGGCAGTGCCAAATGCCGAGTAGGGGTTCACCAGTCCCTGCGCACAGACTCTGAACTGGATGGTCTAAAATGTTGCAGCCAATATCTAAATGCTGTCATGGTGGAAAGCGTCTAACATCTTGTGGTAGGAAACACAGGCTGATCCATAAACCATGCTACTGTAATCTGTGATCAGACAAATGCACCATAAAACTACAAGAGGTGGTACCTGTCAGCTCCCCTTGCCTTTCCGCTGAGGCTTTTCAAAATATTCAATTATTTGAAGCCCTTGTTTACAGGTCTTTCAGGTATGGGTGCCAGGTTAATTTCCAGCCAAGTAACAGACCCAAGAAATGCACAGTGTGCACAGTGCCCTTAAAATTAAAATATTGTCCCCCCCCCCCCCCCCCCCCCCACTGTGAGCTCTAGTGAGTTAAAACTTAGACAGGCATGACTGAAATTGACACACACAGTCTTCTCTGGTGAGAATCTAAATCTAGCTTTATTAGTCCAAACTTCCAACCTCCTGAGGGTCAGTTGCAGTTGCCATTGTAAGATCAGATGATAAGCATAAAATTACAAAGTCATCCACACACAAAAAGCATTTAACAGAGCTCCTGACTGTAGAGGTGCCACTGATAGCAATTGCAAGCAGTGTGACACTGTGTATACTGCCTTGGAGGACTCCACTCTCCTGGACACAGTAATCTAACAAGGCACCACCAACAAAATATTGAAAGCACTGGTCCTTGAAGAAGGTTTGGATAAGAAGTGGCAGACATCCTTATAGTCTCCATAGGTGAAGTTGGAGAAGGATGTTTTATTATCAAGTGGTATTGTATGCTTTCGAAATGGTTTCAGTGTAAGAAGTAGTCCTGTATTGCCATCACCAGTAGAATTAAGTTGTCAAGGGCTGAACAGTAGTGCCTGAAACCGCACTGAGTGTGGCAAAGTTGTCCTCGGGATTTGAGGTGCCAGTTGATCATGCGCTCTAGAGTCTTACCCATACAACTGGTATGGCCCACACTTCAGTAAATGTTAGGGTCAGTACAATCCTTAACTGGTATCCATATTGGAATTAAGATTGCCTCCTTCCAAATCATGGGGTACTGTCCATCAAACCAGATCTGGGTAAAACAAGACAGGAGCTTGCCTTTGGCTGCAGGGCGCAGATGATGGAGCACAGCATAATGAATATGCAAGTCTCAAAGCAGTGTCTCTGGCCACACACAGCCGACTGCAATTTCCACACGGATAATGGAAGATTGAACACCACCCCACTACATGAGTAGAGGGGATGGCTTAGTGGGCTTCTGATGGTGTGCAGTGGTGTGTGGGTGAGATTCAAAATTCGTCGCAGACGGGTTCCAATGATTTGGGTTCAAGTGTAGCTTTTCACCCCCATAGGTACACTGGAAAATGCATGTACTCTTACTTGAATCTGTGGTCTGAGATTGTGTGGAGGCATCACACTTATAATCTGATTAAAATTACTTGATAGTTGGCACTTCACACGCTGAAGGAATCTTCCTCCAGTCCGAGTGCTCAATGTCATGCCCAAATTGTTCACCATTGACAAACTTCCACAACAAGTAGTCATTTCACTTCCAATTCCTTATCTGGCTTTTTTTCTTCTTCTTGTGTTTGGGTCTCAAATCCTGGGTCCGCCATCACACACACACACACATCCAGACAACACACACAAAATAATGGCATCGAAATAATGCACATTTCGTACATACCAATAGCCAAACACTACTGCATTCTTTAGCACAAGATACAAAGCTGTCAAGCTCTTGACTTGACATATTCAATTATTGTCACCACATATTCAGCCATCACCATCATCATAAAAGAGATCAGCTTGTAGTGGTAAACATCATGTGACGTAACCTTAAAGTGAACTTTTTGAAAACAACAACAAATGATAGCTGCAATTCATTCTAGACATAAATAAGTGTAACAGTTTAATGCAAAGGGATTCTGTAGCACAGTGGTAAAGTTGCAGTTTGAGATGGAGAAGGTTGTGGGGTTGAATCAAGTTGGGTGACAATATTTTTATATATATATATATATCTTTATTAAAATGACTGATTAATATTATTATTATTTTCAATTAATTAATTTTAATATAATGTTTTTATTTTTAATCTTTATCGCATCATTTTCATCATCATATTCGCTTTCTTATTTGCCCTTAGTTTTCTTCCTATCATTGTTCATCCGTGTGGGATCTGCCTGTGGCACCTGTTTACCTGTATGTGAGTCCCAACCAGGAGTGCTCACAACTCAGTATCGCATCAGCTCACGTAGCAAATGTGAGGTGTTACAGTTCACTTTTAGTGCTGGAATTTTTTTTGTCTAGAGTTTGCTAGCACAGTTCAGCTTCAATCACATCATGCAAAGCGAGTGTGATTAATAGTTCTGCTACAGGTTGCTGACTGCCGTTTTCTCAGACACATTGCACTTCTCAGACACATTGCACATCAAGAGGCTGTGATTACATTAGAACACGAGTGTAAATTCTGGGCTACAAAATGCGTTGGCTGCCACAGTTCAGTCGTTGGTCATTTAAAGTCCGTTGTGGACAAAGCACCTCACATTCCTGCTATACCTTTTGGCAGCAGCTTCCAAAATTGCTCAGCATTACATGAACAGCATTGCAGCAATTGTGAAGTTATCTGCCATATTTGTGTGTCACCTTTAACTGAGTGGTATCTGATGTGGCAACACTGCAGCACCAGGTGGCAGATGTCAACTATGAAGTACTTTTAATAGCACATCTTGAGGTTGAGTATTCTTTTACATAGTTGTGTACCTTCCTCACGGTCCAAGTAATGAAGCCCAGGGGCTTCATTTTCCAAAAACTGCTGTGCTTAACAGTAGACTCTCATGTAAACAAACAGTTTATGGTACAAGAGGTATGCTGATGACACTAGCCAGTCCCCGGCTCATGAAACCCAGTTTTACCTTACCCATACCCAAAAATTGCTGGCAGAGTTCCCTGCAAAAAACACAGCCATCCCCTTCATAAGTTGGCAGACAAATTTTGTCAGGCTTCTCCACTGAGGGCTGTCGGCAGACTTGAATGAACCTACCAGTAGCTCTGCTACCACTGGCACAGCCCTCAGCGTCATTGACACACTCAACCCCCTATCACCTGACACTAAAAGTGCCTACTATAGAAGAAACTTTTAATTTACTACATATCATTCATTATCTTGTTAATTCTGTATTTGCTGCCATCTCACTGCTACATTTTTGCCAAAGCCGTGCATGTGAGACTGGTGTGAGTGAGAGGACAATGTTAGACTAGTATTCATTTTGTAGGGAAGTTTGTTCCGAATATATTAAGTACAGGAGTGAGTTGAGTGGGCCTGGGGTGGTGGTTGAGGTTGACGAGTCGCAGTCTGGGAAGAGGAAATATGGGAGGGGTAGGTCTCCAGTTGGTTTATGGGTGTGGGGGGGCCATTGTTTCTGGGGGGTGGGTATTCAGAGTGTGTTTTCCGGGTTTTGGAGGAGTGTACAAAGAGGGAATTGGTGGGGTTAATTGAGGAGTACAGTAGTTCCTGATGCTTTTTTTCCTTATAGGGGGTGGGCCAGAGGGGTTATGATCATTTAGTTGTCAACCATAGTTTATAATTCAAGAATTACAAGATTGGAGATTGCACTAATACAATAGAGGTGTTTTGGGGGGGCATTTAAGTCAGTTATTGGGAGGGGGAAGAGCGCACTTCTAACCTTCAATCTCATTTGGATGAGTATTGCCGGTGAGCGAGCTCCCCTGAGAACTATTGCATTTTTCGCCCCCCCCCTTTTTTTTGGGCTATTAGTAAAATGTATAGGCCGAGGGTGGTAAGTTACGGTTGTTTTGTGAGGGTGGGGGGCTGCGGCTCGGGCGGGGGGGTTGTTCTATGATTGATTATGTTGCGAAGGATCTGATTTGTTGCAGTTGTTTTTGAGTTGTAGTGTGTGATCAAGTTTCATTTATTTTTTGATGTGTGTGTGTGTGTGTGTGTGTGTGTGTGTGTGTGTGTGTGTGTGTGTGTGTGGTGGATGACCTAGTGCGTAGCACCGAACTTTTTTGTGGTAAGTAGTCGTTTTTTTGGGTGTATTGTTTGCGTGTTATGATGTTTGGTGGGGTTTTTATGTGTTGTTGGGTCGGTGTTATTTACTGCATTTGTTGGTGGTTGACATTCTGGTATTGGCACTTGTGGTTGATTTCTGTATCTTAGGGGACGTGCTCAATTTCAATGTTTTTGGTATCGTCAGTTTTATTTGAGCCATACAGTTCATGGGAAGTGTCCGATTTCAATTTTTGTCATGGAAGGGTGTGTTTTGGTATTGTGAGCTGCTTTTGGCCTCCATATGTCAAGGGAAGTGTTTGATTCCAATTTTTGTTGGTTTTGTGGTATCAATAGTTGTGGAGATATCGTTATTTTTGGAGTTGTCGGTTTTTCTTTTGTGTTACTGACAATTGTGGTTGAGCTATGTAGGTGAAGGGAAGTGACCAATTCCTGAGGATATTGTGAGTGTAGTGGAATTTGGGAATTTTGTGTTGTCATTTTGTCGTCATTTTGTTTGGTTTGGGATTGTTGTGTGTGTTTGTATGTGTTTATATTTAGTTTATCCCCACCCAAAAACACCCAAATTCCTGTGCTGGTCCCATTAGTTTAGTTATATTTTTGGAGAAAGATGTGTTTGTTGTTGTGTTTACGCAATGACGTCATAGGCACCATATTGGAGATGATGGCAGTGGTCGTTTCCGCCACACTGGTGACATCACTGGTCAAACAGATGGGTGGAATTTTCTCATATTGATGACTTTCATTGAGATGAAGTATTTTACAGGGGATATTTATGGAGCAGCTCAGCCTCTTACTTTACGATATCCGAAAGACCAAGAATAACAGTGTTCCAGTGAATCAATTGCCAATAACTGGTAACAGATACACCGTATTAACAAATATATTAAAACTTATTTTATATGTTTGTTTATATGTAACACGAAATGTACATATAAAATTTAACATGTGAGCTACGTCTTTCAATTCCAAGTGACGCAGCACAATGACAATACTTGACAGTATGCATATGATACTGAGAGGTTAGATTTGATCAACTCTGTTATAAAGCACAAAATATCAAATAATTTTAGTCAGATTAGTTAGTCACAGATACCAAAATCACACAGGTTGTAGCATTGGAGAATAGTAATATATGGGATTATCCCATATTATGATTAGACTAGATGTTAATTCTAGAATGCTATCGGCAGTTGCATTGATTGCAGTTAAAAAAAAAAAAAAAAAAAAAAAAAAAAAAAAAAAAAAAAAAAAAAAAAAAAAAAAAAAAAAAAACCCCCTCTTTAGTAGAATATATTCTCTCTCTCTGACAAGCCCCATTTGCTAATTTCTTTGGATTTCCCACACCATACTCAACAGAATGTAATACCATTTATGAACTTTTTTAACAGTAAAAAAGAAATTTCTAAAATGAAGTTACAGTGTACTGCACGATGCATGGTGGGAGGTGGCTGACCATTTTTGTATTACATATTGAGAGTGTACAGAAAATCTGATATAGCGAAAGACCGACCTGTAGTGAAGCCCCAGCCCGAGGTTAGGTTGGACTGTGGTAATTTGATTGTGAGTTGGCGAAGCCAAGAAATCTCAAGACAAAAATTGATTGATCTGTCATGTTTACTTCCAACAATTCAATGCAGATACTGACTGCAGCGAGCAATAAAAGACACAGAGAAACCATAACTACACTTTTGCCGAATCTTAGATCTTGTGGACATTTTATCTGAAACACAAATCTCCTAAACTGTTGAGAAACCACACCAAATGACTGCATTCATTCACTATCTTTTGGTTATTTTGAACACACCCATGCACACCGAGACCAGATACAACTAACCTCACCCTAAATGTGAACTAACCAAAGCATGTTCCTAATATGACCCCAATTAGTTTAGTTCATAATGCTACGCAATCTTAAACAGAGATGCAAGATGACTGTACCTCCTGTACATGCAACTGCTGGTACCCATTATATAAACAAACAGTTTAGAATATGTTATAATGTCTCTCAGGATTAGATGGTGTTATACAACAGTATTTACACAGTACCTATGTGTTCTATGTCATACTGCTTATAGTACCTGTAATTATAGAGGCAGAGTATAGCTCTACACATAGGCATTGTAATTACTTAGTCAACCAAAAGAACACTTTAAAGATACCAGTAAAATAGAAACCATAGATGACGAAAAATGTACCTACAGCCCTAAAAACATTGCTTTGTGCTAACAGATGACATTGTCAGGTAGCCCCCCCAGCTGCTGCAGAGATCATGAAATTAAAGTATAAGATTGCTCTCTGTGACTTTTAAACATTAGTAGTTTACCACATAAAAATTAAGCTTCCTTGAGAATTTAAATAGGCCTATACAAAGCTCTTAGGGAAGGTCGTGGCAGTATTTTTTTGAGTTATCAAGGCTTTGGTATCATGTTTACCAGCTATATTCTTTGATGCTTCCTACATGACATTACATCCATTTTAAAGATATGACAAGTGCTAAAACAGATCTCCTAAACGTGTTAAGTGAGCTGTAGGTGACTAATTTTAAACTAGTTCTCATTGTGGTAACCTAACAAAGGTGTGAATAACGCATTTTGGGTTCAAAATAGGGTATAGGGGAGAGTGGTGAGACTTGATCAGTGGGGAGACTTGTTCCTCCCATTATTTTGGCCATTTTGGGGAATTAAATTTTTTTGTTGTTGGCATCAGTGTTTCTTGCCATCCACTTTCCATTGTTGTAATTTGCATCTGTGAGTTTAACTGTTGTTGCTGTCCAGTAAGAGGGAAAGAAAGATTTTTCACCGAATTAACTTTTATTTTGGTAACTGAATCCAATTATTTTTACATATTAATTCAGTAAGAAATAATGCTGGTAACTGTTTCCTATAAAAGTTCATACTTTAAGGCATAAAGTATAACTGAAAATAAATGCTAATTGTAGGTTAGGGAGCATTCAGAAGCAATTTTGTTTACTTGTGTCTTATGGGGAGACTTGATCCTCAAGAACTTGGTGAGACTTGATCCAGGGATCAAGTGTCCCTGTTCAAATGTTTCCCAAAGATTTAATTGTTTTCTTGGTATCACATTATTGTAAGACATACAACACCCAACACCCCGAGTTCGAGTCTCGGTCGGGCACACAGTTTTAATCTGCCAGGAAGTTTGATATCAGTGCACACTCCGCTGCAGAGTGAAAATCTCATTCTGGAAACAGCCCCTAGGCTGTGGCTAAGCCATGTCTCCGCTATATCCTTTCTTTCAGGAGTGCTAGTTCTGCAAGGTTCGCAGGAGAGCTTCTGTAAAGTTTGGAAGGTAGGAGACGAGATACTGGCAGAAATAAAGCTGTGAGTACCGGGCGTGAGTTGTGCTTCGGTAGCTCAGATGGTAGAGCACTTGCCCGCGAAAGGCAAAGGTCCCGAGTTCGAGTCTCGGTCGGGCACACAGTTTTAATCGGCCAGGAAGTTTCGACCCAACAAATGATAATATACAGGCATTTTATTGTAATATAATGCATTGAATTATACAATATGGGTGAAAATGAAACTTAGGTTTAATAAATTAAAACAAGAAGTATCGTAATTTTGCTTTATATTGCAGAACTATGGGTCTTACATATAAAAGGAAAGAGGGAGTCAAAGCTAGGAAAAAAATTGACTCTAGAAGTATGGAACTTGCAGTAATGGTGTGCCTTGGGGGAAAAAGTTTCCGAGGAGCATCAAAGGAATTGCAAGTCCCACTAATGACCTTAAAACGCTATGTTAGGAAGCAGTTAAGTCAAGATACTGAACTTTCTTATTCTTCTACATACAACAAGTCTCAGGTGTTTTCAACTGAGGAAGAAAATTCTTTATGTGAATACTTGAAAACGGCAAGCAAATTACACCATGGCCTGAGTGCAAAAAGTGTGCGTGCATTTGCATATCAATTTTCTTCTGAAAATTGAAAGAAAATTCCTGAAAATTGGAAGAAAGAGGGCAAAGCTGGAAATGACTGGTTCAGAGGTTTCATGAGAAGGCATCCTGAACTCTCTCTTCGTACACCAGAAGGAACCAGTATAAACAGAGGAAGCAGCTTTAATAAACACAATGTTAGACAGTTTTTTGATAATCTTCGCCAGATTATCACTAGGGAAGTTCTTGGTCCAGAATCTATTTGGAACATAGACGAAACGGGTCTTACTACAGTCCACAAACCAGGAAAAATAGTGGCTGTAAGAGGAGTGAAACAGGTAGGAAAAGTGACTTCTGCCGAGAGAGGTGAACTTGTGACAGCATGTTGTGCGATAAATGCTATAGGAGGCCACATCCCACCTTTCATGATCTTTCCATGTGTGAACTGGCAGGATAGGATGCTGCATGGAGCTCTTCCTGGAACCAGTGGTTCCACTCATTCCAGCGGTTGGATGACAGCTGATCATTTTGTTTTGTTTTTAAAACATTTTCATAAGTATGTAAAATGCAGTGCTCAACACAAAGCACTTATCATCATGGACAATCATGATAGTCCTATTACTTTGGAATCCGTACATTTTGCAAAAGAAAATGGAATTACTCTTTTGACAATTCCTCCCCATACATCCCACAAAATGCAGCCCCTTGATAGGTCAGTGTATGGTCCACTGAAGGCATATTACAATTCTGCTGCAGGAGACTGGATGACAGCACATCCAGGGAAAACTATCTCTATCTATGATATCTCCGAGATTTTTGGTAGAGCTTTCCCTAAAGCTTTCACACCCAGCAATAGGATTAGTGGTTTTCGGGTTTCAGGCATATGGCCATTTAACTCTGATATATTTACAGATGATGAATTTTTGTCTGTATATACAACAGACCACTTACAATCTGTGGAAGTCAGTGATTCTCCAAAAGAGTTTGTTTCATTATCAACACCTTCATCTTCTGGAATTAGACCTAGCGCTATTGGATACAGATCCTTTGAAGATATCAGACCACATCCTAAGGCAGCAGCTCACACTACAACTAGATGAGGAAGGAAACGAGCATGTTCCGCAATCCTAACAAACACACCGGTAAAAGATAAACTTGAGGCAGAACTCAGAGCAAGAAAAGCACGAAGATTGAAACCTGTGGGAAGACCTAAGAGGCTGAACTTTGAAATCAAGAAACAAATGTATAAACCAAAAGTAGAAACTTCTGAAAGTGAAGAACTGTCTCCATGTGAGTTTGATAATGACTTTGAGAGTTTGAGTAACAGTGATTCTGATGAAATTTTGAATGATGAACCAGGCACTGGAAAATGGATCATTGCTACCTTCCAAACAAAGAAATCTGAAAAACATTATGTGGGAGAGATTGTCAATGTTCCTGACGAAGAGAATTTCACCATAAAATGTGCTAGGAAGATAGAGGGTCAACAGTTCAAGTGGCCAGAAACTGAAGACGTATGCGACATTGAAAGGAACCAAATTGTACGAGTCATTCCATCTCCAGCATTTTCTTCAAAGAATGACAGAGTTACCAGTTTCATTTTTAACAGTGTCAAATTTGAGGGCTTTAATATTCAATAATTTGTATGTTTCTCTATAATTTCATCATGTTAAATACTTCAAACACAGGCAGCCGTTATTGACTTTCTCAAAAAGTATACTTTTTTTTCTTTGTATGAATGTGCTTTATCTCATATATGATCTTGGATACACTAAACATCCTAATTCTAATTTTTTGACAGTAATTTCAACTAGGCCCTATTTATAATACATATTTGAAAACTAAGCGACTTTTTTATGATCTCGTCACATGTTTTGTAGGCTACAGATCGCACTTCAAGCAATGCCTTTAGAGATCATCAATGAATTTGTTTTCTAAAGTTATTATGTGAATTCCTTTAGTTAGTAAACCTCAGTTCATCTTATAAATCTTATAAACAAAATAAAATTTAGTTTGAATAATGAATAAATTGTTTCATTTACCACAACGAAGTGGCGGATCAAGTCTCCCCGTAAATGGGATCAAGTGTCCCACATATGGTGAGACTTGATCCATTCTGCATGATTTTAGCTTTTAATTTTTTATGATGATAGTAAATGGCAAAGGATTGAATTAAAAATAGAGGCAGAAAGAGTTAAAAACTGACTATTTATTACACATTTTAGTTCTTTTCTGATGTTTATACCTACCGCTTTAAAAAATAAAATGTAAAAAAGGGATCAAGTCTCACCACTCTCCCCTAGTTATTTACAGTAATGAATATTACTTCACCAATTACAGACTGTATCAACCTATGGGCTATATTTAAGAATTTTAGTTTCTAATACTTTCTTTTTTTTATTTCTACCTACCTTATTGTTGTACTCGCTGGTGACTTCTGTACCAAAGGCTTCTTTACTTGAACAAATATAAATATTTATTCAACAAGTGTTCCAATCTACAAGTAGTTCACTTCAATAACATATCAAGGAATTAATGTTCACCTCTAACAGCCACAAGTAGTTTTGGCCAGTAGTTTCTTGTTGGTGTATAGTATCTGTGAATCAGGAACACTGGCAATTTCAGTTACTGCGAATAATGTCTGATTTCAAAACTGTAAACTCAATTGGAAAAAGCGTTGCAGGCAGCAAACGAACGTGTTCCTTGGCACTTTGATACTCTTAAAACATTAAACGCCGGAGTGGTTTAACAAACATTGAGTTTTGGAATAAAAATATTTATATATACATATACACACACTTTACAACTCTTGTCCAGCTTCAAGCACAATCAAATAATGTAACACATTCTAAATTCAAACAAGTACTGCTACTCGCTCTTCCCGGCAAACATTGAAGTCCAGTATTTATATCTCTGGATTTGTTGTTTGCCATAGATTATATTTCTATCGACTCTACGCGCCACTCAACAGAATCGTGATT
Source organism: Schistocerca piceifrons (assembly GCF_021461385.2). Taxonomy (NCBI): domain Eukaryota; kingdom Metazoa; phylum Arthropoda; class Insecta; order Orthoptera; family Acrididae; genus Schistocerca; species Schistocerca piceifrons. Next base: position 754,216,401 of record NC_060139.1, read on the forward strand.
TCTTGCAACTTTTTGAGATAATTATTTCTAACAAATGTTAGTTGCAATGGATCATAGCTTACGAACAATATAACGACCTGCTATTAAAAACTGCATTTATTTAGACATATAACTTGAAAATACCAGAAAGAATATTTTTAATACGGTGACAATAATGATATGGTCAGTCACGCTCAACAGCGCATGGTGATTACGCTGCTGATCTTAAAAGCCAATGCTGCCGTTCCGCACCAAATATGCAAATATGTTCATCATTTTCTAAATTTACAGAATGTAAATGGTGTGGCGAACGACTGGTTTTAGAAGGCTCTGCCGACATTTAGTTCTCTTCACAAACGACAGATAACGCGACGCGTCATAGTAGAAGATATAGGTTGTGCATTTTATTCGCGCAGTAGATATATTTCTCTCGGCGGAGGTAGTATAATACCCGAAGATGAATGGATACAAAGCTTTCTGGCATGGCTGCACATTTAATAAATGTTTTCGATTCTCTGTGTTCGATTAAATAAGTGTTTAGCTCCATACAAAAACTGAAAACGAAATGTAGTTTGAGTTAATCTAGTTTTATTTATTTTAAAGTGGAACATAAGGTACAATGTAACATAATTCCATCAAAGACGTTCAGTTATTTTATAGTAAAGTTCAATGGCAAAAGTTTCTGATGTGCCATTGTAAAAGAGCAAAAAAAGCAATAGGCTATAACTTAAATGTAATGCATAAAGTGATAATCAATACGAGAACAACGGCGACATGAAATTCTGTCATAAAATGCCAGACGATAATAATGGTGTACTCCTTGATACAATCGTTCTGCAATGCGGTAGAAGTCAATCAAGTGTGCGTGGATTTCAGAGCAGAACTGGAATCGGTGAGTTTAATCGCTCCTCGGTAGCAACGAGCTCTAGTTTAGAAATTTAATGTATTTTATTCTTTCTATCCCTCTTACGATTATTACGTTTTGACCGTGTGCCTAAGGTAAATAGATCTGGCGTTCTATATGCCTGAACTACCGTATAACCACTTAAAACAACATATATTGCATGTTTCTTTCTGTGCGTAACTATCTGTTTGCCTAGGTTTGTACAATTTGTGAAGATATTATAAAAGCAAAAGTAAGGGACTACTGCAGTTTCAGCGGGATACGACCCACAGGTCTCATTGGATTTTGAAAAAGGTATGCGCCGTTTGATTGGTTACTGTCCAGCAGCAGGCGCGAGGAGAAGGGGGGGCAGCAGCAACAGCAGTGGATTTAAAGGATACGTTTCTCGCGTGTTGTGTGTCTCGAGACGCTGTTCGATGCTTACGAGGTAGCAGCTCGTGAAAATGGTGTTGTTTGGAAGGACAGAAAATGTTGAGCGTCGCGAGCTTTTGGCCAGCATGGAACAGATGGGTTTAGGTAAACCGATAGACAACGGTAAGTCTTAAGGAACGATAATTATTTTTTGCTGTCATCTTATTCTCAAACCATAATATAGTACTCGTTGCCGAAATCCTCTTTTTCATTTCCAGAAAGGCTGAGTCTTGTGCTACACTCGTCGTAAATTTATTTTCACCGTAGCTTCGTTACACTCATAGACTCTGTTTGATTTTTTTTTAGTTAAGTAAGTAGAGGAAATATTTCTGATCAGCTGTGAGTAATGTGAGCATATTGACAACCTGTTGATAATGCGTACGGTATTGATCTTACACTGTGCCCGACCCACCCTACTGCGCTCTTCCAAGCTCGCTGTTCGCGGAGAACCCCATGTTTGAAACACTACCTTCATGATTTCAAACAGCGTTTTACCAACAATGGAATACAGAGTTTGCGTTATAAATTATCTAATTAAGCAGACTGAATAGTGCAACAGCTTCATTCAAAAGAAGTAGTTAAGCGACAGTCATTTCATCGTCCTGTTAATCACCCTCCTACAAGAAACACAGTATAAGCCACTCACGTGCATGTGATACTAAGTAGCGCAGTGTTTACAAACAAAACTCGGTGGTGAGTTTTCACGTTAAAAAGTGTTGCAAGTATTCGGGACCATGTTACCAGTGCTGCGTACAATAACGTATGGTGTGGTTTGCAGGACAGTATAATGAATAAAATTTATGATTTTTTAAAAGAAAATATTAGAACCATGTATAGTGTAAAAGAAATAATAAGACAAAATTACAGCTGTTATCACTGTTAATTATAGTCGTCCATTGCGTTATATTAATTACCTGAAAATGGTCTATATTGATTTTAGTAACCAATCGCAGAAGTAATCTGATCTTACTTTGTTTCCTTCTTCTTCCGAAGATAGTTACCGTTTGTAGTATTTAAATCCCCGAAAACGGAATGTCAGATAATACTATTCGTAGTACAGCACCGTTCAATTGTCTAGTGTTCTTGCTGTTCATTTGAGAGATGAGCCTTGGGAGAAACGAGCACTTCGATGCTGCCGGTATTTTTTTTTTTTTCCTCCACTGAAGCTCACGTTGAGATTGTGAACACCCAAATCAAAAGTTGCTGAAAAATTAAATGAAGTTTTTGTAACCCTGCTGCCAATCAATAGCAGGAGAAGATCTTCATCATCTATGAAGAGACAGCAAAATTCAGGCTTTTAGATTGTAGCTAAAGACAGACTGATGGTGAAACAATTTTTCAAAACAAAAATATGTATTGGTGGCGGTGTAGAGGTGGGGAGGGCGTGTTATAGGGATCCATGGGTAGTGCTGACGGGAAAATGGAGACCTCGGCGCCAAACAACACTATGAATCTCTATAACGTATGTCTAGTGAAATATTAATTCAGGCTTAGACATGGAAAACGGTTAAACATCGACTTCTTGTGCTACACTGCTTGGAGCTGGAGGGAGATGAGCCACAAGCAAATAGTGTGACGTAAAATGAGACCGGCGTTCATATCTTTGATCATGAACTGAAAAGACGGTAAATGAAATGGCATCGCACAAGACCACCGAAGGAGGATAAAGAAGTAGAATTGTGCAGTCCCCAGGAAAAGTAATGGCTAGTGTCTTTTGGGATAAGTAGAATGTGCCCCTTTTTTGAGAAGCCTTTCACTGCTGTTTTGTGTATTTTTGAGAACCCTTTCACTGTTGTTTTGTGTTATATAGTATCCATTTGGAAAAAAAATTATATCTTCACTGTTTAGCTTTTCAGTGACAATGCACAGTCGCAAGTGCGTGCATAAATCACTCGTGAAATTGTGACAGTTGACCTCTTACAGGTCACCTCTAGAACGATAGAATAATCTTTTCGGACCGCTTACAAGGCACCGTTCATACTGAGACGATACCATATGCGATGCGACACGTTGCACTGAAACTCATCGTTGTCGTCACTCTGAAGATTCAGACACTTTAAAATTTCTTATGCTAGTCGCTAGGAGGCAGAGACAGTAATTGTTACTGCGAAATAATATATCCTCTTGTTGAAAGATTGTTGAAAGTGAGGCACATTATACTAAAAGGTGAACAATTACCCACGTCTCTCATCTAGAAAGTAAATATAAGCAAAATATGAACTTATAGAGTATCGGACCATCTGTGAGATTTGATTCAGGACTTTCTAGCTGACAGAACTCAACGCGTCGTTTTTAACGGAATAAAACGAACATGTGTGAAAGTAAGTTCTAGAGCACCCCAAGGAAATGTTCTATGGCCGTTATTATTCACGTATATACAGATTTCTGGTGTATAACGTCGGAAACTCCTTTGACTCGACCATAGGTGATGCTGTTGGATACAGCAAAATTGCAACGCCAGCAAATTCTAATGAAAAACAGATAGACCTGCAGAGCAGTGACACATGGTTCAAGAGCACGTAATTTACCATCCTCAAAAATAAATGTAAATTGTTGCGCATAAATATGCTTTTGTTTGTTGATTTCGAGGCGTATTCTTTGGGACACTACAAAATATAAACAGGTCCATTCAGAATAAACGTAGGAGCATGCTGTCGGCAGACGTGGTGATGCTGCACGATAATGCCAGAAACCGTGGTGACGTATCACCTCAGCAACGTTTTGAAAAATTCAAATGAGAGGTGACGGATCCCCCTCTCTTCAATCCATATTTAGCACAAAATGGTTTCCACCATTTCCTGGAAACGACAGAGTGGCTGGCTGTATGCAATTTCAACTCAATCGAGAAAATGCATTATTTAAGTACCGGATAATTCAAAAAGAATGAACAGATTTCAGTTGTTTATTGTAGACAAACTATAAGACATTGCGCATATCACTACATAGAGGAAAGTTCAAAGTTTTGATATAGCTGCGCTGTTGTGTATTTGTAGCAACATGGTGACTACACCACAAGAGAAATACTTTAGTATGTTGGAATTTTCGTGAATTCAAAGAAAATGGCTCTGAGCACTATGTGACATAACTTCTGAGGTCATCAGTCGCCTAGAACTTAGAACTAATTAAACCTAACTAACCTAAGGACATCACACACATCCATGCCCGAGGTAGGATTCGAACCTGCGACCGTAGTGGTCGCTCGGCTCCAGACTGTAGCGCCTAGAACCGCACGGCCACTCCGGCCGGCTCGTGAAGTCAATCCACTGTTGTGCAACGTGCTTTGCGCCGTCGATTCAGCAAGACACCGCCTCTGCTAAAGTAGGTTTTGTGACTGGCGTACAAAATTCCTGGAAGTTGGTTGCATTTTCAAAGAGAAGAGCAGTGGTCGGCCACCCATGTCTGATGAAAATGTCGAGGGGTGTCCAAGATGCGTTCACCACGAAGCCCTCGGAAGTCAGTACGGGCAGGCCACAATAGTGTAGCGTGTTGTGTTGTGAAGCGATGCCTGCATATGGTGCCTCACAAGTTACAATTACTGCAGGAATTGGATCCCGGTGGCCATAACAGCAGGTGCGAATTTTGCATTTCAGTTCTCCAGCATATAGCAGAGGGCACTTTTCCGAACGACGCATATTTTCTGGCGAATCGACGTATTATCGATCGGGTAAAAGAAATCGCCGTGACGTAAGAATTTGGGATGTCACAAAATCCTGGCGTTGTCGTCGAACACGAAAGAGACTCACCGAAACGGAATGTGTTTTAAAGTGTTTCTGTTTACAAAGTTTATGGGCCTTTCTTTTTTTTTTTGCGGAGGAAACTGTTGCAGGAATGTCATACCTGGAAGTGTTGCAAAATTGGTGGTTTCCTCAACTTCACGAAGATTCCAATGGTCTCATTTTTATGCATGACAGCGCCCTCCTCACTTACACCTTGAGGTGCGGCGTTATCTCAACAACAGCATCCCACAACGTTGGACTGGAAGAGTGGGCAACAAGATCTTGTTCATTGCTTTGGGCCTCACAAGTCGCCAGACCTCATACTTTGCCATTTTCTTCTTTGGAGGCACATAAAAGATAGATTTTTTGTCCTCCTGTGGCAGCTACTCTTCAAGAGCCGAGAAACCGAATTGTTGAAGCTGTCGATTAAATAAACAGGGTCCTGTTGATTCGTGTTTGAAACGAAATGGATTACCGTTTCGATGTTTCTCGAGCAACGCATGATGTTCATGTAGAGTGTATGGTATAGTGTCTGTGCGAACATAAAACTGAACTTTCTGTATCTAGTGGCATGCGTAATGTGTTTCTGTCTTGCATACTATGTGGGTAATAAACAATAGAAATCTATTCTTTCTTTCTGAAGCCCCTGCATATAAGACGTCGAATTCCTGCGGTGGATCACCCGAAGACTGATCCAGAATTGCTAAAAATGTAGGTGGACGCATACACTTTACTTAGGCCAAATATGAAAATAAATCTTGTGCGTACAGCAGTTGTGGAAGATACATTTTGGTCCAAGGAGGATGTATGTGGCTGCCGTAAGCAGCGTTAATTCGTACTGTGGTCAGCAACCAAGAGCCGTTCTAAGGCGCAAGATATTTACGACGGAATTTCTAAAGCGTGATAATCTTTCCTCTGGCTCTAAGCAAGATTATTTTACAAAGCACTTACTGTGGGTGTTTTTCGCACGATTACCAGCACCTACAATTACACATCTACACATCTTCCATAATACAGACGCGGACGTCCACTCGCTGTTCTCATACATTCTTTCACAACGGATCGTAACACAAGCCTTCGGATGTAACACAACACACACACACACACACACACACACACACACACACACCACACATTCATGTTTTAGATTGATAAAAAAGTGATGCGGAATCAGCTGTGGAGGCCGCAGTCGTAGTGCCATTTTGCTGCAGCTGATGAGAATGCCCCTAACAATCAGCAGCGCATTGGCCCTCCGATTTTAGTGCTGAAACACAGGAATATTTGATTGACAGAACACAGGACATTATACCAGACGGTGAATATTCCACACAATTGAAAGTACACCGAGTGTGCCCCAAGGAAGCGTAACAGGACCTCCATTGTTATCAACATTCAGAAACGATTTATAAGATACTATCATCATTGCTACAAGATGATTAACTGTTCTCTACAGTAAAGTTGCGTTGTTCGACCCTGCTGGGATATTGCAGAAATACCTTGACAGAATGTCTGATTGGTGTAATGAATGCCTGTTCTCTTTAAATGTGGATAAATGTAATATAATACCAATAGCAAAGACAAGGAACCTATACTAACTTGTTACATGATTTGTGGTGGACATGTTGAGCACATCACATCATATATACGTACTGGACGATAATACTAAGGAGTGATCTGAACTGGGACGATTGTCGCGTCCCAGCACAGGCCCCGTCGCCAGCTTTGGGCAAAGCTGTGGCCTGTATGGTGCAATCAGGACGTTGTCGACAACGTGGCTGAGGTCTACTAAGTTACCTTTCGTGGAGTGATGCTTAGCACAGGTGATTTTGGAGCGGAGAGGAGAAGCTGGCTTTTTAGGGTGTAAATAATGTTGCAAACACTTAAGTATACAACTTAAAAGCAATTTATTTCCCAGTAGTTCAATCTTATTCAGAGAGGTGTCTTACAGTGGTTTCATATCTTTGTACATCAACAATTACACTCTACCGCTCTATATGTTGGCCCTTTCCAGCAACTTCTGGTTCCTGAGTTCTACCTTTCGCTATCAGAGGTAAGCGCTTTGCTAGAAACTCGTTCCGACCATACACAGTCAAATACTCTAACCGCAATAGGAGACAATTGTGAGACAGTGCTCGTTTCTCTGTATACTCTGACATACAGAAAATACTAATAACCATTCGTTGCGACTCATGCAGTTAGATACCTTATTCACATTAGGAGACACGTGCAAGACTGCGCTTGTTGCTCTGTATGTTCTGATACACAGAAAATAACATTATTTGTGAGCGACTCACGCCATCATTCACAATAGAAGACATGTGCGAGACAGTGATAGTTTGCTCCTATATTTTGAGACACGGAAAATATCAACTATTGCTAGTCACTGCTACTGGAGACAAACTCTACAGAGCTTGTTCCTTATTAACAGGCAGAAAACTCGAGATACGAGGGGCGGTCAAGAAGTAATACGACGCACTTTTTTTTCTCGGCCTACTTCCGTTCAAAAATGCGGGATTTGTTGTGGGACATCAAGTGGAATATTCCCGCTTCAGCCTCCATTCATGAAGTTCCGGTGGCGCTATACATAGGCTTCCGAATGGCGTCTGTGACGGAGGTGCAGAGAGCTGTCATTGAGTTTCTTTTGGTGGAAAACCAGAGCATCGAAGATATTCATAGGCGCTTGCAGAATGTCTACGGAGACCTGGCAGTGAACAAAAGCACGGTGAGTCGTTCGGCGATGCGTCGGTCAACAGCGCAACAAGTCGCGCAAACTGTCCGATCTCCCGTGTGCCGACCCACCGCACGTGCAGCCACTTGCATCTGTCTGGCCGAATGAACAACGATGGACGCACTTCGTGGGAAGCGGTACGTGGATGACTGGCAGGCGGTTGCTGCAGCAAGACGTTGGCTCCGACGTCGACCAGTAGAGAGGTGCCGTGTAGACATCCAGGCCGCCTTAGTGAGGTGGTGTAAGGCCGTGCGTTGAACGGAGGTTATGTTGAAAAATAGAGTTTGTAGCCCAAAGAGTGAGGAATAATATGGCGTACTGAAATCGTGAATGAAACTAACATGTTTTCAGAAAAAAAGTGTTGCATTACTTACTGAGAGACCCAAATAACTGTTGCCAAATACTTGTCGGAAACTCAGTTCTTCTCCGTCGAATTTATACAGACTTCCTCTAGTTTTTTTACTGCACCAGTGTCAAAGTGTGACTCTATACGACCGCTCCCGATGACTCGGCTGCTGTACCAGCTTCTTCCTGGTAATCACTCTTCGTGGCACTGATAGTGACTGGGACTGCTTTGCTCGTGGGTGAGTTTCTCTAGCAACATTGGTTTTCCACATGTTACCGAAGGTGTTTCTGATTTTTGGAGACGTCCAGTCTCGGTTGAAAATGTTCTCAAACACGGCAGCCTCGCCATTACTTCCGTGTTCGCCTCTACCTCCTGGCTGCGGTTTTTTGCTATTGCATACAGGTGTGTCATCACCCCAGCGATGATCGTGACTGTGGCACATCACTTTCGTTTCTGTGTGTTGACAGATACGCTTGCTCTGCTTTCCACCGGCCGCATGCTACACACGTCACGCGTCTCCTTACATTACTAGAATTTGACAGCCATGACACTTCTTACATTAATAACATTTCATAACTATGACGTGATCGTGTAAAAGGCGAATAAAAACAGTTTTGTTGGAAGGGCCCTGGGAAAATATGAGAAAATGCAGTGCATCTGTAAACAAGGTCATATACAGAACTGTAGTGCGACCAACTCTAGAATTTTGTTTCAATGTTTGGAGTGGGAACGACAAGAGACATCAGTAGAATTCAGAAACACGCTGCCGGCCGCTGTGGCCGAGCGGTTCTAGGCGCTACAGTCTTGAACCACGCGACCGCTACGGTCGCAGGTTCGAATCCTGCCTCGGGCATGGATGTGTGTGATGTCCTTAGGTTAGTTAGGTGTGTGGATAGGTAGTTCTAAGTCTAGGGAACTGATGACCTCAGATGTTAAGTCCCATAGTGCTTAGAGCCGTTTACCCTATTTGAAGAAACACGCTGTTACGATTGTTACAGGTTGGTGTTGGCCATACAAAAGTGTAACAGAAATTCGCCAGTGTGAATCCTTGGAAGAAAGGTAGCGTAGATGAAGCGAAACTCTGTCGGGTAAATTTAGAGAACCTGCGTTCGAAGAATCCTGTGCGGCTATTGCGCTGCCGACACCTTATATCACGGGTAGGGATCATGATGAGAAGACACGAGAGATTAGGGCACTCATTTTTCCTTTGTTCAGTACGCAAATGTGGTAGGACAGAATGCTGATAATACTGCTATGCTGTACCTTCCGCCGTGCGCTGTGCAGAGGCTTGTGGCGAATACATGGTGGACCGGAACTCCACCGACAGAGGTTGTTCAGCGACAAGGTATGAGGTACTCACGGTTTCTGGCAGCTTGTTGCAGAATTATTGCAATTCGTTTGGTTTCTTGCCCACATTAGCTTTATATTTGTAGTGCACTGAAATTAGTGCACAACAGTGCGGACGTCGAAGGTACCGTTGTTCTTCTTGTTTCCATCCTCTCACGGTAGCTGTTGTTGACGACACTAGTACCCATTTTACTCTTCGTCTTCAAGCACTCCTCTGTCTCGTGCTCGTTTTTTTTTCCGGCGGTGTTGGTTTTACGTTAACTGTGATACACAGCTGTGTGGATAGGTTTTCTGACGAGTGTTCACTGAATGAAATGGAAGAGCGGCACAACAACGCTATGCCGAGCTGTTCCCGCAGCAGTAGCAACCACGTCACAGTTGTTGCATTACTCTGTGATGTATGGTGTACCTTTCGGTTATAGCCTATTAAAGACTTCTTCCCTGTTGTGAAGGTATTTTTACAGAAACAAGGACGATTGCTGTAACAAACCAAATAAATCGTAATTCGTTATTAGTCTGTAACGAGCCACTGGAGACCGGGCGACCCTATACGCCGGCCTAAGTGGCCGAGCGGTTCTAGGGGCTACAGTCTGGAACCGCGCGACCACTATGGTCGCAGGTTCGAATCCTGCCTCGGGCATGGATGTGTGTGATGTCCTTAGGTTAGTTAGGTTTAAGTAGTTCTAAGTTCTAGGGAACTGATGACCTCAGAAGTTAAGTCCCATAGTGCTCAGAGCCATTTGAACCATTTTGAACCCTACATCAAAATACTCAGAGGGCTGCCTGAACAACCTCTGAAAGTTTGTCGGTGGTTTTCTGGTTAACGCTGTACATGTACATCAACAATGTTGACCTGCCAGAAGAGAGTAGTTACAGCACGCAGTCATTGTCGATGGGACGAAGTAAGGCGGTGGTTACACCAGTGGTTACAGCAATGGACTCGCATTCGAGAGGGCAGAGGTTCAGATCCCTGTCTGGTCATCCAGATTTAGGTTTTCTATTGTTTCCCTAAATCACTTAAGGCAAACGTTGGGACGATTCCCATGAGAAGGATGCAACCTGTTTACTTCCAAAAACCGCCTACATGCGCTCACCGATTGGCTCCCGTTCGTCTCGAACGCCTACGCCTTACCTTCCGTCAGTGCTAAAATGATTTTGCTGTTCTCAAAGAGTCCATTCGTGACAGATGAACGCCCAAATTAGCTCTGTCAGATATCGTGATGCAAGGTGTCATTGGAAAGGGCAAGGTGGGGGGGGGGGGGGGGGGGCTGCTCCTGGTAGCAATTGTATGGACGACTATAGTAATATGACGCCAGTGCAGTATCACAGACAAATGTGCCATAACTTTATGTACTGAGGGAGGTGACTTGGTGGTTTGGACACTGGACTCGCATTTAAATTCGCAGCCCGCCATCCAGACATAGGTGATCGTGATTTCCCTAAACCACTTCAAGCGAAAGCTGGGACGGTTCTTTTGAAAGGGCCCGGCCGATTTATTTACCCATCCTTAAAACATTTCGAGCTTGTGCTCGACCTCAGTGTTGACTTGAAACTTAGGTTTGCTCACAAGAAATTTTCGCCAAATGAGAATGTGAGATGAGTATTTTGCAGAGTTTTACAGAACCTATTTTTCCTATGGGATAAAAAAAACTGGAGGATCGCTGGACCAATTGTATATCCCTCAAAGGAGACTATGTCGAGAAGTAAGGTGAGTTGTTTGCAAAACAAACATTTTTTCTTGCTATTTTACCAGACTTACCAAATCACACTCGAACATGAAAAGTCGATACCGTAACAAAGATGATAAAGACAGAGAATTCATCAAACTAGTGAATGAAACAATGGTCACTATAAAGCCCTATTTATTACATGTCCTTATAGACTCCACGTTAAACACAAACAACAAAGAAGATTGACATTCATGAAGTATCAATACAGATTACAATCGAATTAAATTGCCAACACCCTGACAAAGGCCAAATAAGGGATCTGGAATGAGAAAGATTGAACCAGCGCATTTAGGGAAGCAGATAAGTCTGCGGAAGCCAAACAATAATTGCCGATTATTAATCTAGAAGAAAGAAAAGAACAACAGAGGGAATCATGCATGCACCTACTGCGTTGAATGGACATATGTAGAGCCTGCAATTGCTAATAAGAGTAATTGAAATAAAAATGTGGAGGTCCTAACATGGATCTGAAGCTTTCACATACATACTACAGCTCGGCCTGTGAACGCTGCTGTTTCTCACTGTACTTACGAGCTACCGGTGCCTGCCTGTTGTGATGGCTACAAGACTAAGTCATCTGTCCTGCATCGAAGGCTGCTCTCCTTCAGAGCCCAGAGTCGAAGTCCATCTCCTGCACAAAGTGCCCCCTGTCGAGTCTCGGATGGAAGAGTTCTACTGGGCACTCCCAGAAAGAAGTGAATTTTTACTCTTACTTTGCGAGTGTGAGCCTTGTGCATGAAAATTATCGCCAATGACAGTGGTTCTTCTAAGTGCCAACCCATCAGATACGTTCTAGCAAGGCAGCAGTGTCCCTCCCATGCTCAGTTTTAATATGATTAATCAACAGTGGGGATTTTTAGCGCTGCAGCTCAGAAACAAGCAGCATTTGACTCCCACAGTCTGTACTGTTCCTTGTTCCAGCCAATGAGGCTTCCCCCAGATACGCAAAGGCGAGCTCCATTCTCCCACTCCAGAATTTATTTATGTTAACCAGTGGTGGCTGCTCTTACAGTTTCTTAGCAAAAACCAACAACCTCCATTACGTTGGCCAGCCCGATGGCTGATGGTGCCACAGTGCCAAACACAAAGTTGCAGAACGGCCTGTTTTCATTCCACCTCTTAGATCTTATCTCTAAACTGTCCCTTGCCCAGCATTTCCCAGAATGCACGGATCCCGCAGAGCTTAGTTCTTTAAACCTCTGCACACCCTATTGCTGTTAGCTTACGGGAAAAATTCATGATTCAGGCCTGGCGCCGGTGGACGCGCCATTTTAAAAACAGTCTTTTATTACTCATTGCCTCTCGTCACTTAGGACGCAAGTACTATTGTCATCCGGCGGGTCTCTGCTGACACACAATACGCCGGGCCTAGCAGCTTCCTACGTGGCGTCTAGTCTCCCTCGGCGGTCGTGGGACATGCACTTCGAAAAGGAACCGTAGCCCCTCGGGACTAATGGCTCGACAGTGGCACTCCCGTCTCTGCTCTGCGAAGCTTCACTCGATTCAATAGGACTCTGAACTACTCATTTAAGTAATCATCCAGAAAACTAAATTAATGTGGAATTCTAGTGGTTAAATACGGCAATTTTGGCGCTAACCTTATCAGTACTCGTACTTCCGTCTCTCGACAAAAATTAATTAAGATTATCTGGTTTTATCAATTTAATGGAGTCTGATTATGATGCATGGCAGTTTTGATAAAAATGGTAGGGTACTATAAGTCCTGGAGAGACTACTTTGTTTTGGGATCGTAATTGACCTCGAACAGGTATTTTGCATTTATGGCGATCGTGTTATATTAAATGAGCTTACAATGTAAGAGTTGACTTACTACCAAATCATTGCCCAATACAGCATTTCATAAATGAGTCGTGTCGCACTCTCTGTCGTAGAACTGATTACAAACACTCGTTACAAACGAAATCGTGCAAGTGAGGGAAGGAAAGGTTCAAAGCTCTGTCGATGACAAGGCGTTGCAAACGAAACATCCCGACATTTTGCGATTTAGGGAAATCGTAGAAAACCTACATCTGGTTGGCTGCACGGGGATTTGAACCACTGTTTTCTCGAATGCGAGTCCAGTGCTTTACCGCAGTGCCACCTGAATCGGTGTCACGATTGAGTGGAGTCAAGATAAATCCTGAAGGTTTGTCGCTTCATCGACAAATGACGTTGATCAGAGCTAACGTTGGGAATTCAATCATAGCCTTTCTACAAGGTAACATCCTTGTTGGGGACACCATATTCATAATTTTAGGCTCTTTGTTACCTAAATAAACTGTCCAGTCTCAGTAATGTGGCCTCCGCCTATGTTGGACGTCAGCATGCAATAATCACTCACAGACGGCAGGTGGCAGCAATAGCCGAAACGGCCAAGTTCGTTAAAGTAAACCGTGCACAGCAAAATGGCACTATTGCAAACCGGCGCCGAGACAACTGTGATGCTGCGCTGCAGAATATATTGGGGCATCAAGGATTGCCCAGTATGAGAATAGAAGTTCAAGCCATGTGGCTACGCCTTCAATAATAAAAATTGACATTAAAACAATAGCTTTTTGGTTTTCATATTTTTTTCTGCTTTTACATGATTTAAAAATACATTAGCTGTGTGGTAAATTTTTTATATTTTTTTATTTTTTCTTTTTTTCTTCTTTTTATTTTATTTTTTATTTCTCTCTCTCTCTCTCTTTTTCATTCGCTCACACATTCACACAATATATACATTGTACTCACACATACATATTACAGTTAACACATTCTCACACTCATTCATTCACCTTTTGATAAAATAATAATAATAAATAAATAAATGATAAATACAATAAAATAAGATTAAAATATAATTAAAATAAAATAAATTTTAAGATTAAAATAAAATTAAAATTAAAAGTAAAATCATTAAAATTGTTAAAATTATTAAAATTATATAAAAATATATTTCTCTCTCTCTCTCTCTCTTTTTTTTCATTCGCTCACACATTCACACAATATATACATTGTACTCACACATACATATTACAGTTAACACATTCTCACACTCATTCATTCACCTTTTGATAAAATAATAATAATAAATAAATAAATGATAAATACAATAAAATAAGATTAAAATATAATTAAAATAAAATAAATTTTAAGATTAAAATAAAATTAAAATTAAAAGTAAAATCATTAAAATTGTTAAAATTATTAAAATTATATAAAAATATATACACAAGATGTGTAGTCTTGTTATTCGCGTAGGTCATTGGGCCATCTGGTGGAGGCCAGGTAGTGCACCCTGTGTCCAAGTTGTCGTACAAGTTCGTTATCTGACTGTTTTCATAGAAGGTTTTTGCAGTGGTTCTGAATCGGTCTTTCAAATAGGGTACCCCTGCGAGTTGGTGAAGTTCATTCGTTGGGAACCGGTATGGCAGATGGAGTGCTCTTTTCAGAGCACGATTCTGAATTCTTTGTAGCCGTTGTATGTGGGTTGGAGCAGCATTGCTCCACACGACAGCAGCGTAGTCTAAGATTGGTCGCACCAGTGTAAGGTACAATATCAACCCCAGTCTTGATGGTAGTGTTGACGCTGGATTTAATAATGGGTAGAGCTGTACCATTTTTCTCTTGGCTTTCTCTCGAATATCTTCTATATGAGTTTGCCATGTCAATCGCCTATCAAGGGTCACACCCAAGTATTTTGCTGTTTTTGACCACGAGACTGTGGTGCCCCTTATCTCAATGGGCTGGATGTTAGGTGGAAGTGGTCTTATACAAATTGCTATTGCCTGTGTCTTTGTGGCTTTGAAAGACAGTCGCCATTTCGTTGCCCAATCACTCAGCTTATTACATGCTTGTTGCTGTCTTGCCTGGAGGTGTGCAGCATTCATACTTCGGGAGTCAATGGCTGTATCATCGGCGTATAAAGATAGGTGTGTTCTGGCCGTCGATGGTATGTCGGATGTATACAAGATGTATAACAGTGGTCCCGGAACACTGCCCTGAGGTACTCCTGCTTTGATTGGTCTGGTGGACGATATACCATCTTGAGTGCGGACATGAAATGTCCGGTTTTCTAGATAACTCTTCAGGAGTGTTGCGTGTGACACGGGGACCCCTATATCTAGGAGTCTATACAGGAGTCCCTCGTGCCACACGCAATCAAAGGCACGAGAAACATTCAGAAATACAGCCCCGAAGAATTCTTTCCTTTCCATGGCGCTGAATGCTTCCTCAACGAGGCGTAGTAGCTGCTGGGTGGTGGAAAGGCTTCGGCGAAAGCCGACTGGACGTCTGGTATCAGATGCTCTGCTTCCACATGCTGTTGAAGTCTCTTTATGCATAAACGTTCAAAAAGTTTCGATATGACAGGTAACTGTGATGCACCGTGGGCCATTGAAGAAAGGAATGAACGACGACTACGTAGATGTGTATGGATGAACGGGCACGTACCTATTGAGCGATTGACTACCCGGATGAACCGAGGGGCTACCAACAGTGTCTCCTCGACGACAGTTCAGAGAACATAAGGGCCTCGGAAGCAGGTGGCTGGTTCGTGCACCCGTGCTGACGGCTGTTCATCGGCGACGAAGGCTGGAATTTTGCCCCTGATGCCGCAACTGGATGTCCACTGAATGGCGGACAGTGCCCTTTTCAGATAATTCACATTTTATGCCCCATCGTTGGCGTCTAAGGCGTGAAACGTCTGAAAGCAAACACTTTGCAACCAAAAGGGAGCGTTATGATGTGGGGAGTGTTTTCGTAGCATTCCCTGAGTAGTATCGTCATTCTGGAAGGTCCAGTGTCTAATAACCCTACCACAACAAAGGTCAAAAATTAATTATGATTGTAGTGTTGCTCACGCTGCCAAATATTGCATTTTCGGGCAACAACAAAGTTATATTATGTGGCAGGTGTCATTAGAGCACAGTTAATAAAGTCATTTCTTGAAATAATGGATAAACTAGGCACTCATCTTTTCGTGTTTCCCACGATGGTCTCGTTGCGAACTCCTGGCTCAATCGTCGGAAATCTAGGTAGTGATGATTCCAAGCTCGGATGCAAAGAGGCCTTGGTGTTATTCTGCGATATTCAAAAGTTTTATAGACGTGTTTCATAAACCGTTCTTGAAGATTAAACTTTTGCAAGTTAGGACAATGGTGATGTAAAATCAGCACTCCGAATTTAAGTTACACTTCTTTTTTATTACTTTTGTAGCAATATCACGTAACTCGTTCCAAAACATCACTTCACAATATAAAACAAACTTGAAAATATCTTCCTCACTGTTAAAGTTCACATTTCATAAACTGACTACAATTTGCGTCGTTTTAACATGACGACCAAAACTTGACTCTCTAATAACCGCTTACGGGCCCAAAAATCAGAGTTACAAGTACGTCAAAAATCATAGTGACAAAAGAAAGAATACACAAGAATAATATCATTGCAATATATACATATCGATGTATCGAAGTACCTCTACATTAATGAAATCAAATCTGAATGTTGTCACAGAAATATGTTAACTATTTTACAGAAACACAGTAGAATATTGCTGGTATTGAGAGGTTGAGGTGAGGTGCCGTAATGGTTACGTAATTCAAGTACCATTACAAGTGGAAGAACACAAATATGCATCTATCCTCAGGGACTATGTCCAGCTCTACAAGCAGCTTTTATTCCTCGGCACAATGTCATCTACCAATAAGACAATACAATGTGTCACACAGATCACAGTGTACATGTGTGGTTCGAAGATCAAGTAGCCATTAAACTCCCCGAATTTAAACTCCATCTAGAATCTGTAGGACCACCTCGATCGGGCTGTTCGCACCTCAACCGAGCAACCTAGCGCAGTGGCCACTGCGCTGTAGTAGACAAGGCTCCACATCGCTGTCGATGCCTTCCAGAACAACGCAGACACTCTTCCTGCACGACTCGTTGTGGTCTGCGCTGCAAAAGGTGGTTGTTGAGGCTTTTAACAGGTGGTCACATTAAAGTGACTGGACAGAGTAGTTTAGTAGAGTATGAGAACGCAAAGTTTGGATTCACGAGCGTGAACACCGGAGCTGCATGCGTTGTGAAAACTGGCCTGGTAGGCGGAGACTGCCTCAGACAGTGACCAGAGAGACCCACCATATGGAGAACCAGATAGGGAAGTCCAAGTCGCGGTGTGCCAGCAACAGAGTTCCAATGGTGAACGACAGAAAAAATCAGGACTATGGCCACGTCGATGTAACAGGCCAGACATGGCACGTACCGATTAGCTTCATGAAGAACGTACCGACTACAGTGCGCCGTTCTGCCAACTTTACGTTCTGGTCTCTGGCAGGTAGTGCCGCTACTGCAGCCGCCTTTTGCGCTCCTTGTGGCAGAGGCATCAATCCTAGCTCACTGTAGCTCGCAGACGTTTTCAGTATCGACTGTACCACGCGGTGGCGGTACAAGAAATACTACCTCATCTCTAACACTAATTCATCTTTGACAAATCACGGTGGAATTAACGAAACTACGATTCATACAATCACATACAATTCATACAATACAGTCCTTAAGAACAGGAAATACGCAGCCCTTCCCGTAAAACCATACATTACGCGGAAAGTGATTGGAAACTGGGTAGCCAACTTACCGACCAATAGTTTTTTCTTCCCCTCAATTCTTTCTTTGTTTACGTACATGGTCCCTGTAGCATATGTCCCGTGCTAACCTAGTTCTCACGGTGGCACCCCTCGGATTTATGTGTTCAGTTCCTGCTGTTCAGTTCGGAATGTTTTTGCAGCAACATGTCGCTAGCGATGCTCACTCGTCTCTTATAAGTTTCAGGGTCGTATGACAGTTTACTTCAATGTTCGGGGACCCCAGCCACCGAGGAATGGTTTTCATTCAGTGTTGATTTTTCGCCCATGTTATTCCACGAGTCATACAAGCCGAAGTCGCTTGAAGTCTCGAACACACTTGCCGACACCGTTTCTCTGTTGAAACTGAGTAGTCACTCATTTTGCCTGAAGAAAGTATGGCCATAACACAAGCGAAACCGTAATACGTCGCTGCCGTACTGGATACTAACCCACTTCCCTGCAGCAATGGTGGCGCAGTGGTTAGCAGTCTGGACTCGTATTCGGGACGACGGTTCAATCCCGCGTCCGGCCATCCCGATTTAGGTTTTCCGTGATTTCCCTGAAGTCGCTCCAGGCAAATGCCAGGATGGTTCCTTTGAAAGGGCACGGCCGACTTCCTTCCCTATCCTTCCCTAATCCGATGAGACCGATGATCTCGCAGTTTGGTCTCTTCCATCAAAAACCCCAACCAAACCCTGCAGCAATAAGCGACTGTCACAGTAGACGAAGGAACTGTTTTAATGCGCACAAAGAAACTGCATTCCAGAAATGCGCTGTTTCCACTTCTAAGATAACCAGACGCATGTGATTTATCCTTTACTTCGTATCTAGCGACTATCACCCACGTTTTACGCCCCTGTGATACGCATTAGACTAACAATGGACAACAAATACTGCGTTACGGAGAGGCTTCAGTCCCTGTCCGTAATTTGTGATCCCTTGATGCCTCAGAACATGTCCTACCAACCGATCTCTTCTTCTAGTCAAGTTGTGCCACAAACTCCTCTTCTCCCCGATCCTATTCAGTACCTCCTCATTAGTTATGTGATCTACCCATCTAATCTTCAGCATTCTTCTGTAGCACCACATTTCGAAAGCTTCTATTCTCTTCTTGTCCAAACTAGTTATCGTCCATGTTTCACTTCCATACATGACTACACTCCATACAAATACTTTCAGAAACAACTTCCTGACACTTAAATCTATACTCGATGTTAACAAATTTCTCTTCTTCAGAAACGCTTTCCTTGCCATTGCCAGTCTACATTTTATATCCTCTCTACTTCGACCATCATCAGTTATTTTGCTCCGCAAGTAGCAAAACTCCTTTACAACTTTAAGTGTCTCATTTCCTATTCTAATTCCCTCAGCAACACCCGACTTAATTCGACTACATTCCATTATCCTCGTTTTGCTTTTGTTGATGATCATCTTATATCCTCCTTTCAAGACACTGTCCATTCCGTTCAACTGCTCTTCCAAGTCCTTTGCTGTCTCTGACAGAATTACAATGTCATCGGCGAACCTCAAAGTTTTTATTTCTTCTCCATGGATTTTAATACCTACTCCGAATTTTTCTTTTGTTTCCTTTACTGCTTGCTCAATATACAGATTGTACAACATCGGGGAGAGGCTACAACCCTGTCTCACTCCCTTCCCAACCACTGCTTCCCTTTGATGTCCCTTGACTCTTATAACTGCCATCTGGTTTCTGTACAAATTGTAAATAACCTTTCGCTCCCTGTATTTTACCCCTGCCACCTTCAGAATTTGAAAGAGAGTATTCCAGTCAACATTGTCAAAAGCTTTCTCTAAGTCTACAAATGCTAGAAACGTAGGTTTGCCGTTTCTTAATCTATCTTCTAAGATAAGTCGTAGGGTCACTATTGCCTCACGTGTTCCCATATTTCTACAGAATCCAAACTGATCTTCCCCAAGGTCGGCTTCTACCAGTTTTTCCATTCGTCTGTAAAGAATTCGCGTTAGTATTTTGCAGCCGTGACTTATTAAACTGATAGTTCGGTAATTTTCACATCTGTCAACGTCTGCTTTCTTTGGGATTGGAATTATTATATTCTTCTTGAAGTCTGAGGGTATTTCGCCTGTCTCATACATTTTGCTCACCAGATGGTAGAGTTTTGTCAGGACTGGCTCTCCCAAGGCTGTCAGTAGTTCTAATGGAATGTTGTCTACTTCCGGGGCCTTGTTTCGACTTAGGTCTTTCAGTGCTCTATCAAACTCTTCACGCAGTATCATACACTCCTGGAAATTGAAATAAGAACACCGTGAATTCATTGTCCCAGGAAGGGGAAACTTTATTGACACATTCCTGGGGTCAGATACATCACATGATCACACTGACAGAACCACAGGCACATAGACACAGGCAACAGAGCATGCACAATGGCGGCACTAGTACAGTGTATATCCACCTTTCGCAGCAATGCAGGCTGCTATTCTCCCATGGAGACGATCGTAGAGATGCTGGATGTAGTCCTGTGGAACGGCTTGCCATGCCATTTCCACCTGGCGCCTCAGTTGGACCAGCGTTCGTGCTGGACGTGCAGACCGCGTGAGACGACGCTTCATCCAGTCCCAAACATGCTCAATGGGGGACAGATCCGGAGATCTTGCTGGCCAGGGTAGTTGACTTACACCTTCTAGAGCACGTTGGGTGGCACGGGATACATGCGGACGTGCATTGTCCTGTTGGAACAGCAAGTTCCCTTGCCGGTCTAGGAATGGTAGAACGATGGGTTCGATGACGGTTTGGATGTACCGTGCACTATTCAGTGTCCCCACGACGATCACCAGTGGTGTACGGCCAGTGTAGGAGATCGCTCCCCACACCATGATGCCGGGTGTTGGCCCTGTGTGCCTCGGTCGTATGCAGTCCTGATTGTGGCGCTCACCCGCACGGCGCCAAACACGCATACGACCATCATTGGCACCAAGGCAGAAGCGACTCTCATCGCTGAAGACGACACGTCTCCATTCGTCCCTCCATTCACGCCTGTCGCGACACCACTGGAGGCGGGCTGCACGATGTTGGGGCGTGAGCGGAAGACGGCCTAACGGTGTGCGGGACCGTAGCCCAGCTTCATGGAGACGGTTGCGAATGGTCCTCGCCGATACCCCAGGAGCAACAGTGTCCCTAGTTTGCTGGGAAGTGGCGGTGCGGTCCCCTACGGCACTGCGTAGGATCCTACGGTCTTGGCGTGCATCCGTGCGTCGCTGCGGTCCGGTCCCAGGTCGACGGGCACGTGCACCTTCCGCCGACCACTGGCGACAACATCGATGTACTGTGGAGACCTCACGCCCCACGTGTTGAGCAATTCGGCGGTACGTCCACCCGGCCTCCCGCATGCCCACTATACGCCCTCGCTCAAAGTCCGTCAACTGCACATACGGTTCACGTCCACGCTGTCGCGGCATGCTACCAGTGTTAAAGACTGCGATGGAGCTCCGTATGCCACGGCAAACTGGCTGACACTGACGGCGGCGGTGCACAAATGCTGCGCAGCTAGCGCCATTCGACGGCCAACACCGCGGTTCCTGGTGTGTCCGCTGTGCCGTGCGTGTGATCATTGCTTGTACAGCCCTCTCGCAGTGTCCGGAGCAAGTATGGTGGGTCTGACACACCGGTGTCAATGTGTTCTTTTTTCCATTTCCAGGAGTGTATCTCCCATTTGATCTTCATCTACATCCTCTTCCATTTCTATAACATTGCCCTCAAGTACATCGCCCTTGTATACTCCTTCCACCTTTCTGCTTTCCCTTCTTTGCTTAGAACTGGGTTTCCATCTGAGCTCTTGATATTCATACAAGTCGTTCTCTTATCTCCAAAGGTCTCTTTAATTTTCCTGTAGGCAAAGTCTATCTTACCCTTAGTGAAATAAGCCTCTACATCCTTACATTTGTCCTCTAGCCATACCTGCTTAGCCATTTTGCACTTCCTGTCGATCTCATTTTTGAGACGTTTGTATTCCCTTTTGCTTGCTTCATTTAACTGCGTTTTTATATTTTCTCCTTTCATCAATTAAATTCAATATTTCTACTGTTACACAAGGATTTCTACTAGCCCTCGTCTTTTTCCCTACTTGATCCTCTGCTGCCTTCACTACTTCATCCCTCAAAGCTACCCATTCTTCTTCTACTGTAATTCTTTCCCCCCTTCTTGTCAATTGTTCCCTTATGCTCTCCCTGAAACTCTGTACAACCTCTGGTTTAGTTAGTTTATCCAGGTCCCATCTCCTTAAATTCCCACCTTTTTGCAGTTTCTTCAGTTTCTTCATTAATGTTCCGAAGCAGAGCACTGCCAGAGGTGGCAACTGTGGGGAGATAATGCAGTGGAATGGCTGTTTCATTCGTCATATGTGTAAGGAGCCGAACTACAGATGTGACATAGGGGTGAAAAGAGCACGATTGTCTTCGGGCATACTGTCTTTCCGATTTTCTGTTAATACCAACCATACCGTTCTACAAGGAATTCGAGAGAATGGCGGCCCAAAATACTTTATATGGATTCAACTTCTTGTCTACAATCTAGCAAATGTTTCCAGACAGTCTTTCGAACGGCGGTGGAGATCACGCTGTTAAGAAACTTGCTAACAGACTGAAACCGAAACAGCCCTTCTGAAGACAGCTCCATCCTGTGGCTAGGTGCTCCTCCATCATATCCTTTCTCTCAGCAGTGCTCTTCCAGCAAGGAAGCTTCTGCGAAACTTGTAAAGTACCAGTACTGTCAGTGTCTTGCCTGGAAGAATTCTGTAAGAGCATTACCCACGAATGGTAAGAGTGCGGGGCCGACCCAAATATGATTTAATCTGTCAAGACGTTTGAATCAGGTGTTACAGCTTGCCCCTCGTTTTAAAGGAGACCGTAAACGTTACCCGGATTTTCTCACGAATTGAAAATATGCATGTCAACAGGCCTCGGTTACGACAGTGATTGTCCGACTTAGGAGACACTCAGGAACAAATAGAGAGCTTCATTGATTTGAACAGCAGTCTAATGTTCCTGGACCGCTTAGGACAATGGCGTTCCGTTCCCGATAGCAGTTTTTTCCATCTTTCTCAAAAACAACGGAATATATTTTGCGCAGGCCATTCCCCACAGATTGTATGTATTTGATGAACGGTATCTTTCAGCCGCCAAGCCCAATTGATACATAATTCTTTATTTACAACGGTTTTGCTCTTCAGATCACCTTCATGTATCATAAAGTTATTTACAACAGCCTACATGACAACATTATTACTCTGGCGTCAAATAATATAAAAGCCATCCTGCCCCACTGCCGTCAATAGTAAAATAAAACTTCCTGGCAGATTAAAACTGTGCGCCAGACCAGGACATAACCTGGGCCCTCTGCTTTTCGCTGACAACTGCTCTCTCTCTCTCTCTCTCTACCAACTGAGCTACTCAAACACTA
Source organism: Schistocerca piceifrons (assembly GCF_021461385.2). NCBI lineage: Eukaryota > Metazoa > Arthropoda > Insecta > Orthoptera > Acrididae > Schistocerca > Schistocerca piceifrons. The sequence goes on from NC_060139.1 coordinate 754,239,601, forward strand.
CTCATGACCCGGCACATGGTTTTATCCGCCAGGAAGTTTCGTACCAGTGCATACTCCACTGCAGAGTGAAATTTCATTCTGGAATCGTAAAAAAGGTTATATAGTCAATAGCAAACTGTACTACCATAGTTCATCAGTCTTCGTCTACTGTTATAATTAGGTCTGATTTTTACGGTAGAGGCACTCTACACACTGACAACAGCACAGCTGATTTCGGTTTATTGATTAAACTGATAAAAAAAGTAACGGTGTAGTCGTCCGTTTCTCCACACGAAAATGTTTATTTGACGAAAAAGTGGCCCACGCGGGATTAACTGAGCGGTCTAAGGCGCTGCAGTCATGGACTGTGCGGTTGGTCCCGGTGGAGGTTCGAGTCCTCCCTCGGGCATGGATGTGTGTGTTTGTCCTTAGGATAATTTAGGTTAAGTAGTGTGGAAGCTTAGGGACTGATGACCTTAGCAGTTAAGTCCCATAAGATTTCACACACACACACGAAAAAGTAAAAATGTTGCCATTTAGACTGCTATAAATAACGTACCTGAAGATGATCTGAAAATCGAAACCGGTAGTAATTAAAGACTTATTTGTCAGTAGGACTTGTCGGTTGGAATACGACGGTTTTTAAACCACGGAAGAATGCCAATTTTTGTCTTCCTCAGCCCTGGTCGGACTGTGGGCGTCAGTGTGAGGCCTACTTTTTCGGTCTCTTTAGGAGGCGAGCACCCTTGTTTCTTTTGTGCCGTTCCGCGATCGCCCTCGCTGAGTCACACGCCCCAGGATTTCCCGTGCTTGGCGACCTGCCGCGGTAGTGCCTACTTGACCTCATCAACAGGGTTAAGCACGCTCAACGAGCCGCCTACCCACGCTGCGTCGAGCTCAGTTGTTCGCACCAGTTCGTCTTCTGCAGAGATATAAAAATTTACTCTGTATTAAATGTTGCTCGATCAAGCACGTGGAAATAAGAAGTGCTGCTATCAAGTGAATGCAAGGAACGGGATAATGTAAAGCACTACTCCTGTGCTTGGTGTTTCTGCGACGATAGTGGTCTTTCCAGATAGAGGAGGGTAAATCTGTCAGACTGAGATACTGACTCCTTGTCCGGAAACTGAGCCCGATATGGTAACCGAAAATCAGAAAATTTTAGGTTTATACAGTGTGTCTGCTTCCAGACAAAAAAAAAAAAAAAAAAAAAAAAACGTTAAGCACCCAGGAAGGAGGAGGAAACTAAATGAAACTTAACTGGTATGTAATGTTTTGCTACAGAAGAATGCTGAAGATTAGATGGGTAGATCCCATAACTAATGAGGAGGTGTTGAACAGAATTGGGGAGAAGAGGAGTTTGTGGCACAACTTGACAAGAAAAAGGGACCGGTAGGTAGGACATGTTCTGAGGCATCAAGGGATCACACATTTAGCATTGGAGGGCAGCGTGGAGGATAAAAATCGTAGAGGGAGACCAAGAGATGAATACAATAAGCAGATTCAGAAGGATGTAGGTTGCAGTAAGTGCTGGGAGATGAAGAAGCTTGCACAGGATAGAGTAGCGTGGAGAGCTGCATCAAACCAGTCTCAGGACTGAAGGCCACAACGACAACAACAACATGTAATGTTTTTACAGTGATTACAATATCGAGTCTAAATTACAAAGAACTTGGCAGTTAGAGTCCACTTAACATTATGACGAGTCACTGATTCGGTTGGGAAAGTTGTCATAAAATCCTCTCCTGAGACAATCCGGCCCACAACGATTGTAACTGGTCTATGATATCCTGTATACTGTCACTGGGATGGATATGATGCCCGAGCTGGTTCCACACGTTTCTTCTGGGGACAGATCTGGGGTTACTGCTGGCCACAGTTCTTAGAGAGGCGTGCTATGTGTGGACAAGCACTGTCCTGTGGAAAAACAGCAGCCCGTTAATGTCACATGAGAGGTAATATAAGAAGTCACAGGATCTCTGTGATGTATCATTGTGTCGTCCATTCCCTCTGTTAAAGCATAAGGTCAAGCGCTGTCACGCCAACGGGGAACGATAGAGAAGAGATGGTTCAAATGGCTCTGAGCACTATGGGACTTAACATCTGAGGTCATCAGTCCCCTAGAACTTAGAACTACTTAAACCTAACTAACCTAAGGGCAACACACACATCCATGCCAGAGGCAGGATTCGAACCTGCGACCGTAGCGGTCCCAGACTGAAGTGCCTAGAACCGCTCGGCCACACCGGCCGGCAGAGAAGAGATGTCTGTGAGAAGATGTCAGCCAGTCGCACGCTGACCGACCCCTCTCCAGGACGACAACGTGACAGCAGCGGCCCCTGTGTGAAGAGGACGTAATCGCCGCGAGCGACTGGCAACGCCCCTGTTGAATAGCAGCTTCAAGATTAGGCATTTGTATAGCGGCGTCAGCTCTAGTTGCTTCGCTTGTACTCCCTATGTACCACCAACTTTTAACTGTTTATACTGAAGAAGATAGATTATTTTGTATGTCGCCCTTTGCTTGCGACACATCTGTGTAATTGCAAAAGTTAAGTAATGTCTCTTTTCTTTTTTGTAATAAAGCTCATTAATACGATTTGTTTGAATGTTTGTCTAGCGATCCGCGTAGGCAGGTTCCTTGGCACCACATATTTGACGACGAGCATGGAGACAAAATACCCTCGATCGAACACCAGCCGTGACCTGAAATCGCACCAGATGGCTAAACATACCATGAGGCCACGAGTAACACTGATGTGTCCCTCCAAAGCATTGGAAGGATGGAACATCTTGACTTGCTGATATTTCTCATCCGAGGTAGTGCAGAACCGTTATTCGTCATGAACACAATGCGACGCCATTCGTCAACAGTCCACGATTCCTGATCATGGCTGCACACCAAACACAGCTGTTTTGTGTTTCGGTGTTAGCAGCAGTGTACGCATAGGACAGTATTTCGCTAGTCCAGCTGCTGCTAGTCTCTGACCAATTGTGTGGTGCGACGCAGAATGTTGCTAGGAGTGCATGACTTGTTCACGGATGACAGGTGCAGATGTGCAGGGGTTAAAATGTGCTCGGTGCACAACAAAGCGACTCCTTATGATGGCTCATCGTGGTAAACAGGAACCCTGACAGTGAGTGTGGCTGCCCTCGCATTTCCATGTGGGTCCGACATCGGGCCACTGTTACATTTGAATGCCTGACAAATCTGGATACGGCATGATTCGACCATCTGTCCAAATGGAGGCCCACAATGAGGTCCCTTTCAAACTGTGTCAGGTGCTCATAACGCTGTCTCACACGAGTACACAACATCTTAACATCCGACGCTGTTCGCCCAACCAGGCCTAGTAACAACACCAAACACGAGCAACATAAATGCACTCCGGTGGCTGTCCTACATGTCTTAGAGAATTGTCAACTCTTAATTGTTTACATAACCGCCTGTGGAGTGTATGTGCACGAAGTTTCATTGACGTCCGAACATGTCTTCTGCATGGTTTCTTTCAGAGTATTCAGATGCAATAGATCCATACTTAACAACCATACACAACCGTTCGCTCGACGAAAAATCCGCACCCAAAGACCGGAAAGTTGCAAACGTCACACCAATATTCAAGAAAGAGAGTAGGAATAATCCACTAAATCACAGGCCCATATCATTAACGTCGATATGCAGCAGGATTTTAGAACATATATTGTGCTCGAACATTATGAATTACCTCGAAGAAACCGGTCTATTGACACACAGTCAATATGGATTTAGAAAACATTGTTCTTGCGAAACACAAGTAGCTCTTTGGTCACATGAAATGTTGAGTGCTATTGACAAGGGATTTCAAATTGATTCAGATAAAAAATGTTTCTAGATTTGCAGAAGGCTTTTGACACTGTATCTTACAAGTGGCTTGTAATCAAATTGCATGCTTTGGAGTATCGTCTCAATTATGTGACTGGATTCGTGATTTCTTATCGAATAGGTCAAAGTTAATAGTAATTGATGGGAAGTCATCGAGTAAAGTAGAAGTGATTTCTGCCATTCCACCTGGTAGTGCTATAGGCCCTCTTCTGTTCCTTATCTATATAACCATTTTAGGAGACAATCTGAGCAGCCATCTTGGGTTATTTGCAGATGATGCTGTCATTTATCGACTAATAAAGTCATTAGAAGATCAAAACAAGTTGCAAAACCATTTATAAAAGATATCTGTATGGTGCGAAAACTGGAAATTGACCCTAAATAACGAAAAGTGTGAGGTCATCCACAAGAGTGCTTAAAGGAATCCATTAGGCTTCGGTTACACGATAGATCAGTCAAATTTAAAGACCATAAATTCAACTAAATACCTAGGAATTACAATTACGAACAACTTAAATTGGAAGGAACATACAGAAAATTTGTGGGGAACGCTAACCAAAGACTGCGTTTTATTGGCAGGACATTTAGAAAATGTAAAACATCTACTAAGGAGATTGTCTACACTACGCTTGTCCGTCCTCTTTTAGAATACTGCTGTGCAGTGTGGAATCCTTACCAGATAGGATTGACGGAGTGCGTCGATAATGTTCAAATAAGGGCAGCAAGTTTTGTATTATCGCGAAAAAGGGGAGAGAGTGTCACTGAAATGATACAGGATTTGTGGTGGACATCATTAAAACAAAGGCGCTTTTCGTTGCGGCGGAATCTTCTCAAGAAATTGCAATCACCAACTTTCTCCTCCGACTGCGAAAATATTTTATTGACACCGATCTACATAGGAAGAAACTATCACCATGATAAAATAAGGGAAATCAGAGCTCGTACGGAAAGATATAGGTGTTCGTTCTTGCCGCGATCTATACGAGATTAGAATAATAGAAAATAGTGAAGGTGGTAGTATCAATGTAGATGCGACATGCATAACTTTTTTGTCATGCAGTATTTTTGTAATAAATGTATCCATTTGCACAAGACGCTGCATTAACGACAGTTAATCAAAATGGCACCAGCCAGTATACCTGTATGAATCATCGCAGAATGCTTGTCATACCTGTTCGAACAACTGTGGTAGTATTTGTACAGGAGATCTTCTCCAGACTCGACACACATCTTATATGTAAGACTTCTCTCATGACGCAAGAAGAAGACATCAAGGGGGTAAGATCAGGTGGACGTACTGGATGTGAAACAAGACCTCCTTCTAGGGAACATCTGGAGTGGGTATTCACGGGCAAGATGTGCAAAGTGAATGTGGGCTCCATCTTGCTAGAACCACGTACATGCGCGAAGCTCATGTGGGACACCTCTCAACATCATGAGGAGTATATGTCTCTGTAACACAATGTGCACTGGCGCAGTGAAATGATGGTAAATCCTATAAATAAATCATCGATATATCAACCCTCAAGTTTGTTGGAAATCTGTGTTGATAACTTTTCACAACTGTTGCGCGGGAATACTCAACGGCGCATACATTAGTACTGTTGTAGATTCAATGGTGGTGTGTGCTGTTGCGATGTCCTGCGTGAAACAACCGTAGTTCTTTTCGTTAGTTGTTAATTCTTTGAAGAAAGATTGCTATATATCGTTCATATACCTACCAGAAGTTGTGGTGTGTTTGGAAAAAGATGGGCCCAGTAATTGATGTTGCACTAATATCACACCACACTTCTGCTTTCACATCATGCAGAGGCTCTTCAGAAACTGAAGAGGATTTTCAGAACGTCAACCCCGATAAATCCAGTCATGCTTAATTAGTAAATAAGTCATTTCAGGTTCAGTCTCTCCACAGGTTGCAATAGCCAGCTGTGGTGCTGTCGTCAAGAGACAGTATCTCGGTCAGTCGATACACTGTCATTGCTTTGTAAGGCTTCATTTTGGATTGCGGATAGCTCTGCGAGAACATCATCTGGCACACCATCCTGACGTGCTAAATTGTGGGACGATTTTCTCAGATTTCTTTCCAAGTACGCTCCTAATCAGTTAAAACCAATACGCCACGTGCCACGCTGTCCGAGGAACGGGCCGGGACAAAATGCGATGATCGCGGTCAGCCCACGGAGGAATTGGTTCCGCAGACACCGCATTTCTTGTATGTAAAACATCCTGTATGTCTTTTTTGCGAATCCATCGTGCATCAGCGCCAGGTGTATCTTAAACGTCAGTTCAGGCAGCTTTTCACTCTCAAGCTGCCGCCAATGATAGACTGCTTTGCTCGTTTTTCTCCTTCAGTTGTATTCCCACACATATTCATAACCAGGTAACATCGTCAGAAACTTTACTACGACTCGGTCGTGAGATGCACTGTCTGATCAAGAGTATCCGGACAGCCCTATGTAGTGCAGAATTGACCACCAGATGCCACAGCAGGCGGATTCGTCGGTATAAAATGAGAAGGGGAGTATTACGTTGTCAGTAGAAAAGCAGTAGCGACAGAATAGGCCATTCAGGAGAGCTCAGTGATTTCGAACGTGGACTAGATGACACCCGAGTAACGAATCTGTCAGGGACATTTCTGTTGGTGATGTGAGGTGATCTGAAAGGGGACACGCGATGGAACGGTCACAGTCAAACGAATAGCAGGCAGGCATACACTGACGGACAAGGACAGTTGAGCACTGCGCAGGGTGGTTGTAATAATCGAGCGAAATCAACTGAAGGAATCATTTGTGAGTTCCAGCGTGCTACTAGCAGTCCAGCTAGCACAATAACTGTCAGTGGGGAGTTAAAAAGAATGACGTACTGTGATCGAGCAGCTCCTCATAAGCCACACATCTCTGTAACCGATGCTAAGCGGTGCTTGAGGTGGTGTAAAGAGCCACGTCACTGGACAGTGTGTAACACGCCCGGGAGTACTAATGGGGGTGGGGGACCCTAAACTGTTACTGTTTCTGCTTTTCTTGACCGTGCGCCCTGTCCACACCAAGTACCTGGTAATACCGCGGCGGTCGTACTGTTCTGCTCCACACTGCTGCTGGCTTGCCTGAAATTATCTATCGAAATATGCAACCGGGTTTAGGGGAGCCACTCAACGTTAAAACACAACACTGTGCTTTGTCTGGTATGAACATCTATATTCTGAGATGATATGGAAACCACACGTTGCAGTGTTCACACTCTAAATCGTAAATGTTATCCCAATTAACAATCTTGATGATTAACAGTCCAAAATATCATTCGGACGAGCGTACGCGTAACCGGCACGACGCGGGTGGTTGTTGATGATGCGGAAGCCGAATGATTGAACGAAAGTTCTTACGCTCGTCACACATACAGATATCTGGTAATCGTCCTCCTTGTCACTAGTAATGATATAACACTGTTCGTAAAGTTAATTTTTCCGTTCTCAGTTCTCACTTGTACGAGCGTGCGCATAACCGTCGCGGCGCGGCTGATTGTTGATAATGCGGAAACCCGATGATCGAACGCACGTCCTCACGCTCGCTACAAGACACTGGTACTTGACTGCACTCGTTTATGGTAACTAATTTTTACTGATTCACATCAGTTCATTCCGAGAGGCCGAACACGGCGCGGATGATCGATGCTGTGCGACACGCAACGAGAGGATACATAAATACGTTATCGACGGCACTGCTCATTTTTCCATTACTTTTTGACACACTTTCCTCTGAATCACTTCCATATTTTATCACTTTACTGTAACAGCACTTGTAGCAACACTTCAACCTGAATACTAACAATGCTTCTTACATGCAGAGCTACACACTACACAACATAACAGCACCGTGTCCCGCGCTCGACTCACTACAGACGCGGCTGCCCGCAAAGATACTCCACAACTAAGCCAGCGATATGACAATACGCTTACAAGTGGATGACTGGAAACGAGTGCACGAGGTAGAACACTAGTCTGGCTTTCTAAACGACGACCGTTCAAATTCGCTTCCGATATCCTGATTCAGATTTTCTGTGAATTTCTTGAACCACTTAAGACAAACGTTGGGCTGGTTCCTTTGAAAGCAGACGACCGATTTCCTTCCCCACCCTTCCTTATTGCGGGCTTGCACTTCGTCGAACGGACGTTAATTGCTAACATTCCTTCCACTTTTGGAGTCAAATGATTTAGAGAGATGCTGGGGTTTGAGTTTGGCGAATTTCTAGAGAACGTTAGCTACCGTCATGTGTAGTGCCAACAGTGAAGTACGGACGAGGTGGTGCTACGTTCGCGGGTGTTTCTCGTGGTTGGTCCTTATTGCGCATGAGGAAACGCTAAACGCAGAAGGATATGAAGACATTTTGCAGCACTATATACTGCAAACAGTTGAGGAACAATTCGGAGACGATTATTGGTTGTATCGGCATGGCAATGCACCCTGTCATCGAGCAGCATCTATGAGGCAACGGTTTGCGGTCAACAACATTCCCGAAACGGACTGGCTTATGCAGAGTCTCAACCGGAACCCGATGCAACTCCTTTAGGTTGAGTTAGAACGTCAACTTCGCTCCAAACCCCAGTGTACAATATCATTACCCTCTCTGGTTTCGGTTCTTGAGAAAGAACGGGCTGCCATTCATCCACAGAGATACCACACTGGAAGTGTCCGCAGCAGAGTCCAAGCCGCAATAAGGGGGAATGGTGGACTCAGGCCATATTAATGTCCTTTGACAAGTGCCTGGTTACTTTTGATCAGATGACGTATAACAACATCGATTCTAACTAGAAGGTTGATTGAGTAGACGGTCTGTAATCACTTCACTACGAGATAGTCTTGTATCACGCCTTTATAAAGGAAGCTACGAATTTATTACACCATTTAATGTGCAGTTACCTAGTTAATTAATAAGCTGGTACACCCCGGCCCATGACATAGATATATAAAATCGCTTGCAGATGAGGCAGCACTTCGTCCGAGACATGGTCATTAACAACCAGTGTTTAAAATAACGGTTATGAAATCTGCACGACTCTAGCGTATTTCCAGAAAGAAAGATATTCCTATTAACGACTGCGTCGCACAAGTCTTACTAGAAAAGGGACGTGTAACTAGCATTCGGTTTTTGAAGCATACAGTTTCTACCACCACTCATGGATTTACCTAAGGCATGTTGCCGCTGCCCGACTGCTACCTGCAAGGCAGTACGAGTAGCAATCTGTGAATTTGGAACGTGGGATCAGAATGTCGCCAGTCCCTCCAGCCGCTATTGCCAGTATTGATCCTGATGACGCCGCTGCCTCTTCATCCAAGCAGCTCCGCATCTGTGCTCGCAAAACCAAGAGGATCCCGTTCCATACCTCCCTAACTCAGGAAGGTTCCGGGAATGGAACTCTTACGCTTCTGCATTTCCGTAGCCAAATGGTTAGCGTCGCTGACTCCAGTGCTAAAGAAGCCGGGTTCGACTCCCGGTAGCTCCTCGAATTTTTCTGGGACAGGCAGGTCTGGAACGGGATTCACTCGGCTTTGTGAGGCCAGACGTTGCACTGCTTGAATAAAGAAGAAACGGCGTGGTAATGATCATGATCCTGGCAATAACGGCTGGAGGGACTGACGACATGGCGGTCGCATGTCCCACGATCATAGATCGATCCCTGTACTGCCCTGTATGTAGGCAGCAGTCGGCCAGTCGGAACGGGTCTAAGATCTAATCCGTAGGTCATGTTTACGTTTTTTACATTCACTAACACCATTTCTCTCTATTGGGACATTATTCAAATTAACAATTGCAATATTTTAAGATGAATGAAAATTGCATACTTTATATTTTACCATACTTCATTCAGATACTTCAGATAAGGATATCTAAAACAGTGGTCAAAACAGTACAAGTGGTTTGGTTATACATTTTCCATATTCAGTAGTCTTAGTATATCGTATGCTGAAAGTTACAGTCATCGACAAGCTTCCATCACTGAGTGATGAGCATCTTTCATCCTGATCTTTGAAAGCTCTCACGTACAGCGAGACGCTAGGTGGCTCTGGTTAGAGAACTCAGCAGCGTCCGGGATAGCAACAGGGCAGATTTTGAGCACCATGTTCACAATGTAAAAGTGCTATGTGGCATCTTGAGAATTATGTATATCAGTATTGAAACATCAATTAAAAGTATGCTTATTTTCTAGAGCTCTCTCTCTCTCTCTCTGTCTGTGTGTGTGTGTGTGTGTGTGTGTGTGTTTGTGTGTGTGTAGTACCTATCCTTATCCAGTCTGGCCTATGCCTCATTTACAATAAACTCGCTACGAAAGGGATGTGAAAGCCTAATTGAACATAAATTTTACGTAGTAATTCGCGTGCAGTATACACGAAAAAACTTCAGTCTATCTTTCCCTCTGATCACGAGACAGTGTTGTTAACTGTTGTACCGGACGAATTAACACTCGTCAGTACAGTGATGAGTTCCTAGCTTTACTCCTGGAGGAGACCATGTTGAAACTACAACACACAAAATATTAGATCACTTCACTACAACTTGAACAAGACGAAGTACTTAAATTTGTAACAATCCATGTCCACAGAAATATCGCGAGAATTTATTACATTAACGTATCAAATGAAACTAATGGTTCCAAAGGCAAAAAGATAGGCTACTAGTCTCTTCTCACACAGTCAATTGACCGCAAACATTTATGCAGAGTTGTATCTAACACAATTGTCGCACAGCTGGCTCGGTAGAGAGACGATTCTGTCGTCTTAGGCGATGATGAGTGCTGACCGCTCGTTCTTCGGGCGACACCACATTAATACTGCCATATTATACCTTGATAACCCTTCTTTCGTCACTATCAACTGTCCTTTAGAAACGAACCATATTTCATCTCTTTTAAAAAAGCAAACCAACTGCGACTGATCCAAAGCAGACTGCGTTGCTACTTACACCTACGAACGATTGCAACCCTTTTCTGTAGAATCTCTGCACTATCGTCCTAACCCCTAAACCCAACAAACTCACCAGAGTTGCTTCGTCCAAAGTCCACAGACACAGTTTGACTTTATCCTTACCGTTATTAATTTGAAGAACGTGCAGCAATACTTGCCGTTTCCCACGTGGCTTCCACTACTCTCTGCGAACAAATAATTTTGTAAATTGGCTAACGTTCATTACATTTCGTTAATTAATGCATATACGCCATGGCTATTTCCATGCGCCTTCGAAAAGGAAATATACGTTTCAGTATGATTTTGTCAGCTATTATAGATCAAGTCCGTGCATTGCAAGCCAATTACAGACGCTTCGCTTTCTAAACTCGCTTCAACTTCTTTAAGCCTTGCACATATTTATCAGTAGTCGCTGGTTTTCCGTTACTTTCGATATTGATTTCAACATTCCTTCTATCCCTTTCTCTCTGTAACATATCTTTTTACCGAAACAGCAACCCCTTTATCTCATTCATGAGGGTCTATCAGTGCACCTATTGTTGTGTTATCTAGAACAATTCTACTACTTGGTGTAACCAGTGACCCCTAAGATCGTTCCGTCCGAAACAAAGGCAGTAATTCTTTTTGCTAACACAGGTATACTTCAAGGATTGTCACTTGACATAGAGCGCTTTAGACCCATTATAGAAAGACAAAGAATGTGTAACTATCCAAATATAATGAAGAGATACAGTGAGTCAGGCATCTTCTGCAGCCTCGACGCCTGTGAATCGCTTATCTCAACCATGTTCATTTATGTTACTTAGTTTATGACCGACGAAACTTCGCCACTCTTTACAAATCACGGATTACTATTTTTTTGCCAGGTACTACACACGCCTTCCTCTCCTTCCGCAACAAAATTCTCACCATTCGTTGTATATTTCAAACGCCTTCGCTCTCCTAAATTTCTGTACACTAAATTATGAGTGTTTGCCCACACACTGACTACGGTACAGCCTTTCTCAAGACATTTAAAACGACTAGCAGTGACAGTGTGCCAGTACTTACCCCATTCTTAAAGCTCAGGCTTCATGCTGTCCCTAACGCATGACTTTTTACTCTGGCGAGAAGTCCCCCCCCCCCCCCCCCCCTTCCCAGTCTGTGATACCTGTATGCAAATCAATTTACACCACATTTTCACTGAGTGCATTTTATAGCGTGCTAAGTGTGCAGAAGCAAATTTAGGTGGGGATCTGCCCTCTGTTTCAGCTGAAGGCGAGACGAATGTGGTCAAGCATTTAAAATTTTATTTTGTGTGGGGACCCCGCGCTAATCTTTTCGGCTGGAGACTTCAGGCTGTTGCAGAGTGGCTGGCTCATCGGTTTTATTCCACTTGTCAGCCGGATGCAGCTGGCTACAATATTTTAATTGTTTCTGCTGCTTTTTACTGGAAGTTTTAGACCTGACGACGTGATCTTCGTTGTATATATATATATATATATATATATATATATATATATATAAAATGAGAATCTCTTCTGATGCAATAGGCAACGACAGTATCGGTATAACCATGATTAAGAATGTTGCCGATATCTTAGTACCCGTCTTAACTGACATATTTAATTTTTCCCTCGTGAACGGAATATACACCACTGCATGGAAAAGAAGCATAATTCGACCCATCCCTAAGATCGAAAACCCGCAACTGCGTAGTGATTACCGACCAATTAGCATACTGCCTGCTGTTTCCAAAGCACTCGAATATATTGTTCATGACCAATGAACACTTGCATGAATTCAGCCTATATGACAAATTTCAATCCGGTTTCCGTAAACATCACAGCACAAACACTGCTCTAATTAAAGTAACTGATGACCTGAAATGTGCCATCGACAATCGAAAGGCAACAATATTGACGCTACTGGACTTCAGCAAAGCTTTTGACACTGTTAACTTTGACATATTGCTCAGAAAAATGCAACAGCTTAATTTCTCTGATAGTGCAACGAGATGGTTTGAAAGCTACTTAAAAGACAGACAGCAATATGATGTCTGCGTAAATGAAAAATCTTCCTGGAAACATGTTTCCTCGGGAGTGCCACAAGGATCAGTCTTAGGACCACTTTTGTTTTCTTTATGTGTCAACGATATTTCGTCGGTTCTGTCCTCCTGTAAATATCATTTCTATGCTGACGACCTCCAGCTCTACCTAAGCGTCAGACCTGAAGACGTAAACACTGCAATCGCTCAGATGAATGATGATCTATCTTCAGTAGTGACATGGGCGAAAAGCCTGGGGCTTAAACTAAATGCAAAAAAGACGCAAGTAATCTTAATAGCCCATTAGAAATTAATAAGTTCAGATTTCCGCGAACGGCTACCTCCTATTCTGCTCGACGGTACTCCAATACCATATCAGAAAACAGTGAAGAACTTGGGTGTAACTTTGGATGAGCATCTCAACTGGGCGGAGAATACAGTCGCAGTGTGCCGAAAGACGTCTGCTTGTCTCTATGCTCTCAAAAAGTTTCGGAACATATTTCCACAGGACTTGAAACGCCAGCTCGTGCAAGCACTCGTTCTACCGAACCTCCACTATTGTGATGTGATTCAACAAGGCACAAGTAGTGAAAACAAAAGACGGCTAGAGCTAACCATGAATGCCTGTGTGCGTTACACCTGCAACCTTCGCCGATATGATCATGTTAGTGCTTCATACTCCGAGCTAGGGTGGCTGCGGCCGGACAAATTGCGTGACTACCACACTCTATGCCTACTTCACAGACTCCTCGTCGCGCAAGCACCCCAGTACCTTGCTTCAGAGATTAAAAACCTGTCATACCATCATAATCGAAACACGAGGTCACTCTTATTTGGTATCCTAACTATGCCCACTCACAAAACAAAAACTTTTGCAAACTCCTTCTCAGTTGCCGCTGTCCGCGTCTGGAACAAACTGCCCCTTACCTTGCGCAAAATTCAATCTCCTGCTGCTTTTAAGAAGAAGTTGAAGCATTTCCTACTATCATCCTCATAAAGTTCTCCACAAAATTAATGTACCAGGCCAATCCTCTCATCTGTCAAATAGCAAAGCTAGCGTCTCCTGTCTTGCTCCTGAAATGCCTTCCTCTTCATCTATCTCTATTAGCCAGGCAATCTTCTTTTACTTTATATTTCCTTAATTATGTTTCATCATGTCTATTCTTCTCCTCCCTTCACCATGAGTCTCCCTCATACTCCTTGCTGCCAGCACTCCTATCTAAAATTTGTCTCTTCAATAATGTCTAATTATAACAGTACTTATGATCTACGAATATAAACTCTGTATGTATGTATTTTTCCAGGTGTACCTTTCTAATTGTTTATTTCACTTTTTGTACTAGATGTACACTGCTGGCCAAACTAAATGTAACACCCAGAAAGACAAGAGGTAGCACAACAAAATTTATTTTGTAGATAACATGTTGACCAAGTATCAAATGATTACGTTTACAGATGTCTGTGACATGTGGTTCCTGCCAGAATCAGTAGCCAGAGTAGCCGCCATTGTTGGAGATCACCGCTGCCACACGTCTCGGCATTGAGTCAAAGGGACGTTGGATGTGTTCCTGGGGTACAGCAGCCCAAGCAGCTTCCACACGTTGCCAAAGATCATCTGGTGTGGAAGCTGGGGATGTAATCTGGGTCACTCGTTGAGCAACCGTGGACCACATGTTTTCTATCGGCGAAAGATCCGGAGAGCGAGCCGGCCAGGGAAGCACTTCAATCTGGTTATTGACGAAGAATCTTTGGACAATGCGTGCCACGTGTGGTCGCGCATTATCCTGTTGAAATATGGCTGTGGCCGAGCCCTGAAGGTAAGGAAGGACAACTAGCTCCAGCACCTCGGATATGTAGCGCTGGCTATTTAAAGTACCGGCAATGCGTACTAGAGGCGTGCGAGAGTAATATCCAATACCGCCCCATACCATAATACCCGGCGCATGACCAGTCTGGCGGTGCATAATGCAGCTGCCCAGCATCCTCTCTCCACGGTGTCTCCACACTCGAACCCGACCATCGTGGTGCTGCAGACAGAAGCGTGCCTCGTCAGTAAAGACAACGTCATTCCATTCTGCCGTCCACATACGTCTGTCATCACACCATTGGCGACGGAGACGTCTGTGGTTCTGCGTCAATGGTAGACGAAGCAATGGACGTCTTGCGGACAGACCACTCTGCTGTAAACGGCGTCGAATGGTTCGCGCAGACACTGTATGATGCGTTACAGACGCAATGTGCTGTGCTATGGTTCGGGATGTCACTGAGCGATCCGTCACTGCCATGCGCACAATTTGCCTATCAGCACGTGCAGTGGTGCACCGAGGTGAATGCGATCGACCACGTCGGTCCGTCGTACCCTCTTGCATCCAACGGTCACATATCCGCATTACAGTTGTTTGGTTTCGTCCAACACGACTAGCGATTTCTCTGTATGATAATCCACAATCTCGGTAAGCCACTATCCTTCCTCTGTCGAACTCGGATACTTGATCGAAAGATGTTCGCTGTTGTCTACGAGTCATAACTGATCGTCTTGTGAAACAACCACAAGGTAAACACAGGTGCCGAACGTACACTCGTCGAAATCGCCAAGCCTTAAATGGCGCTATGAAGTGGCGCCACAGGCGCGCGTGATGTGCGTCTGCGCTGAAATTCTAATCAGTTGCATATCTCATCGCTGCAAACCCATGGTGTAAATTTCACATGATTCGGATGCTTCCTTCAGGGTGTTGCATTTACGGTGCCCAGCAGTGTAGTTTAACATGCCTACTAAAACGTATGAATGTAAAATAAGTAGAATGCCTGGTTAGATGTAAGAGAGGGCCTGACGGCCCTAATCTTGCCAGGTTAAATAAATCAATAAATAATATATATATATATATATATATATATATATATATATATATATATATATATTGTAATTCTGTCAGAGACAGCAAAGGACTTGGAAGAGCAGTTGAACGGAATGGACAGTGTCTTGAAAGGAGGGTATAAGATGAACATCAACAAAAGCAAAACGAGGATAATGGAATGTAGTGGAATTAAGTCGGGTGATGCTCAGGGAATTAGATTAGGAAATGAGATACTTAAAGTAGTAAAGGATTTTGCTATTTGGGGAGCAAAATAACTGATGATGGTCGAAGTAGAGAAGATATAAAATGTAGACTCTCAATGCCAAGGAAAGCGTTTCTGAAGAAGAGAAATTTGTTAACATCGAGTATTGATTTAAGTGTCAGGAAGTTGTTTCTGAAAGTATTTGTATGGAGTGTAGCCATGTATGGAAGTGAAACATGGATGATAAATAGTTTAGACAAGAAGAGAATAGAAGCTTTGGAAATGTGGTGCTACAGAAGAATGCTGAAGATTAGATGGGTAGATCACATAACTAATGTGGAGGTATTGAATAGACTTGGGGAGAAGAGGAGTTTGTGGCACGTTGCAGTAGGTACTGGGAGATGCAGAGGCTTGCACAGGATAGAGTAGCATGGAGAGCTGCATCAAACCAGTCTCAGGACTGAAGACCATATATATGTGTGTGTGTGTGTTCTTGATGTTTTTGTTTGCGGTTCATGTTTACTTTATTAAACGACTTATATCCACACAGGACTTTACGGGCGCTAAAGACCTTGCTGTCGTGCGCCCGCATCACCATATGGTTGTCGCTGCCATCATCATCCCATAACAGTACGACGCACATCTCATAAAAGTCGACTTCGAACGTTTCCGAGTGTTGTTATTGTGTTTGAGATGTGCGTCGTACTGCTTTCGGGAACTGATGTCAGTGCGCTGACCTTGTACTCCTGTAAGTATGAAGGAAAGGATGAGGGCAGAACAGTTCTGTATTCGCGAGAGACCACGGTTTATGTTGATCAAACGGGCCACGCGTAGTGTAGCGTCGCTGGTTACATTAGCGTTAACGTTAGTGTAACTTAGCCGCGCGGTTAGAAGCGAGCCTGCTCTCCGGTCCCAGCAGGGCAAACAAACAGACGGCAGAGGAGGAAGCGCGCAGCTATGCAGAGTGGCTGTCCCGACCCGTCCCGTCCAGTGGCGGCGAGGAAAGCCACAGCCCACAGCCGGCAAGTGGGCCAGCCAGCTACGCTCTCGTGGGTCGCCGGTGCCTGCGTTTCACCTCATCTTCTGCCGAGCGGCTCTCACAACTCCAGCATTCACAGGCGCGGATCCAAGTGGGTTGTGGGGGTCATGCCTCACCCACTAAAAAATTACTAGCCTGAGAACTAATAGTGTACAAAATGGCGACCAATGTTAGAACTTACAAGCTACTTTTAAGGCGGGATACTCTTCAACTGCTTTCGTAACGGCCTGCTCACCTCATAGTCTTGCGGCCTGGCCGACAACATTCCAACCCTGGCTGACATACCTGCTGTCAACAACAAATCCGACAGAGTTCGTGAATCCACAAATCCACAGGTAGTCTGACACTCTTCTCCTTTTCACATTCGTCAGGCATCACCAAAAACTCCCTGTGAGAGCGTTGACGCCACTATAGTGCGCGTCATTTACGACGGCGGCCGAGTTTAGGTTCGTTCTGCGCATCTGACGCCACAAAACAGTCAACCAATGAACAGAGAACGACGTTGCCAGAGCTCGACTGCAGTGCAGAGCGCGGACGAGTATCTTCAGTTTTAGACAGTCAGAAATAAAGTAACTGAACAAAAGCAATGTCTTGATAGCAGACTTTCTATAAAAGAAAGTTTGGAAAAAGCATTATTTATACCAATTGCTTCATATTCCATTAATTAATTAAACCAAACAAGCAATAAGCCTCCTAATTCAGGCGAAAGCAAGGAAAGGTGTTTGTATCATTCTCACGAACCGCTTTTTCGCAATAAAGAACAGCAGTAATTGTTTATTTCGTATTGTACTTCGACGAAACGTGAGTAATTCATAGTATAACCAACAGTGTTTGTCGGAATTTTGTGTGATATTTTAGAGTCCTCCAGTTATTCTATTGAACGAAAAGCTGCGTTAGCGTAATTATTAAGGTCACCGAGCGAGGTGGCGCAGTGGATAGCACACTGGACTCGCATTCGGGAGGACGACGGTTCAATCCCGCGTCCGGCCATCCTGATTTAGGTTTTCCGTGATTTCCCTAAATCGCTCAAGGCAAATGCCGGGATGGTACCTTTCAAAGGGCACGGCCGACATCCTTCCCCGTCCTTCCCCAATCCGATGACACCGATGACCTCGCTGTCTGGTCTCCTCCCCCAAACCAGCCTGCCAGCCAGTTAAGTCCCATAAGATTTCACACACATTTGAAATTAGCTCAGCGTGTTCGGTCAGAGGGTTACGTACCCTCTGTAATAAAAAAATTGAGTTAATTGATCATCAACGAACTTAAACGGATGTCTTACGACGTCTGCCCCGAGCAGACGCAACGAACAAAAGCGAACAGAATGAGACTAAAAAAAAAAAAAAAAAAAAAAAAAAAAAAAAAAAAAAAAAAAAAAAAACTGAAAGGTTCTGAGTTCGAACCTTGTTCAGTGCTTGATATTTTCTTTATTTAAAAACAATATCGAAGTGTCTTACTTCATGAATTTAATTCGTTTGAACGCAATTTTTTGAAATTTCTAGTGCTTTGTCTCTTCATTATAATCATAATAAGTTTTCGGTTTTTCTAATTTTGTCCTCCAATGTTTCTTTTCACAGCAATTAAAAACAATGAAGAGGCACACATACAATATTCATGTTATCTGTTTTGTTTGTATACCTTCTCTTCCGCAGTCGCTGTTTTACTATTCATAGTGAGATATATTCTTTTGCGACAGTATTAAAAGTATTATTTAGAGCAGAATTTCGGCTCGTACGTTGCCGAGCTACTTAATTGTCTGACGCAATTCTATGCTTCGCTGCTTTGGCAACATCATATTCAATGTTTTCGTCGACTGATATGTTATGGCAAGTATTTGCTGTCCGTTATGACAAACACAAATTGTTTGCGCACTGCGCCTCACTGACAATATATTTTAGTTTCGGTGTTTTATTACGTCCACAATTCAGTTTTGTGTACTTCGCCAACTTTGTTTTAATCAGAACTTTGTAGAAAAAACCGAAATGACCCTGGTATAAATAAAACTTTTATTACAGTCGCGAAAGACGGAGTATTTCTCAGTATTACATAAGACACCTATGTGGTACTTAAATTAAATGAGATATTGTTGTACAGTAAATTTTATATGAAATTTAGGTATCTTGTCCACATTTCATTCTCAACATTGTGGCAACTAAAATCGACCATACGAAAAGTATACGCTATGGACTTTTACCTATGCAAACTCTTCAAAATTTCGTGCAATGGTTTAATGCTGCACAATAACTGCGTTGAACATCGAAACTAAATTAAGTCATTTATGGGGGGAAGGTATCAGTCAAGAAGATGTGTAAAAATCAAAGTTTTGGGCCAAATAGTTTTGTGAAATCGAATGATAAGTGTGTCAAAGCAGTCGGAACACCATGTGTCAGCACAGGCGAGCAGTGCAGTGATGACAAAATCGCGCACAGCGCGGAATGCGGGGAGCACGTCTCTGTAGCAGCGAAAGGGTTAATGCGGTCGTGGTGGCTTTACTTCATAAACTGCGCGCTCCTCCCTAAACGTAAGTTTGCGAACTATACAGGGTGATTCAAAAAGAATACCACAACTTTAAAAATGTGTATTTAATGAAAGAAACATAATATAACCTTCTGTTATACATCATTACAAAGAGTATTTAAAAAGGTTTTTTTTTTCACTCAAAAACAAGTTCAGAGATGTTCAATATGGCCCCCTCCAGACACACGAGCAATATCAACCCGATACTCCAACTCTTTCCACACTCTCTGTAGCATATCAGGCGTAACAGTTTGGATAGCTGCTGTTATTTCTCGTTTCAAATCATCAATGGTGGCTGGGAGAGGTGGCCGAAACACCATATCCTTAACAAACCCCCATAAGAAAAAATCGCAGGGGGTAAGATCAGGGCTTCTTGGAGGCCAGTGATGAAGTGCTCTGTCACGGGCTGCCTGGCGGCCGATCCATCGCCTCGGGTAGTTGACGTTCAGGTAGTTACGGACAGATAAGTGCCAATGTGGTGGCGCTCCATCCTGCTGAAATATGAATTGTTGTGCTTCTTGTTCGAGCTGAGGGAACAGCCAATTCTCTAACATCTCCAGATACTGTAGTCCAGTTACAGTAGCACCTTCGAAGGAAAAGGGACCAAAAACTTTATTGGCTGAAATGGCGAACAAATGTACAACTAAATGAAACTTTATAGCTCCCTTAATTCGCCGACAGATAGTGCTTAGCTCTGTCTTTTGTCGTTGCAGAGTTTTAAATTCCTAAAGTTGTGGTATTCTTTTTGAATCACCCTGTACTATACTATACGATGGCAGTGCTTCTCTTGGCGCCTGCGTCATTTGCAACTGGCAATGCAGCAATCTCCCGCGTCTGGGCGGGCATGCGCGAGCCGCCAAGATAAAAGAATTGAACTATAGAATAAATTACTGGGGGTAGGAGTGGACCTTTATTCTACGACAGAGCACATTGGTGTTTACCTGTACAACATTGGTTTAATTTCTGTATTGTAGTCAATGAAGCACACCGGTTTACATAGATTGTAACATGACAATTTCAGGACAATTGTCAAGATAACGTATTACGTCCTGATTAGCATAAATAACGCTGAACAAACAATATCAAATTTAAATAGAAGGTTCTCTTCGAGTTTTTGCTTACCTCTAGCCAGTGAAGCACTGTCTGAGTTGACTAATATTACGTCAAATCATCCCGTTCCGGTTCTAAGTTCGGTACTATTTAGGATGATAGTCAAGTCTACTGAGGATGGTTAGCTTTTGGGACAAGATATACATAAGATTACTCAAAGTTGCTCGTGTTCACCATGGACGCAACCTGGTGATCCAATAATTTTACGCCTCTGCCAGCGGCATTTACCTTTAGCTGTGACATGTTGTTGGCTGCATAGCTACTCTCGCCCTCTGAAAATCCTATAGAAAGCTAATCAAAATCTTTACTGATTTTATCAGCTGAAACTGCCCTATGTTTCTCATTAGTCATTAGGCGAGAAAACATGCACTCATCCCTAGTCTAGGAAATATGGCGATAAACACGCACAGAAATGGAGCAGCGTGTATACTTCAACACCCTCTCAGTTCTTGCAGGAACAATTAACTAGGTGGCTGTTTCGTTTCTCCTCTGTCAGAGCTCAACGACTCTTCAGCTAATTTCTAGCTGAATGTCAGCCAAAAAGGAATGCAGTGTTCACACAAAATTCCTCTTTCGGCGTTGTGCAGAGTGTGATGCGCCCTGTTCTACACTTGACGCTGGTTCAGAGGAGAGTCCTTGAAATTTTTGGTATTCCGTCTTTCGTAGCAAACTGCCGTCCCCCCCCCCCCCCCCGATGTCCTTTTGTGCTTCGCATCATGGCCTTATTAGACCAATGGGAGCATTCCTTTCATCTCGTCAAAACGACCCCCGCCAATCGCAAAGGATGTACCTACAAACTGCGCCGTAATAATCTAGCCACTTCTACTCCTTCCGAGTTTATTTCAGCTAATTGGACATTTTGTGCCCGCTACTGACACCTAAAAGTTACATGCGTACATCACGAGAGCACCACGGACCTTTCAGGTGATCAGTAAATGTGACTCTCTTTCAATCGCGTCTCAGGCCTGTTTTCATCCATGTGGAAAGTCCCCAACGCAATTTTCTAAAGAATTTATGCATCACAGGCAGCGCTGGGCCATCACCTGCTACCTTTGATGTATCGCCTGGAGCATTCATTGTCTCCCTCGCTGCGGGTCACCGTATGCGGGCCATGGTTGCGCGACCCATCCCAAACTAAAGTGTCTCCTCTAGCAGCTTTTTTCACCTTTTGCTCACTGACATGGAGAATTTGAGTTTGGTGTGTTAATACCGTTGAATCGAGCGTCATACCTTTTTGCACTACATACCGTACATTTTGATCGGCAAATCTGCTCACTATCACTGAAGTATGTCATGTGACGTAACCATCTATTCGTTACGTTGTATAAAATCTCACGTAAGGTGCGAAATTAACATTCATTCAAGGTGCCACCTGACAGTAGAACTGGCAAACTATGGGAAAGGAGAGACAGAAATGAACCCCCCCCCCCCCAAAAAAAAAAAAAAAATAGATGGAGTAATTGACTTCCAGAATAGACTTAAGAAACAGCGTTCCCACATTTACACGCTTGTAAAAACATGATTTCCAGACGAATGTTTACACTCTAGTGCGTAGTGACATACTAATAACTGTCAGTGCAATCTTCTATTTTTATTTAAAAAAGATAAAGTATGTGGCGAAAGCCAGTTACCAGGCTACAGGCTCGAATGTAGGTGGAGTTCTTACTTTTGTCGCCATGGTAATTGGAAGTGTGGGCGGTGGCGGACCAGCCGTACCGGCTACATTTTACCCTCGGGGAAGGACCCCGGTACTCAGTTTTACAGCAGACCCGGAACCTCCAGTTTAAGTGGGTCTTTTGCAGAGCCAATGTACACTTCCATCTTAGGCGGTGTTCGGAAGACGATTTTTATGTTAGATTTTCAGGCAGCCTCACAATTTTGACTGAGAGTGGTCCCAAGGAAGGAAGGAAAGTAAGTTTCCTGTCTTCTGCCTTCTCCCTTTAGATAATTGTATCTTTTATTTTCTTTAATTCCCTACTAATCTGTGTGCTTCACTGTACCTGTTTTTACAGAACGATTCCTTTAAGTGTTGTAGCTCAACTGGGATGCTTTCCTTATCGTAAATGACATCCGCTATATGTACCAGCGTGGTTAGCGCTGTCTGCCGTTGCTCTGAACGGCGACAGATCGTTGCATGCATATACAGATCTATATGGGTCTTCTTCATATATATTGGATGGCCTATTGTACCATCTGCCTTTCCACTATTTCTGTACCAAATGCAATGTTTTGATAGATGTTGTTAAGGTGGTCCAAAAACTCCTCCAGAACCTGTTCCCTATGCTACCACACCATGAAAGCGTCGTTGACATAGCGGAAGAATTGCTTGGGCTTTTGACAAGTGGTTTGAAGAGCACATCCACAAAATGTGCAATGTAGATATATGCGATCCCAGAAGCCAGTGGGGACCGAATGGCCACTCGATCCAACTGTTCATTAAACTCTCTGTTACACTTGAAGTAGGTGGTCGTCAGCCAAAATGGTTCAAATGGCTCTGGGCACTATGGGACTTAATATCTGAGGTCATCAGTCCCCTAGAACTTAGAACTACTTAAACCTAACTAACCTAAGGACATCACACACATCCATGCCCAAGGCAGGATTCGAACCTGCTACCGTAGCGGTCGCGCGGTTCCAGACTGAAGCGCCTAGAACCGTTCGGCCACACCGACCGACGGTCGTCAGCCCATGTTCAAAAATATTATTCTTGAAGAATCAAGTTTGGCAACATCGCTAGTACTTATTTTTATTACTATTACCAGTTTCGGCAGATCTACACTGTCATCATCGGATCTGTCGAAATCTGTTGTAGAAATAAAAAGAATTATTAGCAAACACAGCAAACTTGATTCTTCAAGAATAATATAGCCTTCAGATTGCTCCCAGCGATTGATACAATGTCAAACACTTATAACATGTTCAAAAAGTTGAACTATTCGCGTCTTGAAATGTTGAATATGGAGGACCAAGGATAGCAACACAACATCGAAGCTCGTGAGTAGGTCATCCCTTTGTAGTCATATGTCCTTAAGTACCTTCACAAAATCGGCTGAGTTGTTCACCTGGTGGGTGCAGGATCCCACAAGTGGTTTTAGAAGAAACGCCAGATATTTGGCCAGTCTGTAATTGTGAAAGTTAATGGTGTCAAGTACTAGCCACAGAAGCACGCCTTCCTTGAGGATTTTTGGATGTCTATTCAGGCGTGGTGTCGCTGGTACAGTCTCCAGGACACACGCTACCCCTACCACTCCAGCCTCACCCCTTCCCCGTCCGCCAGCCATACAGTGCTCAGCCATCCGCAGCCAGGTGGAGGGGGCGCACCGCTAGCATAAATATTATGACATCCGCAGTATCTTTACACTCCTCTAGTATACAGGACCAGTGGCTAGTCCTCTAACTGCCAGAACACAAGAATCACCCTCTGACTGGATATTGTGTTAATTGTGTTATTATCATACGCAAGAGACTTGCTGTTATTATATTTGCTGAAGTACGGGGGTGATAAATTAAAACCTTAGAAGTTCTATAAAATTTCGAAAGTCATATGATGGAGTTGGTAGGTGGCAGCGGTATTCCTTGAGGTTCAGAAAGTAACTGACAGGTGGCAGAGTGATGCAACAAGGCAGCAGCGTCCACAACAACATGGCCGCCCCACTGTGAACTTGGACTGGATTGAGAAGCGAACTGTGATGCGTTTTTTGTGTAGTGAAGGTGTCAAACCAATCGAAATTCATCACAGAATGACAGCAGAGTATGGTGATTCGTGTCTGACGTTGCAGCAAGTGCAAGAGTGGTGCAGGAAGTTTAAAAGCGGTGTAACTACCATGAAGGATGCCGCAAGACTAGAGAAGGCTCACTGCGTAGTGCCAGACAAGAACACTGAACACTGCGTTAGTGGAGGGGCTTGTAAAGGAGATCGGGCACACAACTATAAACGAAATAGCCACCAGTCTGGAGATTAGTATTGGTTCAGTGCAGAATATTATCCAAAATGTATTGTACTTCAACAAGGTGTCTGCAAGATGGGTGACACGTCAGTTGATAGCCGAATTGAAAGACAGTCGCGTCGATGCCTGTGGAGAACTTTAGCGTCATTTCCACACTGAAGGTTATTCATTACTGGGAAAAATTGTTACAAGCGATGAGATCTGGGTTCACTATCAGCAACCAGAACCAGAAAGGTCAAACAAACCACGATGCCATAGCTCATCACCGAAACCAAAAAAAAAAAAAGCTCCACACTCAATTGTCTGCTGGAAAAATCATGCTGATCTCTTCTGGAATGAAAATGGAGTAATTTTGGAGCATTAAATGGATAGGGGAGTGACGGTAACCAATACTTCTTATTCAGACATGCTGAAAATTGAACTTCATCCTGCAGCTAGGACCAAACAACGAGGACCTCTTGACTTCAGGAGTATTGCTACAGCATGACAATGTCGAACGCATACTGTGTAAGACAGTTGAGACTATTCAGAAGCTTAAATCTGAGTGTTTGTTTATCCTCCTTATTCAGCAGACGGTGGTGCCTGTGACTTTCATCTGTTCGGAGCACTCAAAGAAGCAATGGGAGATAGGCATTTCAGGTGTGACAAAGAGGTGAAAACTGCAGTGCATGTCTGGCTACACACAGAACCAAAGGAATTCTTTCCTCATGATAGCTATACACATCCAAAGCGGTGGAATACGTGCATTCATCGTTAGGGAGACTACATCGAAAAATGACATGTAAGTTTTTTGTTCATTTTTATAATTGAAATATTATAGCACTTTTAAGGTTTTGATTTGAATCACCCTCGTAATTGTTTCACACATGTACTCAAATTTTCAGAGCTATGCTTTTTAAAGGCTATATTTTCTGAATTGCAATTTCGTAGGTCTTTTGCTACAGTAATATACTGTTCGCTGATGTAAAGAAGTTATTATTATTATATTAAAACAGTTAATACATGTTATCGTTGTTATTGAGATCGTACATATCTGTAGTTTATTTAGAGGAGGGTGAAGATAAGTTGCCTTCGGGCGGGAGGAAGGAATGGGGGAGGAGGGAGGGAGGGGGAGAGAGAGAGAGAGCGAGAGAGAGAGAGAGAGAGAGAGAGAGAGAGAGACAGAGAGAGACAGTAACGAAAAGTGGCCTCCCCCCCCCCCCCCACCCCTCCACCGCAGGACATGATTCCGCACCGGAGCATTCACACTATTTATCACGGCAATTCTCTGGCTGGTAATACAAGTAAATCTATTTCTCATGCTACGGTACATTTAGAATTTCCTATCTGGAACTGTTAGTAAAATACTTCCTACGGTCTGTGTGAACCACTATCAGTGTGGAACACCAGACAACTCTCCATTGTGTCTTATAGAGGAATTCCTCACGATAGGGAAGAGAACACAGACACATACACACACACACACACACACACACACACACACACACACACACACACACGTGCGCGCCAAAGAAACTGATTTAGGAATGCGCATTCAAATACAGAGATATGTAAACAGGCAGAATACGGCGCTGCGGTCGGCAACGCCTATATAAGACAAAAAGTGTCTGGCACAGTTGTTAGATCGGTTGCTGTTGCTACAATGGCAGGTTATCAACATTTAAGTTAGTTTGAACGTGGTGTTACAGTCGTTGCACGAGCGATAGGACACAACATCTCCGAGGCAGCGATGGAGTGAAGATTTTCCTGTATGACCATTTCAAGAGTGTACCGTGCGTATCAGGAATTCGGTAAAACAACAAATCTCCGACATCACTGCGATCAGAAGAAGATCCTGCAAGAACGGGACCAACGACGACTCAAGAGAATCGTCCAACTTGACAGAAGTGCAACCCTTCCGCAAACTGCTGCAGATTGGAATGCTGGGCCATCAACAAGTGTCAGCGTGCAAACCATTCAACGAAATATCATCGATATGGGCTTCCGAAGCCGAAGGCCCACTAGTGTACCCTTGATGACTGCACGACACAAGGCTTAATGCCTCGCCTTGGCCCGTCAACACCGACATTGGACTGTTGATTATATCGAGCGGATGGACGTTTACGGGTATGGAGACAACCTCACGAATCCATGTACCCTGCATTTCAGCAGGGGACTGTTCAAGCTGGTGGAGGCTCTGTAATGGTGTGGGGCGTGTGCAGTTGGAGTGGTATGGGACCCCTGATAAGTCTAGATACGTCTCTGACAGGTGACACGTTCGTAAGCATTCTGTAGATCACCTGCATCCATTCATTTCCATGGTGAATTTCGATGAACTTGGGCACTTCCAGTAGGACAATGCGACACCCCACACGTCCAGAACTTCCATAGAGTAGCTGCAGGAACGCTCTTGGTCACCAAACTCCCCAGATATGAACATTATTGAGCATGTCTGGGATGCCTTGCAACGTGCTGTTCAGAAGAGATCTCCACCACCTCGTATTCTTACGGATTTATGGACAGTCCTCAGGGTTAAAAAGAAATACATGAAGTATCAGTTTACACGTCGGACCTGGTGGTCTAGCCTTAAATGCGCGTGCCTGAAAACCGAAAGGTCGTGGCGTCGAATCTCTTTCGGACCACGGACTTTTAGTCTTCGTTTTCATATAGCCTTAACCTATCGACGATGTGAGGAATCGCCAGAAACAACACATGATACAGATTCCACATTAAACTGTAGGTCCTGTTTGCCCGGTTGCATAACTGGCGTAGGTTAGGGACACGCAAGTCACCGAAGTGGCGTCTAATAAAAAGACTTGCACCAGGCCATGTAACTAAACGAAATCATTATTATCTGTATACATAATTAAGTTTGTACGGAACCCTCAGAGAGCGAATCCTACTAACACTTGTTTGATTTCTCTTTTTTCGCGGCAGTATCCTGCCATCATGATATCGTGACTGGGGTGTGTGCGAATCATGTGCATCCAGTTCTCCACGTTTTGTTATGTTTCTGATTAAACAATGCGGAACAAATGTAGCATTCACGTAAATATGCGTGGCAAGTCGTATGAAACACTCTCCTTCGCGCCTTTTCCATCCCCTCTCCCCTCCCAGAATGATCAGTATACCAAAGCAGTGTTTATTAATCCGACAGACGGGTCGGATCCGCGATTGGTTGCACCCCCCTGTCCCGCAAGCTATGGCAGTGCTATTGAGGAGGTCATTCTATGCATTTACTTGGAATGAAACCATAACTTCATGTTTAATAAAAGTTTCTTGTCCATTATAATTATCCGGGCTGTTATGCCGTGGTCGGTTGATGAATTCTGTCAGTTCCCGACCACGGCATAACGGCCCGGATAATTATAATGGACATGATATTTCCGCCCGTGAAAATCTACATTTTAGTATAATAAAAGTTTCTGTTCATTTCTGATTTATAGGAGAAGCTCTTATCTCAAGTGCTCGCATTAACGCCTTGCTCCACCCACAGCGCGTTGGGATTTGGTTGAAAATAATCGAGTATTTCAGTAGGGGGGATCTTAAATACACGCCCTACTGTATGGCGGGGAATGGGATGTTGAAAAAGCGCACGATTCGTCATAATTATCAGCGATAATTAATTAATAATCAAGATGCGAAAACACAGAATGTCTTCGCAGAGATGTCATTTACTCGGTCAGTATTAGACTATGTAATAGGACACAGAGCGTTCTGAGGACGGCAACTGTACTACTACACTACAGAACCGAAAGAACGACTGGATATGCCCTAAGGAAGCTTAGTAGGACCTCCAGTGTTCTCGATACGCTTCGATGATTTGTCAGAGGGGATCAGCACCGCTGTAATATTGTTAACTGACGTTATTGTCTACTAAAAAGTATCGTCGTTGGGGGCGTTCTTAAGGAATTCCGGAAAGACGTGGACAAACTTTCCACTTGCTGCGATGACTGGCAGGTCTCTGTAAGTGTGAATAAATACAAGATAACGCCCATACATACATACATATCCAACTGTCAAGAGTCCTGCATCCCACGAACTGGCTCGTTTCCTTTCTGTTTTGTGCTCGGTTCCTCCAGGTCTCTTCAATCGCCAGCTCTTCCAGGTCCTTCGCCAGGTTGTCCATCCAGCTCTGCCTTGGTCGTCCTATGGCAATCTGGTGTTTCGTTTCCCCTCAAGTGCTCTTTCACCTGTCTTTTTTCTGGCATACGGGCTACATTGCCTGCCTACTGAATTGTCTTTTTCTTTTTCAGCTGGTGTAATATTGTTGGTTGATGCATCAAGAGTTAGATTTCCTCATTCTTTATTCTCCTTTAACGGTCCCTATATCTTCCTCATTACTCTTCTTTGAATATCAACAATTATTCATTTTCTCGTTTAGTCATGCTCCAGGTTTCTCAACCGTACTCGACTGCTGGATATATCACTGTCTTCTTCTTCT
Organism: Schistocerca piceifrons; assembly: GCF_021461385.2. Classification (NCBI taxonomy): domain Eukaryota; kingdom Metazoa; phylum Arthropoda; class Insecta; order Orthoptera; family Acrididae; genus Schistocerca; species Schistocerca piceifrons. The sequence goes on from NC_060139.1 coordinate 754,268,511, forward strand.
TGTTTCGAATGGACCTACTGTGGTCGGCGCTTGTTCGGCTGTTGGGCTTTGACCTTTACCCAGTACTGTCGCATCCTCTGCCGATGTAACTCCTTCCTTTCTTCTGTCCAGGGGGCACCTTTCCTTCTGGGCTTTTCCTGAAATCCTCGGAATTCCTTCAGGATACGTCTCAAGGATTGCCTGTTGTGGAGATCAGTTATTCCCAGTTCTGTTCTACATTATCATCTCAGTATTCGCTGAAATTGATTTTTAACTGAGCGTCGCCTGAGGGAATACACGTATTTCATTCCCACTGCTATTCTTTCCTTGTGTCCATTTCTAAGCTGTTGTTGCTAGTAAACTAAAATTCCAAGTATTTGAAGTGGTGAGCTCTCTTGAACCTCATGCCATCTATCTCAAGAAATTTTTGCTGCTCTTGTCTTCTTCTTAACTGTGTGTCTTCTTAATTGCAAGAACTCCGTTTTGTCTTGATTTACCTTTGGCCCGACCTTCTGTGCGTAATTGTCCATTTTCTGGTACGTTTTTTCCAACTCATGGTTTGATTCACTTAGCAGTATTATATCATTTGCATATGCGAGACAATTAAACTTATCATCCATCTGTATTCCAGCCCATTCCTGTTGTAGTCTTATTACTTTCTCTAAGGTAACGCCTATAACAAACAAACCAAACAATGGTATCAGATTAAAAGGATAGTGGTGAATGTCTTAAGCAGGTCGAATCCTATAAGTATTTATGGGTTATGTGTGGCTCGGCGGCTCAGTTGAAAAATTCCAGAGTGCGTATCCAGAAGTCTCAGTTTCGATCCCCGCTCAGTCCTGTTGTTTGTTACTTATCACTTCTTTCACCTCTGGCAACGTTTGTTAATATGAAAAATGTCGCACCGTTCTGCAAAGTCCATGTCAGATTGTAGATTTCCCTGTAACGATCTTGGTAAAACATTTCAAAGGTCGGAAGAAGCCAACGGCGTATCACTTCCAGTGTGATGAGGCCTAATAAAGGACTGTGGTGTTCTGGGAAAATGCAGTGAATCTGTAGACGAAATTGCGTACAAGACGCTAGTGCGACGTGTTCTAGATATTTATTCCAGTGTTTGGTGTCCATATCAAATAGGTACGACAATAGATATCATGAGAAGTTCAGAGACGTGCTGCTGTGATTGTAAAAGCTCTGTGTAGCCCATACTGAAGTATATGGGCAATGCTCGGGAAAGTTAAATGGGAATCCTTGGAAGAAAGAAGGCGTAGTTCTCGCGAAGCCCTGCTGTATAAATTTAGAGAAGCTATATTACAAGAAGACTTTGCTACCATTATGCTGCCACGTTCATATGTCGCGTAGGGATCGCGAGAATAAGGCAAGAGACATAGGGGAAGGTACAGAGGCATGTAGACGGTCACTTATCCCTTGCTAAATGCGCGAATAGAATAGGACGTAAAATCTATAGTCTTCCTCCGCTTCTTTTGCCTTTTCCCATTTCAGCCTCGTGGTCGACATTGTTATGTGGGCTGAGGCAGCGATTCTCAGTCTGTGCCTCCCCCTCCCCCTCCCATAGTGGGGGTATGATAACACTAAATGGGGGGCACGAACTTATTGATAAGAAAAATATGAATTCAAAACGGCATTAATTTACTGAAAGAAGAGCAAAGAAAAATACATTTTAGACAATAAAAAATTAAAAATCACATTTACACTAACATAATGCGCTTATGAATAATACCACACAACGCATTTAAAAATTAATTTTTCAATATTAAATTGAAAACTAGTTTACTAGTTATTATTCATACTTGGCCTGGCTTGCAGAGCGAGATTTTTGGAAGGAGGACTTAATATTATAAATAGACGATCTGAGTTCTTTCTATATGTTTAGCTGAGATGTACATTTTGTCTTCAAAGCAGCCAACTCAGAAAATCTGGTTTTTCAAAGACAAAACGTTGAAAATGGTAATTGTTCACAAACTGTTCTTGTTTTCAGTCCAGAAAACGCATGAACCACCCATGCCCAAAATTCAAAGAGTGGTTTATTAGGAAACTGTCTTTCGATTTCTCCACTTGCCGTGAAGTCTCTGAATATTTCTACATCGGTAGTTGAGAGACCTTCGGGAGTATTTTCAGCTACTACCGGAAAGACAGAGAGCAATAGATAGCCACCGATTCTGTTTTTGACAATGTGGCAGATCGGTGTTGCGAAATAGATGTAAATTTACTTGCTCTTGGTAATTTGTACCTGTAACTGTATAGCTTTGGCATCAAAATACTCAAAATACATTATGTAGGTCCTTATCGTATGAGGAGAATGGTGTTAGGGGTCCGATGAAAATTTTGATTGAAAATTGGGTCGCGAATACTGAAAGATTGAGAAACGTTGGGTTGAGGCTATGTTAGTGGTAGCTGGTGGCCGGAGATGCCTTTCGTGACACCATCACTCTCCCCTGGACGCAATCTGTGTACGTCGCCTGTCAGCGTCTACTGTAAACCTATGTTCAAGTGTGAGAACATTTTCTAAATGTTTGGGTGGTGTGTATGTGAGACGCGACACTGATACCAGCCCGGTATTTACCTAGTTGGATGTGAGAAACCGCATCCAAACTGGCCGGATCACCATCCGACGGATTCGATGCGAGAAAGGCCCGCCTTCCGATACCCCAGAAGCGACGCTTTAACGCGCTCGCCTGGCCGTGCGGGTCAATCGATAGTATTGCTGCGATATATCCACCGCTGTGCACTGCACACTGGCTTGCGGAGTACATATCGTTTCCATTATTCTGATACTGGATCTATCGACATTATTTTCTGAGTCAATGCCACAAGAATAGGGGCGCGAGTAATCTTGCTAAGGATGCGTGGAGACAGCGTGTACAACGCGCTCGTTTCAGAAACGCCTTGTCATCGCAGGGAGGCCTTGAACGAATAGTCGTGGAGATTGATATTTTTAAACGAAGCAGAAGGAGTAGTGGTGGTAGCAGTGTGTGAAATCTCAGAGGGTAACCGGATAGCTCTTTGGGAGCGTGGCGGCCGTCAGTCATCTCGGTGGGAGGCCTATATTTAACAGCGACAGGGCGCAGCTGGTGACGCACTCTACTCCTCTCGACTGCCGCGTCACACATTCCACGGATTCCTCTTCCACTTCCTATCAGCAGGGGATCGTCATTGTGATGTGCGAATACTGAACCTAGCTGACTCGATACCCTCAATTACAGCCGATGGCGTCCAAGCAGCAGGCCTAGTCTCACAATATATCTGAGTGCGGCTTGTAAAATCGTGTCAACAAAGTATTTTCACAAGTTGAGGAGAACGTTGGAGATTGAAATTTCGTGAAAGTATCTCGCCGCGACGAAAAACGCCTTCGTTTTAATAATTGCCACCCGAACTCGCGATCAGTGACTCTTTCTCTCATATTTCGCGATAAGACAAAACGAGCTGCCCTTCTTTGAACTTTTTCAATGTCTTCCGCGATTGCCATCTGTTAAGTATCCCATACAGTACTCGAGCAGAGGGCGGACAGGCGTAGATTAGGCAGTCTCTTTAGTAGACATTCCGCTTCTTCTATAAGTATTCTGCCAATAAAACACAGAGTTTGGTTTGCCTTCCCCACAACATTATCAATGTGATCGTCCCAATTTAAGTTCTTCATTGGTTTGTTGGTTGTTTTAAGGGAGGGGACCAAACAGCGAGGTCATCGGTCCCATAGGACTAGGGATGGACGGGGAAGGAAGTCGATCGTGCCCTTTCAAAGGAACCATCCCGGCATTTGCCTGAAACGATTTAGGGAAATCACGGAAAACCTAAATCAGGTTGGTCGGACACAGGTCTGAACCGTCGTCCTCCTGAATGCGAGTCCAGTGTGCTAACTACTGTGCAAACTCTCGGTAAAGCTGTTCGTAATTGTAATTCCTAGATATTTGAATTGACAGTCTTTAATTTTGTGATTTATCATGTAACCGAAATTTAACGGATTCCTTTTAGTACTCATGTGTATGACTTCATCCTTTTCATTATATAGTTTCAATTGACACTTTTCACACCATACAGATGCCTTGTCTAAAGCACTTTGCAATTAGTTTTGATCTTCTAATTACTTTACTAGATGGTAAATGACAGCATCATCTGTACAAAGTCTAAGATGGCTGCTCAGGCTGTTTCCTAAATCGTTTATATAGATTAGGAACAGCAGAGGGCCTATTACACTTCCTCGGTGAACGCCAGATACTTCCGTTTTACTCGATGATCTTCCATCTGTTACTACATCATGCCAAGAGGTTGGCACACTGGACTCGCATTCGAAAGGACGACGGTTCCAACCAGCGTCCGGCCATCCTGATTTAGGTTTTCCGTGATTTCCCTAAATCGCTTTAGACAAATGCCGCAATGGTTCCTTTAAAAAGACACGGCCAACTTCCTTCCCCATCCTTCCCTAATCCGATGGGACCGATGACCTCGCTGTTTAATCCCCTCCCACAAGTCAACCAACCAATCAATTACTACGAACAGTAATCTTTCCGAAAGAAAATCACAAATCCAGATGCTTGACTGACACGATAGGCACGAATTTTAAGCCGCTTGTGAGGAATGCCTTTTGGAAATCTAGAAATATGGAATGAATCTGAGGTCCCCTGTTTACAGCACTCATTACCTCGTGAGACTAAAGAGCTAGTTGCAATTCACAAGAACAGCATTCTGTGAATCCGCCCTGACTGTGTGTCAACATATCGTTTTTCTCCAGATAATTTAACGTACTTATTACTACCATTTTATTGACCTAATTTTGTCGCCAGTTCATTTTATGATTGGGGGCGAGACATTTGGGCTCCAAAGTGTTCCGCTCGCTACGTAGCATGTCCCGCGAGCCTTTGCTTGTTTCTGCCAGCCTGCTTCCCTACGTTGCAGTACTTTGCCTTTCCTTTACAGCTAGTTTTATACTTTCCCTCCACTACTTCCATCCTAGAGAATCATATTACTTCTCATTTTGGCTGTCTTGTTTCTTTAGAAGAATTTCGATGATTAGACTTTACCAGGATGGAGGGACTGATCACCCAGTAGTTTGGTCCCCTAAACCAATCAACACAATATAATTATTATAATACATTTTGCTATTTGGGGAGCAAAAACCTCATGATGGTCGAAGTAGAGGGGATATAAAATGTAGATTCTCAATGGCAAGGAAAGCGTTTCTGAAGAAGAGAAATTTGTTAACATCGAGTATAGATTTAAGTGTCAGGAAGTCGTTTCTGAAAGTATTTATATGGAGTGTAGCCATGTACGGAAGTGAAACGTGGACGATAAATATTTTGGACAAGAAGAGAATAGAAGCTTTCGAAATGTGGTGCTACAGAAGAATGCTGAAGATTAGATGGGTAGATCACATAACTAATGAAGAGGTATTGAACAGAACTGGGGAGAAGAGAAATTTGTGGTACAACTTGAATAGAAGAAGGGATCGGTTGGTAGGACATATTCTGAGGCATCAGGGGATCACCAATTTAGTATTGGAGGGCAGCGTGGAGGGTAAAAATCGTAGAGGGAGACCAAGAGATGAATACACTAAACAGATTCAGAAGGATGTAGGATGCAGTAGGTACTGGGAGATGAAGAAGCTTGCACAGGACAGAGTAGCATGGAGAGCTGCATCAAACCAATCTCTGGACTGAAGACCAGAAAAACAACAACATTTTGCTGATTACTTTTTACCAGTAACTGTAATAACTGGAGCATACACATCAGGCACATACGAGGAAATGCGGCTGGCATGTCCCTGAATTTTTTGTTTCGTCATTTCCTCACACAACCTTATTTCGTCCATGTAGGACTGTTTTATTGGCAACATGCAACTGTCGGTCATATAAAACAATCAAAATTATTTGCGTCATTCACGATTTTTTAACAGGCATAATGCATTTCGATGGCTGTCATCCTCATCCACAAGTGGGTACGGTGGTTTGCTTATGTAATATTGCTTCCTGCAACCCAGTCGTCTTCTTTGAGTTTTGTTCTGAAATTGTTCCGTAGAGACCAGAAACGAAATGAGTATTATTCTAATGTTGAGGGTAGCATACTTTAGAAAACAAGGCGCAACTGTTACATCAGAAATGTATTGGCTTCTTCCTTCCCACAGTAGTTCCGCGAGTACGAGTTCGACAACGGTGGCTTCCTACTCGTCAACTAGTTTTTTCGTATTCAAGTGTGCAGAAGTGTAAGGCAAGTTGCGACTTACAGTTAGTACGGAAGTTGCGTACACAACTTTGCTATTGTAATACATCACTAACAGAGCAAAATGACCGATTGTCGGGATCAGATGGCCTCTAACAGACCTGTGTTTTGTCACGCAGAGGATAGTGCAAGACGAAAATTAAGTGATGCGGTATATACAATTGCAAATGTGCTCCACTACAAGAAGACTGATATCTGGAGAGAGATCGACCTTTCGGACGAAAAACATACAAAGTTCGTCCATTGTAAAGGAAATGGGTGCATTTTTATTCATTCCACCTCCACCGTGAGAAACCGTATGTGCTCCGTTAAAAGAATGCAGGGCACACGGAAATGTGACTATTATGTCTCTATAGGCTGGACGGAACGTTGACACCTCAAAACACATTGTTTCATTAAATAATCTAAATTGCAAAATTTTGTGGCTGGTAGCGGTCTCTGAAAAATTTAATATTAAAATATTACACTTCTAGTACTACTTTTTTAAATAAAGCTAGTTAAAACATAGATATGCACGTTAAACCGTATATCCAGACTAACACCCTACTGGAGTAACGAAAACACAAATGAGAAATTGCTGCAAGACTAGACAGAATGAATGATCCCTCTTGGACAAATCCTCAGCATAGTACATTGGCGTGCAACCGTTTTGTGTCCAGCAGATTCACTTATTGAGGAATAAGGAAAGTCATCCATCAGTAGACGGTAATCAGATTCATATTTCAAAATTTTCTTGTGTTATATACACTACTGGTCATTAAAATTGCTATATCAAGAAGAAATGCAGATGATAAACGGGTATTCATTGGACAAATATATTATACTAGAACTGACATGTGATTACATTTTCACGCACTTTGGGTGCATAGATTCTGAGAAATCAGTACCCAGAACAACCACCTCTGGCCGTAATGACGGCCTTGATACGCCTGAGCATTGTGTCAAACAGAGCTTGGATGGTGTGTACAGGTACAGCTGCCCATGCAGCTTCAACACGATACCACAGTTCATCAAGAGTAGTGACTGGCGTATTGTGACGAGCCAGTTGCTCGGCCACCATTGACCAGACGTTTTCAGTTGGTGAGAGATCTGGAGAATGTGCTGACCAGGGCAGCAGTCGAACATTTTCTGTATCCAGAAAGGCCCGTACAGGACCTACAACATGCGGTCGTGCAGTATCCTGCTGAAATGTAGGGTTTCGCAGGGATCGAATGAAGGGTAGAGCCACGGGTCGTAACACATCTGAAATGTAACGTCCACTGTTCAAAGTGCCGTCAATGCGAACAAGAGATGACCGAAACTTGTAACCAATGGCACCCCATACCATCACGCCGGGTGATACGCCAGTATGGCGATGACGAATACACGCTTCCAATGTGCGTTCACCGCGATGTCGCCGAACACGGATGCGACCATCATGATGCTGTAAACAGAACCTGGATTCATCCGAAAAAATGACGTTTTGCCATTCGTGCACCCAGGTTCGTCGTTGAGTACACCATCGCAGGCGTTCCTGTCTGTGATGCAGCATCAAGGGTAACCGCAGCCATGGTCTCCGAACTGATAGTCCATGCTGCTGCAAACGTCGTCGAACTGTTCTTGCAGATGTTTGTTGTCTTACAAACGTCCCATCTGTTGACTCAGGGATCGAGATGTGGCTGCACGATCCGTTACAGCCATGTGGATAAGATGCCTGTCGTCTCGACTGCTAGTGATACGAGGCCGTTGGGACCCAGCACGGCGCTTCGTATTACCTTCCTGAACCCACCGATTCCATATTCTGCTAACAGTCATTGGATCTCGACCAACGCGAGCAGCAACGTCGCGATACGATACCGTAATCACGATACGCTACAATCCGACCTTTGTCAAAGTCGGAAACGTGATGGTACGCATTTTTCCTCCTTACACGAGGCATCACAACAACGTTTCACCAGTCAACGCCGGTCAGCTGCTGTTTGTGTATGAGAAATCGTTTGGAAACTTTCCTCATCTCAGCACGATGTAGGCGTCGCCACCAGCGCCAAGCTTGTGTGAATGCTCTGAAAAGCTAATCATTTGCATATCACAGCATCATCTTCGTGTCGGTTAAATTTCGCGTCTGTAGCACGTCATCTTCTTGGTGTAGCAATTTTAATGGCTTGTAGTGTATAATACTCAGTGTGAGTTACTAGATAGAATTGTTCGGAAATTCGACTGATAATGGAAATTTTTCTTTTCCTTTCAATGGACTAAAAAAATTGGAGATTATTTATCTGGTAGCTCTGACGGTAGTAAGGTGAGCTAATTTTGTACCCGAAAAACTGCGGTAGCTTTACCTGAAGGCAGAGTGTAAGCGATGTTGCTTAGCTGAACTTTCACGTTTCTGAGTCGCTAATAACGACGTATTAGCACATTACCGTTCCCTTCGTCAGTTGTGTCCTTGGTGTGCAACTTTCTCTGTCAGGATGGTGAGAAATTTAGAAATGAAACAAGAGTCAGAGAAGGAGATTACGTATGATACAGCTATTCCCAGCAGCTCTGAAATAGTTTTCAGTTTCTTAAATTAGCAAAATAGGGAAGGAATACGTGTTAGTGGAACATTTATGACTTCAGCTGCGTTTGGAACAACTGATAACAAGCGTGAAAATCGGCCCGAATGGCCATGGTTAAAGTAATGCAACGAGCTGATGAATTTGTTCTTTTTAAGGTCAGTTGAAGACGACTAAGTGGATAGCAGAAGAAATAAACAGAGGAGTAAAAATGGTCTAACTGGTGTTTGTAAACTAAACAGCTTCCGTTGTGTCCAAAAATTAGAGTTTGCAATCAGTGCGCGTTACTAGCATTGAATTACGGCAGTGATAAGTGGATTTTTTAATGTGAAAACCATCCAAAACGGAGGGTTACTCTGCAAGCAAATGATTGTTGGGAATTACTGGTAGAGACAGTGGTAGAAAAGTGGAAAAGGGAATCAGGGAACAAACTGAAGTGGAAGATGCAACTCTGAACGTATAGAATTGGCAGATCATACTGTATGTAGCCAGTTAAATCTATGGCTGATGCATCCAACAAATAAGAAAAAACCGAAACGACGGCCTCGTGGAGGGACTGTATGGATGCTCACAGCTGATGACCGTGACGTCTGAAAAAATGTAGAGCAGGCTTCAATGCAGCGGCGGAAGACAAATGGCTGATCACAATAACATAGACTTGACTGGTAGGAGCAAGCCGTAAGCAGCCAGATTGAAACTTACTACACGGCGCACGGATGAGTATTTTCCGGTTGCTTTCCCATTGGCAGTGTGAACGTTGTCGCTGCTCTCGGGAAGAGGTGTGAGTATTTGTATGCGTCTGTGTATGCGCGCTGGACATAGTACGCAGTTACATGCCTCCGTCCTTTTCAGTCACATAACCAGCTTGTTATAGGGGGACCAGCAACGTAACATGGATTCCAAACAGTACTGCAGTAGTGGAGAAGAGTACATACGAGGACCAAATTTAAGGTCACGCTTTGACCTGGTAACCCGCCCACGCCTCTTGGGCACTTGTAACTTGATACCAATCGTGTATTAAGATAAGGTCCCCTTCCAGAGCCCATTACTCTAGGGCTACGGTGCGACTATAAAATGGCGAGAAAAAGAAGATTACCCATTTACTAGAGACCTACAAGAAACAAAATCAAGGTCACCCTGCCCCTTTGAAACAGGGTAGTGGCAGTCAACTTGGTCTCTACCGCCCACTAGCGGACGTTCCAGCTTTCATGGTGGGTGGTAGGTGGTATAGGTTTTGCAAATTATTAGTATAAGTCTTAACTTGCAACTTTGCTTTATGAATTTTATAAAGTAAAGTTACCTCCTTGCTTTATGAATCATCATTACTGTCAAACTGGTGGCCGATTAGAAAATGTTGCTACTAGCAGATCTCCAAAAATGGGCGGTAGGTAAGAATGATTGAGTACCAATGATCTAGACCAATAGGATGACTTAAAAATGTCGGGAAAACAAGACCCCTCTCTCACTAGTCAAACTGGGTGAGCCTCGCCATTTGAAGTCTTGTGTACCATAGTGAAGGATCATCAGAGAGGAGAAGTACAGACTTATCCAGCTTAAAAAATGGCGACAAACATTATCCTAATTTAAGATCCAAAATTACGTAAGATACTTTAATATTTCAAGTGTTTCTGGGTCATTCGAAGGAATGCAGCTCAGTTACTATAATTTAATGACATTATAGCTTTTCCTGTAAGTGTTCCTACTTATGAGTGCCTCCCAAAGCTATTTACAATTTTAGGGTAATTTGTTTCACTGTCATTGATTTTCTCCCACTTTTCAAAATCATCATCCTAACACACACCTACATACGAGAATTTTATAAAACGATATCCCACGTTAAACAATTAACACAGCGCAATATTTTAATAAGTGGACTGACACCTACATTAAATAGTTAACACATTCCAACAAATACAGTCTTAAAAATGGACTTCATAGTGGATTAAAAACAATGACATCACTAGCACTAGACATCAACTAGAGGAGTCAGCCATATTTCCGTGGACTTGTAAGGGAAAATTTGCTTAGGGATGTTTCTACAAACAAATATTTTACATGAAAAAAAAAATGCACAAGACATGAAACAGAATAATAGAGGCATATGCTTAATTTAAAACAAACAAAAAAAATATCTTCAGTTATTCACTCCATAGCAACACATGGCCTCTGCGCTGTTCCCCCAAGATTGTTGTCCTTCCACCACATATGCAGGAGCGTGCATTAGAGATGGGGAACGGCCGCTCTGTGTTGCACAGGCAGAAGCATTCCACACACCTTGATACAGCTAACGCTGCTGGAGAGAACGAGTGTGATGTCCTCTTGGGCACATTTTGTCACACGGGCGATGGTCTTAAGTGTCACACACACCTGATAACGCTACTGCAGGGTGTTAGTGAGATGGTGAATGGCCTTTTGTGCGCTCTCTGTCACACAAGCAATCGCCATGAGCATCCCACACTCTTGATACAAGACCAGCAGGACACTAGTATTGAAATGTGGCTACCACCAGCGACCTCGATAAGACCAAAAGGCTTCAGCTCGAAATCAGACACGGAATGCAAGCTGTATTAACCGATGCAATATTTTTTGTTACTAACTCTCAGGGATATTTTCAGTAATGAGTACTGGTTTAACTCTAGCAATACCAGCTCATTTTCCATTATATGCATTACAAAGAAAAATGCTTTACTCCCATCTTAAGAAAATTAAACATAAAAAAAATTTGGTTATTGTTGTTGACTTATTTTATAATACAGGGTGATTCAAAAAGAATACCACAATTTTAAAAATGTGTATTTAATGAAAGAAACATAATATAACCTTCTGTTATACATCATTACAAAGAGTATTTAAAAAGGTTTTTTTTTCACTCAGAAACAAGTTGAGAGATGTTCAATATAGCCCCCTCCAGACACTCGAGCAATATCAACCCGATACTCCAACTCGTTCCACACTCTCTGTAGCATATCAGGCGTAACAATTTGGATAGCTGCTGTTATTTCTCGTTTCAAATCATCAATGGTGGCTGGGAGAGGTGGCCGAAACACCATATCCTTAACATACCCCCATAAGAAAAAATCGCAGGGGGTAAGATCAGGGCTTCTTGGAGGCCAGTGATGAAGTGCTCTGTCACGGGCTGCCTGGCGGCCGATCCATCGCCTCGGGTAGTTGACGTTCAGGTAGTTACGGACAGATAAGTGCCAATGTGGTGGCGCTCCATCCTGCTGAAATATGAATTGTTGTGCTTCTTGTTCGAGCTGAGGGAACAGCCAATTCTCTAACATCTCCAGATACTGTAGTCCAGTTACAGTAGCACCTTCGAAGAAAAAGGGACCAAAAACTTTATTGGCTGAAATGGCGAACAAATGTACAACTAAATGAAACTTTATAGCTCCCTTAATTCGCCGACAGATAGTGCTTAGCTCTGTCTTTTGTCGTTGCAGAGTTTTAAATTCCTAAAGTTGTGGTATTCTTTTTGAATCACCCTGTATAATGTTTAAAGAGACCCTGATCTGTAAGGTGGGTCCAGAACCTGAAAGTGTCTTTTAGCACACTCTTACCAATATCAACGCACTTGCAGTAACATGTACTACCAATGGAGAGGTGGGAAGGGCACTTAATACTCTTCCCATAAAATTAAAAACTTTAAGTTTGATTAATTGTTGTTGAATTTTACTGCTAACATATTTTTAGAGAGATATTGATCTTTAAGTAAGGTCCTGAACCTGAAAATATTGAATATGGCGTACAATAGGATAAGTGATATCTGCTACTGAGACCTAAATTTTTTGGGCTGCTCTTAACTGAAAAATTTAAAACAGTTATAGAATCTGAAGGAGAGTTAATTAAAGACAATAAATATTTTTATAGTTTCAGAACGTAAGTAATTGACAGGCTTACAAAGTTTTCAAAAGATGGGTATAAAGCACCCCTCTCCCCCTTGGTATTGCGAGGGTTAGGTCTGCATGATACATTGGTTCTCTTAGGTATCAACTGTCTCAGTATATAATTTCGATGCAAGGTATATCTCTTGAACAAGGTCCTGGGTGGTTAGAATGTTTCGTCTAGGTAAAATATAGCGCCATACAATATCTGATCAAAAGTGTCGTGACACCTAGCACTATCTTAGCTACTAGAGATACAGTGTGTCCCTCGTAAGACTTTTTTTTATAGACATCCACTTCTACTTGAATCAGCTTAAGAAGTGTGGATACATTTTATCTAAATGCGTCGGACTAGATATTGGACATCTTGCAAGAGAAGAGCCTTTTGCAGAGTTAGAAACTGACAGAAAAATATAATTAATGGGCATTTTTCTACAGAAGTAGTAAACTTTTAGTTTTATACGGAAATTTCACAAGAATGTGGGGTGAAAGAGCTGCCAATGCACATCTAGGAAGATGTGGAGAGCTTCAGCAATAGTATAATGGAGAAAATAGGAGACAGAATAAAAATTTGTAAATGATCTCGGCTAGAAGAATTGCAAGGAGGAGAGCTAATTGTTAAAGTAGCAAAGAGACATTTCACAGGAAAAAAATAGCTACGTATTAGAATTCGAGAATATACGTGCTTTGTATTTGTCAAACTACTGGTTGAAGAACAACTTACGTGATATGGATATAGATTTAAATTATAAGTTAATAATTAAGCTGTATGTTAGTAAAATTACAACAAGAAAACATAAAAATAGAGTTGTTTTCTGTGTGTCAGTGTATATGCAAAAATTAATAAAGTTTTTGTACCCAGGTATTTTGTTTCTTATTTCCTACCCTACCAAACGAATCCTTAAAGGTCTATTCATGGTGATCTACGTGTCTTTTGTGTGGTGAGAATAGTGGAACATCAGTTCTTGGCGGGAAGTGCTCTCTGTGAACACGATGTCATGGTAAAAATAGCATCTCTCCTACATGAGAAGGATAATGTGTGGCAGTGAGAGATAGCTAAGAAATGTATAGCTGTAGGTCAGCAGCGAAGGTTATTTGATCATTGCTCTGGTAATCTGTTAATCTGCCTCCCTCTATATTCTCGGCTTTAAAAAACTATTGCCTTCGAGATATACAGTGCTTCTATGTCTGTCACTGTTAAATTCACTGTTACATCCCCATTTAGTGATCGTCCAAAAGTACACTCATCCTGTACATGTCATTGGCTACTTCAGACCTCAAAACTTAGTACAGTATATTGGCAGCGATAATATCCGACTAACTACAAGAAAGTAACCTATTTTAACAAAAAAGTGGAGCATTGTAGGAGGTTATACTAAGAAATGTGAAGGTAACAAAAATATTGCTTTATAAACAAATCATTTTGCTTATAACGGGACACAAACCGACGCTTTCTGATGACACTTGGTGTCGTATTTAGGACGGGATGAGCAGTATTTGTTTCAGTCGACTTCAGCCAAAAATCAAATAAAGAAAGTACGAAACTGTGCGTACTGATCGGACAGTTCTCACGAGAGACGCACTGTATCTCCGATCACTCAGCTGTCTGTATAATTTTGATCCAATAGCGTATGGTGCTGTATTTTAGCTGGGAGGTACATATCTTTTATCACCATTCTAGGACCTTGTTAAAGTGATATACATGCATCAAAATTATGTATCGAGTTGGATAATACCTAAAAGAACCCATGTGTCAAATAGACTTAACCATTCATATTAAATGTTTCGAGTATAATGCCATCAGGGAATGGCGAGTTTTAATATATATTTCAGCTGACGTAAGGATGGTTATGGTACTGGTCGTGTTACAAGAGAATATGTCAAGGCGATTTAATATTAATAACGACTGGAAGAATTACAGAGACATGGAATAAACAAATTTTAGAAGGGTTAATATATCTTGCATTTCGTGTCCGCGATCTGCGGACACGGTTGGTGTTGTTGAGGTCGCTATTGATGGTATGTTTCCCACATCTCAATACTAACTTTCAGCTGGTCTTGTGTCAAGCATGTAGGATGCCTATGGTCATTGCCCGTTTAACAGAGAGCGTACAAGAGACCATTCTCCGTCTCACTCGCTTGCCCCAATAGCGTTATGGGGTGTGTGGGACACTTATTGCCATTGCCCGTGCGACAAGGAGTGCCCAAGAGACTATCTCACTCTGTCTCTCCAGTAGCGTTATCTGTATCAGGTGTGCAACAGAGAGAGGCAATTCCCCATCTCATTCACACTTGTGCGCTGTAACCAGGAGGTTGGTGGAACAACGGCGATCCTGGGAGTACGGTGCAGATGGACAGTGCAGACGCCGAGCGCAATTATGGAGCGGTTAACGGAAGAATTTCACCTTTGTTTTAAATAAAATACTTTACTCTACCATACCTAACCAATGCCAGTGGTTCCAGCAACAGAACTCGTGGGGGAAACTGTTTACAGTGCCATTTGACAGTGTCTTTTGCCTGTTCTTTAACGTAAAATGCTTGTCTGTGTAGAAGCGCTCCTAATCAGATTATCCACCGTTATTTACATGTCTACCGTAATCTTGTAGTGTCTGACTGCTGTAAGGCATCCAGTTAGAGATGTAATTGTTTTAACCCACTATGAAGTCCATTGTATGAGTGTATTTGTTGCAATGTGCTAATTGTTTGTTACAGGTGTCAGCCTGTTTGTTTAAATATCATAATGTGCTAATTGTTTAATCTGGGATATCGCAGTATTTGTTAGAATATCGCAACAAGCAACTGTTTACATGGAATATTTTTTTTTAATATTTCGCTGTGATACCTGTTAAACATTTAAAGTCTCTTAGGTGTGTCTTAGAATGATGGTCTTGAAAAGTGTATGAAAATCGGTAACACTGCAACAAATTACTCCAAAATTGTAAATTACAGTGGGTAGTGGTTATGCATTGAATTGTTATAAACCACTATGACGTCACACACTTTAATGCAGGGATGAGTTTCCCGTAAACTTGGTGCATAGCAATAAATTAATTTTTTTAAGTAAAGCACTCTGTGGCAATTTTTAAACATAAAAAATCACATACTAGCGTTTGTGTTTGAATTATGGTCTTTAAAAGCTGGTATTTGGTATACTTCGGGGGTGGAGAGAGGCGGGGGGGGGGGGGAGAAGGTCGATGGGGAATGGCCAAAAAATGTGACAAATCGTAAAGAGCAATTGGAGCCGGTCATGTGTTGGAGCGCTTACGGAGAATGCTATATCATCGTCAAATTATAGTAACTTAGTCTCACCCCTTCCAATTCTCAGTCACATTCGGTAATCCTCCTTTGAATTCCCAGTCATACTCTGTAATGTCAAAGTAACTTATGTAATTTTGGATCATAAATTACGACAATATTTACCGCCATTTCTTAAGCAGGATAACTCTGCAGCTGATCTCTCTGATGATCCGTTCCACTGCGATGTACAGACCTCGAAAGGCGAAGCTCGCGCATTTGGACTGGTGAGGGGAGAAGGAGGTGGAGATAGACTTGTTTCCCGCTATTTTAAGTCATCCTATTGGCATAGAGAGAAAAGGGGGAGGTACAAAGTATTTTCCCGCCACTTTAAGTCATCCTAGCGACCTAGATCAGTGGGGAGAGGCCGACTTTGATTTTGGACCACGAAGATACCTAGAGGATGGGTGACCTCCTTTTTCCCGCCATTTTTCATCTCACAATTGCCCTAGAGCATAGGCGGTGGAAGGGGGGGGGGGCATATCTTGACACGTGATAGGTACCACTTTGCATCCCAACCTAGAATTTGATCCAAGTATGTATCCCTCTCTAGTATTTACTGCATCTTTCTCATATAGAAATCGTTGCCATAGGTGAAACGAGCAATAAATGTCAGAAATTATGCTGGAACCGACTGAAGTTCGATACTCGAATCTGTACGTTTGTTATCTGCCATTTATTCACTTGGGCACTAAACCACGCTCAACGTGGTAATTTGTCTGACATAGTTTAGCTGTCAGTAAATAAATGCCCCTGATTTCTGTAAAAATGCGTTGTATGGTGAAATTTATTTATTCACTTCTTTATTGGGCAGCCTGTAATCTAATACTTTCATAACTTTGTTTAGCACCTTCTGTGATAAACAATATGGCAGTCTTAGTACCTCTCAATTGAATGCTGTGTTTTAGTAGTTGTTTCTAAATGTGAGAAGTAAACTGCTCCTATCTA
Organism: Schistocerca piceifrons; assembly: GCF_021461385.2. Classification (NCBI taxonomy): domain Eukaryota; kingdom Metazoa; phylum Arthropoda; class Insecta; order Orthoptera; family Acrididae; genus Schistocerca; species Schistocerca piceifrons. The sequence goes on from NC_060139.1 coordinate 754,285,375, forward strand.
CCCTATTAAGTGATTATAACGTGTGTAAGGTCATGTGCAAGAAAAGTGTGGCACTTGCTTAGAGAGAATTGAGAAATCGTCACACGCAGAGGCTGCGAGCAGAAAATCGGTCACTTCCAAGTAACTGTTCAAAACTGGATTAATATCCCTCGCCAGTCTCTACAAACGAGCTATAAAGCGGTCGGTTATCTGAATGCTATCACAAGAAATAATTTTACGGAATCTTACAGAAGGAAAGCTTATGCCTCAAAAAATGGTTCAAATGGCTCTGAGCACTATGTGACTTAACATCTGCGGTTATCAGTCCTCTAGAACTTAGAACTACTTAAACCTAACTAACCTAAGGACATCATACACATCCATGCCCGAGGCAGGATTCGATCCTGCGACCGTAGCAGTCGCGCGGTTCCGGACTGAGCACCTAGAACCGCTAGACCACCTCGGCCGGCGCTTATGCCTCAATCAGTGTTATCTGATTGTTTTGTGACATTAAGGATGGAATTGGCTCCGTATTCAAGCCACTGTTTCTCTCTGAATGGTGCAACACAGTTAATATTGTTACATTTTTCTAAGGTTAAAGACAATGTCGTTCAGCGCGATAGGATGTCGGCTTGGTGGTCTAGTGATAAAATGTGGGCCTGGAAACGGAAACGCGGCGGGATCGACTCCGATGTGACAGTGGAATATTTCAGCTCGTTTCTTAGCTAGTCTTTATCTCCCAATGATGTGAAGATTCGCGAGAAACGACACGAGGTTGTAATACAACTTTAAACTGCAGGTTCCGTTTATCGGTAGGTTTGATGGAGTAAGGTAGGGACACGCAAGTCGTGTAAGTGACGTCTCATTGATAAACTTGCACCAGAACTTTAAGGCACATTTAAAAATCATTACTATTAGTGCCAGGGAAGGTACTTGAAAAATGGTTCAAATGGCTCTGAGCACTATGCGACTTAACTTCTGAGGTCATCAGTCGCCTAGAACTTAGAACTAATTAAACCTAACTAACCTAAGGACATCACACGCATCCATGTCCGAGGCAGGATTCGAACCTGCGACCGTAGCGGTCACGCGGTTCCAGACTGAAGCGCCTTTAACCGCACGGCCACACCGGCCGGCAAGGTACTTGAACAAACACTCGAAAGTCCGATATACACAATGGGATAGAAATGTGCACTGTAGCTTTGTTATTCGTATTCTCTAGTATGGTTTTCACGTGCTTGTTCAAAAGTTTTGATACCTTTGCCATCACGAATTGCTTTACGTGGTCCTTCATACAGGTTTTCGCAAACAGCGAGTCGTTTTCAGAAAATACAGCAACATCCTCAGTAACTCAGAAATCGAATAGGAGACAAGTCTGCACCCTGGTTCTCCTCCCTTGGCCCCTACACAGAAATATATTCATTATTCTGCGTCATAAATATTCAGTAAGTTTGTAACGGGCGCAAAAAAGCTTAGGACGAAGCTTACATTTGAAGAGCTTCACGTGAAACTTTATTTATAGTTCCCCGTCCTATCTCGACAAAAATGCCTGCCATTAACCCCGAATGTCTACAAATAATCTCTTTCGGGGGAGTTTCATGACAGCGAGTTTGATGTTTTTTTCCGTATTTGCAACCACATGTTCCGAGCTGCTGCCGATATTAAAGCTGCAGAGTAAAAGGATGAGAAAAAAAAGAAAAGTTATTAATTAAATATCACTCTACTTACAGTGACATTTTGCATTAACTCTTTAACTACATTGTTTGGTACCACGCTCAAGTACGATAAATACACAAAATATATCAAGCAAAGCAATGTTACAGTATCTTACCCTAAAAACGTTTCTGATATAATTATGTGCCGCCAAAACGCTTAAAATCTGCGAACTTCCACGGCAGGTGTCTGATATTTATACTAAGGTTCACGAGTGTTTGTTACTTACTTCTACATTATTCATTATTTATTTTGAGGTAGCTTTCCGTCAGAGCCGGCCAGTGTGGCCGAGCGATTCTAGGCGCTTCAGTCTAGAACCGCGCGACCGCAACGGTAATAGTGCTCAGAGCCATTTAAACCATTCTTTCCGTCAGCAGAGACGTCACGGTACAGGTATGCTGGTGTTGATAGTATTGACAAAATGAGTCTGCAGTGTTCTTTTTGAAGAACTAAATCTGGAACATTACACCTCACACAGAAATTACACAGACTTTTTCTTATAATCAAATCCAGTATAGTTCTTCGCTTAGACTTAGTTCTAAATACAGTTAGTTATTAAGACTTCATAGCTTTTAATATGCAGTTTTGTTGCCTTCTCTCTGAAATAGTGTCGTGAGTCAATATATTTAACTATTCAATATAATTCTCCATCTTGATTGCTATTTTATTTTTTTAATTATACACGCTTACCCGTTTTGTCCACAGCTAGTATCAGAGTAGAGCAAATGGGTAGTATTTCCACAGGTATTACAATAATACATGTGTAGGATAAAATGAAAACATACCACATTTAAATTCTCGATACACAGGATCATGCCAGTTCTCATGTACACTTGTATCATTGACTAGCGTTGTTTAGTGAGGTAGGCTACCTTTAAAAAACAATCTAAGGCATTTAGGTGGCGTTAAATGCATTTATAAAGCTGAGTTCTCGTCAGCGATTGGGATTAGATTTTCTCATAGGCCCAACAATTTCTATTCTTACGTGATACCTGTAACAAGCTACGGAGAGTGAGATTAACAGGTATCATATAGGAACCGAAACATGCTGTCTTTGTGCTAACTATCTCCGTCAGACACGTTCTATGTTTAATTGAAAATGTTTTCTTTTCGTTTTTGCGATCATATCTAATATTTTGTTGTGTTTATAAATACTTATACTCTGATCTTCGCACGAATTCATCAGTATTGTCAATATCTTTTTTTGTTGTTTGAGCGTCTCCTTCGTGAAGGTAAGTAGTAGCACATTTCTGTGAACCAGATAACATGTGATAGTATCACTAAAATTTTTACTTTTGTTGTCAAAGACTGCAACTGCCTCTGATTACTTGATTGTATTTTTAGACGGCCAATATCTAGACTGATAAGTAGTTGATACGTTTTTGGATACAGTTTTCGACTTAGTATCTCATTTTTCATTCTTTAAATAATTTTGCCGAATCATATAAGGACAAACATAACCACGAGACTGATAATGAGTCTGTTTGAAATATTTCCCTCCTAATGTTAATCACTGCGCAGGCTAAATTTGTTGGGGTAGAGATTTGTCTTCATGGTCACTGTTTCCAGACGGATGATGAGGGCTTCCGTAAATTTAGAGCCTATATGCAATCATTCGTAAGGAAATGAATCAAAAGTCTTGTTCTAATCAATACAGCAAAAATGATAAGTGTTTCGTGAATAGAGTTGTAAAGAAGTAATAAACTGACACTTCATGACTTATGCTGAAATTTCACTACATGAGCAGCGGAAAATAATGTAGTAAGTGATAAAAAGTTCTTGCAAAATTCGTTATCAGTCTCTAAGTGCTATCATTCTCAAATACTGCAAGGATATAGTCTGAGTATTTGCACGCGGGTGAGTTATGCTGCCTCAAGAGATATACACGCTTTCTAACAGTAATATTTGTTTTATAGTGTTTATTATGGAAATGGAAGAGAATGTAGATGAAGATGAAATGAGAGATACGATACTGCGTGAAGAGTTGGACAGAGCACTGAAAGACCTGAGTCGAAACAAGGCCCCGGGAGCAGACAACATTCCATTAGACCTACTGACGCCCTTGGGACAGCCAGTCCTGACAAAACCCTACCATCTGGTGAGCAAGATGTATGAGACAGGCGAAATACCCTCAGACTTCAAGGAGAATATAATAATTCCAATCTCAAAGAAAGCAGGTGTTGACAGATGTGAAAACTACCGAACTATCAGTTTAATAAGTCACAGCTGCAAAATACTAACGCGAATTCTTTACAGACGAATGGAAAAACTGATAGAAGTCGACCTCAGGGAAGATCAGTTTGGATTCCGTAGAAATGTTGGAACACGTGAGGCAATACTGACCCTACAACTTATCTTAGAAGAAAGATTAAGGAAAGGCAAACCTACGTTTCTAGCATTTGTAGACTCAGAGAAAGCTTTCGACAATCTTGACTGGAATACTCTCTTTCAAATTCTGAAGGTGGCAGGGGTAAAATACAGGGAGCGAGAAGCTATTTACAATTTGTACAGAAACCAGATGGCAGTTAAAAGAGTCGAGGGGCACGAAAGAGAAGCACTGGTTTAGAAGGGAGTGAGACAGGGTTGTAGACTCTCCCCGATGTTATTCAATCTGTATATTGAGCAAGCAGTGAAGGAAACAAAAGAAAAATTCGGAGTATGTATTAAAATCCATGGAGAAGAAATAAAAACTTTAAGGTTCGCCGATGACATTGTAATTCTATCAGAGACAGCAAAGGACTTGGAAGAGCAGTTGAACGGAATTGACAGTGTCTTGAAAGGAGGATATAAGATGAACATCAACAAAAGCAAAACGAGGAAAAATGGAATGTAGTCGAATTAAGTCGTGTGATGTTGAGGGAATTAGATTAGGAAATGAGACACTTAAAGTAGTAAAGGAGTTTTGCTATTTGGGGAGCAAAATAACTGATGATGGCCCAAGTAGAGAGGATATAAAATGTAGACTGGCAATGGCGAGGAAAGCATTTCTGAAGAAGAGAAATTTGTTAACATCGAGTATAGATTTAAGTGTCAGAAGTCGTTTCTGAAAGTATTTGTATGGAGTTTAGCCATGTATGGAAGTGAAACATGGACGGTAAACAGTTTGGACAAGAAGAGAATAGAAGCTTTCGAAATGTGATGCTACAGAAGAATGCTGAAGATTGGATGGGTAGATCACATAACTAATGAGGAGGTAGTCAATAGAATTGGGGAGAAGAGGAGTTTGTGGTACAACTTGACAAGAAGATGGGACCAGTTGGTAGGACATGTTCTGAGGCATCAAGGGATCACAAATTTAGCATTGGAAGGCAACGTGAAGGGTACAAATCGTAGAGGGAGACCAAGAGATGAATACCCTAAGCAGATTCAGAAGGATGTAGGTTGCAGTAAGTACTGGGAGATGAAGAAGCTTGCACAGGATAGAGTAGCATGGAGAGCTGCATCAGACCAGTCTCAGGTCTGAAGACCACAACTTCAACAGTGTTTATTCTTTAATATGATGGCTGTTAATTAACGAATTGTGACAGAATTTAATGTTTTTAAATTCGATCAATAACCACTCGAAGTACTGAAAAAAAAATTCGTTGCCTCTGGTGGCCGTGAGATAGGCAGCATCCGATTGTGTCAATGAATCATGAACCTTGAACCAAGAGCCGGGATAGCCATTTAGTAACATAAGATACGTATTTTTTGCTTTGTGATCATAGGTTCTCTGACAGCGAGACGCATTTGGTCAGTAATTACTAGCTACCTTTACTAGTTACATTATTAACCAATAATGTAATAGTGACACATGCGTTTCATACGCACCCAGCTTCCCTACAGTGTCTTTTATTGTGTCACTATTGAACTACGTAATTCGAACCGTTTCGAACAGATATGGTGAGAAGCATGAGTTTTGTCATTGTCACTGAATAAAATGAGTGCGTGTTTGTGCGGGCGCGCGCGCGACTGAAAGTGTGTGTCCGACCTGAGAGGTGGACGAAAAGGAGGAAGAGCGGATGGCAGTTACAGACTTTTACAAAGCTAATTCTGCAGTGGGAAGTACGTTTGAAGCGATTCAAAAGGTGTACAGTGTCATCAGAGAGTCGAACAATGGTTCGTGAGACCTACCTATATTTTGATGAAGGACAGTGAGGATGAGAAAAACATTGTTCAGCTTGGAAATTGTGTTAGAAAGTATTAGTACGCTTCGTAATTAGAACTAGCGCTATTTTCGACCTCTTTGGCTCACGCGATGTCCTACTTCACAACAACATGGCTCATACAGTATCATTTCATACGCAAGGTTCCACAAAAATGAGACTACGACATAAGATCGACGACAAAGCATAAATATTCAATAGAAAATACTGTATGGAAAGAAAGTAGAATATGCAGAGTGTGATAAGTTTTACGTAGGACAGACAGGGCACAATTTTCATTCAAATTTTGTGCATACATAAACCGTGCTAAGTATCAGACACAAAACAAAGAACTGTACATGGAAGTAATGGATGCAGCCACAAAGAGACTTGAAATTTTCATACATCACTTGAAAGAGCCGCACAAACTACGAGATGAACAAAATGATTTTCAGCTTCTTTCAAATCTTGGAATGGCATTTTATAGACACGTGTAGCCATGAAAAACGACTCCCTCTTGAACCGCGTGCTGTACATGTTCCCGAGCCTCGAAAACCAGTGGCTCAGAGCACTATGGGACTTAACATCTGTGGTCATCAGTCCCCTAAAACTTAGAACTACTTAAACCTAACTAACCTAAGGACATCACACACATCCATGCCCGAGGCAGGATTCGAACCTGCGACCGTAGCAGTCGCGCGGTTCCGGACTGAGCGCCTTAACCGCGAGACCACCGCGGCCGGCCCTCGAAAACCGCCTCCTCGGAATGCATGCTGTACTTTTTCCCAAGCCACAAAAAACGGCGCCCTTCGAACTGCACACTGTAGGTGTTCCTGAACTGCGCACCAAACGTGTTTCTGAGCTACAAAAAACGACCCTCTCTTGTTGAACTGCGTACTGTACATATTCTTGTGCCGCGAATTTCGACGCTCTCTGTAACTGCGTGCTGTACATGTTCCTGAGCCCCAAAAAACGACACCCTCTTGAATTGGGCATTGTGTGTGTTCCCGAGCCACGGTACCGATGCCCTTTTGAACTGCACACCATACATGTTCCTGAATCACCAAAAACGGCAGCCTCTTGAACTGCACGCTATACATGTTCTCAAGTCACTAAATTCGATGATCTCTTGAACTGCACGCGTACGTGTTCTCAAGCCATGGAAAGTGACGCCGTCTTCAACTGCATCTGTGCGTCGTTCTGAACCCTGAAAACCGACACATTCTTGAACTGCGCTATACGTGCTCTCGAGCTATGAAAATCGATGCCCTTTTGAACTGCACGCAATAGGCGTTCCTGAGTGACGAAAAACGACGCACTTTTGAACTGTGTGCATTCGGATTACCTTAAAAGTCATAGAAGGTATATTAAGGTTGTAGTGTATTACAATGATATCTATTACATAAAATAATCATAAAGAACCATGAAACATCATGACTAACGACAGTAATTTGTGCCGGCCGGTGTGGCCGTGCGGTTCTAGGCGCTTCAGTTTGGAACCGCGTGACCGCTACGGTCGCAGGTTCGAATCCTGCCTCGGGCATGGATGTGTGTGATGTCCTTAGGTTAGTTAGGTTTAAGTAGTTCTAAGTTCTAGGTGACTGATGACCACAGATGTTAAGTCTCATAGTGCTCAGAGCCATTTGAACCATTTGACAGTAATTTGTGCATTAAAAGGTTCCTCGGTGTTTTTTGACACTGCAATACAGGCAAAAGGTACACCGAAAAATTAGGACATGGGCTGGAGACGCCACTTGCCATTTGAGGTGTTGCTTCACCGATAACGTGCAGAACGGCAGTACAGTCTATGCTGTTCCTACAGACATTACAGGATGCACAACGATTCTCCACGCTGTGTATCAAGCCGTCAGCCATGCGTTAAGTGCTCTCTCCCACTGCGACACAACGGTGGTGGCCGAATATCATGTGCTAATGTCCTACAGAGTACTGTGAATATCGCACTCAAAATACGGTAGTTCTCTTCGAACACAAGGCATAAATTGCACTAAAATTACGGCATTTCTCTTTGAATGCAGGTTGGTATCAAATAAAACGGACGAAAACATATTTTGCAGCTCTCTCTCTCCGTGATAACAAGAAAGCAGTGCCGAGTACTCAAATGATGTTCAGCTACACTACGATCAACTCACACTAGGGATGTAGCTGTACAAACTCGACTGTGCATGGTCTGATGTGACGTCATCCCTTCCGGCACTTCGACAGCTATTCAGACGTATCAACATTAATGTACAAAACTTTGTCGGAAAACTTCGTACTCGGATACGGATGGGCTAAGATACTACGAGACGATGGGCTGTAAGTAATGCCTTTAGTACCCATGAACATTTGGTTATACGATGGTACGTTATCAATCCGCTTATTCCTGCACACATAGCTCACAGCGTTTTTTGCGTTTCCTGAACTAGAGTACGTTTATTTCGCGTGAGACACGTTTTGGAAGACTTTTAGCATGCATTACTTCCGGTTTGCAGATTATACTGAACAGCGTTTTCAGAAATATTGTTTGTGTGCCGTTCATCATTTTTTACGAGTTGCATACAAATTTCATCTGACGTGTTGCCGTTATGCTCGCGAGTGTGTTTTTTAACACTCAAAATTGCGCTATAAGTTAGATCCAATCACAGAACACATTAACCGGAAGAATACGTACTGTAATGTCTACATCCATTTTAAGCGTATGATGAAAAGAGTGTATTTCACCAACTTTTCAAATCAAAAAAGAATGTGCTCACTCAGCCATTTCAAAGCTGCTTGTACTTGTGTGCAAAGATAGTGGAATAAGAGTCCGTATGGCACGTTTCGCGCCCTCTCAGGTGACGAAAATGATTTAGTACAACAAAACCAATAAGAAAAGAGGCTCACACAATGGATACATAGAATGAATTGGACATCGATGTATCGAATATATCGAAACATTAAAAAAACATCAATGCATATTGTCCAACCCGATGCCAAGTGAGGATATGTCCCAGCTTCCACTAAACTGACAAATTTAGAAGGAAATTGTCTTCATAAAAGTGTAAGGAAGATGGTTAATAATGTGGTCTTCTCTAAGAAGCAAAAATTACTCCAAGAATTGGCAAAAATTGAAGTAGTACGGCTGTAGCACGTCAGTAGCATCTCTGGGAACAATGTCTTCATGATAAGTTCTTTTCTGAATAAAATCATCAGGAGGGAAAAGGCCATATTCTCAGCAGCATAACCATTCCACAACTTAGATATGGAACCCTTGTGAAGTCGTGTTAACGGAAAAAATAGAAAAGATTTAAATAAGAGTTGCACGATTCGCTAGGGATTCGTACAGTTAATGTGAGAGTGTCGGAGAAATGTTCGGTGCAGTGAGAGACATTACAAGAACGATGTCGTGCTGCATAACGAAGAGCCTTAATCACCAAAACCCAAGAGCCCACGTTCCAGGATGAACTAGGAGATGTAGTACTTTCTCCAACTTCTGAGCAAAAGTTAGCCGGAAATCATTAGTGGTCATTAATGTAGGGTGTACCACCCATTGGCTTTATGACGGCTTCAACTCTTCTGGTGACATTTTCAATTATGTGTTTGAATGTCTGTGGAGGAGTCCGGAATGTCATTGTCGACAAGCAGTCGCCTCGCAGACGCTGCTTTATGACGGCGTGCATTGTCGTCCTCGTACAGTCGTCGTCTCCGAATTGTTCCTCAACTGCTTGCAGTACGCACTGCTGTAAAATGTGTTCCTATACTTCCACATGCAGCGTTTTCCCAAGTGCAATAAGGGGGCCACGCCTTAACTACGAAAAACAAGCCCGTACCGTAAAAATAACATCACCTCTTCCGTTGTTTACTGTTGGCACTACGCACGATGATAGCTAATGTTCTCCAGCAATTCGCCAAACCCAAACCCCTCCATTTAATTGCTACAGGGTGCAGCGTGATCCGTCACTCCAAATCACTAGTTTTCAGTCTTCCACTGTCCTGTGGCGTCCTCTTTACATCTTTAGTATCGCTTAGCACTCGCTGCAGAAATGCGTGGCTTATGAGGAGCTGCACGACCATTGTACCCATTCTTCGTAACTCCCTACACACAGTCATTGTGCCAGCTGGAATGCTGGCAGCACTTTGGAAATCACAAGTGATTCCTCCCCAATGCTCGACGGTCCCTGACCATCAGCGCTCTCGTTTCTGGCCATTCTGCTGTTACTGCTTCTCTGCTCACAACACTACCCGTCTCCTTTTATACTGTAGCGTCCTCCTCTGGTGACATCTAGTGCAATAAAAAGGGGAGAAAATTATACTAGTATGCTATGCATCTCCTGCTCCCCACCCCGCCATTATTAAGGCTGTAGATGTCAGACAATGGAGGCATAATGGGGGATGAAAAAACATCGAGAAAATAAATTTGGTATAAAAACTATACCAACTGAAATATCGTGGGCATAAAGAGTGGTAGAACAGCCACCAATTTACTAAATCACAATCTTTCTCGAATGTGTAGAAAAGCAAATACTGCTCTTTTAGCCGTATTCCACTTCTTACGTGTTCTTCATAGAAACGAAACTCTTGAGCGGAGTTATGAATTGTAAAAATCAATGGCTGGCAGTGTAGTAAATGACGTTTATTTGACGATGGCATATAGGAGCCAAGAAGAATCATTTCTAAGTGATATTTACAAACATGTGCCAGGGTACGAGAGGAAATGTGTTATGGTATAAAAATAGGCGCAGCCCGGTTCGACGAGTTCTGGAATGCTGCCCACAGAGAGGGCATTGAAAACAATAAGACAGGCCAAACCATTTCGGAATGCTGTCACTTTAGCCGGGGAAGTGATACCTTTCAAAACAGACAGGAATAATGGCCGACGTTGAAGACAAAGCGATCAGCAACTGCTCCCACAAACTCTGTAGAGCGAAATATTCTGTATGCCTGTTGAATATGTGGCATGATTGTGCAAAAAGGAACTGCGTTATAAAACAGACGAGTGTGCTGGGACACGCAGTGAAAGGAGTCTGAGCAAGAGTCATCTCCGAGACGCAGATAGGGGTGTCATACGAGGGCCGGGAAGATACAAAAGAAAATTTTGAAACATTTCTTTGCTTACGCAAGTTAGATGAAAACAGGAAAGAAGTTTTTTTTTATTTTCTCCAAGTATAGTCCTATGTTGTTTATTTCAATGTCACTTTACCGACAGCGATTTACTATTGTCACTATGAAAACCTGGGCGTGGGTACAGGAATAGACTGCTTCAGAATATTTCTCTCAACTATTAATCGTATACGTACTGTGTAAGGAATGGTCAGAAGCTTCCTCAAACGATCTAACTATTTCTGCCGCGTGCGCTCTTCCTTGTCGTTGTCGGTCGGGCTCTGCGTATTGGTATCTTCACACCTTTCGAATCTGTACAGTTGTTCATCATTTTCTAGGGCGCGCTAATACGCAGAATCGCCAGTTCATCATTCACGTAATCTAACAAAAATCAATGTACTATTTCTGGGCAGAGAACAATCAGTGCAATATCAGTCTGACTGTCTGATCAGTCAGTTCGATGATGGTCTGCGCCCGATCTGTGCATAGCGTCGTTTACAGTAACATCTTCAAACTTTTCAAGATGCCTAATAGCAAGTCAAACAAATGCGCGTCAGCTCCTTGTTCACTCATAACAATGGGTTTTACACAAATAACTAACGAGACAATTACTTGATGGTGATCCAATGCGAAGGCCAACAGTGACGGCTCACACCTGTCTTGTACACATACATTTGAAAAGTGTGATCTATAAAATGTTATTTTCTTGTTGTTAGTCACATGAGTTATACATTAATGATGAAGGGTAATTTCTAACACAGATCGAAATATCTGTCTACGAGAAGGGTGATTCCACAAATGATCAAAAATTATTGGTCAGCAGCTTTCCTTAATCGATTAACAACATGTTTCAATAGATTATGTACTAAAGAGCTGCAGCGAACGTGTAAAATAATGGGATAACGTGACCAATTACAACCGGCATTTCAAGAAAGCTCTTCTACTGATCCAGCTATTTGACATTCACAAAACACACAACAAAATTACAAAATGAGGAAGAACCAGAGATTGAACTCTCTACAATCTACCCAAGACACAATTGTGTGAACAATTATAATGTACTGTTGGACGAGCTATGCTTTTTTTGTGGAATACATGGCACAGGAAATGACTGATTTAGTTTTGTTGAAATAAAAAAGATGCAGGGAGCTACTCTGTTTTGCATATGGTACTAATATTGCAGCAGAGTCGAATTTACGATGGTTGGCACTTAAATAGTGGCAACTATTTATTCACAACCGATACAAAAGAGTTAGATGTTTGCACCTGTTACTGTCCTTCAAAGTGGTCACCAGCGTTGTGTAGAACCCGTTGCCAGCGATGTGGAAGGCATAGTATACCGTTATCTCACTCCATGTTTGGAGAGCAGTTGTTGCTCCAGTTTGTCTCAACATAGTAGTTTGCCGTGACGATTTTACCAGGCTGTAAGCAGTCCATAAGTAGGTTTCCATCTTTATCCCAAAAGACGACTATCAGCAACTTGTCTGCTGATCTCCATGTTTTGAACTTCTTTGGACGTGGAGAACCACTGTTTATCCATTCTTTGAATTATTCTTTGGTCTTTGGATCACCTACATGGTGACGATACGATCCAAAAATCCCACAGAATTCCGGCGAAATTGGTCATTTTAGCAACTGTGAAGCAGCTACTCTCTCACACTTTCGATCTGCACTGAAACATTTGGGAACCAATTTAGCTGAGAGCTTCCTCATGTCAAAAATCTCATGAACTATATGATCCAATTCGCGGGATGTGCCCAGGATCTGTGCTATAATTTTAGCAGTTAACCTCGGATCATCTAGGATCATGGGATGAACAACATCCACGGTTGAGTTGGCCTTCCACGCCACTCTTCATCTTCAGTGCTGAAATGCTCTGTTTTAAACGCAGCAACGCTATTCTTGATAGTGGAATAGGAAGGGCAGTTACCACCCAGTGTATCAGACATTCCATGATAAATTTGTTTGGTGGTATGACCTTTTTAAAAGAAGATACTTAAACACAGCAAGACTCTCACTGTGAATTGTCTACTCTCTTGCGCTATGTTCACTTCTTACCTGCACAGAAAAATAAAAACCAACGTTACTGCTATACAATTACTACCACATATAGTGTAAAGAATAAGGTTTAATATCAAAACATCAGGATTAATTTACATCAGTTTTAACTAGCAAAGGCCAAGGACTAATCATCGCCTCTACGTACAAGAAACAGTTAGTAAATTTTATAGTATAAGGCGGGTATATTATAATAAGATAGACTGGAAAGACTGTTGATATATCTGTTAATTTGCGTAGGCTGAAATTCTTCTTCGCAAAAGAATAATTGCTAAATCTGGAACGTAGAAATCAATTGTTAAATATCCATACTGACACTCGTTGGTGTCCTACGGAAAGATATTTCGGGATAACTTCTCACTTACACAAAACGTATTTCCTGTAAGAAAGAATTTATAATGACGTGACCAAGCAAGGTGTCGCAGTTATTAATACCTGACACTCGCATTTGGAAGCACCGGATTCAAATTTGCGTGTGGCGATCCGAATATAGGTTTCCCGATGTTTCTTTAAATCGCTTAAATCACAATGTGGCAGGACACGGTCAGTCTCTCACGCAATCCGACCTTCAGCTACAGCTTGACTGACCTCGAGACGCGGAAATAAATCTTGATATTGCTTTCCATTCTGTAGCGTTCACATATGCACATACTGTCGGTATCACTTTAGAATTTGAGAATTTCAACTGCAGCTTCTCTGGACGTTTATTCACCGATGAAATTCGTTGCCATCAGTTCATCTGAATTGGATAGTAGTAGAGGGTTTTACAAGGGGCTTGAATACAGTAAGCATATTGAAATGGATGTACGATGTCTATTTTTTTGTCGATGTCCGAACGGTCACGAAATTAAAACCATTGTGAAAGTCGAATGAAGCCTTGCGCATATATGTTGTAGTATGTCCACCGTTCGAGTCACGTCGCACTTGTCAATTCTGAGCTCACAGTGAGCACGTAAAGATGCCTAGAAAATGGTGTCTCCCACCAAGTGTGAAATCCTCATGAGTGGCCCAGGGAAGTGTAATAGGACCGCTATTATTTTCTGCATTGCATGAAAAAAAAATTGGTACACGTGGAAGAACGACGTCGATCTTGATCCGATGACGGCATACGTCACCTGGGGGATAGTAGACGTACCGACAACGGTTTCAAAGTCGTCCGCCAACAGACAGCGTAGTGACTTTGTTAACAGAGAGCAATCTGCGTCTACCCTTTAACAGGAAATGGTCACAGCCAGAAGGCTCAGTGTTATGCAAACGCATGAAGCAAGCAGGCAACCATGCCACAGAGACGCTTCCTAGAGCCAAGTGAGCGAGTTTGAAAGGGGTCGAATTGGGGCGTTCTGAGTAGCGGGGTGGTCCTTTAGAAGAATTGCCACACGTGCTGCGTCAGTTGTGCAACGATGCCGGTATCAGTACTCACGTGAACATTTTCACATCTGTAGGCGAGGTTCTGGCTGTCCACGCAGCACAGACGCCCGCCAGGATCGTCCTATTGTAAGGGCAGCAGTGGCAGATCGTACAGCTACCACAGCACAGGCAAGAGGGCTTGTGAGCCCAGACGTATCAACACGAACTGTTGCGAACCAGTTGTTAGCAGTGTGACTGCAGGCACGCACACCTCGACCCCGTCTTCCACTCACGCTACTGCATCGACGTGTACGACTCGACTGGTTCCATCAGGGGATCACTTAAGATGGAATGGCGTGCCGTGGTCTCCAGGAATGAAAGCAGATTCTGCCTGCACGCAAGTGATTGTCGTTGGCGTCTTCGACGTAAACCTGGTGGGCACTGCCTCATAGACTGCATTCGTCCAAGACACACTGGCCCATCCTAGGCCTTACAGCCTTTGCTGTTTCTGGAGAGCATGCTAACCAGCGCTCAGTACGTGCAGAACGTTGTTAGATCCCTTCTTTTGCCGTTTTTGCAATAGGAAGTGATGTTCCAACAGGATAATGCTCGCCCACATACTATCCATGAAACTCAACGTTCTCTGCAAGACATGCAGCAACTTCCCTGGCCTGCACGATCCCCGAACTTGTCTCCAATCGAGGGCGTGGAACGAAAAGTGACTCGTGCGACTCGTCATAAGGAACTAAGTGAACAGTCGCGCAGGCGTGACATAACGTATGCCAGGACAGTATTCTCAACTGTTCGATTGTCTGGATGTCAGAGTCAGTGCCTACATCGGTACCTGTAGAGGCTACACCACCTACTTATACGGGTATTTCAACATGGGTCGATACCTGGTACCTCAAAACCCCTTGTAAATATAGTCATTTCATGTACTCCATATGCACTGTTGGAACAATAAATCTTGAGTGAACTGGAAACCTCTAAAAGGGCGTCCTAATTTTTTTCCGGCGGTGTATAAACATAAATGATCTGGTGGATAGGTTGGGGAGCAATCTGCGGCTGTTTGCTGATGATGCTGTGGTGTGTGGGGAAGAGTCGTCGTTGAGTGACTGGAGGATACAATACGACTCGTCCAAAATTTCTAGTTGGTTTGATGAATCGCAGATAGCTCTAAATGTAGAAAAATGTAAGTTAATGCAGCTGAGTGGGAAATACAAACCCGTAATGTTTGGATACAGCATTAGTAATGTGCTGCTTGATGCGGTCACGCCGTTTCAATGTCTGGATGAAAGCTATATGAACTGGGACGAGCAAGTGAGGATAGTGGTAGGGAAGGCGAATGGTCGACCTCAGTTTATTGGGAGAATTTTGGGAAAGTGTGGTTCATCTGTAAAAGAGACCGCATACAGGACGTCAGTGAGACCTATTCTTGAGTACTGTTCGAACGTTTGGGATCCGTACGAGGTCAGATTAAAAGGGAGACGAAGCAGTTCAGAGGTGGGCTGCGAGATTTGTTACCGATAGATTCGAACAATACGCGGGTGTTACGGATATTTTTCGGTAGCTGAAATGGAAGTCCCTGGAGGGAACGCGACATTCTTTTCGAGGAAGACTATTAAGAAAATTTCGAGAACCAGCATTTTAAGCTGACTGCTGAATGACTCTTCTGCCGCCAACATACATCTCGTATAAGGAGCACGAAAATAAGATACGTGAAATTAGGGCGGATACGGAGGCATACAGACAGTCGTTTTTCCCTCGCTCTATTTGCGAGTGGAACAGGAAAGGAAATGATAGTAGTGACATAGGGTACCCTCCACGAAGCACCGTACATTGGGTTTCGGAGTATGTCTGCAGATCTAGACGTAGAAGTGCGTGCTGTCATTCGATTTCTTCATGCTGAGGGGTGCAATGCAGCCGAAATTCATCGACGAACGACTAATGCGTACGGTGAAAATTTCATGAGTGACACCAAAGTGCGACAATAGTGCAACAACTTCTAAGCAGGACGCACAGAGTTCATGATGCAGGAAGTAGGAGAAAGAAGCGAGTGTCAACCGATAATCTTGTTCAGGGAGTGGCTCAGGCGACTCGAGAAAGCCGTCGGCTCACAATTTCAAGGGGAGCTCTCTATACCATTGTGAGTGAGGTACTTCATTATTCCAAACTCTGTGCGAAATGAGTTCTCAAGATGCTGCCCGACAATCACAAAACACCACTAACGGGCGTAGCCTTAAGATTTCTCCAGAGCTATCATGATGAAGGAGAAGATTTCTTTGAACAAAATCATCACAGAGGGCGAAAGATGGGTCCACTTCGAATGAAAAAACAAAATAGCAGTCCAAACAGTGAATGCATTGTCATTCCCTGGGGAAACCAAAGAAGTGCAACCGCACATCCTCAATCAGAATATGTATTGCTACTGTGTTCTGAGACTGAAAAGGAGTTTTGTTGGTGAAACATGTTTTACGACCACCAGTGCAGCCTCATACAACGTCACCACGTCGAGGGCAATTCAAAAAAGCGACCACGAACGTTGTCTTCAGACATTGTCCTTCTTTGAGTCAATGCTCTGCCGCACACAGCTGCTGCAACAAAGAGGCTCCTGTAGCGTTTTCGATGGGAAATGTTTGATCACTCATCATACAGCATGGACTTGTCTCACTCTTTCATCTGTTTGCTCACGCGAAACGCTGGCTAGGGGACCAGCATTTTGACACAAACAACGATTTGCAGGCCAACGTAGAGATTTACCTGAAAGCACAGGCGGTTGTCTACTGACACGCGGGTACTGGGAACTTGGTACCAAACTACTATAAATGTCTAAATCGGAGGGGCGACTATGTAGAGAAGTATCTGAAAGGTGTAGCTAAATATTCCATACAAAACAATTTTAATTGTCACTGTGGTTTAGTTTTTGCGGCCGAAAAGGTAGCCTTCGTAGGTAACGGGTGTTACGAAGAGTTGAAGAGGCTTCCACAGGATAGACCAGCATGAGAGCTGCGTTAAGATCATAACAGCGGACAGGTAATCACAAAAATCCCAGTCGGAAAAAATGGAGTATCTGACAACAGAAATAGCATTTTCAAGTATAGCTACAAGATTAAAACCGTGCGACGGACCGGGGCTCGAATTCTGGACGTTGCGTTTCGCCGGCAATGCTGTTACCGAGCGAGCTGTCCAGGCACGGCTCACAGCTTTACTTCCCCCGGTACCTCATCTCCTACCTCCCAAACTTCACAGAAGTTCTCGAGCACACCTCGCGGGACTAACACTCTTGGGCCGCAGGATATTGCGGAGAAATGATTTAGGTACAGCCTAGAGGATTGTTTCCAGAAGGAAATTTTCATTCTGCAGCAGGGTGTGCGCTGTGTTCAAACTTTCTGGCACATTAAAACTGTGTGTCGAACCGGGGCGCGCGAGAGCTTTTCACGCTAAAGGCTTACAGTTTTAGTCTGTCAGGAAGTTTCTAATCAGCGTATATTCCATTGCAAAGTGAGGGATCCTTGAATTTAAATAATTATTCAGTTACAAACACGGAAATGTCGAGGCAGGGTATGAACTGTGGAACCATTTATAGTGAACCGATTTCTCAAATTAGAGGTGTTTTCATCATAACCAAATACTGAACAATACTGCTTGCAATTATAGAGGCAATTACAAAGCATCGCTCGTGCGAAACTTAGCTTGTCCTTTTCTCACATGATGTCCTACAGGCCATGGATGGAGGGCCACAAGCAGATTCCACATTCCTAGATTTCCTGAAAGCATTTGACACGGTACCCCACTGCAGACACCGAAGATACGAGCATATGGAACAGGTTCCCAGATATGTGAGCTTGAAGACTTTTTATGTAATACAATCCAGTCAGTGTTCATTAGAGACAAGGGTATCGTCAGGAGTGCCCCAGGGAAGTGTGATAGGGTGAACGGCAATTTACGGCTGTTTGCTGATGATGATGCTGTGTACGGGGAGGTGTCTTCGTTGAGTGACTGTAGGAGGATACAAAACGACTTAGACAGAATTTCTAGTTGGTGTACTGAATGACAGCTTGCTCTAAGTGTAGAAAAATTTAAGTTAAGCGGATGAGTAGGAAAAACAATCCTGTAACGTTCGAATACAGCAATAGTGGTGTGCTTCTTGACTCAGTCACATCCATTAAATATCTAGGAATGAGCAGGTGAGGTTGGTAGTACAGAAGGCGAATACTCGATTTCCTTTTATTGAGAAAATTTTAGGAAAGTGTTGCCCATTCTTGAGTACTGCTCGTGTGTTTGTGATCCCCACCGGGTCGAGTAATAGGACATTAAAGCAATTCAGAGGCGTGCTGCTAAATTTATTAACGATTACTCGATCAACATGCGCAAGTACTATGGAGATAATTCGTGAACTTAAATGCGAATCCCTGGAAGGATGACGACACTCTTTTCGCGAGGCAGTATTGCGGCAATTTTGGGAACTGGAATTTGAGGCCGACTGCTGTACGATTCTGCTGTTGCCAACGTACATTTTGCGTAAAGAACACGAAGATATGAGAGAAATTACAGCTCCTACAGAGGCTCATAGGCAGTCATTTTTTCCTCGCTCTATTTGCGAGTGGTACTCTTCGCCACGCACCGTACGGTGGCTTGCGCAGTACGTATATATACATGCATGTGTAGACCAAATTTATAAAATAGTACTTCACCTATTGCTAAATGCGAAGATAACCTGTTACTGACTGTGAAGCGAAAGGCGAAGACAGCGCAAAGTCATAGTTGGTAATTCTGGTGAATCAGGTCGCTCTGCGCACGCACAGTTTTCCGTTCTTGCAACTTGAAGTCTCTTGCTTCAACACAGGTTGTAAATGGTTTCAGTGGATATATTTAATTTGAATTCAAATTAAACAATGAAACGGAGAAAGAAAGAGTCTAAATGTACAACTGAACGCAGGATTACATTTGTCGTCAGACATAGTATGTTCAAGTGTCAGATGCACATATGTTAAATATACTTGAACTGTTAAAAATGACTCTTTTACTGTGTGCCTTTGGCTCGTTTTTTATGTCCGTACACGTACGGTTTGCGTCGTTACTCTTTTATGCATTGCACTGTAAAAACAACTGATAGTTATGACTTAGATCATCACAGCGAGCTACATTAAGGAGGTTTCTTACAAGCGAAACTGTACATTTAGATATTAACGCTAGTCGGCGCATAATAGGACTTGCAAAAATGTTAATGGTGAAGCTACTAAAGTACTTGAGCGTGATCATAGCCTTCCCTTTGTAGGGCGCCAGGTTGCGCAAAACTGGCCTAAAGTAAGAATTATTTTCTTTTTTTCGTCCGTCTCAACACTCTGCATAGCGCTTCTGTCAGCCTTTCTCAATGATACCCAACCAATTTTTGCCATATCTGCTATCACTTCTGCTGGAGAGTGACAACACTGAATCAACGCTCAACGTGTATTCCTCCTCATTACGAAAACACCTGTGCTGACGCCTAGCTTTCATCTGATACTTTTTCACAGTCTAGATCGGTATTTTATCGCTAGTCGCCGTCCGTACTCAGGTTCATCATTAGTCTTTGTCACACAGCTGCGTACTGCATTGTGCGCCTCCAGAATCTGAACGTAGAGCAAATTCTGTGCTAAGGTTACATGAAAACGCCCACTTTGCTTACGTATGGGTGTGTGTGCCAGTTATGTCTGGAAAGCGGGATAAGAGGGTTGGGTTGGAATTTGTGGAGGGGGGGATCGATCTTTCCCTAAATATCTGTAGTGGATACATATTATAAGACTTAAACTGATGTATTAAGGCTATATTTTGAAAATGTAACGTTCTTAGTTTACACAAAGCTAAAGGAAAAAACATTTTTGGATGAAATCACAATTTTCCTAGAATTCTTATGCTTGTGCCATTATTTTGATATAAAAAAATATTGCATCGTATCGTTATCACGATGTGAGGCTGAATATAATTTACCGTCTTTATGTATTTGTATATTACTGTTTCAACTTCCCGAAGTTCCGATTATCGCCAGCATAATGGACTTGCAGAACGAATCGCTGTAAACAATAACATCAAAGAAATTCTCTCTGACAGAAATTCTGTTTAATACCTTATGAATTATTGCTATTCTTTCTTTCCTTGAATTTTCAGACTCGCTCTTTTTTATGTTGATGTAGAAGAGGAAAGACGTCTCAGAAAGATTAAATTTTTTCTAAACTAGAAATATTTCATATCTGGCTCGTAAAAGCAGTTGACAATCGTTTCTTCAAAAGTTGTAAGTAAATTACTTTAGTTTTTTAATCTTGTAAATTTTCGAATCAGTCATTTAATGTAAATTGCTTTTATCTTGCATCGTCCCCAATTTTTAATTTCGCAGTGCAAATTAATTTCTTCGGAAAAATAAGACGTTGCTTTAAAATCTTTGTAAGCAGTCTCGTTTCGAATCAACAACTGAGCAATATCAGTACAATATACGAGGGGTAATCATAAGATTGTAATTATCATCTAGAAAAAATAAAGTACCGAATTTATTTTTTCTTCGTACGCATGTACTTGTCTACAGTACTAGTACACACTGAAGTCCCTGCTTCGCAGTATCGTAGCACGCTGCTACAGAAACCAAAATAAAATGGCGCAGCCCTTTGTATAAACGTGAGTATCGTGCGTTTTCTGCACTTAAAGAGGAACAACGCTGCAAGAATCCATCCTGGATTTCCATTGCTGGAAATGTACAGCAAAACGCACGATGATGTGACACGGTTGTGCGGTGGAGCAGTCGCGTCTATGAGGGGCATTCAAATGAAAGCCGAACACCCGCCACAACGGGACCATGCTAAGACATTTATTCCGCTGGGAGACGAGACGATCAATTCCTGTTTCGTAGAACGCGATTGACACCTGACGGATCCACAGCCGCAGCCAGTCTTGCACCTCCTCATCCGACTGAACCCAATCTTCATTTATCTGCAGATTCGTCTAAAGGCTTTACTCATCTCTTCACGTTCTTGCAGTTACATCGTCACTATATGCCAGCACCAGAACTGATTTGTACTAGTCCCTCTTCTACTGATAACCGCATCTCTTATAATCTTTTCGAAAGTTTCATTAAACAGAAGGCAGGATAGTGAATCTTCCTGTCTTAATTTCCTACGGTCACAGCAGTTGATAACATATTGCTTACGTTAATTTTACTCTGGGTGTTTTCCGTAGTGGCTTTCACAAAGGTGACCAGTTTATTAGAAATCTCTAACTTTTCCTTTGCTATATGCAGCTCCCATTTGTCAGTATTGTCATAGGCTGATCTGAAGTCTGTAAAGAGGTCAGGTGTATCAGTCCAAATTTCTTTACATTTTTCTAGTATTTGTTGCATCGTGAGGATCTGCCAACAGTAGATCTTCTGTGGCGAAATCCATATTGATAGTCACCAACAGCATTTCTAACTTAAGGTACATACCTACGAAAGAAGATTTTGGATAATATTTTATATGAAGTAGGTAACAGACAAATTCTCCTATGGTTAGAGCACACCGTGATAACGCCTTTCTTGTATTTGGGCATGTGATGCCTGTAATATATTCCGTTCACCAGGAATACTTCCATTTACCCAAGTCTTAATTATGAGTACAAGCTTGTGAAAATGTTTGATATATTCCTTTCCTGCATTCCCTCCTCCTCCCCAGCTCCAGTTCTGCATGTATAACATTCATTACTGGGGCATAATTATTCCCCGATTTCTTGATGGCAGCATCCACTTTTTCAGCAGCCGGTGCTGGTTCCTCTGTTTCTGAATTCCTTGTGTTTACAGAGAGCAAGATTCCTTTGTTCTCAGCTAAACCCTCATTCCGCAGTTCATCGAATTTTGAGCCCGTCTTTCGCATGTTGTTTCATCACTACTCAAAACTGAGTATCTGTACCTCTACACAAATTCATCCTAGGCTGGAAATCCTTCCAGCCATTATTCAATTTCTGACTCTCACTCCATTCATCCGTTTCAGCTTTTCTAGTTCTTCACGTTCTTTTCTTCCATGCTCTCTCTTTTTCTTCTTGTGCAGCCTCTTTTCTTCTCCTTTGCTGCTCTATAATCTTCGAAATATCTTCGGGTACGATTTACCTATTTCATTCTTCTATAGGCCTCATGTTTAAATGCTGTTACTTGTGTACACTCTTCATCAAAGCAGCCGTTGTATATGGCTCTATCTTCCTATTGCTTTGTAAGCACCTTTTGTGCGGATGTCTTTTAGATTCTTCCGTACTAAATTTCGTCGAGTCTCTCACTGTCGGTCAAGTGTGACAGGTTTTCCTTGATTCGATTAGAAAATCTTTGAGCGGTTTCTGGCTCTTTGAGCTCATCAACATGGAATTTTTTTTGCGTGAGATTCACACACTTTTCTTGCATTAGATATTCGGCTTCTGGTTGTTGCTATTGCAAGATAATGATCAACATTAGTACTCCTACGGCTTTTAACATAAATTAACTTGGACTGATGTCTTGCATCTATTAGTAGATGGTCGATCTATTTAAAAGTTTTACCATCTGGAGATTTCCACGACATTTTATGCGTATGTCTGTGATTGAAAGTTTAGGTAACCACTGCTACATTTCTCAACGAAGCAAAGTGTACAAGTCGATTCTCATTATCATCTGAGTTATCATGCAGACTGCATTCTGCGTACAAGACTCGTATTCATCTTCGTTTATTTTAGTATTCATATCTATAAAAAATATTTTACGGTCTCCTCTTGGACACTCACTGAATACATCATCTAACTCTTCATAAAAAGCGTCCATCTCTTCATCACTCTTCTCTTCAGTTGGGGCATGAGCACATGTAAGACTATGGTTGAGGAACTTCCTTCTAGATCTGAGTCTGCGTAATATGTGTGATTTCACCTGGAAGTCCATAATAATATGTTTTGTCCTCTTATTTACAATAAAACCAGTACCAAATACGTATCTTTCTTTTGGCAATGTGGAATATCGTGCGCTACTTCTCCATCACTCCTCCACCTAACCCTATCTCTAGAATAGCGGTATACTCAGTCGATGCTCATCCAACTGATCAAGTAATTTCGCTAAAGCTCCAGCTTGATAGAAAGAATATTCCATGATCCCAATCTCAAGTCCTTTACACGTCTGCCAGAAAGTCGTAAACAAGTTAGACCCGCTATTTCTTCATTAGGTTTCGTAACAATTTGATTTTTGCAGTTGGATTGTCAGCCCAACGCGAACCGCAGCGATCTTTGAGTTACGACGTTTTCTGTTGGGGCTGACTCCTTTAAATGGTGGTTCCCCATTTATAGAGCGTCGGGAATTCGTTTTTTCGCCTTTGTGTGACTAACTGGCATTAGAAGGAGCTATAAAGTGCGAAAACAGTGGGGGAAGTCGGAAGTAAGAGTATATGGCTCTGAGCACTATGGGACTTAACATCTGAGGTCATCAGTCCCCTAGAGCTTAGAACTACTTAAACCTAACTAACCTAAGGACATCACACACATCCATGCCCGAGGCAGGATTGGAACCTGCAAACGTAGCGGTCGCGCGGTTCCAGACTGTAGCGCCTAGAACCGCTCGGCCACACCGGCCGGCAAAGTAAGAGTATATCAACAAATAACTGAGGGCGTAGGAAGCAAATGCTACTCTGAGATGAAGATGTTGACAGAAGAGGGGAATTTGTGGCAGATCGCATAGGACCAGTCTGAAGGATGAAGATAAAAAAGCTACCCGTTGCCCAAGGGCCGTAGCGTAGGCGTGCATACATCAGACTTGGTGGGAAATGACAGAATTTTCTGTGCGTTATTAGTACATTTCCACCAGCAGGAAATTAAACTATATTGGATTAATTTTCTAAGACTGATAGTAGTTTCAAGTACGATATGATTGTTTCGTAATTCATGATAGCTCTAGATTTAACTGTACTTCGAGGATATGCTGAAAACTAATGCCTCTGAATTGTTTACGTGGAAGTTATTAAAGATTTTTATACAAAACAAACGTTGTTAACATTCCACTTCTTTATTCTTGATGTCTACGTATTTATTTCTCAACATAGTCATCCTGGCGATGAACACATTTCTCCAATGAGAGACCATTTTGTTGATACCGTCACTGTAGAATGTTTGACTCTTTTGGCAAAGCCACAACCTCACCTCTGCTTTCTTCGCTTCACCACTATCAAAGTGAAGCCCTGGAAAGTGTTCTTTAAATTCTGTAAACAGATAAAAATCGGATGGGGCCAAGTTGGGACTGTGTGGAGGATGATCGATGACAGTGAAGACAAGGCGTCGGATTGTTGCAGACGTCGCTGCGCACGTGTGTGGTCTGGCACTGTCATATTGGCTGAAAGGGTTCTCCACGTGTGAACGAACTCTTCGAATCGATTACAGTACGCTGCTTCTCACGCACCGAAACAGTTACGTCACACGCTATAGGTCTGAGCCTTCTAGTGGCAGAGGGTTGTAAAGATGTGGACGTGAAGAATAAAGATACAGAATGTTAATAACATTTGTTTTATTTACAAAGCTTTACGAGTTTACACGTAAAAACTTCAGAGGCACTAGTTTTCAGCACGCCATCGCAGAATTAACAAAAAGATTCCGGTCATAAATGCTGTCCCTCCGCACTCCTACGACGCTCTAGCAAGCGCATGTAGTACGCTGAGCGCACAAAGTCATAAATTTGCGATTCGCATCTGCAGCTCAGCGCGAGCGCTTCCACAAGGCAAAATTATTGGCTTCGCATCTGCTCTCGTGGAAGTAAAGCTTACGCTGTCTTTTATCGTCCCTGCTATATCGTAAATATCAGACCATCTGTACAACATAACGAACTAAAATAGATTCTAGTATGCTATTATTAACTGACCTTATATTCCAAAACAAATGTAAGCAGAGCGGGAGCTGGGATCTCGCGTTTACCACCCATGGCGATAATAATGTTGACATTGAGCTATTTTTGTCGCTTTCTAAAAGAGGCGGTTGGTTGTGGGCGCTTCATGGAACTTATGGCGTGTAGACGTGTGTTTTTGTTTACGGGTAACTAAGTGGGTCCTAACGTGAGAACAGTCTGCCCTTTGCCGAGCTGATTTCCAAAAGATTGCAGACTCCGACAGATAGCAAGATGTAACCCTTCTTTCTTTTAAAAGTTATCTCACTCCCTGTTTTCCCTCATCACTTTTGGTTTTTTTATGTATTCTACGTCGAGTCATATCAAGGGCTATCTCATGTATCCTGATATGTAGAGGGGAAATTTGAGCACACATATCATTTACTGACGGACGCATAGAAGAATGTGGCGCAGTGGTTACGTATATATGCTCTTCTTTTACACAAAAAGTAAAACTATATACACTATGTGTTCAAAAGTATCCGGACACCCCCAAAACATATGTTTTTCATATTAGATGCATTGTGTTGCCACCTGCTACCAGGTACTCCATATCAGCGATCTCAGTGGTCATTAGACACCGTGAGAGAGCAGAATGGGACGCTCCGAAGAACTCATGGACTACGAACGTGGTCAGGTGATTGGGTGTCACTTGTGTCATACGTCTGTATACGAGATTTCCACACTCCTAAACATCCCTAGGTCCACTGTTTCCGATGTGACAGTGAACTGGAAGCGTGAAGGGACATGTACAGCACGTAAACGTACAAGCCGACCTCGTCTGTTGACTGACAGAGACTGCCAGCAGTTGAAGAGGGTCGTAATTTGTGATAGACAGACATCTATCCAGACCATCACACAAGTACTATGACAGTTTGGCGGGAGTTGAGAAAACTTGGATTTCATGATCATAAGCCACACATCACGCCGGTAAATGCCAAACGATGTCTTGCTTGGCGTAAGGAGCGTAAACATTGGACTTTTGAACAGTGGAAAAACTTTGTGTGGAGTAACGAATCACGGTACACAATGTGGCGATCCGATGGCAGGTGTGGGTATCGTGAATGCCCGGTGAACGTCATCTGCCAGCGTGTGTAGTGCCAACAGTAAAATTCGGAGGCGGTGGTGTTATGGTGTGCTCGTGTTTTTCACGGAGTGGGCTTATACCCCTTATTGTTTTGCGTGGCACTCTCACAGCACAGGCCTACATTGATGTTTTAAGCAACTTCTTGCTTCCCACTGTTGAAGAGCAATTCAGAGATGGCGATTGCATCTTTCAGCACGATCGAGCATCTGTTCATAATGCACGGTCTGTGGCGGAGTGGTTACACGACAATAACATCCCTGTAATGGACTGGTCTGCACAGAGTCCTGACCTGAATCCTATAGAAGACCTTTGGGATGTTTTGGAACGCCGACTTCGTGCCAGGCTTCACAGACCGACGTCGATACTTCTCCTCAGTGCATCACTCCGTCAAAAATGCGCTGCCATCCGCCAAGAAACCTTCCAGCACCTGACTGAACGTATGCTTGCGAGACTGGAAGCTGCGTTCAGGCTAAGGGTGGGCCTACACCATATTGAATTCCAGCATTACCGACACAGGTCGCCACGAACTTGTAAGTCATTTTCAGCCAGGTGTCCAGATACTTTTGATCACATAGTGTAGATGATGTTCCAGCATTACTCAGGAACTGCACGTACTTGTCATTTTGCGGCTGTGCGAATGACACGCAGAATAGGTTGGAGCTATCAATGTGTTTCAGTGTATTAAGAAACTACTCATTGGGTGTGAAACACAAATGTCGACTCATTATCAGCACTCCATTTTGACAATCTGGTAGATGAATATTCATGGAGCTATGGCCCAACAGGTATGTTGCATTAGAATATTGGTGGAGCTATGGCCCACTAGGTATGTTGCATTATTAACCTGAGAAATGCATATTTCCAATTTTTTTAAATTCATATTCAATTTTCACCGGTCCTTTATAAGCAAGGGCCAATGACTTCCCGCAGTGACCACACCGGCTCCCGTCAAATCACCGAAGTTAAGCTTTGTCCGGCTTGGGTAGCACTTGGATGGGTGGCCTCCCGCGTCTGCCGAGCGCTGCTGGAAAGCGGGGCGCACACAGCCCATGTGGGGCCAGTTGAGGAGCTACTTGACAGAGCTAGCGGCTCTGTTCGCGAAAACTGACAGCGGCCGGGAGAGCGGAATGCTGACCACGTGCCCCTCCACATCCGCATCCAATGACGCCCATCAGCTGAGAATGACACGACGGTTGGTCGGTGCTGTTGGGCCTTTCGAGGCATGTTCGGACGGTCTACGAAGGTCACTCCAAAAGAAATGCACACTATTTTTTTAAATCTATCTTTTATTCTACATGTTTGAAAGTCTTGCAGTGTGTAGATACATCCTTTAGGAACAATATTTTCATTTCTCCACATAATTTTCATCCCTCTCAACTGCCTTACGCCATCTTGGAACCAGCACCTGTGTATCCGCACGGTAAAATTCTGGACAAACCTGTGGAGCCACTCTTTGGCAGTGTGCACAAGGGAGTGATCATCTTCAAACCTTGTTCCACGAAGAGAGTCTTTCAGTTTCCCAAAGAGATGATAGTCACATGGAACCAGGTCAGGACTGTAAGGCGGTTGTTTCAGTGTTGTCCATCCGAGTTTTGTGATCGTTTCTATGGTTTTTTGACTGACATGTGGCCGTGCATTGTCGCGCAACAGCAAAACATCCTGCTTTTGTCGATGTGGTCGAACAAGACTCAGTCGAGCTTGAAGTTTCTTGTGTCATCACATATGCATCAGAATTTATGGTGGTTCCACTTCACATAATGTCCACAAGAAAGAGTCCTTCGGAATCGAAAAACACCGTAGCCATAACTTTTCCAGCAGAAGGTGTGGTTTTGAATTTTTTTTGTTTTCCTTGGATGAATTTGCATGATGCCACTCCATAGATTGCCTTTCGTCTCTGGTGAAAAATGATGGAGCCATGTTTCATCACATGTCACAGTTCTTCCAAGAAATTCATCTCCACCATTTTCGTACTGTTCCAAAAGTTCGCTGCATACCATTTTTCTTGTCTCTTTGTGAGCCACTGTCAACATCCTGGGAACCGATCTGGCACAAACCCTTTATAACGCCAACACTTTCAGTATTCTGCAAACACTTCCTTCCCCTATCCCAACGTAGCGTGACAGTTCGTTCACTGTGATGCGTCTGTCAGCAGTCACCAATTCGTTAACTCTCTACACATTGTCTGGAGTCTGTGCAGTGCGAGACTTGCCGCTGCGAGGACAATCATCAATATTGCCGTGCCCGCTTTCATCACGTAACCTGCTTGTCCACCGACTAACTGTACTGCGAGCGACAGCAGCATCTCCATACACCTTTTTCAACCTCTTGTGGATGTTTCCCACTGTCTCGTTTTCACAGCACAGGAATTCTATGACAGCACGTTGCTTCTGACGGACGTCAAGTGTAGCAGCCATCTTGAAGACATGCTGTGACGGCGCCACTCACGGGAACAGGTTGAACTAAATTTGAAAACAAGTGGAAAGGATGTATCTACTCACTGTTAAACTTTCACACATGCAGAATGAAAATAGTGAGCATTTCTTTTGGAGTGACCCTCGTATATAAGTAAACTCATTCTTTTGCATGTGTATAATGTGATTCAGAAGGAGTGACTATATGTGTACTCTTTGAAGCCGCAAAGATAATAACGCAACATTGATCTATGTATTTTGCGACTGCTAATCTGTTCTATGTCTGTGTCAAATAACGGTCCTTGAAACTGGTATACTATGAGCAAGCAGCTGCACGGTCGCAATTCAACACATTATTACATGAATGGAATATAAAAGATTTACTTCAAGACAAAAAAATTGTGTTCCAGGACATTACCTTGAAGATTGACCGATTTTATCAGTCTAGTATGCTATCGTTGTTGCATGGGATAAGTCATGACGGGATTTCTAACACTTAGTGTCTAAATGTTTACGCAATGGGGAGCTTTTCTCTTAATTCTTTCATAAGGCATTTCCCATCCCTGTGGCTAGTCATCACTTTTACCACCCGATCTCGGAAGTACCAGATGTTCAAGTACAGTATTGTGGATGTCTAAAGGCGTCATTGTTTCATATTTATCACTTAACGTTTTAATTTCATTGTTAGGATCTCCGTCACCAGTCAAAGTTAAACTGGCTGAACACGTTTATTATTGAAGACAGTGAATTAGCACCACAGAGTAACTCAAAAGATGTTAATCGTAAGAAGGGCTGTCATTTTTACTTATTTGCACAGTTGTCAATCTGAACCTTCCTTTATATAGAGGAAGCGATATGAAGTAATAACGTATGTTGGCATTTTTAAGTTTTGTTTACAGCAAGGTCATCGAAGACGGAGTAGTAGCTCATTTGGGCCACGATGGGACTGGAGATTTGTCGTTGCCTTAACGAAGGAACCGCCACAGCATTCGTTTAAAGCGATATAGGGAAACCAAGGACGCCGTTTGAGGCTGTTGGGAGGGAGGAACGTCAGCGTTTAATTTACCTTTGCTGCTAGGGTCATTCAAGACAGAGAATAAGCTCCCGAGTGGAAAATCATGGTAATAGAAATCGGATGCGACTTTACAAATGATTCATCCCGGCATTAACAGTGATTAAAACCACGGAAAACCCAAATCTGGATGGGCGGAGATTTAAACTCCAGTGTGCTGTACATTGCTTATGCACCACATCTCGACCAGATGCTTGGACAACAAATAGCATAAACAGTTATTGTCCACCCGGCAGATCAGTGGTCCAACAGTCGGATCTGGCGATAACGGTCTGATATGAGAGCAATCTGAAGTTAAAGACAACCTGAATATTTGTGTTGTAATAAACAATTCAGAGACCTCGAGCTCATTAGAAAAATACTGAGGCAATTGCGAGGATGCTCAACAAGACAGAACAATTTCAAATATACGTTTAGATGGAACTTGTTCCCAGCTTCAAATAATTGGGAGTATATATACAAGAACAATACAGTGAAACAGCAAATACGCAAAGAGGCATTAAAAGTTTCACAATTCTACGGCACAGTGAGAAACATACGGTGATATAACAAAATACCCAATAAAGCAAAATTAGCCTTATTCCATATTTCCTTTGTATCCTTTTGACCTATAGACTGGAAGCATGTCGCCTTCTAGATAAGGACAACAGCGAGGAAATTCATCAGAGGACTAAACTAGGTAAGATTAAAAATAAAAACACACTGGAACGAAGATGATGTGAAATTGGTCATTATTAATGTTACGCGAAAGCGTAGACTGTAGTGGTTTGGTCACTTAATGAAAATAGACAAATGGAAAACAGCTGGAAAATACTTCGGCACAGAAGTACCAGGGAAATGACCAAGGGGAAGAGCACTGACGACGTGGTTGTAGACAGTGAAACCGAACTTGGGGAACAGTAGCTGAAACTGGGCAGATGAGACAGAGAGAAATATGTACAGTGACAGCCAATGGTGAGCGCTTATGCACCACATCTGTGATGCTAGAGGTGGGAAGTCTGGTGATGATGATGTTGATATATTCGCATCAGGAATCTATTTGAATACAACAAGGTTGCTACGGGGCTCATGTCAGTCTACATCTACATCTATATGTACATGGATACTCCGCAAATCACATTCAAGTGCCTGGCAGAGGGTTCATCGAACCACCTTCACAATTCTCTATTATTCCAATCTCGTCTAGCGCGCGGAAAGAATGAACACCTATATCTTTCCGTACGAGCTCTGATTTCCTTTATATTATTGTGGTGATCGTTTCTCCCTATGCAGGTCAGTGTCAATAAAAAATTTTCGCATTCGTAGGAGAAAGCTGGTGACTGGAATTTCGTGAGAAGATTCCGTCGCAACGGAAAACGCCTTTCTTTTAATGATGTCCAGCGCAGATCCTGTATCATTTCTGTGACACTCTCTCCCATAATTCGCGCTAGTGCAAAACGTGCTGCCCTTCTTTGAACTTTTTCGATGTACACCATCAGTCCTATCTGGTAAGGAAGGATCCGAAGCGTAGTGTAGGCAGTCTCCTTAGTAGATATGTTACATTTTCTAAGTGACCTGCTAATAAAACGCAGTCTTTGGTTAGCCTTCCCCACAACATTTTCTATGTGTTCCTTCTAATGTAAGTTGTTCGTAATTGTAATACCCAGGTATTTAGTTCAATTTGCGGTTTTTAGATTAGACTGATTCATCGTGTAACCGAAGTTTAACGGATTCCTTTTAGCACTCATGTGGATGACACACTTTTCGTTATATAGGGTCAACTGCCGATTTTCGCACCATTCAGATATCTTTTCTAAATCGTTTTGCAATTTGTTTTGATCTTCTAATGACTTTATTAGTCGATAAACGACAGCGTCATCTGCAAACAACCCAAGACGGCTGCACAGGTTGTCCCCCAAATCGTTTATATAGATAAGGAACAGCAAAGGGGAACTACCTTGGGAAACGCCAGCAATCACTTTTGTTTTGGTCGACGACTTGCCGTCAATTACTACGAATTGCGACCTCTCTGACGGGAAATCACAAATCTAGTCACATAACTGAGACGATATTCCATAAGCACGCAATTTCAATACAAGCCGCTTGTGTGGTACAGGTCAAAAGCCTTCCGGAAATCCAGAAATACGGAATCGATCTGAAATTCCTTGTCAATAGCACTCAAAATTTCATGTGAATAACTGTGTTTCGCAAGAACGATGTTTTCTAAACCCATGTTGCCTGTGTGTCAATAAACAGTTTTCTTCGAGGTAATTCATGTTTGAACACAGTATATGTTTCAGAATCCTGCTGCACATCGACGTTAACGATATGGGCCTGTAATTTAGTGGTTTACTCCTACTACCGTTCTTGAATATTGGTGTGACCTGTGCAACTTTCCAGTCTTTGGGTACGGATTATTTGTCGAGCAAACGGTTGTTTATGATTGTTAAGTATGGAGCTAATGCATCAGCATACTCCGAAAGGAACCTAATTGGTATACAGTCTGGACCAAACGGTTGGATATGATTGTTAAGTATGGAGCTAATGCATTAGCATACTCCGAAAGGAACCTAATTGGTATACAGTCTGGACCAGAAGACTTGCTTTTATTAAGTGATTTTAGTTGCTCCACTGCTCCGACTTCGCGACGTCAGTGGTACAAGGAAGGTGGCTATTTGAACCAGCCTCGAGGCTAGTGACCCTAGGAGAAACTGTTTCACAAATCAAGGAGTGCCGGGAGTTGATCTAGGTTGGCAGTTTAATTTTTTGCTCAGCGACAGCGGTGTGTGACTACGTTGCGGAGCGAAATCGCGTGCAACACGCGTCGCCGGCACCACGCGGACGTTGCCTGCGTCCTCTCTCGACTTCGCAACGGCCCAGTTTCTACTTATGACTTAAAACTAGGGAAGCAAAGTAACTAAGTAGCTTTAATTGGAACCAACGTCGAGGCCCGAGACTGCGCAGCAGTTTTGTCGGACGCGAAGCCGGAGCCGGAAGTGGTGTTGACGTAATTATCTTTTCTGAATAATAGCAGCACTGTGTAAAATTATCAGTTTATTACTACGTAAAAATTAGTTTATCTTAAATTAATTATATATTGATTGGTTACAGGAAATAATGGAAATCCGCGTATTGAAAATAAAAGGAAATGGTTTCACCTTAACTGCTTATTTGACGTAACAAATTGCATTACGCATGGAAATTCGAGACCCTCCATGAAATTAAAAGGAAGATCTTGAAGTACAATCGCTTCAGAAATGAACATCTCAATTTCGTTTGCTGAAGGGTTGGGCGTATCCTATTTTTGATTTTTCGTCAAAGAGATCTTTTCATACTCACCTGTTTCTCAGTTTTTTGAAGCGCAGCTGAAGTGGCGTGTGGGTAAGTAATCCTTCTTCTTTGTTCAAGATTGTCGAGTACTTACGTTTGGTCCAGACTGTATACCAATTAGGTTCCTTTCGGAGTCATGCATTAGCACCATACTTAACAATCATAAACAACCGTTCGCTCGACAAATAATCCGTACCCAAAGACTGGAAAGTTGCACAGGTCACACCAATATTCAAGAACGGTAGTAGGAGTAAACCACTAAATTACAGGCCCATATCGTTAACGCCGATGTGCAGCAGGATTCTGAAACATATATTGTGTTCAAACATGAATTACCTCGAAGAAAAGTACTCAGCAGCTGGGAAGATTTTAAATATCACTTAAAGAAGTAATTAAATGCGCTTTTTTTGGATGGCTTTCCTCGCCTGTTTACACTTCGCAGTACTTGAGTCGACTTCACTGAAGTAATTCCAAACCACATTTCTCTTATGCTTCATTAGGACTACTTCTCAGGTTCAGGGGCGGGCTATTAAACGCATACTACCTTACAATCGAAGTAACTAAAAAGCACATGAAAAAGTTTTCAGGTCTCTAGCTGTCACCCAAACGATTCTTGTGCGGTGCTTCTAGTTTGCGCATCCCCAATACTCTTTTCTTTTACTGAAAGTTCTTGGGAACTTGGAATACGTAGTGCTCAGCCAAAGTGAATACATGCATGAGGCGATTCGTGGCATTCGTTTTCAATGCGCGGATACAAGAGGGGAAGGGGGAGGGAGTCACGGAGGTCAGAAACTTCACATTCCCCCAAACAACAGTTAACTGAAAGTATTTGCATTTTACATATACCAATCTTCACGTATTTTCTTCCACTTTCGAAGATTGATGAGGTAACATGAAACATTTTCCCTCGAAAAGAGAAGGAATTCATGAAGATAAAAAGCAGGACGTTGATTAATACAAGACAGATAAATGGCTCCGAGCACTATGGGACTTCAAATCTGAGGTCATCATTCCCCTGCGACCGTAGCGGTCGCGCGGTTCCAGACTGAAGCGCCGACAACCGCTCGTAACACAAGACAGAAAGGAGAAACCTCTCAACTATGGAAAAAGTAAAAAAGTGTGACTTTTGCAAATATAGGAAGAAACAGCCACAAAGCATGCCAAAAACATCACTCCCCACCATACACAAACCCGCACAGACCTAGTGTGCAGACGCGTGCTCACAGTGGTAGTGCTGAGTGAAATGCTGATAACGAGGAGGGCACACTTTGCCATCACATTGTCAAAGTTTTCAGAGTCTGTTATTATTATTCTTTTTAAATGAGATGCATTCCATATGAATTTCAATTTTTTGCACAAATGCTTTTCTCTGTACTGCATTGATCTAAACAAATTATTATTGTATTTAAACGTAATGTACTTGATGGTAACAAGGAGTTTGAAAAGCTTGAAAGGGTGTTGCAGGGTAGGCTGCGCTGAAAAATAATTGTTAAGTAAAGGAACTGGATAGGTTGCGCCGTCGCTCTCGCAGATTCAAGAGGCCCGCCAGACACAGTGTCAGTTGTTCTCATAACCCAGAGGGTTAAATTTTGGGTCTACTCCTATTTCTTACATATCAGAATGACTTTCCACTTAACATTCAACAAGCAAAACTGGCACTTGATGCTGACGACACTAGTGTTATAACAAATCCCATTAGAGAGAAAGCGAGATAAGAGTTAGTATATGATACTTTCGAAACGATTTTTGAGTGATTCTCTGACAATGGACTCCCCCAAATATTGAAAAGACGCACTACCTTCAGTTCTCTACAACAAGCTGAGTCATACCAACAACTGATATAACATATGAGCAGGACACACTGCTCCAAATTTTTGGGCGTACATATTGATGAAAACTTGAACTGGAAGGAACGATTAAGTTCAGCTGCTTTTGCTCTTCGTATAATTGCTAATCACGGAAACAAACGTATTAACCTCCTGACGTATTTTGCATATTTCCACTCAGTAATGTCGTACGGCGTAATTATCTGAGGTAACTCGTCACTCAGAAAGGAAGTATTGGACGCATAAAAGCGAGCAGTAAGAATAATATGTGGTCTTCAGTTACGGACTTCATATAGGAACCTCTTCAAGAACCTAGGCATTTTAACTGTGCCGTCACAACAAATATTTTCGTTAATGAAATTTGTCGTACATAAACCATCACAATTTGAGAATTGTGATGCAAATACCTACAACACTAGAGGAAAAAAAGGATCTTTATTACCCATTGTTAAGTCTGTTAGTGACTCAGAGACGAGTTCAATATGTAGCAATAAAATTTTTGATCATTTGTGCAATAACATAAAAATATCTGGCAGGTAGCGAAGCAAGGTGTAAACCTCATTGAAAATAATTTCTCCTGGCCAACACCTAATTCTATCGACGAATTTCTACTTTAAAACTTGTAGACAGTAAAAAAAAAGTTGTTTTTAATTATAGTTACATGAGTAAGAATAAAATGATAATGTGTTCATTAATGTTAAAACTAATCATGTATACTTATCCTGTAAACTGACCCCTTTCACATCATTTCGGTAAAAGATTCGTTTAAATGATGCATGGGACGGGGCACTAACACGTTTGGCGACACCGCCTCTGGCGGGCCGCTTGAATATGCACGCGCACCGAACTGCTTGGTTAACGTCATTACTAATTAACTCGGAAACGGCGCAACGTTTCGAATGTTTTTATTTCTGTTATTTATATATTATTATTTATTTCTCAGTACAACCTACCCTGCAACACCCTTGCAAGCTTTTCAGACTCTTTTTCACCACCCTGTATATTGTATTGTTACATTATTAAAGTCGTAGACATCTGTTGCATGTTAAAAGTGAGGATGATAGCAGGTTTTGTTGGGGGAGGGGGGCGTGGGGGAGGATTACATGCAGTAACAAACTCTGATCCACCCCAAAATCAAATTCTGGATCTGTGGCTGTTCTTACATCTACATCTACATTTATACTCCGCAAGCCACCCAACGGTGTGTGGCGGAGGGCACTTTACGTGCCACTGTCATTACCTCCTTTTTCTGTTCCAGTCGCGTATGGTTCGCGGGAAGAACGACTGTCTGAAAGCTTCCGTGCGCGCTCGAATCTCTCTAATTTTACATCCGTGATCTCCTCGGGAGGTATAAATAGGGGGAAGCAATATATTCGATACCTCACCCAGAAACGCACCCTCTCGAAACCTGGCGAGCAAGCTACACCGCGATGCACAACGCCTCTCTTGCAGAGTCTGCCACTTGAGTTTGCTAAACATCTCCGTAACGCTATCACGGTTACCAAATAACCCTGTGACGAAACGCGCCGCTCTTCTTTGGATCTTCTCTATCTCCTCCGTCAACCCGATCTGGTACGGATCCCACACTTAGCGGGCCAAAGCAGCACTGTAGACACAGACATCTCTCGGTCGCCTGCGCTGCGCGGCTGTGTGTTGTTGTTATTTTTACGTTTTGACTGTGAAAGTTTTGAGTTCAAACGTTGAACCTTACACTTTCGATATAAAAACTATCGTTTCCGGGAGCGGATTATGTGGTGCAATTTCAGTCGGGTATTCAGATCTTTCGTAGTCGGAGCCAAAGCTCCAGTACACCCCAGATACAACTAGTCGCAGTTGGTGGGAGAAGAACCACCCGAGTCAAGAACACGTTCTGTTTGCGGCCCGCTGTATTGCGCCCGGCTTTCGCTGTTACGCTCGGCGGCCGCCTGCGGCGCGATGTATTATGAACGCCGTGGGGTTGCGCGGCGCGGCGCGGCGGGCGTCGATATTGCGGCGCTGGGCACGCAGACACGTCTGGCCCCGGCGGCCTGCGTGGGCGTCGCGCGCGCCCCCGGCCGGGCCTGCGCCGGCGAGGTCGTCATCGATCAGCTGACGTCACAACTCCGCCGCCGCCTCCGTCACCGTCGCCGGCTACGTAAACATTTGCCGATACGGCCGGCCGTAGTGCGTCCGCGGGAGTCGCTGCGAGTACCCGCGAGCCACGGCTCCGAGCACACCCTCGCGGCCGTCTTGCGTCACGACAGCGTCTGCGGAGAGCGCGGTATGCGCGGCCATGGGTAAGCCACAGCTGCGGACGCGGCGCCGGCGTCGGAGTCGTGTGTCGCTGCTGCCTGCCTGACAAGTGACGATTCTCTCACCGACAGGAGTGCTCCTTTGAAACCAAACATTTGGATGATACACTTTTCGCGACTGTGTAAAGCGAAGATTTCCGAAACCAGTCTCAGCTTAGTTCATAAACTCTGTACGATGCTTTTCAAAATTTAATATCTTCTTTGCTCGGAAATGTTGTGAGAGTTGATGTCTGAAGTGATTTCTTGCTCGGAAATATTGTGAGAGTGGACGTCTGAAGTGATTTCACTGACCAGTTCGCGAAGCAATCGCAAAAAGTGCGTCCTTTCCAAATGCCACTGTAACACCTGCCGACATTTATCAACCCAGACATTTTAGACCAGATTCCCTTTAGACCACGAAACCCTAGGTACGGTGTCAATAGCCCAAAGTGTAGCTAGTTATAGTTACAAATCTCTTTTTATATGTGAGTGCCTGTATTATAATTTTTCAAGCAAATTGCTTCCGAATAAACAGGAATGTACACTACATTCTTGCCATGCCTGGTTCATCTCTTCCGAAAACACCGAAGTCAAAATACTGTTCGTAAAAGTGCTGAGAGACTGTTACGGTCCCGATATCTATCGAATTCGATGGACATTGCCTGCATTACAGGAGATGTAGTGTGCGTCAAACCAGATTTTCGGTCTGCGGCGTTTTCACTGCATAGGCAAGAAACGAAGTCATGTGTTAGTTCTTAATGCGACTCTGAATTTCCGAAACACTCACTGTTCGACCTACTCAATTATTTTACTGATTGTCTGTGAGGTGGAGGACAGAAAGTGGAAGGTATTTGATAGCAGCAGCTGCAGGAAAGGATGAAATACATTAGTCTGTCAGCACATACCAATATGTAGTTTGCATAAGAGTGTGGCAGTCAGATTGTTTAGAGTATAAGTTGGAGCGTACAGCTAACCATTCTTCCCGCAATTGATTCGCAAATGTAAATGGAAAAAGGAGAAAGTGATACTAATACACCATGAACCCTTTCCAAAACACGGTAGATTGGTTTGCGAGGTGTAGATATAGACTAAAATCTGTTTGAATGTTATATTATACCGTATAAAAGCATCTTCGGTGCTATGTCAGCAATGCGCCGAACGCCGGACACCTGTTCATGTGTGTATCTGTAAGGAGCTTCGCCGTACTTCATAAATATTTTTACAATCGCGTCAGCACTATGTTACATACTATAAAATTTGTAGAGTAGTGGATTATGATTGCTTGCTGCAGTTTTTAGTCCGGAAGTGAAAGGAAATAGTTCGATAGAGTGTACCGTTTCGTCGAAGTCAAACAAGAAATGACAAATCAAACACGTACTCCTGTGCTGGTAAGGAATGGGCGACCAAATTTTATCTTTTATTTGGAGACATGATTATGGCGCGCTGTTTTTAGAGTATGACGAAAACCACCGCAGTGACTGAAACCTACTGACAGTGACGGTACGGAATCTGCTGCAGCTGCGCAACAAGTAAAATTCTTCGCAAGGACTGTTCGTTTTTAGACGGCCCCACGCAACACAGCTGTTTCTTAGTCACGCGAGTGGGTTTCTTCTCACGAAACATTTTGGCAGCAAATTGCTTCTTTTTCCCACGTAGTGATGCACTGCGATTAAACACGTAACCAACGAGGATTATTTAGACAATGGCACGGCTTTTCTTCCCCTCGATCGTTATCATTTGTGAAATGTTGCTCCGATATTAATGATTTTTGTCTAACAAAAAACCAAGCGATAACAATAAGACGATGATTTCTTGTTTAGAAAGAATACATCAGTTCACTCCATTGTTCGTTTTCAGCGAATGTGTAGTGAATGTTTGGTTACCACCCGTCACTAGCTTCAGTATGAAATATTGTTCTAGATAGCACGAAAATATTATAAATGCAAACTTCTGGATTAAGTATTTATCTAACTGGGCTCAGATCTCGCGTATGACGTATCCTGCTTTCTGCAACATTAACTAATGTACAGGAATTGGACAAAAACATGGAAAAACTGCCAGAAATGCATGCCTGAACGCAACTATAGGTAGTAGCCAAGGCTGCGCGTGGCACTGTTGTTTTTGACCATGAGTGGCACTTGCGCAATGCTCTCAAGTGTCTGTCGTGGACAGAACAGTGTTCTGTGTAGATGTGCGGGCATTATGTCGGAGCTAAGTGAATTCGAACGTGGCTTAATTGTTGGTACTCACGTGGCGAGTGCTTCCGTAACCAAGGTACCGAAGTTTTATGCCACATACAGGGAAAGTGGAAAAACATCATCCGCTAAGTCACAACGCGGACGAAAGTGTGAGGTGAGTGATCGTGACGGACGGTCATTGAATATGATTGCGAATAAAAATGGCGACAGCTGCAAAAGTCGTTGTAGGGAATGTTAGGGCGACCTGGAATTCCAAAAGCACTGATCAGTGAGACAAGCGACCAGAACAGGAAAATGTGACGCCCAAGCCGTAAAACTTGGACTGTGGAGCAATGAAAGAATTCATTTGGCCGGATGAGTCTTGTTTCACGCTTTTTCCAACTCCTGGCCGACTGAAACGTGGCGGAGAGAGGGGAGGGGGGGGGGGGGAGTCGGTGATGATTTGGCCAGCCATATCGTAGAATTCCATGGGCCCCATGATTACTCTGCAAGTTCAGATTACTGCCAAGAATAACGACTTTGGCTGTTCAGGTCCATTCCACGATACAGCGTTTCATTGGTGATGCCATCTTCTAAGACGACAGGGCCCCTGTTTACACAGCTCCCATCACCTAGGTCTGTTTTTGTGAGCACGAGGATGAAATGTTGCACCTCTCCTTGCCACCACAGTCACTATAGATCTCAGTATTATAGATCGTTTGTGGTCGACTTTGGAGAGAAGGGTGCTTGGT
Organism: Schistocerca piceifrons; assembly: GCF_021461385.2. NCBI lineage: Eukaryota > Metazoa > Arthropoda > Insecta > Orthoptera > Acrididae > Schistocerca > Schistocerca piceifrons. The sequence continues at coordinate 754,325,455 of NC_060139.1, forward strand.
CGCTATCTACGTCCATCATAGTCATCTGGACTTGCCACTATTTTGCAGGAAGAATGGTATCATCTGGAGTGCCCCTGCGAAGTGTGGTAGGTCCGCTGTTGTTTTCTGTCTACATAAATGATCTTTTGAATAGGGTGGATAGCAATGTGCGGCTGTTCGCTGATGATGCTGCGGGGTACAGGAAGGTATCGTCGTTGAGTGACTGTAGGAGGATACAAGATGACTTGGACAGGATTTGTGATTGGTGTAAAGAATGGAAGCTAACTCTAAATATATATATAAATGTAAATTAATGAAGAGGAATAGGAAAAAGAATCCTGTAATGTCAGAATACACCATTAGTAGTGTGGCGCTTGACACAGTCACGTCGATTAAGTATTTGGGCGTAACGTTGCAGAGCGATATGAAGTGGGACAAGCATGTAATGGCAGTTGTGGGGAAGGCGGACAGTCGTCTTCGGTTCATTGGTAGAATTTTGGGAAGATGTGGTTCATCTGTAAAGGAGACCGCTTATAAAACACTAATACGACCTATTCTTGAGTACTGCTCTAGCGTTTGAGATCCCTATCAGGTCGGATTGAGGGAAGACATAGAAGCAATTCAGAGGCGGGCTGCTAGATTTGTTACTGGTAGGTTTGATCATAACGCGTGTGTTACAGAAATACTTCAGGAGCTCGGGTGGGAGTCTCTAGAGGAAAGGAGGCATTCTTTTCGTGAATTGCTACTGAGGCTGACAGGAGTACAATTTTACTGCCGCCAACTTATATTTCGCGGAAGGACCACAAAGATGTGATAAGAGACATTAGGGCTCGTACAGAGGCATATAGGCAGTCATTTGTCCCTCGTTCTGTTTGGGAGTGGAACAGGGAGAGAAGATGCTAGTTGTGGTACGAGGTGCCCTCCGCCACACACCGTATGGTGGATTGCGGAGTATGTATGTAGATGGATAAGATTCTCTTGAAAACCATACAGTACCTGTATTTATCCATTCTGAGACGGCAGGAATATGTTTTGAATGCCAACACTTTTCCTGCACCGTGTTGGCATGGTAATGTGTCGTGGTTTGGTGTGTCCATATTTTTGTCCTCCCCCCCCCCCCCCCTCGCATTACATGCGTGATGGGGCACAGGCATATTTTGCTACTGCTATGGTGTTTAACGAACCAACATGGTCGAAAATGGACAGATAGGGCACAGACTGTACCTTGATCTCTAAGACCGCCTGACCTCAATCCTTTCATCTTTTCGTCTACAGTCGTCTCAGAAGTCAAGTGTACAGCACTACCATTAATATGGTTGTAGCACTAGAGCAGCGAATTTTATAGTTTTGTTAGATTTACGACGTGATGCAGGTTTTTTTTTAAAGAATCTGCAACTCACTGCAGAGGCGACTGCGCTATTGCCTCCAAATGTGAAGGAAAACCACCTCGAACAGCCACGAATGTATGGTAAAGTGTGACACGTGAAGTACTGAAGTGGTACTGCATTTCTTGTTAAGGTAGGTCTTGTCTGAAATTTGAACCCAATTACGTAGGTACTTAATCGAAAAGTTTAAATTTCAAATACATTCGCACTAACTAAGACAATATTTCATACTGAGGTCGGTAGCAGCTTGCAACCACACATTCTGACTTCGGTTGCGGTCCCATGTTACCTGTAACATTTTTCTTTCTACAATTCAAATGGTTCAAATGGCTCTGAGCACTATGGGACTTAACTGCTGAGGTCATCAGTCCCCTAGAACTTAGAACTACTTAAACCTAACTAACGTAAGGACATCACACACATCCATGCCCGAGGCAGGATTCGAACCTGCGACCGTAGCGGTCGCGCGGTTCCAGACTGTAGCGCCTAGAACCGCTCGGCCACTCCGGCCGGCTTTCTACAATTATTACCGTACACTTTTACCCATGCTGGTTTTCGCTAATGTTTATGATAGACGCTGTATAGAAATTTTGCATCTGAACTCCTCTGGCACTCCTGCCAGCTAGGCGTCCCAGACGGCCGCTTGTTTTGCTTGAGCCTTAAACCAGACATGGAGATTGGCGATTAATATTTGCGACACTTAGTGTCCATAGCACTTCGATTACTGCTAAGGTCATATATAGCGATGGTTCTGTTTATGAAGTTATGGTGTGGATGTCATATTCGCACTTTTAATGTAAAATTGGTTTCAAATAAATCTTGGAAAACGTATGCTTAGTTAGCTGGCTGGGGATTTGACCTCTGGTCCTGCCGTATAGGATACCAATGCCTTAAGTACTGCGCCACCTCGCTAGGTATTGTATCAAACAGTGGGGCTATCCATTTACTTTCGTAGGATTTAGCAGCTAGCAAATTTTCACGAAATTCTTGTGGGCTCTAGAACGCACCAGATATTAAAATTATGTACAAACTTTTCGGACACTGTTTTAAGTTCTCATCTTCGGGATTTGCGACAACTTTTTTTTTATTATGTAAGGAGCGACAGTGTGAGTATTCTGCATGTCAATTATGAAAATAAAACAGTATAAATTAAAGTTATCGGCAGATTCGTTCTGTCTGCTGATCCCTATTTCTGATCACGTCGTAATCAAGCCAGAAGTCTCCAGTTTTGTTTGTGAATCAGATTTCTCAGTTAATTTACCATTTGTCATATTTTCACTCAAGAGAGTAGGGATACTAGCCAATTATGACGGACAAGAAGGTGAGTGAGGATAATTCGTCGCAAAATCGACGATTATACGGAGAGCATGCATTAGTACAGAACTAACAGACCATTCTGATTGATCGCCTGCAGTGTCGTCGTAGCCTCGGTTGTTCGACTTGTTACGTAATGTAGATCGAATATAGACGGAAGGCTTCCTTAATTATGAAAGCGAGCTTCAGTTTTAGATTACGATCGACTTGTCCTTAAAAATGAGTACACTAGTGGCCATTAAAATTGCTACACCAAGAAGAAACGCAGATGATAAACGGGTATTCATTGGACAAATATATTATACTAGAACTGACATGTGATTACATTTTCACGCCATTTGGGTGCATAGGTCCTGAGAAATCGGTACCCAGAACAACCAACTCTGGCCGTAATAACGGCCTTGATACGCCTGGGCATATAGTCAAACAGAGCTTGGATGGCGTGTACAGGTACAGCTGCCCATGCAGCTTCAACACCATACCACAGTTCATCAAGAGTAGTGACTGGCGTATTGTGACCTGCCAGTTGCTCGGCCTCCATTGACCAGACGTTTTCAATTGGTGAGAGATCTGGAGAATGTGCTGGCCAGGGCAGCAGTCGAACATTTTCTGTATCCAGAAAGGCCCGTACAGGACCTGCAACATGCGGTCGTGCGTTATCCTGCTGAAATGTAGAGTTTTGCAGGGATCGAATGAAGGGTAGAGCCACGGGTCGTAACACATCTGAAAATTAACGTCCACTGTTCAAAGTGCCGTCAATGCGAACAAGAAGTGACCGAGACGTGTAACCAATGACACCCCATACCATCACGCCGGCTGATACGCCAGTATGGCTATGACGAATACACGCTTCCAATGTGCGTTCACCGCCATGTCGCCAAACACGGATGCGACAATCGTGATGCTGTACACAGAACCTGGATTCATCCGAAAAAATGACGTTTTGCCATTCGTGCACCCAGGTTCGTCGTTGAGTACACCATCGCAGGCGCACCTGTCTGTGATCCAGCGTCAAGGGAAACCGCAGCCGTGGTCTCCGAGCAGATAGTCCATGCTGCTGCAAACGTCGTCGAACTGTTCGTGCAGATGATTGTTGTCTTGCAAACGTTCCCATCTGTTGACTCAGGGATCGAGACGTGGCTGCACGATCCGCTACAGCCATGCGGATAAGATGCCTGTCATCTCGACTGCTAGTGATACGAGGCCGTTGGAATCCAGCACGGCGTTTCGTATTACCCTCCTGAGCCCACCGATTCCATATTCTGCTAACAGTCATTGGATCTCGACCAACGCGAGCAGCAATGTCGCGATACGATGAACCGCAATCGCGATAGGCTACAATCCGACCTTTATCAAAGTCGGAAACGTGATGGTACGCATTTCTCCTCCCTACAGGAGGCATCACAACAACGTTTCACCAGGCAACGCCGGTCAACTGCTGTTTGTGTATGAGAAATCGGTTGGAAACTTTCCTCATGTCAGCACGCTGTAGATGTCGTCACCGGCGCCAACCTTGAGTGAATGCTCTGAAAAGCTAATCATTTGCATATCACAGCATCATCTTCGTGTCGGTTAAATTTCCTGTCTGTAGCACGTCATCTTCTTGGTGTAGCAATTTTAATGGCCAGTAGTGTAGTATTGCCAGAAATAAAATGACAGAGAATTATAAGCCGCCACGAGGCTTTGCGAACTGCAGCCGTGGCTGCAGAGAGGCTGCCGAGCAGAAGAGGTTCTTCGAGCGCGTCGTTAACGCTCAGGTGCGAACCCATTAGGCTGTCGCTAAATTGGTCCGGGAACGCATTTGAAATAGCAAATTCTTGGACAGGGCTTTGTTTTGGCGCTCTAAATTAGCCTGCTGTGACGAGGCGGGCGGGCGGAGCGGCAGTGCGGGCCATGGAGCTGCTGGAGTGCGTCTGCTGCCCGCCGCCAGGTGAGCCCGCGGCGCGCTTCCTCACAACGCGCTACCTGTCTCCCTAGCCGAGGATTGCATCTGCGACACTATCTGATCAAAAGTATCCGGACATTAATAAGGGGTGTGTCCACTCATCGCCTTTATGGTGGCTCGAACTCTGTTGAGGACACTTTGAATGAGGTGTCTGAAGAGCCGAACTAGAAAAGGTAATGATGCTGGACACTGCGGTGTGGAACGAAGTCGACATTCACTCTCATTTCAAAGATTTTCACAAAATATTTGATCAGGCGAACATAAGCAACTGAGGAACATATTTGTAGAATAAAAATCCGCTTCAGTTGCCAGTAATTTACTTAATTTATTCCACGACCAGTTTCGAAGACTAAAGTTACATCTTCAGGTGCCACTAAACTGCGAACAAGAGAAGGGACTACTAACGTACAAGTACTATGTGGTTGACATACTGAAAATGAGAATTAGAGCTGAGGAAAGTGTAGCGCTCACATAACTATGAAAACATAAACTTGTGGCGGTCGGGCCAGTCAGTCATGGGGGATCACACCAACGTCAAACAAACGCGTAGATCTGGAATAAAAACGCTAACTTTGGGAAGGGTTCCCCGGCCGCGGTCAGCTGGCTTCTTGGCCGTCTGCACGAATCACTTCCGTATCGCGCTGCCCGGGCAGCTGCTGTGGCTGCTGGTCCTACGTGTGAGTTCATCTGCTTATTTGTTTACAGTATTATTGAGTTCATTTCTGTTTGGAACTCTCCCCAAAGTTAACGTTTTTGTTCCAGTCCCACGAATTTGTTTGGCGTGGTGTGATCCCCCACGACTGACTAGCCCAACCGTTACATGTTTTACGTTCTCATGATTATGTGAGTATGCCACTCTCCACAACTGTAGCTTTCATTTTAGTATGTCAACCGCATAATACTAGTCAGTTCAAATGGCTCTGAGCACTATACAACTTAACATCTGAGGTCATCAGCCCCGCCGGCCGGGGTGGCCGAGTGGTTCTAGGCGCTACAGTCTGGAACTGCGCGACCGCTACGGTCGCAGGTTCGAATCATGCCTCGGGCATGGATGTGTGTGATGTCCTTAGGTTAGTTAGATTTAAGTAGATCTAAGTTCTAGGGGACTGATGACCTCAGAAGTTCGACTGTTACTGCACAGTGCACAGTACTACAAACTTCTGTAAAATGTCTTCAAATTCTTCCACAAGTAGCGTTTGCTTAGGCACAGTAAGGGGACGACACACTAAACACGAAAAACACCCCAATACCGTAACACCACTTCCTCCGTACTTCACTGCTGGTATTTCACATGATGGCAGGAAATATTCTCCAGGCATTTGCCGAATGCGAACCCTTCCACGGACTGCCAAGGGTATAGCATGATTCATCACTCCAGTCGCCCACTGTCCAGTGGCGTTAAGTCTTTACACCATGGGACCGATGACCTCGCTGTTTGGTCCCTTCCCCCAAATCAACCAACCAACCAATTAGCATTGAGTACGGAAATGCGCGGCTTATGAAGAGCTGCTCGACCATTGTACCCCATCCTTTCTAACTTCTGTGCACAGTCATTGTGCTAGCTGGACTGTTGTCAGCACTTTGAAACTCACGAATGGTTCCTTCCATTGATTTCATGTGATTTTTTCCAACCACCCTCCACGTTGTTCGACGGTCTCTGTCCGTAAGTACGTGAGGTCTGTCTACTCTTGGTTGGCTGTAGTTGACCTTCGCGTTTCCACTTCACAATCACGTTACCAATAGGTGGCTTGTGCAGCTTTAGAAGGGTTGAAATGTGCCTGGTGGATCTTTTACTCAGGTGTCATCAATATAGCCCACGTTGGAAGTCACTGAACTCTTCTCATTGATCCGTTAAGCAGATGCTGCTTTTCTACTGACAACCCAATATTCCTTGCCTCCTTTTATATTGGCGGGTCCGCCGCTCGTGACAGCTAGTGGTCAATTCCGCATCATATAGGGCTGTCCGGATCCTTTTGATTAGGTCGTACGCCTATTGGAGTACTTACATATAAAAGCTATGTCTCCAGGGAATCTGTATGTGAATCATCGCGCATTACACAGAGATCTAGGCGTCTCCATGTCCTCCTTGAACTCTTGCGGGACATCTGAAGACTTTTCGCTTCGAAAGGTTTCCTTCACAATTTTGCGAAACTCATCATTAGCCTTCTACCGGCGATGAACTACATGGAACCTGATTATTGCCCGAAATGATTTGTCTGTCAGGGTAGGGTCTGGATTTCGTACTGGCCATTCCGGTAAGGCTGGAGATGTTGCAGAACAATGCCCAGTCCAGCGACCTCAAAATTGTTCATTAAGGAACTCACAGGCCTGAATAGCAACCTTCTCTTCGAGCCGAGTAATTAACCATGTTTGCAGGACGTCAAAAGAAGAGTTTCACTTCACGTGTCTTTCAGTAAAATAAACTCAAGTGCGGTACGGAGATTTCCCGGACGCTCTGCACCGTGCATAGCGCTAGTGTGCTGTCAAATGTGGTAGGCTCGAATACTGATGATTTAAATATGTATGTCGTGATGTGAGTGTTCAACGTGCCTGACTACAGTGTGGGTAACGTGGGTTCAATTCCCGCTACAGCCTCGGATTTTGCGCTGGTGGAGTAACTAAAACGATGTGCACACAGTTTAGTGAGCTCAGTTGAGAAACTACTTGTACGTGGAATACCGGATCCAAGGTTCAGAAAGGTGACAACGGCTGGGAGAGAGCTGTGCTGACTACAAACGACACCACACCGCCAGAGGATGACACGGTGGTCGGTCAGCATCGTACGGTCTTCTGGGACTTATCATGGAGCTTATGGGGCAGGTTGCGTCGTCCATACGCTATTCATTAGGTTGCGCGAGTGGCCCTCTTCCGTGCTCTGAATAGACCTTGTGTCTGCCAGCCACCCGAGAACCGGTCCAGGATTGTATTTACTGCCAAGAATTTAGCCTTGCTGTGTGGGACTGCAACAATTATCTTGACGACAAATGGGCAAATACTTTAAGGAGATATGAAAGCCGACGTTAACGGCCGAAGAGATTCTGCTAGCAACGTACCTCTCCTTACAGTCTTCCAAGTGGCGCATTGGGCATACAGATGAAACATCGCAGACGATCTGCATCGTGTGGCCATCTGAGCCTCCAGCGAAATGTTGCCTCAGTTTTTTAGACTGTGCGTCAAACTGATGGTGACCTGACAGTCGAATGAGTACATTAAACTCGATGAACCCCTTGATACCATTGGAGGGAGGTAATATACACACTGGCACCGAGTTTTAACCTTCTCCTTACTTCCATTTTTCATAACCACCTAGAGCCATTTATCACAACCAGTCTCTCGGCTTAGGTTTTCAGCAGACGTTCCATAACGGATGACCGAAAGTCAGTGACCAAGACATCCCATTTCGACCTTATTCAGAATAACATTGTAGGATTCCTGCCACGTCTCCGCTCTTATTGACAAGCGTGCAGGTGAATTTGGCTTCGATTGAATGTATGTAGAGATGGAAACACCCATACTCACGAGGAGCCTCTCCTCGTCAACCATCTCAGATTAGACACCGTACGAGCGGCTAGATGTAGTCAGGTGGGCGTCATAATGACATTAAGTCATAGTGAGAGCGCTGGGAACATGTATGGCATAGAAGCGCCGTACAAGGCGGTAAGGAGGAAACGGCATGTGTCTCAGGAGGGTCACCGGTTGGGTGACAAATGAGTTGTAATGGTCTCGAGTAACTGTTAAATATTGCTAGGACAACAGCCTCGAAAAAATTTCTGATACCACGTTCCACTAACCATGAAATACTCCAGACAAAATAAAATGCAGCAGATCTTTCCATGTACCTTTTTATCTTCAGATGTCGTGACATTTATGGCTCTCGGAGCCATTGCTTTGTTTCCATATATCATATATCACATCGCAGTCGGGAGAAGATAATGCAGCAGATGTATGGCGTCATACAGTAGAGGGTGGCAAAAACGACAGATGCTGTCACCTGAATACACCACTGGTAGGAAACTGCGTCAAGTGAAGCGACCTGCGTCCTGATCGGACGCTGTAATGAAAACATGAAAGAAATTATCGTCTGTCCTGAGCACCGAAACCCTTGTTTTCGATTATTAATTATCGGCGAAACATGCTCCCATCGGAGCACAAAAAAAGCAAATATGCCCCTGTTTAAAAGACACTGACTATTTAAAAGACACTGACTGAAATGTGGGGTACCAGCTGCCTCATCCTACTTTCCTCAGCACCTTTAAAAATTTCCTCAGAAATTTTGGCACGCAAACATATCCGCGCTCTTTTTAACATGCAACTCACCTCTTACTCCTGCAAGCTTCCCCAACTGCATCCCGCCCACACCCGCCAGTCCATAGATGTAAGTCGCTCAAACCCAGCCATTTCACTTGCCCATTGTCACTCACTCATTCAGCGCAACTCTTTATTATCTCTTTGTGTCTCTGTCAGAGTCTCCTGTCTCACAGCCACAGCTCCTGTTACTATCACTGTCTCCTTCTTGCTCTCTCTATTACTGTTACATTCACATTCCTTCCTTCCCATTGCTGCTGTCTCTTCTCACTGTTACTATCTCTCTCCTCCTCGTTGTCATTTACATAGACTCTGTCTCTCATATCACTTCCACTTTCTCCTTATCTTTTTTCCTTTTCCATTGACACTGTCTCCTCCAATCTTGTCCTAACACTGTTCTGTCACTGTCAACTATGTTTCACTGCCACTGTGTCCCTCTCTTTCTCTCACACTGTCTCATTCGCTCGTTCTACACCACTATCTACTATCTTCCAGTATTTATTACTTTTCGTCGTTTTTCCACTACCACTGTCTCCTCTGTCAGCATAAAAAGTGCGAATATGGCGCCTGTAAAATTTCTTAGGAAAATTTTTAAAGATGCTGAGGAAGGTAGACTGAAGCAGCTGGTAGCCCACTTTTCAATCAGAGTATTTGCACCAGGAGCATATTCGCCTTTTTGTACTCTGATAGGAGCGTTTTTCCGATTGTTTCCTCCTTTTTCCTCCTGCAGCAGGGCATGTCGCTCATATGAAAAGAATTCCGTGTGTCAGTAAAATGTTCATAGTTTGCTTATGTGAAATTCAAATGACGCAAAACTAGTTTTACACCCCATATCGGACTTTACCTGCACAAACGTTTTCAATATACTCCAGTACTGCAACATGAGGTTCCCTGAACCCTTAAGATGTTAACGGAGATACGTTACAGTATATTTGTCCGTGCTACGTCACTTTAAAATTTACGTTTTAGCCTTACACTTGATTTTACGTGCGTATTTTACGTGTAGAGATAGGATAGCTTTGAACCTCTGTATCTCTGAAATGCATAAAGATACAATGAAAATTTTCAAGAATGCTCGAGATCTAGATCTTAGGAATATATCGTAAAAATTGCAGCCATTATCTGTGCATAGCCACCTTGAAATCCGCAGTTCGGCTTTGGTAACCAAAATCACGTTTTGGGGTGTTTCTCGACAACGGACAAAAATTTTTGAATACAGAAAGATAGCACTTCTAGATAAATGCCGAGAGAATATTGGTGTTAAAATTTGAGCAATTTTCTCTCGTTAGTTATTCAGATACCCTCTGCTAATGCGAAGAAATGGTGAGAAACGCTTTGAAAACGCTTTTTTCTGTTTTTCTTATGTATCTTCCATGAACTAAATGGTGTTTCCATACGCCCCTTACGGAGCACAGTAGACCAAATCAAATGCAAAAAGAGCCAACCGATTTGCTGCATTTGCCTAAGCTGGAAGAAGTGTATAACATTCGAACTTTGACTCTGTACTGTAGGATAGTTACAGTAAGAAGATACTTTTGTTGGATATACAAGTACTTCCTAGCCGAAAGGGCATCCAAATTACATGGCCCTACCTTTCCATCGTCAATAGAACCCGAGATACGATACCGGAAAAATTCCGCTTCAATGCGCGGCGTTTCGGAACATAATTGTAGCTCACGCTGCCGCATGCGTGCCGAATACCTTGATTAATATTCGGATATTGTTCAAAACAATATGCGGAGAGCCTCTCATTTCTACACTGTCATTACTTAATCAAAACATAATGTTGCTGTCAACTTTAAGCAAACGCTGAATTGCGAGAGAGAGCTGAATCACCATGTGTGTCATCGGCTACGTTAGGAATGACCGACAGGCGGAGTGGTTTACAAATGTTTACAAATAGAGAATAGCAAATTTACTTCGCTAGGTTGCATGGGTCTACTGATGTCGCTTTTTGTAGTAAAAAAATTAACGACATTGCTTGGCTTCTTTCAATAGGTTTTATTTGTATTTTTTTTTTTTTTTTTTTTTTTTTTTTTTGCTAGGAAAAACGTATTTACTAAGTTTTCTTTGTGATATGGGTATCTTCTCATTACATTTTGATTTTGTTTTGTTTATGAATAAAAATGCCTAGAAAACAGCTGGATCTTTCTGAACATACCAGAGCACCTAAAAGACTGAGGGCTGTGCGGTCTCAAGAATTCGGTGAAGATCATGAAGCAAAACATGTTCCAGGCTTTAACTCACTCTATGGAAACTCCTTCCGAAAGTGAGGCATAAAGTAATTCGGACTGAAGTCTTCACGTATTATCTCATCCTAGGAATCCTGTACTCGCAGAGCCTCAAAGTAACATAATAGAAGTGGACATTTTCACGGGAAGTGGCGTAGGCGAGTGAGTTTTTATACCCCGACTTCCATTTTTTCCTCACATTTTACCATTTTGGTTTAAGCGTGTACAATTCCCGGTGAGCTTATATTCTACCATGACCATAAACCAAGTACAAGGCCAGACATAGTGTGTTGCATGTTCTGATCTTAGTGTCAGCTGCTTTTCACACAGTTATCTCTACATGGCTCTCTCCTGTGTTAGTAAAATGAAGAAGGTCATCGTTCATGTCCCAATCACTATTTCAAACGTTATATATAAAAAAGCAGTATAAGTAAAAAATAAATTCACACATAAGAAGTCTCAGGCGCAGCTATAAATTTATACCCAGGCAACGCGTGGTTTCCCAGATAGTTATGAATAAACTTAACACGCTCGCCCACAGGATGGTAGCAGAGCTGTCGTTTACCAGCCTCATTCCCACAACCGATTGTGGTCATCTACTTTGGAGCAGAGTGGAAGGTCTAAACCAATGGCTCAGACGATCCTGCGACGGTGTCGGGTGCAAATTTCTCGACCTCCGCTACTGGCTGGAGAATTATAGGGTTCCCCTTAATACGTCAGGCGTGTACTAAGTGACACAGAAAAACGGGTACATTGCCACAATCCATTAAAAATATAAGTAATGAAGGAAAGAAATTGCATTCATAGTAATTGAAACCTTACAACTTTGCCATTTACGAAACATTGATGGCATTTATCATTCTTTAAAAATTACGTCCTTTAGATGGCGCCCTGTACGAATACAAAATGGTTCAGATGGCTCTGAGCACTATGGGACTTAACTTCTGAGGTCATCAGTCCCCTAGAACTTGAACGAATACATTCGTGAGATCTGCTGTTGAGATTCCTTATTGACCGCTGCAGCATCTGAGCTGGGATACTGTGAATTGCATCCCAAATCTCTGTTTTAACTCATCCAAGGTTCTTGGTCGAGTCGTGTAGACTTTGCTCTTGAGGTAGCCCCTCAAGAAAAATCACAAACGGATAAATCTGGCGATCTAGGGGGCCAGGGAATTTTTCGTGAGATCACACGGTTGCCAGACAATTCGTGCAGATATGCCATTGATTGCCGCGCAGTGTGTGATGCCGCTCCGTCCTGTTTAAACCAGGCTTCTTGAACGTTTGAAAAGTTGTTCAATGCAGGTGTAACGAAAGTTCGTAACATCTCTACATAACGATCGCCATTGATAGTTATTGTGTTTCCCTGTTCATTTGCGAAAAAATACGGTCCGATAATCCCATGTGATGAAACACCTTACCACAGTGTTACTTTACTAGCGTGTAAAGGGCGCTCATGAACGTCATTCATTAGGTTTTATGTTTGCTCAGTAACGGTGGTGTTGTTTATTCACATAACCTGTGAGATAAAAATGTGCCTCTTCTAACATCTACAACTTGTTTAGAAATTCATCGTCATTGTTTATTTTTGTTATCATTTGTTCATAGAATACTAATGGTAACCGGTAATCGTTGTCCTTCAATTGTTGCACCATCTGTAGTTTGCACGGATGAAATTTAAAATCGAGATGAAGAATTCTGCGAACACTTTCACGGGACATTCCAACCACTGCTTCTTGCTTACGAATTGAACGCCGTGGGCTCCGTAAGACAGACTTGCGTACAACATCAATGTTCGCTGGAGAACGCACACTTCTTGGCCGTCCTATTGGTTTCTTCTTGAGGGCAGAGCCAGTCTCTTCAAAGTTATTAATCCAACATTTTATCGCGTCTTTCGACGGAACGGCATCTTGACGTCCTAAATTATAAAAACGTCGAAACTCCCTCTGCGCCGCTACCAAACTATAATTGTTTTTATAAAACATTTTTGTGTCTAACGTACGCTGTTGTCCGTTCCACTGATCCATGATTACTCAAATGGCGGACTGTTTATTAGCTAACTGTTACGCACCCGCATTGCTGCCACCTGCCCATGCCTGCCGCTACTCATTTCAAACATTTCCGTTATTTTGTGTCACCCTTTACTACAAGCAAGAAGCGGCTACTGGAATAGTGGAGTACGTGTGGCGTGTATGTATGGGCTTTTTACTCTAAAGGCCCGATAAGATATATTCTGATATCAGAAAGGGTAGCATTTGTCATAGCAGTTCGGAGAAAAAAAATTATAACACAGTATTAGTTAACTGCAGCAGTGTCTGTCGAAAGGTCCCGGAACCAGTCACGCTTATAAATGGTAACAATGGACAGACAGAAAACTTGCTGAAACCAAATGTCAATAGCAATGGAATTCTAAATTGCGTTTGGAATGTACCTGTAAATTGTAAACATTAGTTGAACGCTGATGGTGGAGGCGTGTTTACAGCGAGAAAATATACGATAATATCTAGTGAGATTAATACAGATACTGAATGCGAAGAAATTTGGTGAAGAAAAGTGTTAAATGTGGATTAAACATGGTCGTCGAGTACTTGAATAGATCCACTGTGTCAGGAGCAGTAGTGACAGAACATCTGAGGGGAAGACTAGGGAATTCGAAAGTAAAATTCTTGTCTGCCGACTTGACAGGAAATCGTAAAAAGTTTTGGCCCTATGTTAAATTTGTAAACGGATCGAAGCCTTCTGTCAAGACACTCCTTGACCATAATGGCTTTGAAACGGAGGACAACACAGGAAAATGTCTTTTTCCAAAATTGTTACACACAGAAAAATCGTATGTAGTGTCTCCTATCGATCGTCACACGAACTAAATAATGGCTAATTTCGAAATAAGAGAGCAGGTGACAGAAAAGCAACTGAAATCGCTCAACAGAGGGAAGGCTACTGGACCTGACGGGATACAAATACGATTCTGTACAGAGTATGCGATGGAACTTGCCACTCTTCTAGCAGCAGAGTACCGTAGGTCTTTGGAGGAACGAAATGTTCCTGACGATTGAACAAAATGCATAGAACATTCACATTTTGAAGAGTCGTCGAATAGACGCACAAAATTATAGGTATCTCTGATATCAGTCTGTTGTAGAATTTTGGAACATGTTTTATGCTCGCGTTTTATGACTTTTCTAGAGACCGAAAATATCCTCTGTAGCAATCCACATGGGTTCCAAAAAGAGCGATCGTATGAAACCCAGCTCGCTCCTTTCGTCCACGAGACCCGGAAAGCAGCAGGTACAGGCGCCCAGGTAGATGTCGTGTTCCTTGACTTCCAGAAGACGTTCTACATATTTCTGCACTGCCGTCAGATGAACAAAATGCGAGCATGCAGAATATCATACCAAGTGTGTGGTTGGATTGAACAGGATATATAGACCAACAAAGGAAGTAGCTAACAAGACACTCGATCGAACAATACTTGGATATTGCCCAATATGGGATCTGTACCAGGTAGGATTGATAGAGGAAACAGAGAAGATCTAAAGAAGAGCACCGCATTTCGCCACAGTTTCATTTACCAAACACGAAAACGTCACGGAAGTACTCAGCCGACTCCAGTGGCATCTGCATCAGGATGTGGTTTATTGTCAAAGTTCCATGAGCGTACCTTCCCAGAAGAGTCGACCAATATATTGCTTCCTCCTACGTACGTCCCGCCAAAACATTATCAAGATAAAATTAGAGAGATTCGAGTCCATACGGAGGGTTACCAGCAATCGTTCTTCCTGCGAACCAACGCGGCTGCGACTGGAAAGTGGTGGGGGAAAAGTGACAGTGACTCGCGAAGTATAGGTGTAGGTTTAGGTGACCACGTAACAATAATGTGAAGGAATTCTGCTAGCTTGGAAGTAAAATAACGTATGATGGAGGCAGTGAGGAGGATATAAGAAGCAGGTTAGCGCAAGCAAAGAAATCATTAGTCGCTAAAAGAAGGGTACTAGCATCAAACATAACCCTTAATCTGCAGACGTAGTTTCTGAGGATGCACTGCTGGAGCACAACATTCTGTAGAAGTGAGTTATCGACTGTGAGAACACCGGAAAAGAAGAGATTCGAAGAGTTTCAGAAGTGGTGTTACAGAATGGTGTTGAAAATTATGTGGAATGATAACGTGAGAAATGATGACGTTCTCCGCGAGAGAAGGACCAGGGTGATAGGACAAGTGTTGAGACACCAGGGAATAATTTCCATGGTACTAAAGGGAGATGTAGAGGATGTTGTGGGCGCTGTTTCAATCAGTCAGGGAACTGAAGAAAAATATGCAAATATGTATCCTTTCTAACAGATTTGTCATTATGGTTTTGTTTTTATTTACAATAAAGCTAAGTTTTTAATTTCATAAGGCGTTATCTTTCGTTTCCTTGGCGCTAAACCCACAAATGTTCGCAGATATGCACGAGATGCAAAGCTGTGTTTGAGTAATTTATACACAGATAAAAGGAATGGAGGAACGTGGAATATGACAACACGAGAAGAAGATGAAAGAATTTTAGGATATCAGTAAATGTCAGAACGGTAAGAGGAATAAAGATTAAAATCTGTTCCCCGTTATCATTGCGGATGTGAAATTAAAACAACATTTTCCTACAATGTCGTTGGGTAAAAGCTCTGGTTGGATGGTATGGTGTAGTACCGGCGAGATTACTTGGTGTGTCTTCCGATTTCACATGACATGCTCACTCAACAAGAAGCGAGCATTTTATCGGAAATGTTAAGTGATAAGCCACATACTAGAAAGATGCACCAGAACAGCTGCTTATAATAATGTTTCTTAACGACAAATTCTTTCGCCATTTATCGCTATTTTCAAGCACCTACGAATAAAAACATGAAATTCGGAATAATATAAACTATAAATTGCTATTAAATGATGCTATGGCATTAAAAGCTGATAAAGGGAATAGATAAGGTCATGTCCTTCCTTGAATCTAATAATATCACAGAATTGTTTCACTGCCCTAGCAACAGATTTGCAGCTAAAATAAAGAGAGTCATTAAAACTGTAATATCATTCTCACTAAACATGGAAAAAGAACATTTATAGTAATAAATCCAAATACTGGAAATCTATATATACACGAGAAAAAACCCACAAGAAATATTAAACGAGCATACAGAATTTCGACACAAATATGTTATTGAACTTCTAGAACAAAAAAAAAAAGATATCTATAGGAAGAATACCATTTCTGAAAACATTATAAATGTCAATGCCTGTCGTCCAGTGACGCATAAACTAGCATTTTTCTATTCAGTGATTAACAGATTAAATAAGCTACAGTCAGAAAAACCAGCAATTCAATAAGAATTCAAATGAATAATCTCAAAATTATACTATATATGTAAAACACCAAAGAGGAACACAATGCATAATGAGATACGCCTAACTCGAATACATCACCTAAACAAAAAATAAGATACGTACCAACAGTCTACCTTGATAGAATCTCCTACAAAATTAATGCACTTTTTAAAGCCACAAATATTCAACTAGCCTTTCGAACCAATAACAACCTTTCAACAAAATTACGTTCCGCCATCAGTAGAACATCCAAATATGAGACCCCAGCCATATACAAAGTCATATGTAGCAATGTAATAACTTTTACCTTGGCCAAACAGGAAGAAATTTTAACGTCAGATATAAAGAACACATCAGAAACAGCGAGAATAATCAGTCGACCTTCTTTCTACATTTGAAAAATCTAAGTCGCACTGCTGATACAATCGAAAACACACTCCAAATCATGCACAGGATACGAAAAGGATTGGAATGGACTTTCTTGAAGAACTGGAATTCTATGTACGCACGAGAAAATAGCCACGAGAAATATTAAACGAGCATACAGAATTTAGACAAAAAATTACTTGAAGTACTTTATTGAACTCTTAGAACACGAAAAATGAGAACTCGGAAATAACACATACAACAGTCATGAAAAAATTTAGTTAACCATATAATATGTTGTTCATCCGTATGATCTTTGTAAACATGTAACATCGTAAGAGAAGAATTGTCAAACTACTGTCAAACCATAATTAACGTATCATTTTCAATACATTTACGTCATTTACCATCTAATCAAATCACTGACAGTTATAAGGCAGTCCCCTAATCGCGTATTACAATCGTCACATCATTCTAGATGTGAGTACAATGTAGTCACTTTAATACTTTAATATAAATGACATTCACTTTTATACATAGTCTCACCAAAATTGTATTCGCAGTTACTTGACAATGGCCCTAAATGCTAATATATGTCGGTAATTAAGTGGTAGCGCGACCTCCAGACCAGATGAGAGGAAGCACAGATCACAGCAAATCGTAAGTAATTACTTTTTACATAAAAAATCGCGTCATGATCTGTTTCACAACCTAAAAATAACAAAACTGTATCGTTATGGATACCACTGATGATGCGTTAGAACAAGAAAAAGGCGAAATGCGTGTGGGAAAAGTAAATCATGTGACAGCAGGAAACGGCTGTTTTATTTACAAAACAGTCTGTCGTTAATAAAGTTTAATTATTATAAGCAGCTATTCTGGCGTATCTTTCTAATAATCATGGCTTCAAAAATGGCTCTGAGCACTATGGGACTTAACTTCTAAGGTCATCAGTCCCCTAGAACTTAGAACTACTTAAACATAACTAACCTAAGGACATCACACACATCCATGCCCGAGGCAGGATTCGAACCTGCGACCGTAGCGGTCGCGCGGTTCCAGGCTGTAGCGCCTAGAACCGCTCGGCCACTCCGGCCAAGAATCATGTCATTATGTGATATACATTATGCTGCTGGCCCTAAGAAGAAAAATTGATTATCCTCCGTTCAAGCGAACTACTTTCAAATACAAATTAGTGTCTGAAATCCTTCGCTGCTTTGTCTCTCACTTCCAGAACAGGAATTCCGAATACGGAGGTGCCGTGTGCACTGCAACGGTAGTGTTGAGGGGTTCCGGAAGTCACGGTAGGCTGCTCCTGTGTCTACGAGAGCGAGCGCGACAGGGAGGAAACTGTAAATAAACGAGAGTAATTTGTAGCCGTGGCTGACAGAAGGGCCGGGCTTTACACAACGTGTTTATTTTCGGTCGCTGCATTTCGGCAGCGATATTTGAGGGAAAGGCCGCGCCAAGATCGGAGCGGGCGCGCGCCAGATATACGCACCCGGGTCGATGCCGCCGACAGGCACGCCGCGAGCTGGCGGCTCCTTAGCGGCCGAGCCACGCGGCCCTCGACTTACTCTCGCCGTCTGCTTTTCTCTTCTCTTCTGTTGCAGTGAGAATCTCTGCATGCATTAGCTCTCGCTACACTTCACACTAGGATAAAACCGTGGTCCGTCCCACTGGCGACAATAGCCTTAACACAATATACACTGAAGGGAAAAAATCGCAAAAAAAGGAGGAGCTCTACGACATAAACAAAAGTTGGTAGGCGTGTTTCTACGTCTGAAAGATACACAAGCGGCAAGACGCAGCAATACCTTCGCTGCGCAGTGCCGATGGTACTGTTACCGACGACTGTGCCGCTAAAGCGGAGTTATTGAACGCAGTTTTCCGAAACTCCTTCACCAGGGAAGACGAATGGAATACTCCAGAATTTGAAACACGAACAGCTGCTAGCATGAGTTTCTTAGAAATAGATACCTTAGGGGTTGCGAAGCAACTCAAATCGCTTGATACGGGCAAGTCTTTAGGTCCAGATTGTATACCGATTAGGTTCCTTTCAGATTACGCTGATACAATAGCTCCCTACTTAACAATCATATACAACCGCTCGCTCACCGATAGATCTGTACCTACAGATTAGAAAATTGTGCAGGTCGCACCAGTGTTTAAGAAGGGTAGTAGGAGTAATCCATCGAACTACAGACCTATATCATTGACGTCGGTTTGCAGTAGGGTTTTGGAGCATATACTGTATTCAAACATTGTGAATCACCTCGAAGGGAACGATCTATTGATATGTAATCAGCATGGTTTCAGAAAACATCGTTCTTGTGCAACGCAGCTAGCTCTTTATTCGCACGAAGTGGTGGCAGCTATCGACAGGGGATCTCAGGTTGATTCCGTGTTTCTGGATTTTGACACCGTTCCTCACAAGCGACTTCTAATCAAGCTGCGGGCCTATGGGGTATCGTCTCAGTTGTGCGACTGGATTCGTGATTTCCTGTCAGGAAGGTCGCAGTTCGTAGTAATAGACGGCAAATCATCGAGTAAAACTGAAGTGATATCAGGTGTTCCCCAGGGAAGCATCCTGGGACATCTGCTGTTCCTGATATATATAAACGACCTGGGTGACAATCTGAGCAGTTCTCTTAGGTTGTTCGCGGATGATGCTGTAATTTACCGTCTGGTAAGGTCATCCGAAGACCAGTATCAGTTGCAAAGCGATTTAGAAAAGATTGCTGTATGGTGTGGCAGGTGGCAGTTGACGCTAAATAACGAAAAGTGTGAAGTGATCCACATGAGTTCCAAAAGAAATCCGCTGGAATTCGATTACTCGATAAATAGTACAATTCTCAAGGCTGTCAATTCAGCTAAGTACCTGGGTGTTAAAATTACGAACAACTTCAGTTGGAAAGACCACATAGATAATATTGTGGGGAAGGCGAGCCAAAGGTTACGTTTCATTGGCAGGACACTTAGAAGATGCATCAAGTCCACTAAAGAGACAGCTTACACTACACTCGTTCGTCCTCTGTTAGAGTATTGCTGCGCGGTGTGGGTTCCTTACCAGGTGGGACTGACGGAGGACATCGAAAGGGTGCAAAAAAGGGCAGCTCGTTTTGTATTACCACGTAATAGGGGAGAGAGTGTGGCAGATATGATACCCGATTTGGGATGGAAGTCATTAAAGCAAAGACGTTTTTCGTCGCGGCGAGATCTATTTACGAAATTTCAGTCACCAACTTTCTCTTCCGAATGCGAAAATATTTTGTTGAGCCCAACCTACATGGGTAGGAATGATCATCAAAATAAAATAAGAGAAATCAGAGCTCGAACAGAAAGGTTTAGGTGTTTCCGCGCGCTGTTCGGGAGTGGAATGGTAGAGAGATAGTATGATTGTGGTTCGATGAACCCTCTGCCAAGCACTTAAATGTGAATTGCAGAGTAATCATATAGATGTAGATAACGCCTATTCCAATTTCAGGTTTGCTTTAAATACGCACTGTAACTGCCGTGAGGTTAGTTACCGTTGAAGTTGGATGTGGTGAGTTGGGTGTTTATCTAGAATACCGTAAGGCGGCAAAGACGCCATTATCAACACCTCACTGAGTTTGACTGAGGTCGTGTAATACGGCTAAGAGAAGATGGATGTTTCTACTGCGGGACTGTAAAAAAACTTGGCAGGAATGTACCCATTGTACTTGATTGCTAGCAGCCGTGGTCACGAGAAGGTACGGTCCCAAGAAGACCAGGCTGCGGACGACCATGTGGCACTACCGAGAGGAAAGACTATCTTGTTCGACCTATGGCTCTGGCGCATCGTACTGCATCTGCAGCAGCAATTTAAGCCCTATGCTGGTACCACAGTGACCCAATGTGCTGTTACAAATCGGTTACTTCGAGGAGAGCTCCGAGCCAGACGTCCTCTAGCGAGCGTTCCACTAACCCCTAACACCCGCCATTTGAGACTTTAGTGGTGTTAAACGAGAGCTCATTGGAGGGCAGGG
Organism: Schistocerca piceifrons; assembly: GCF_021461385.2. NCBI lineage: Eukaryota > Metazoa > Arthropoda > Insecta > Orthoptera > Acrididae > Schistocerca > Schistocerca piceifrons. The sequence continues at coordinate 754,346,343 of NC_060139.1, forward strand.
TGGAGGTCTGCTGTGTTTTCTGATGAAAGCTGGTTCTGCCTCGGCGCCGGTGATAGCCGTGTGTCCGGCGGAGGTTCGAGTCCTCCCTCGGGCATGGGTGTGTGTGTGTTTGTCCTTAGGATAATTTAGGTTAAGTAGTGTGTAATCCTAGGGACTGATGACCTTAGCAGTTAAGTCCTATAAGATTTCACACACATTTCAACATTTGAACATCCGTGTGTTGGTTAGAAGGAAGCCAGTTGAGAGCCAGCAACCAAGCTGTCTTTGTGCTAAACACACTGGACCTACACCAGAAGATATGGTTTGGGGTGCGATTTCGTGTGACAGCAGGGACACTCTCATGCTTATGCCACACACCCTGACTGCAAAACTGTACGTCAGTCTGGTGATTCGAACTGTTGTGCTGCCATTCATGAGCAGCATTCGAGGGGGTGTTTTCCAACAGGATAACGCTCGCCCATACAGCTGTTGTAACCGAACATGCTCTACAGAGTATCGACATGTTGCTTTGGTCTACTAGATCTTCAGATCTGTCTCCAGCCGAGCACGTATGCGACATCATCGGACGACGGCTCCAGTGTCATTCGCAAACTGCATTAACCGTCCCCGTACTGATCGAGGATGTACAACAGGGATGGAACTCCATCCCACAACCTGGCATCTGGCACCTGTACAAGGCGCTGCATGCACGTTTCCAAGCTTGCATTCAGCGTTCTGGGGGTTAAACATGTCATTAGTCTACCAACATTTCACATTTGCAATGGCTTATCTCGCTCTTACATTAACCTGTAATCTTGCAATGTTAATGGCTTAAATATGTTGCCTAGACAAATGTGTTCCCAAAATTAATTATTTTTTGCTGTTGTGATTTTTTCCCTTGAGTGTACGTTACTCCATTAGAATTTCCTTTCCTAACGAAAGAAAGTTTACATATAGTGATGGACTGCGTAAAACTAAATATAACAAATATTTTGTGGAGGACATAATTCGAACAAAGTAAGGCTAGAACCGGATTAAGTTCATACCACTTTAAACGTACAATGCAGGCCTTCTCAACTGGTATTTGCGTTCTTGGTTTTTATGTTTTACGAAACAGAGAGTTTGCTCTAAAACGTGCCTGTTAATCAGTAGTGTTATTCACATTAATTTCTTCAATTTGTTTATAGTGGAAACGTTTATGAATGGTTGAATCTTTTGTTTTTTTTTCCACTGGCATTTTATTGAATACCGTATTTTCGCGGATGATGCAGCTGTCTATAACGAAGTACTGTCTAAACCTAGTCGCATAAGTAATCAGTCAGATCTTGATAAGATTTCAATGTCGTGCAGAGATTGGCAATTTGCTTTAAATGTTCAGGAGTGCAAAACTGTGCTCTTTACCAAACAAACAAAAAAAAACCTAGTATTCTAAGCCTATAATATCAACGACTCATAGTTAGAGTTGGTTAACACACAAAAATACGTGTGTGTAACACTTTGTATAGAATGGTCGTGGGTAAAGCAGATGGCAGTCTTCGGTTTATTGGCAGCATACTGGGGAAGTGCGATCAGTCCACAAGAGAGGCTGCTCACGAACCACTCGTGTGACCCATCCTAGAATATTGCTCGAGTGTGTGGGACCCGTACCAGATAGGACTAAATGAATGTTAACAGCTTTGTTTGACCCATTGGAGTGTGTCACAGAGATGCTGAAGAAAGTGAACTGGCAGACTCTTCAAGATAGACGCAAGCCATCCCGAGAGAGTCTGCTAACAAAGCTTCAAGAATCGGCTTTCAATTACGACTCTAGGAATGTACAACAACTCCCTACTTACAAAATTGTTAAGGCTTTCGTGGCCACTTGTTGACAAACTGCCTATTGGCTTCTGTCTCGGGTTCTTCGGCCGACGTTCATCTAATGATTTTTCTGACGTTTCGCCAGCACGAGTGGCTGGCATTCTCAAAACTTCACCCTCCATTGCCGGTGGTGAACTGGAGGCGAGATCTTTTAAACAAAGGATGGGGCCCGCGTGTTTTTGGATTTCTACAGCTTCTCTGAACAAGCGCGTGTGATAGTGCTTCTCTACAGCCACAACTTCCGTGTCGGCGAATTTTATTACGTGGTCAGTCTCATTCAGTGCATGCTCTGCCACGGCCGATTTCTCCACCTGCCCCAACCTGCAATGTCGCTTATGCTCTTTGATCCTGGTGTTAATTGATCGTCCAGTCATTCCGACATAAACTTTTCCGCATGTGCATGGTATACGGTATATTCCCGACATTGCAAGTGGGTCTCTTTTCTCCTTCGCCGATCTAAGACACTCTTCGATCTTCCTTGTCGGTTTGAAAATCGTCTTTACGCCGTGTTTGCGCAATATACGGCCGATTCTGTCCGTCACTCTGGCAATGTATGGCAGAACGGCCGTACCCGACATTTCTTTTTCTGGTTCCTTACTTCGCCGAGTGTTTGGCTCTGTTACACTTCTAATGTAATTTGTGGAGTACCCATTGCTCCGCAGAACAGTTTCCAGGTGTTGCATTTCTCGTTTGAGATGTTGAGGCTCACATATTCGTCCTGCTCTCGTTACGAGCGTACTAATCATGCCTCTTTTCTGGCTCTGTCAAACCACCACCCGAGCCAGAAAAGAGGCATGATTAGTACGCTCGTAACGAGAGCAGGACGAATATGTGAGCCTCAACATCTCAAACGAGAAATGCAACACCTGGAAACTGTTCTGCGGAGCAATGGGTACTCCACAAATTACATTAGAAGTGTAACAGAGCCAAACACTCGGCGAAGTAAGGAACCAGAAAAAGAAATGTCGGGTACGGCCGTTCTGCCATACATTGCCAGAGTGACGGACAGAATCGGCCGTATATTGCGCAAACACGGCGTAAAGACGATTTTCAAACCGACAAGGAAGATCGAAGAGTGTCTTAGATCGGCGAAGGAGAAAAGAGACCCACTTGCAATGTCGGGAATATACCGTATACCATGCACATGCGGAAAAGTTTATGTCGGAATGACTGGACGATCAATTAACACCAGGATCAAAGAGCATAAGCGACATTTCAGGTTGGGGCAGGTGGAGAAATCGGCCGTGGCAGAGCATGCACTGAATGAGACCGACCACGTAATAAAATTCGCCGACACGGAAGTTGTGGCTGTAGAGAAGTACTATCACACGCACTTGTTCAGAGAAGCTGTAGAAATCCAAAAACACGCGAACAGTTTCAACAAGAAAAAATGGTTCAAATGGCTCTGAGCACTATGGGACTCAACTGCTGAGGTCATTAGTCCCCTAGAACTTAGAACTACTTAAACCTAACTAACCTAAGGACATCACAAACATCCATGCCCGAGGCAGGATTCGAACCTGCGACCGTAGCGGTCTTGCGGTTCCAGACTGCAGCGCCTTTAACCGCACGGCCACTTCGGCCGACAGTTTCAACAAGAAAGAGGAAAGCCTTAAGGTAAACGGATCCTGGCTGCCCGTACTGCAGCGAACGACCGTCGCAGGTAGCAAGAGGAGAATCGCACCGGAAATGACCGCGGAGAAGCCCTCGGACGTTGGCGCGCCAGGTACATATAGTCTGCGGCCGCGAGCTCTCCTCCAGTTCACCACCGGCAATGGAGGGTGAAGCTTTGACAATGCCAGCCACTCGTGCTGGCGAAACGTCAGAAAAATCATTAGATGAACGTCGGCCGAAGAACCCGAGACAGAAGCCAATAGGCAGTTTGTCAACTCCCTACTTATCTCTCCCGCGGGAATCGCGAGGTCAGGGCTAAATTAATTACAGCGCGCACGGGGGCATTGAAAAAAACCATTCTTCCCGCACTCCATACATGAATGAAACGGGAGAAAAACAATAACTGTTGCAATGGGACACGCTCTTCCATGCGCTTCACAGTGGTTTGCAGAAGATAGATGTAAATGTTAGACATTTTTCATTGATGTCATATGTTTTCGTGTGGTCACGTCTATTAAGTATACATGATTCATGTGCCTGTTAATTTATCATGATGAAGTATTGAAGTATTGTTTTTTTTCCTATCTGCTAGGATCCTTCTTGATTGATTAATTTAACACTGAAAGCTTATGTCGCCATAAATTACCAGGCGAAATTTATTTTTTGAGGTCCGGGGATGTTTGAGGATCCTGTATCCTCCGATACCGATATATTTGTTATTCTTTTTGACATTAGTCGTAAGTTTATGGATTAGCATAATTGCAGATTATGTTTTGCAGCTAACCAAGACCAGCAATGTTGTAAAATAAATGCTTTCGATAGTCATGGGGTTGCAAATGGATTTCTTCGAAATGTCTATCGGGAGGTGCACTTTCAATTGCTATCGAAAAGTACTTTACAAATACATCAAGTATCGACTTCAAGTTAAATGTCAATGAATGAAAGTAACATATAAAGTTGCTCTGAAGTACTAAAAGGCGTTATGTTTTAATATACAGGTACTGTGGACTATTGTCTGTAAGGTAATGTTACACATGCACATTTAACGAAATCGACTTCATTTTGCTGTTAGTGATACAACGGTACATTAACTGGAATCGGTCGCTAAACTCATTTTCAAGGAATTGTAGCACGAGGTATCTGTCAAAACGCGCTCCTCCCCGCGCAGATAATGTCAAACAAAACTATAGTACCGTTTTGAATAAACCACGTTTAAAATCCAGATCCCTTATTAAAGATAAAATTTATCTATCGATAATCTAGATCAGAAAAGCGTTACGTAGTTTTCTCTGAAAGGTTGTTTCTGAGGAGCTGTAGCTTACGTTCAAAAGCTTTTCTTTCGTCGACCATATTGTTGATGAGATTATTTTCTTTTCAGAGTTTCAGACTTAAATAATTTAGGGGGGCCATAATGTCTGCTAAAAATCCTAGATCAGCTGCCCATACAGGGTCTTGCAAAAGTGGCTTCCAAAATCTGAGCTAAGGCGTGACGTAGTCTAAAATCGGGAAAACACTTTTCCTTTGCTCAAACAGCGTACCTCGGCGTGGCAGGGGATATCTGGTTACTCCTTTTTAGATGAAATCAAAAATTGTTTGAACTGATGATGAACGATCCCCTAAGAACGAATAGTGATCACGATGCGCACTTCTATGTTTATCAAGTCTTGAAGACCGATAACTTTTGCACAAAGAGTCTCTTGGCGTGCAAAGCGATGGACGGAAGGCAAATTTGGCATGTTTAACTTTTTTCCACAGCAGGCCGATAAACCCGTTTATTTACCGCGAATTGCTGACGCCCCTAATGTGGTTACGGAAAACAGGTTTTCGCAAGTGAGTTCAATTTCTTCAGCTGCCACTTCAACCATTTCTAAAATATCCGCCCCTGTAGCTGTGTCCTTCATCGAAATCGTATCCCGGAGCTTATCCGTTACGTGTTTGTCGTCGTCCACGCCACACAAAAAAATGGCTAACTGATCAGTGTCACTAACATCTGTGGACTCATCAAGTGTTATGTAACACGCTAGGAGGTTTTAAATTTTGGCTGCCAGTTGTTCACACAAATTCCCGACAATGTCGCTGATTCACCGAGATAGTGTCATACTGGAAAATGGTATTCTGCTGCATGCGGGAGCTGATGTGGTATACATTGTCTCTACCATGTCCAACAAAATATTCTTCGTTAATGGCCCTTCCATAAACCGCTTCCCAACTGCTGCTAGACGTAGAGCAACTTTATTACTATCTCTGAGTCCTTTCGCAACTCCCTTCATCTTTTTCGTCCTAAAATAGAGCCGGCTGCTGTGGCCGAGCGGTTCTAGGCGCTTCAGGCCGGAACCGCGCTGCTGCTACGGTCGCAAGTTCGAATCCTGCCTGGGGCTTGGATGTGTATGATGCCCTTAGGTTAGTTGGGTTTAAGTAGTTCTAAGTCTAGGGTACTGATGACCTCAGCTGTTAAGTCCCATAGTGCTTAGAGCCATTTGAACCATTTTTTGAACCTAAATTACAGTAAAAAGATTTTGTTAGGAATAATACAAACGAAAACGAATACACCTTCGAGAGGAATGTAAAAAAAAAAAACTTCACTTCGTTCTGCAGGACCTGTAACCAAAATAAACATGCTAAAGTATCGATACAAACCTCATTTGTGGATACAGAATTCTCTTCTGCAGGAGTTTGAAACTTCCTTAATTCTTCCTCTATGGCGTCCCCTATGATTTCACCATACTTTTCTGAATACAGCTTGCTGTAGTGTCTTCCAGCAGACGATTTCCTTACTCACGTAATTACTATACCGCAGATTAGACATTTGGCTTTATCGTCACTACCAACAAATAAATAAGGGGTTCTCATTCCGGGTTAAATGGACGATCCGAAATCTTTGCTGTTTTCGGAATAGGTTGTTCCATTATTCTAGTAAATGTCTTGCGCTTACCTGTTTCAGTGTTGAATAAGCCGTCTTATCAACGCATTCGGCAGTGCACCGCTGCGGCCTGATCATGCAAGCCGAGTTGAGGCGAATTAAGCCCAATTGTAGCGACGTCCGTGCAGACATTCTCTGCACCTGGCTTTGCAAGCGCCCGATTTTCCGTGTCTAAGAGGCCCTATTTTAGATTGATAGGTGTCTGTGTTATATTTTTCCTGCTTTATAGGAAACTTGAGGCCAATAAAAAAGTAGGAGACGAGCAGAGAGTAGGTCTAAGTAGATGTGTGAAATCATCTGCATTCAAGAGTAGTGTGGCTGTCGACTGATATCTTCTAGCATCAAAGGGACTAGCTGATTCCAGACAGTTCGACCTATTTGTTGCTGCAATGCTGCACCAGTAGCTTATGGCTGCATCTAGTGTTACCAATGAGACGAAAGATTCGTAACCAGTATAACAAATGGTAAAGCGAGACTCGTTTTCTAATTGGTATGAGCTTCTGATAATTGAGAAGAGTGCCATAAACCAGGCCGAGACCAGGCTCCGAACCAATTCCGAGCAGTTTCACACCTGCTAGTTTTTCACCCCGACTGTGCGCAATTGGCGTTTTACCACACTTTCTACGTCCTCGTCAACTCTGTATAAAGTTAAAATCTCAAAAGTTTGGAGATAAACACAGATAAAAGCACCAAATCCGGACAGCACATGGTTTGACAGGCTGTAGGACTTCCATGTTAGATACTGCTGCCCATAAAATGGGACGTGCCGTAACTGGTTCACTTCGGGGAATGCTTAGCGTGCACATCGTTTCCATTCGATATTCCACGGATTTATGCCTTGCGATACAAATCTAAAAAGGAGAAAATAAGAACACAAAATTCCAAGGTAAAAGTGTTTCTCTGGTTGGAGAGTCAGAGTGACATGAATATAATCTTATACAGCGTATTGTCAATAGGGCAAATTTGATGTTACCGGTTTTTGAGGTGTATGTGGACTATGCAGCCAGTCAGTTAGACTGAACGTTGTAGTGCTTTACTAAGCACGGTTCTTTTGGGGGTGGTACACTTTCGCCTCCCTCCCGCTATTGAACTGGTTCAAATTGTTCAAATGGCTCAAATGGCTCTGAGCACTATGGGACTTAACATCTGTGGTCATCAGTCCCCTAGAACTTAAACCTAACTAATCTAAGGACATCACACACAGCCATGCCCGAGGCAGGATTCGAACCTGCGACCGTAGCAGTCGCGCGGTTCCGGACTGCGCGCCTAGAACCGCTAGACCACCGCGGCCGGCGCTTTTCAACTGTCGTATTTAGCTGGTTATAGGGGGTACCTACAGTTTAATCTGAGACTCCAAACAAAAGTGCAGCGTGGCAGTTTTCACATTAACGAATCGTTGCCATGGTGAAAAAAAGCAACAGACGAAATCATAGCCGGCCGGAGTGGCCGTGCGGTTCTAGGCGCTACAGTCTGGAACCGAGCGACCGCTACGGCCGCAGGTTCGAATCCTGCCTCGGGCATGGATGTGTGTGATGTCCTTAGGTTAGTTAGGTTTAATTAGTTCTAAGTTCTAGGCAACTGATGACCTCAGAAGTTAAGTCGCATAGTGCTCAGAGCCATTTGAACGAAATCATAGGATCGATATGAAATCGAACCCCGGCCGTCTAGACTCGCGTCTTGCACTGGCTACAAAATAGACAGCCGTGCTCCTTTGTTTTCCTCTCACATCAGTGACGTATACCTCATTGCATTTTGCACGTGGCTTATTCTCAACGGGCGGTTTGCCTACTCACGGTACAATGTCACCACAGAAGTACACACAGTGCGCCGCTTAAGAAATGCTACCACGCTCACTGCGGAAGCTGTTAATCACTGTTTTCTTTGACTGTAATAGATCTTTCGTTTTAGCCACGATAGCAGCGAGTGGCATATGTGCAGAAGGGCTTGTCACACGTGTTACAGATTACAGCAGCATACCAGTTTATCGCCGGCCGCGGTGGTCTCGCGGTTCTAGGCGCGCAGTCCGGAACCGTGCGACTGCTACGGTCGCAGGTTCGAATCCTGCCTCGGGCATGGATGTGTGTGATGTCCCTAGGTTAGTTAGGTTTAAGTAGTTCTAAGTTCTAGGGGACTGATGACCACAGCAGTTGAGTCCCATAGTGCTCAGAGCCATTTGAACCAAGCCAGTTTATCGCACACGAAATATTTTATGAGTTGCGTATTCCAGAAGTAAAATTTAATTAATAGTCACGAAATATTAGTGAAGCTTCTGATTTTGTCCACTCTTTTTTTTCTAAATTAAACATTCGTTTTCCTTAACGTCTGCCTCACCCCCGACAGGGTCCGCAAATGATGTATAATTCGCCTAAGCAAGACAACTGCATGTCTGGCAGGTAAAAGGCTGTAAATCCATCTCACGCGGCTATAGGTAATTATTGTGAATGTAGTAACTACATGCTACTATTACCCTTTGCGGAACGGCGTACCAGTACGGAGGCGGCCATATTGTCGCGCCAGCCTACGAGCGTCCGGGTACGCTTTCGCTTTTTTTGTCTTGTGTATCTGCCACCGCATCGGTACGATTGCTCCCTTCTGTGAATGAATGGTGCTGAAAGCTGTTGCGAACATCTGTATCTACCTGCGTTTTAAGGAGGTCTAGTATGCATTCGATCTGTGGGAACTAAATTCAGTGCTTGCACTTATATTTTCGTGTTTGATGAAAATGACTCGTTCGAAAGGTTTGAGTGACGATGAAATTAGATAAATACTGCTAAATGCGGGAACCTGGTAGTAATTCGAAGGCCACAAAGACTCCAAGGTATTATCAAGAGAAAGCGAAGATTCATCGAGTGACGTTGAGATTATTCACCAACCGGGCCCTTTACAAGCGAGAAAGAAGGAAAAACTCGGAAACAGTGAAAATAGATGGTTAAGAAATGGCGTGTTTACACCTCAGAACTGCGCTTTTTCTAACGATAATTCTGGAGGGAGTCTTCAATGTGGACTAAGTGAGTAACCTGGTGAAAAGGAATCTTTTGAGATTGTTTTGGACAAGCAATTACGGATACATTATCAGTGAAACAAACGGATTTCGCAAAGTAGTGAAAGAACGCTGTCAAGGATCTTCCAGGGGGATGCAGTGGACAGATACAAGTGCAAACGAAATATGTCAGTTTTTAGCAGTCTGCGTGCTGATGTCTCACGTAAAAAAGGATAGAATAAAGGACCTTTGGTCTACAGACCCATTGACTGAAACTTCTTTCTTTTCGAAAGAAATGCCTAGGTACAGATTTCTGACGTTCTTCGAATGTTACATTTTAGTGATGCAGACGTTTTGTGAGACGCGGAGAGGACGAATAGGCTTTACAAAATAAAGTGTATTTTGAATTTTTTGACAGTGAAATTCAAGTTAATTCTAAATCCATAAAGTGATTTGTGTATTCACGAGTCTCTAATTCTGTGGAAAGGTAGATTTGTTTTCAGACAGTATGTACCAAATAAAAGGAACAGATTTGGAATAAAATTGTTTATATTGTGTGATGTTGAACTTAGATTTATTGTAGATATTAAGTGTACACAGGAAGAGGAACAGAAATCAAAAACACTTGTGGCCTTGGTCTTTCTGGCAGTGTTGTAACTGCTCTGTTGAAAGCTTGCCTCAACAAATAATTTTACGCTTATCAACTAATTAAATACAATAAAACGAGTTGACTGGAAAATGACAAGCCAGTAGCTTGTTTCACACTGAAGAGCCAAAGAAACTGGTCTCTCTCTCTCTCCCTATTCGTTTAGTCGGTTCCGACTCTTCGTGACCCCATGAACCAAATCACTCCACTTTTTTCTGTCTCCCGTAGACCTTCCAGGTTGGAACACATTGCTTCTGTGATGCCATCGATCCATCTCTTCCTCTGACGTCCTCTTCTTCTAGTTCCTTCAATCTTCCCCAGCATTAATGTTTTTTCCAGCGAGGCATGCCTTCGCATTGTGTGTCCAAAGTAGGTCAGCTTTTGTTTTAACATTAGACCTTACAGGGAGAAATCTGGTTTTATTTGCTCCAATATTGATCTGTTGGTTCTCTTTGCAGTCCATGGAACTCTAAGAAGTTTCCTCCAACACCACAATTCGAAGGAGTCAATTCTTTGCCGTTCAGCCTTTCTAATGGTCCAGGTCTCACATCCATACATCACGCAGAAGTGGCGCAACGTGACGAGGCGTGGACTCGACTAATGTCTGAAGTGCCCGCCAGGCAACCGAGCGAGGTGGCGCAGTAGTTAGTACACTGGACTCGTATTCTGGAGGACGACGGTTCAATCCCGCGTCCGGCCATCCTGATTTAGGTTTTCCGTGATTTCCCTAAATCGCTCCAGGCAAATGCCGGGCTGGTTCCTTTGAAAGGGTACGGCCAACTTCCTTCCTTGTCCTTCCCTAATCCGATGAGACCGTTGACCTTGCTGTCTGGTCTCTTCCCTCAAACCACCCAACACCCCGCCCGGCTAGTCGCGCGGTCTAACGCGCTGCTTTCCGAGCGGGAAGTTGTGGCGGTCCCCGGTACGAATCCGCCCGGCGGATTAGTGTCGAAGTTCGGTGTGCCGGGCACCCTGTGGATGGTTTTTAAGGCGGTTTTCCATCTGCTTCGGCGAATGCGTCCTGGTTCCCCTTATTGCGCCTCACTTACACTATGTCGGCGATTGCTGCGCAAACACTCTCTCCACGTATGCGTACACCATAATTACTCTCCCACGCAAAAACTTGGGGTTACACTCCTCTGGTATGAGACGTTCCCGGGGGGGGGGGGGGGGGAGGGGGGTCCACTGGGGGGTGGAACCACACAATAACACTGGGTTTGGTGTGGGGCAGCGGTGGGGTGAGTGGACTGCTGTAGCTTGTTGTGAACCACTGAGGGCTACGGCGGGAACGACGCCTCTCCGTCGTTTCTAGGTTCCCGGTTCAATACACACAATGTCTGAAGTTGTGTTGGAGAGAATTGACACCATGAATCCTGCAGGGCTGTTTATAAATCCGTAAGAGCACGAGGGGGTCGAGATCTTTCCTGAACAGCACATTGCAAGGCATCCCAGATATGCTCAATAATATTCATGTCTGGGGAGTCTGATGGCCAGTGGAATAGTCAGAAGAGTGTTTCTGGAGCCACTCTGTAGCAATTCTGGACGTGTGGGGTATCGCATTGTCCTGCCGGAATTGCCCAAGTCGGTCGGAATCCACAATGGACATGAATGGATGAAGGTGGCGAGACAGAATGCTTACGTACGTGTCACCTGTCAGAGTCGTGCCTAGAGTATCAGGCGTCCCATATCACTCCTACTGCACACTCCCAACACACTTACAGAGCCTCCACCATCTTGAACAGTTAGATGATGACTTGCAGGGACCACGGATTGATGAGGTTGTCTCCATACCCGTACACTTCCATCCGCTCGATGCATTGAGACCCATCCGACCAGGCAACATGTTTCCACTCATCAACAATCCAGTGTCAGTGTTGACAGGCCCAGGCCGAAGTAGCCGTGCGGTTCTAGGCGCTGCAGTCTGGAACCGCGAGACCGCTATGGTCGCAGGTTCGAATCCTGCCTCGGGCATGGATGTGTGTGATGTCCTTAGGTTAGTTAGGTTTAACTAGTTTTAAGTTCTAGGGGACTAATGACCTCAGAAGTTGAGTCACATAGTGCTCAGAGCCATTTGAACCAACCAGGAGAAGCGTGAAACTTGGTGTCGCGCAGCCATTAAGGCTACACGAGTGGGCTTCCGACTTCGACAGCCCATATTGATGTTGTTTCGTTGAATGGTTCGCACGCTGACACTTGGCCCAGCATTGAAATCTGCAGTAATTTGCAGAAGGGTTGCACTTCTGTCACGTTAAACCATTCTCTTCAGTCGTCGTTGATCCCGTTCTTGCAGGATCTTTTTCCGGCCGCAACGATGTCGGAGATTTGATATTTTACCATATGTCTGGTATTCATGGTCCACTCGTGAAATGGTCGTGCGGGAAAATCCCGACTTCATCGATACCTCGGATACGCTGTGACCCATCGCTCGTGCGCCAACTATAACACCACCTTCAAACTTACTTAAACCTACCATTGTAGCAGCATTAACCAATCTAACAACTGCGCCAGAACCTTGTTGTCTTATATAGGCGTTGCCGACCTCAGCGCCGATTCCGCGTGTTTACATATTTCTGTATTTGAATACGCATGCCTATACCGGTTCGTTTGGCGCTTCAGTGTCTTTAAGAAACATATGTAATTCGACTGTCCCAAAATAAATCGCTCCAGAGAAGCAAGGACTAGTCTTCAAGGAGTTAATTCAACCCAGACATCCACAGTAGCAAATAACTGCTACAGTTCAATTAAGGTAGCCATTGTATGCTTCCTACTTAACACTTGTTTGGCTCTAAGCACAATGGGACTTGAACATCTGAGGTAATCAGTCCCCTAGACTTAGAACTACTTAAACCTAACTAACCTAAGGACATCACACACATCCATGCCTGAGGCAGGATTCGAACCTGCGACCGTAGCAGCAGCGCGGTTCCGGACTGAAGCGCCTAGAACCGCTCGGCCACAGCGGCTGGCTTGTATATTTCATGTTATTTTGTTTTCTCTAGCGCGAAGTGCGAAGTGCCGTGGCATTCCATAAGGCACTGTGTGTTAAACGCTTGGAGCATGCACAGTGGCCTCTTCTTTTGCGGCTACCATAGCTCCCTCTGTTCACTCGGGTTTCCATTTGAATGCAGTGCTGTCGCAGTTCTTTAAGTACATATTTAGCATCTGCAAAAATTGTTCATATTTAACCAGAAACGATTAAACTTACTTACAGTTTGCCTTTCTGAGTTTGTTACATTAGCTCCTAGCGTAACCTGTGATTGTACTCATAATACTGCTGTTTGTAAAATGTTTTAAACAGTAAGATCGTACAAACATGGCATAGATATATGCGTAAATACCACACTAAATTCTTTTCAATCCAAACCCCTTAAGAACCGATTCATTTAATATACATAACTAACCTAATGTAATGGACAAATTGGTTGCGTTAACTTATTCATTTCAAAGGGACACCTTCTCTCCTTGAAATAAGAGACGAAGCGCTTGCGACTACGTTGGCTTGTACTGTCGTGAATCACATAACAGATTGACATTTCCGACACCACGTTTCCGCTTTCCTGTTAACTATGTACGCAGTTCCGTGCGGCATCTCTGTATGAAGCGACAGTGCAGTGTCTGTGTTTTTCTGGCTACGATGTAAGTTCCTTCGGCCGGTGCATGTTCAATGGAACTTTGCAGCGTAATTGGAATAACGCAGGCACTGCAATATCCTATTTATCCGCCGACATTGGGCAAGTGACTTTCAAGTAAAATGTCTCTCCTGTACAGGAATATACATAATGGCTGTACCGATACAGATTGTAGACGCATGGTTGACGACATATGGAAGTTTGTGTCTGGCAGTGAGTCGTGGACGGATAGCCAACAAGATGTATATGGAAAATGAATTAGAGAAGACACTTAAGTCTGGAACCGCGTGACCGCTACGGTCGCAGGTTCGAATTCTGCCTCGGGCATGGATGTGCGTACTGTCCTTAGGTTAGTTAGGTTTAATTAGTTCTAAGTTCTAGGGGACTGATGACCTCAGAAGTTAAGTCCCATAGTGCTCAGAGCCATTTGAACAAGCCAAGACACTTAAGTATCAGAATCCAATAAGAAATATGGTGACATGCTCCGAATTGTCTTCAATAGAATAGGTATAGGTTAGGAACACGTGGATTCCTCGTGGAGAGGGGATGGTTGGGTCACGTTCCCGACCCCAACCTCACCTGCGAGTCACACATGAAAAATAAATCAGTAGTATAGCAGATACAAGAACATGACGGCAAACATCTGGTGTCCGTTACAAAGGAAGATCTTGAACTCCCTAAGGAAGCGTTTAGAAGGCTGTAATTAACAAAAAATAACAAGACAGTGAAGGACTTTGCGATGTCGCTGTTAGAGACTGCTCTTCTGTCCACGTAATTTACCCTGGAAGGAACACACATCAAGGATTTACTGAATGAGTAATTTGGGTCTGAGAAATGATTATGAGGAACCTCAGGCTGCAGGAGTAGAAAATGTGCATGCTGAACTGCCATCAGTTGAAGGTGACAGTGAAGGTGCTAAATGTGTGCTACTTCTAAAGACTGAATATCATTCCTCATTCTTTGAATGCAGTAATTTATGACTGCAATTATCTGTCCCCTTATTTATGTCATTTCATTGTAAGCTAGCTATTTTTCTTACTGTTTTTCTCGAACTAAAAAAAAATGGGTAAAAAATGCTAAGGCGACCGCTCGCGATAAGCGGGAAATTCAGGTTCGAGTCCCGGTCCGGTACAAATTTTCACTGTCGTCATTCCATTCTACAGCTGATGTAGTCCCTATTCGCAATTGCTGATTTATTTGATCTGTATATATTGTGAATCGTGTTAACGTTGCTTTTCTCTTACCTGTATTTACACTATTTGAATGTGGTTTTTTTGAACTGGGTATGGAGTACTACAATATTTTCATAGATTAGTGCATAAGAACGACATTCTTGACCTGACCGGTATTCCAGGTACACATCTGGCTCACCTACCTGCCTACGCTGCGCTTTAAGTTACAGCGCGGATCAACATTAGACGTTGGCAAAACGACAGAAAAGTGATGTCTCACCGATACACGGTGTTCCGGTTAGACGGGCACCTGGATGTATAAATAAGTTTAAAGCGAATTGCTAGATAATTTAGATCATAAACAGAATCGTAGCAGTAACGCAGTCCCTCTGATCTCTTGCCAAGTGGGACGCGGCGCCACTCGGCCGCTGCTGTAACGTGGCCCTCCCCTCTTGTTGCAGCGGCCTTCCAGCACGTGCGGGACAACATCGAGGAGCTCAACGGCCGCGTCGGCGCCAATGACACCGACCTCATCTTCCTCAAGGGCCTCATGGACAGCCCCGTCATGCGCTCCCTCGTCAAGGTGAGTCACACTCTCCTCTTTGTGCCTCTTTCTAGGTTTTATTGCGCGCGTCATGCATTTCCTCACGTATGTTGACGAGTCTTTGGTCACTACCGCAGAAAATCGGTCGTTCAACTGGAATCAACGAAACAAGTTGTCATTTAGTGTTACGGCTTTAAAATGTGCTAACTACGTGTAACAGGCACCTATAAGTGGAACGTGGGCGGTACAAGAAAGATCGGGAGAATGAGGACAGGCAAAAGTTAGTAGAGATTCGTGCTGCTGTAAAAAGAGCGATGCGCGAAGCATTCAACCATTACCACCGTCATACCTTAGCAAAAGATCTTGCTGAAAACCCAAGGAAATTCTGGTCTTACGTAAAATCGGTAAGCGGGTCGAAGGCTTCCATCCAGTCACTTATGATCAGTCTGGCCTGGCAACGGAAGACAGCAAAACGAAAGCTGAAATTTTAAATTTAGCATTCGAGAAATCTTTCACGCAGGAGGATCGTACAAACATACCGCCGTTTGAGTCTCGTACAGATTCCCGTATGGAGGACATAGTGATAGACATCCCTGGGGTTGTGAAGCAGATGAATGGGTTGAAAATAAATAAATCGCCAGATCCTGATGGGATTCCAATTCGGTTTTACAGAGAGTGCTCTACTGCATTGACTCCTTACTTAGCTTGCATTTATCGGGAATCTCTTGCCCAACGTAAAGTCCCGAGCGACTGGAAAAAAACACATGTGACGCCTGTATATAAGAAATGTAGAAGGACGGATCCTCAAAATTACAGACCAATATCCTTAACATCGGTTTCGTGCAGGATTTCGAACATACACTCCTGGAAATGGAAAAAAGAACACATTGACACCGGTTTGTCAGACCCACCATACTTGCTCCGGACACTGCGAGAGGGCTGTACAAGCAATGATCACACGCACGGCACAGCGGACACACCAGGAACCGCGGTGTTGGCCGTCGAATGGAGCTAGCTGCGCAGCATTTGTGCACCGCCGCCGTCAGTGTCAGCCAGTTTGCCGTGGCATACGGAGCTCCATCGCAGTCTTTAACACTGGTAGCATGCCGCGACAGCGTGGACGTGAACCGTATGTGCAGTTGACGGACTTTGAGCGAGGGCGTATAGTGGGCATGCGGGAGGCCGGGTGGACGTACCGCCGAATTGCTCAACACGTGGGGCGTGAGGTCTCCACAGTACATCAATGTTGTCGCCAGTGGTCGGCGGAAGGTGCACGTGCCCATCGACCTGGGACCGGACCGCAGCGACGCACGGATGCACGCCAAGACCGTAGGATCCTACCCAGTGCCGTAGGGGACCGCACCGCCACTTCCCAGCAAATTAGGGACACTGTTGCTCATGGGGTATCGGCGAGGACCATTCGCAAGCGTCTCCATGAAGCTGGGCTGCGGTCCCGCACACCGTTAGGCCGTCTTCCGCTCACGCCCCAACATCGTGCAGCCCGCCTCCAGTGGTGTCGCGACAGGCGTGAATGGAGGGACGAATGGAGACGTGTCGTCTTCAGCGATGAGAGTCGCTTCTGCCTTGGTGCCAATGATGGTCGTATGCGTGTTTGGCGCCGTGCAGGTGAGCGCCACAATCAGGACTGCATACGACCGAGGCACGCAGGGCCAACACCCGGCATCATGGTGTGGGGAGCGATCTCCTACACTGGCCGTACACCACTGGTGATCGTCGAGGGGACACTGAATAGTGCACGGTACATCCAAACCGTCATCGAACCCATCGTTCTACCATTCCTAGACCGGCAAGGGAGCTTGCTGTTCCAACAGGACAATGCACGTCCGCATGTATCCCGTGCCACCCAACGTGCTCTAGAAGGTGTAAGTCAACTACCCTGGCCCGCAAGATCTCCGGATCTGTCCCCCATTGAGCATGTTTGGGACTGGATGAAGCGTCGTCTCACGCGGTCTGCACGTCCAGCACGAACGCTGGTCCAACTGAGGCGCCAGGTGGATATGGCATGGCAAGCCGTTCCACAGGACTACATCCAGCATCTCTACGATCGTCTCCATGGGAGAATAGCAGCCTGCATTGCTGCGAAAGGTGGATATACACTGTACTAGTGCCGACATTGTGCATGCTCTGTTGCCTGTGTCTATGTGCCTGTGGTTCTGTCAGTGTGATCATGTGATGTATCTGACCCCAGGAATGTGTCAATAAAGTTTCCCCTTCCTGGGACAATGAATTCACGGTGTTCTTATTCCAATTTCCAGGAGTGTATTCTCAGTTCGAATATAATGAATTTCCTTGAAACAGAGAAGTTGCTGTCCATGCATCAGCACGGCTTTAGAAAGCATCACCCCTGCGAAACGCTACTCGCCCTTTTTTCACATGATATCTTGCGAACCATGGATGAAGGGTATCAGACGGATGCCATATTCCTTGACTTCCGGAAAGCGTTTGACTCGGTGCCCCACTGCAGACTCCTAACTAACGTACGAGTATATGGGATTAGTTCCCAAGTATGTGAGTGGCTCGAAGACTTCTTACGTAGTAGAACCCAGTACGTTCTCCTCGATGGTGAGCGTTCATCGGAGGTGAGGGTATCATCTGGAGTGCCCCAGGGAAGTGTGGTAGGTCCACTGTTGTTTTCTATCTACATAAATGATCTTTTGGATAGGGTGGATAGCAATGTGCGGCTGTTTGCTGATGATGCTGTGGTGTACGGGAAGGTGTCGTCATTGAGTGACTGTAGGAGGATACAAGATGACTTGGACAGGATTTGTGATTGATGTAAAGAATGGCAGCTAACTCTAAATATATATATAAATGTAAATTAATGCAGATGAATAGGAAAAATAATCCCGTAATGTTTGAATACTCCATTAGTAGTGTAGCGCTTGACACAGTCACGCCGATTAAATATTTGGGCGCAACATTGCAGAGCGATATGAAGTGGGACAAGCATGTAATGGCAGTTGTGGGGAAGGCGGGTAGTCGTGTTCGGTTCATTGGTAGAATATTGGGAAGATGTGGTTCATCTGTAAAGGAGACCGCTTATAAAACACTAATGTGACCTATTCTTGAGTACTGCTCGAGCGTTTGGGATCCCTATCAGGTCGGATTGAGGGAGGACATAGAAGTAATTGAGAGGCGGGCTGCTAGATTTGTTACTGGTAGGTTTGATCATCACGCGAGTTTTACGGAAATGCTTCAGGAAATCGGGTGGGAGTCTCTAGAGGAAAGGAGGCGTTCTTTTCGTGAATCGCTACTGAGGGAATTTAGAGAACCAGCATTTGGGGCTGACTGCTGTACAATTTTATTGCCGCCAACTTATATTTCGCGGAAAGACCACAAAGATAAGAGACATTAGGGCTCGTACAGAGTCATATAGGCAGTCATTTTGCCCCCGTTCTGTTTGGGAGTGGAACAGGGAGACAAGATGGTAGTTGTGGTCCGAGGTACCCTCCGCCACGCACCGTATGGTGGATTGCGGAGTATGTATGTAGATGTAGATATAGAAGTAGCTGTTTTAATGGGACCTTGATGTCCTGACTATTGCATTAGACACCTGAGTTAGTCGTACACAAGTTCCATCGGGGATGGACTGGAGGTTCTTGCTGGCCAAGGGAGTATCTCAACAGCATGCAGCTAGTCCATAGAGACATGTGCCGTACGAGGACGGGCGTTGCCCTGTTGACAGATGGTGCCTGTAGATTGACTCATAGGAGATAACACATGAGGACATATTGGTGTGCTGTCAGAGCTCTGTGAATCTACCAGAGGCGACCTACATGTCAGTCCAGGTGGCTCCCACGATACGACACTAGAAACAACATCAGTGTGTCTTTCCAAAATAATGGCAGAACGTTTATGTCACATATCAGTTCTTTACCTCTGACAAGTGAAAAATATCAAGTTCTGTCTTGCTTTGGATACCATGTTAAATTGAAAGTCCGTTACAACCGGCTTAGGTAAATCGCTTCAAATATCACAGGAAGGCAATGGAATGCTACTTCCAACAATACCATGCCTAATAAAATGCTGTGATGTTCAAACGAATGTTGGTGAAATGCAGACTAGGAGCAATGCAAATAGCAGGGTTTACCGGAGATTTAATCTCCGCTGCCAAGCCGTCGTGTCTGGATATTGCTTATCATCAACAGAACATGAGGGACCTCCACATGTTCATTATTTATTAACAGTACTATGTTGTCAGTTCTTTATGTTGAAGCTACCATTACAGAAGGAATAGTTATGTCAGTATTTTCATGTGGCAACACGATTTCAAGAAGCCCAGATATCGAAGAATGATTAAGCATTTGTTGCTATTATATTAACTACTAGCTGTTATACACAGCTGTAATCGCATACCAGCACATGTGTTCTGGTGAGTGGTGGGGAGTACGTAAGCTGCTGTATGTGCAATAACATCAGCTGCCCTCACGTGCCTGCCTGTTCTGGTAAGCATAGCTCGTGATGTGCGTCCGCTTGTCCCACCATCTCAAGCTGTTCCAGTGCTCGATGCATCGGCATGCACAGCACCGCTGCCGAACAGTGCGTACAAAGGAGCATTGGCAGCAGCGCGCATCTATGCATCTGCTTTGTGCTATTGAAGCAGCTGTACATTATACAACGTTTACATTTTGCGACAAATAGTGAGGCAGTATGGATTTAACACGTTGAAAATTGTATAAACATTATATTCATTGCTTTGAATCATATCACGTAGCACTCAACCAATAAAAGTATTTTCACAAATATGATATGAGTCTATCGCTTTTTCAAAGAGTAAATATTTTTCCCTAATTCGTATGATATTCTTCACATTAATAAGTTTCTTGTACTAGACTTTCTAAAATGGCTTATGTTCTCACTCGGGTTTCAAGTTATCTCCATCCCAAATTTCGTTCAAAGTGGGATAGTTGTGAAAACGTAACACGCAGAGCTACTTTCGCATGTATAATATTAGTAGGGATAAAATTTTTAATTACGATATTTTTTTTTCGTGGTCCGATTTCAATGAAATGAAGTCCATAAGATGCCCCAAGCTTTGCTCGCGTTACCTGTTAAAAGCCCATGAAAGATATCGTATTCAGACAGGAAGATATGACGCTTTTAGATGAAACATTTAATCATGATATCATTTTTCCTGTGATCCAATTTTAATGAAGTGATGCCTATACGGTGCACCAAGCTATACTCAAGTTACATACGAAAATCACATTAAAATTCGTCTACTAGTTTTGGAAATTAGCATGTTCAAACAGACAAACAAGATGGATTTAGCCAAACTTAAATCACGATATCTTTTTTTCCGTGATCCGATTTTGATGAAATAAAGGCTGTACGGTGCCACAATCTATAATAACAAAAGATACGAAATGGATACGTGAATGGTTGAGGAAAAAAAGACAAGTTCCATGTTAATTTGCTTACTGAAATCCGGTGTGTCTAGCGGTTTTTGAAAAATTATTAATGATGTCACGGGATAGAATAGAGAAAGAAAACATAGTTACTAGTGGAGAAGTTGCAGTTGCAGAAAAGGTTAGGAATAACTGAAATTTCTGGCGACGGGAAGATAATTTGAGTGGTGTTTAGTGTAGTAACATCAGCAAACGCCAGCAGTATAGTTGTCATGAAAACGAGGAGAGCAATTGTGTCTGCCGCGCAATAGTGCTTTTAGTTAAGTAAACTCATTTTACTACGGTTTGAAGCTTCTCTTGATGTTCTTCCGTGTTTACGATTTAAAATTGGGTTGTTTTGAAATTCAGCCTTTTGCAAACACGATTTTTTTTTTGTTTTTACTCGGACATGTTTCGACACCTATGTGTCATCTTCCGTGGGTAAAATTGTTATTTTGTATATTCTCGAATTTGTTGTAGAGCTTCGTGGGAAATGCTTGGCCTGGCTTTGAGATACTCATTTTACTATGGTTTGAAGCTCCTCTTGATGATCTTTAGTGTTTCCGATTTATAATTGAATTGTTTTGAAAATCAGCCTTATGCAAACACAATGTGTTTGTTTTTGTATGTAGTTAAGTAAAGAAAAGCAAAGAAAATTTTTTTGTTTTTTGCGATTATTATTTCGTATGGCATGAAGGTCAGTGCTACTGTAGAGTAATATACAAATATAAACAAAGAGGGAGAAAGGTGTCAAATATATACAGATTTAGATTTTTATCTGCACCTAACTAACTATTGCCACATCTGGAGGTCCATATTTCTTAATCACTTGTGATAATTTCGTGTGACTGACGTGCATTTTAGATACTGCGAGCTACTATATAAAAACGATTTAGTTACTATTAGAAGCAGGAGCTGTTTTCCGCAGTTACGTTATGGAATGCTGCTGTGATTTAATGCTTAAAATGAAACCAATGATGCAGAGAATCAGCTATTAACCAGATTACAAAATGTTAAATATAATTATTGTTGTTTAGACTTAGGCTGCTTAAGAATTTTGTATTGAAATAGTATTCAAAAAATTCAATCTGAGGAACTGAGCTTTTGTTTTATTGTAAATATGTGGTACTTTGACATGAATGGATGCGTATATTGCTGTTTCGCGTACATCCTGAACAAAGCTTTCTGCTTGTTTATAGACTAGCAAACATTAATTGTTATTTCAATAATTTATTTTTGTTATGTTGAACACCACCATGTCATTTTTGGTACCAATTTCGCAATGGTAATGATTCTCTCGATATATCTAACGTAGTAGAAAAGAGAGCAGTTTGAGATAACTGCCAATGAGTAACAACTATATTTGTCCAGCGGCCGAGAGGCTGGTAAAGGGACACGGTAGTCATCACTTTGGACCGGGTAAATTGTTTCGTGAACCGGTTGTGTCCGCAAGTTTCCATATCCGTATATCTCAGGACACTCGAAATTTCTTATCTGGGGACAGGTTTACTTCTTTTATATCTATTTTCCGAACCAAAATGACATGTTTTATTCTTTTTAATTCCATTTTATGAAGTTCTGTGAGATTAAGATTTAAACTGTTTGAAATGAGTTTTCGTCGCATTCAGCTATCATATGGGCTGTGCCCGATACACTTGAGTTCGATCCGTCGAGTACCTCAAAAGTTGCTCTGCTAGTTTCACGTCATAGGACACAAAGGTTAATGTAGAACAGGGAAACTGATTATGGGAGCTCGAAGGTGCGAGAAGATGAGCTGGATCGATAAGACCAGACTCCTGCCGACGCTCGCTGATAAGAATTCGAGTAAGGCAAGTGACGGAAGTAATGTATCCCTTGTGTCAGCACGCTACACGTCAGGCTCGTGATTGTCTCTTTGGGTAGAGAATGTTTACGCTGCATGTAATGAGACCTCTGGTTATGTCTGGCTAAGTCCATTCAGGCGCTTAGCTTAGGAAGCTGCTGACAAGTCGGATGACTTTGTTTGTCCGCCGCCGGTGCTACGAAGGGGAATGCAGTAAAGTAAGCTAGCGCCACAACGCTACGGAGTTGTGACATAGTGCTTCGAGGACTACATGCATATAGATTTTCTGATGGTATATTTTCGGATTTTCAGCCGAGTTGACTATCCCATTTTATTTCGTACAATATTTCGACGACCGACCTCGTCAACATCTTCCGATCTTCACACATCAGAATGCCTATCAAAACGCCTTATGCAAGCGAGTAGGTCAGTCATAGAAATACTTCGTACCAAAGTGAGATCGTCATGTCGACTGTAAACCCTAAAACATTCCGTCAGTATATTACCCCGATGCACCTTCAGAAATAACGTATGCGAACTTATGCGATACACAGTATCATCAGTTTGGTTCGCGTAGGCAGTAACTTCTACAGTATCACATGTTAAGGTCAAAGGATTTGCTATATGTTCCAGCTCTCTGTAACGTTATACTTCAACAAGATAACGCAAGATCGCGTCTTACCCGTCCTGCCGCAATCTACCTTGATGCAGAAGGTGTTCAGTGTGACCTGGGCAACATGTTCTCCAAATCTCCCAGCCACTGAAAATATAAAATCATGGTTTGCCGAGAGCCTGGCATGCCAACACTTGCCACTTGTGTTGTATTGAACCGGGAACCTAGAAACGACGGAGAGGCTTCGTCCCGCCGTAGCCCTCAGTGGTTCACAACCCCACAACAGCTCATAGCAGTCCATCCACCCCACCGCCGCCCCACACTGAACACATGGTTATTGTGCGGTTCGGCCCCCAGTGGACGCCCCCCCCCCCCCCCCTACCCTGGAACGTCTCATACCAGACGAGTGTAACCCCAGATGTTTGCGTGGCATAATGGTGGTGTACGCGTACGTGGAGACAGTGTTTGCGCAGCAATCGCCGACAAAGCGTAACTGAGGCACAATAAGGGGAACCAGCTCGCATTCGCCGAGACAGACGGAAAACCGTCTTAAAAACCATCCACAGGCTGGCCGGCACACCGGACCTCGACACTAATTCGCGGAGACCGGCACGCCTTCCCGCTCGGGAAGCAGCACGTTAGACCGCGCGGCTAGCCGGGTGGGCTAAATTGTAACTGAGTTTAAGTTATCGCCTGTGAGAAATATTTCATTGAAGAGAGGTCACCTCATTTTACTTTTGGACCACTGTCGGTGACCTCTTGAACCGAGAATCGATCAGACGTGGCGGCAAGGTCTGCTGGCATAAATATTCGAAGAGAACATTGCTGGAAACATTCCTCAAAAAAGTTGCGTAAACCTTGCGCAGAAAAGACAGGGCTAGAGGATCCACAAGAAACTGGAATTAAGAGTTCAGAGAAGAAGGAAAACAAACAGAAGTCATGTGAATACAGTGCCCTTGGGTACAAGCAGATGGTGAGCTCTCGTGCGCTTGTTACTTAGCGCAAGCGGTAATAGGGTGCCAGTGGCGACACATGGAGCGGAGTTCTGGCAGAAAGCTTTTAACAGCGACCCTTCCTGGTAATGGCAACAGCAGCTAAGCTGCGCTATAACGTTCAAAATAACTGAGCGTAGCCACTCCTCTGTATCCACCACAAAGAGCCAAAAGCTCCCAAGTACCTCCACCGCGTTTACGTTGCAGAGTGCGTCGCCCCATGGACTTTAGCAGAAGATTCCTCTAGTAAAGTAGCATGCATAATCGTAATCCTCTGTTCGTTGGCGCATCTGTGAGGAAGTGCTTCTGTTGAGCTGGATGAAAATGTGAACAAATACCGCCATGCACAGCGAAAAGTATCACATAGTTTAGGTGTAATGACTGAACTGTATGCAGAAAACCAACGACCAAATGGGACATTTACTTGCAAATTTCTTCACTTGATTTGTACTGAAACCGTATCGGATAAGAAATTAGTCGCCTCTGTAGGCCTCATTTCACGAGGAAGAGAGTCCACAAGATTCTCTAGATATGACATACCCAGCTAAAGCCGGTCGTTATTGATTACATACCATAGAGAAACCAAACTTCGGGTATGTGTCTTGGTACGTTTCACCCACCGAAAGGCAAAGGTCCCGAGTTCGAGTCTCGGTCGGGTACACAGTTTTAATCTGCCAGGAAGTTTCATATCAGCGCACACTCCGCTGTAGAGTGAAAATCTCATTCTGGAAACATCCCCCAGGCTGTCGCTAAGCCATGTCTCCGCAGTATCCTTTCTTTCAGGAGTGCCAGTTCTGCAAGGTTCGCAGGAGAGATTCTGTAAAGTTTGGAAGGTAGGAGACGAGATACTGGCAGAAGTAAAGCTGTGAGACGGGGCGTGAGTCGTGCTTCGGTAGCTCAGATGGTAGAGCACTTGCCCGCGAAAGGCAAAGGTCCCGAGTTCGAGTCTCGGTCAGCCACACAGTTTTAATCTGCCAGGAAGTTTCATATCAGCGCACACTCCGCTGCAGAGTGAAAATCTCATTCTGGGAACATCCCCCAGGCTGTGGCTAAGCCATGTCTCCGCAGTATCCTTTCTTTCAGGAGTGCTAGTTCTGCAAGGTTCGCAGGAGAGCTTCTGTAAAGTTTGGAAGGTAGGAGACGAGATACTGGCAGAAGTAAAGCTGTGAGACCGGGCGTGAGTCGTGCTTCGGTAGCTCAGATGGTAGAGCACTTGCCCGAGAAAGGCAAAGGTCCCGAGTTCGAGTCTCCGTCGGGCACACAGTTTTAATCTGCCAGGAAGTTTCATATCAGCGCACACTCCGCTGCAGAGTGAAAATCTCATTCTGGAAACATCCCCCAGGCTGTGGCTAAGCCATGTCACCGCAGTATCCTTTCTTTCAGGAGTGCTAGTTCTGCAAGGTTCGCAGGAGAGCTTCTGTAAAGTTTGGAAGGTAGGAGACGAGATACTGGCAGAAGAAAAGCTGTGAGACCGGGCGTGAGTCGTGCTTCGGTAGCTCAGATGGTAGAGCACTTGCCCGCGAAAGGCAAAGGTCCCGAGTTCGAGTCTCGGTCGGGCACACAGTTTTAATCTGCCAGGAAGTTTCATATCAGCGCACACTCCGCTGCAGAGTGAAAATCTCATTCTGGAAACATCCCCCAGGCTGTGGCTAAGCCATGTCACCGCAGTATCCTTTCTTTCAGGAGTGCTAGTTCTGCAAGGTTCGCAGGAGAGCTTCTCTAAAGTTGGGAAGGTAGGAGACGAGATACTGGCAGAAGAAAAGCTGTGAGACCGGGCGTGAGTCGTGCTTCGGTAGCTCAGATGGTAGAGCACTTGCCCGCGAAAGGCAAAGGTCCCGAGTTCGAGTCTCGGTCGGCCACACAATCTGCCAGGAAGTTTCAATCTGAAGATGCTTCACGAAAGCTAAAGGCGTTGTTAATAAAAGAATGAGTTGCGCCCGAGACTGATTTTAGTTCAAATATTCTACGTACGGTTGCTGTACCAGATTATCTAAAGGAGTGGAAGGAATTTTACTGTGTGCTCTTTTTATGCTGTGATTAATATGTTGTTCGGCGTGATTATTATACATCTGAATGGCAGTTGAAAACACTTGAAGTACACTATGCACTCGGTGATTAAACCTACGGGGACTTTTCTCCGCGTATCTACTCCTCTTCTGAAGTATATAACTTTCTCGTGTGTAAGATTGAACTTTTCTGTTAGTTGTGTTGTTCCTCTTTCTACACGATAGAGTAAAATCCAGAAAATTCGCTCCAATATCTCTTCCTGAACCACAGCCAGAAATGCAACCAACGTTTATCGTAACGGCATTTGTTTTTACTTTTCGATAAGCTCATTCTTTCTAGTTGCTGTTAGGCTTCGCAGCTCACAGTCATTCATGACAGGTGACTTCTTTTTTATAATGTTTTGGGCATGAAGTGATCTTCAGTAGTTTTGAAGTTCCATTTTCCTTTATTTTAATGTTGGTAATTGAAATTCGTTCCTATGTAAAACGAACAGCCTTTAGATTTTATACGTGAATTAGTGGCAGAGGGAGATGGAGTAAGGGAAGGAGGGAGAGAGGAAGAGAGAGAAGAGGTAGTTGAACCTGTGGGTATTATCCGGAAAAAAATGTGCATTTATCTGATGGCCAACACAAGAATTACTGAATTAGGCTGCATGTTATCGTAAGTTTTCATCCAGTGCATTATTACTATGAGATGTAGTCGACCAGTAGGTCAGCGGTGAGCAATATGAGCTGTTGCCGAGGGCGAGGAGCAGATCGCGAGGTAGATTAGGCTCCTGTGAAGGTCGAGAGCATCGGTTTCACTTACAAAGGCCGCTGCCGAGCGCCGCCATAACGAAATGACGATGGCACTTTGCCCAGCCGCTTCCGCTTGAAGCTTTCCGCTTGGTAGTCCAATTTCTTTCGTGATGAGTTCACTGTTCGTTCCAGACAACTGCCCTTAACGGGACACGGTCTGCGCGCAAGAGCTATCACTTGACTCTCTCTCTCTCTCTCTCTCTCTCTCTCTCTCCCTCTCCCTCCCTCCCTCCTCTCTCTCTCTCTCTCTCTCTCTCTCTCTCTCTCTCCCCCCCCCCCCCCTCCGTGTAAGTTTTAAGCCCCTTTGGACACAATCGACTTTATCGTCTCAATTTACTACTCGAGACAAGTTCGTCTACTGCAGTGCCTCTAGCGTTTTATTCCCGTACTGAGTCTTGTCTATTTTGAATGGTCATTTTCATTGAAAGGGCAGCGCCAAAATAGCCTGTGTCGTGAGACCTATCTGCTGTGCAGTTTGGCATCTGAGCGATGCAAGTGGGTTTATGAAGGACTATCCTTTCTACGGAAAAATCAAGTATAGTAATAAAAGGTAAGAACAAGCAAGGACAACAGGGTTTATTAATGTCCAAAGCAGAATTCTTCGTGGAAGTTCTGGTCACAGATAGTGTTGTAATTAATTTCTCCGAGCTTCAAAGAATAGGAAGCGTGTCATCCAAGAATTTCTGAACGTATACGTCTATTTACTCGAGAAAATATATACTTGCAAACACGTCAGACAATATGTAGAACACAGTAAATAGCGCCTTCTTGCTTTATCGTTTGTATCTTGTTTTCTTGCTAAGTGCCAAATGACAACAACAATTAATTTTCTCATTCTATAATTCTGAATTTTTCACTGCTGGAATAATTTTCGTTAGAACACGTGCATCTGTTTGCGTTCTTATTTAAACATAGTATCGGTTTTTTTCTCTGTAAAATTTAAATCCTTTTTGGTTTCAGATATTCCGTCTCTTGTAGAACAGTAGTAGGAAAAAATACTAGTACTTCTTCTGTGGTATTCTGTAAATTGGATACACTCGTTTGTACATTTTTTATTGTTTTGGATTAGAAACAGCGTTTTCTTTATAAAGTTGGTCTGCAAGCTACTTACGGTGTTTCTTTACATAATCTGCTCCTTCCCTTCTTGCTAGCATTGGGTGGTGTCGACAGCCTTCATTTCACATCTGCACTTGGCAGTTTTTGGCATTTTTCGTTATTTCCTACGCTGCACTATTTGCAATTGGCTCTTTTAACTGCTTGTAATTCATTACTGCCACAGTGTTAATGCCTCTTCGTCTGTTTTCGTTCACGTTGTGAGTGTTGCCAACCTATGAAACGATTTTGTGTGTGTATGAGAGTATGAGAGAGAAAGAGAAAGAGAGGGTGAGAAAGAGAGAGAGTTAGTGGAATTGTCTTGTATGTAGGTAGAAACGTAAGAGGAGTGGCCTTCTTCTTCTTTTTTTTTCCAAGTGTGAGGACGGAGGGGGGGGGGGGGGAGGAAAGGAGGAAAGACAGGGATGGCCTGAACAGTGATTATAGGACAGAACTGGGAGGAAATGGTAGCCTGTCGACACCAATCACAGCTAGCAAGAAGGGAAGGAGCAGATTATGTAAAGAAACACCGTAAGTAGCTTGCAGACCAACTTTATAAAGAAAACGCTGTTTTTAACCTAAAACAATGAATAAATGTACAAACGTGTGTATCCAATTTACAGAATACCACAGAAGATGCTTTGTAAATGAAAGCGAAACGCGTCTTGAGTAATTTTTTGTAATTAGATTGCAGTCACCTCAAGACATATAACCTATAACAACAGATGTTAACAGCTGCTGCGGAAGATGGCCACTTAAACAAAAGTATAATCGACCAGAATATGTTATAACTTCTGGTATTCTGCGCATGAGCGAAGTGAAGCATACTCGAAAATTTAGAACTCCACACTCGGCACAATTTATAGATCACCGACGTCACAGACACACTCGCATCGTGGTTGGTTGCTGGTTTACATGCATGTACGAAAGGCGCACGCACTTCGAGTAGTCGATTTCGACCAGAAAGTCGCTCGTGTAAAACGAACTTTGCCTAAAAAAAATCTGTTTCTTCACTGAGGTTTCCAAACTCATTTAGATGAATACTGCCCTGGTATCTATCCAGACTCAGTATCCAGGTAGACAGTTGACTATTGCAAAAATTGGATAGGGTTCGTTTCATAAAATAAGACTGACATTGCACCCCTCCCACAAAACATTGTAGGGTAATACGTCGGGGAGCGTCTTATCCGTTTCTAAAATACTACCTAGTAAATATCTTTACGTGACAATGAATTTGTTTTGTTCTGAGATGATACAACGGTGGCGTTCTGTTTACTGTGACTGCACTTCATTATACTTTATCCGAAAAATGGACAGTATTAAATGTACATTAATGTTTATTTATTCGCCAACAAAATTTATATACCAAAAGTCTTCCAGATGAGAATGTTATCATATTTGAATTTTCCTTAATACAGGCAATCATAGAAAGAAAGAAATAGACCCCGCCCCCACAGCGTTGACACCAGTCAAGGGTGTACCCGAAATTCTGAACCGTAAAATCTGTGAATTCGGCATCTTCGCTTTTGAGGTCACGAAGCTGCTTGGCCCTTTGTCTGCCACTCTCCACACAGCAACAGAGGAAGCGAAATAATACTATTTTTTTTGTCCTACGACTCTGGGGGCAGAGGCTCAATTCCCCGTCCGGCCGTTCAGCTTTAGGCTTCCTGTGGATCGCTTAGGGATACTCCCTTTTTGGATGTGACAAAATAGAAGCTAAATTGGCTGCTGTTTATTATAGTGACCCTACTCTTCTGGGGTTAAAAGTTATAAACTGGTTCAACGGATTTAATCGTGTCGAACATATGTTTTTGATGAGAGTGATCTAGGACGCTCAGCAGCTGTGGTTATCGAAGAAATTCTTGAAAAATTCCACGACATGATTATTGCTGATAGTTGAACGAAACGGCAATCAATATTTTGCATAATACATTGGCGGGGGGAAAATGTCGGCCCGATGAGTGCCGCGATTGCTGACACTGCTCAACAAGTGCTTTTAATTCGAAACTGTGTTTGGAGCAATGTATGCGACATACGAATGAGTTTCTGCATTGAATGTAGACTGGTTTCATCGTTATATCCCGGAAACAAAGCAATAATTAAAACAACTGTTTGCCTGGGGTTAAAATGCTCCAAAAACGGCGAAGACTATCCCATCGGCCGTACAAGATAGAGAGCTCCACAATTCCTAATTTTTAATGGGTTAAAAAAAGACCTGGATGTTGGCCTGTTAAAAAATGAATAATTCGTTTCCGAAAAAAATAACTTTTACATTTCTAACAAGGGTATTTCGTGAACCGCCCCCGGCCTTCTTGATCAAGTTTTACAATCTTAACCACAGGTATCCTATCTACGTGTAACTAAGTCCAGAAGTTTTCACACTTCGTCTCCTTTGCCGTCTTATCAACGTACGCTTCATATCTTTCCTCTACATTAAAGCTGATGTCTAAACCTCGCAACAGAAACGCTTGTTCCCGTCAGAGAAGAAAAATCTTTTCTATTCCATCCAACAGCCGTTTTTCTTTACAGTAGCAAGAACTCGTCTCTGGAATGAAATATGGCTCTATTTGGAAAACTAAATAATATTTCT
The DNA here is from genome assembly GCF_021461385.2 of Schistocerca piceifrons. Taxonomy (NCBI): domain Eukaryota; kingdom Metazoa; phylum Arthropoda; class Insecta; order Orthoptera; family Acrididae; genus Schistocerca; species Schistocerca piceifrons. The sequence continues at coordinate 754,377,005 of NC_060139.1, forward strand.
GGCTTCAAAACTCAGTCAATGACACGTCTACTAAAACAATAACAATATCTGCCTTTGTCCTATACGCATGCGTTACAACGAAGTGCCCCTCTTCACAGCAAATCCTCATCATTTCCGGAAGCTCTTGTCTGGTGCAGTTAAATTTCTTTCCCTCGGATCTCGCTATATCAGAAGATATCACTTTTGTGATAAGTACCTGTTATATGCGCTGCAATCAATACTACTACTACTACTACAGGGTGTCCAGAAAAGGGCTCCCTGATTTCAAAATTAAATATCTCGAAAACAAAGATCGATAGAGGAATGCAGTAAACGGTATGTTTATTGTGAAAGCTGTAAGAAGTTTATACAGCAGTTTGAAATAATAGTTACAAAAGCTGCTAACAGATGGCGCTGTACGCTGTACAGCTCATATCCGCATACATAAGTGAAATAATCGTATGAAAACAATCTTTGCAAACAATCACATCACAATGTTTTCAAAATGTTCACCATTGGCACTACAGAGGTGGCGCAAACGAAGAATGAAATTCGCCATCACATTTCGTAGTGTCTCAACCGAAATGGATTCACATGCCACAGAGATCGCCGATTCAAGCTCGTCCAGCGTGGCGGGATGCTTCGGGTAGACCATGTCTTTCACTGTGCCCCACAAAAAAAGTCACAGGGAGTCAAATCCGGCGAATATGGAGGCCAATCCATGCCTGCACCAGTAAATGTGGGATATTCCAAAGCAATGACTCGATTCCCGAAGCATTCCTCAAGAAAGCGAAACACTTGTTCGGTCCGATGTGGTCGGGCTCCATCTTGCATAAACCATTCAGTACCTGGTCGATCCTCTAACGCTTGCTGTGTGGCGACAAATTGTTCCAAAATTACAACGTAACGTGCACCAGTGACCGTTTCTCGAATGAAAAAAGGGCCAATAATGCCTCTGCTGCATACTGCAGCCCACACAGTAACTTTAGGAGAATGCAGGGGTTTCGCTTCACACCAATATGGCTTTTCGGAACCCCAAAATCGCCAGTTCTGCTTATTCACGTATCCATTCATGTAGAAGTGTGCTTCATCTGTAAACCAGATGCAGCCAACATCAAATCCTTCACTATCAATCATTGTGAGCATCTGATTAGCAAAGGTAACCCTTTGATGCACAGCTCGTACGGGTATGGCCTGGTGCGTTTGAATTTTGAATGGAAACATGTGTAGGCTCTTTCTCAGTATTTTTTGCGTGCTGGAACGCTTCAAACCAGTCTCAGATGCAATTCTACGGACGGATGACATTGGATTTCGCTGAATAATTCCAGAAACTGTGGCGATATTTTCAGGCGTAACTGCAGTTTGCTTGCGGCCAACATGCCCCACTAGATCATCAGTTTCGCTGCCTGTTCGTTGAAATTTTGCGAAGAGCATACGAATGGTTTTCGCATCGGGTCCTTTTGGAACATTAAATCGTGCTTGAAAACTTCGCCTTGTTGCCGTAGGACTCTCTTCTAACCTGTGGTACTCTAACACCAGAAAAACGCGTTGTTCAATGGAGTACATGGTTTTATTCTCTTCCTTCGGTACGCTAACCTCCTTTCACGTTTCAATAGTGGAACTGATCGCTCTGGGCTTCGGATCACTATTTATACTAGGCATTACGTATGGCGATTACAGCGCCATCTGTTAGCAGCTTTTGTAACTATTATTTCAAACTGCTGTATAAACTTCTTACAGCTTTCACAATAAACATACCGTTTACTGCATTCCTCTATCGATCTTTGTTTTCGAGATATTTAATTTTGAAATCAGGGAGTCCTTTTCTGGACACCCTGTACTATTATTATCATTGTAGCAGCAGCCTCTGTAGTAGTAGTTGTTCCACTAGTAATGACGCTATTACTTGTTAGTGGGTAACTGTTTGTTATTCACATTGTCGTTCAGAGTAAAAGTCAGAGTGGTCTCATACTCAGAGAATGAGTGTAGGGGAACAAAAGCAGGAATTACACATTGCCGTTCTAAGCAAGGTCCTAGTGGAGATTGTTTGCCATTGTCTTTCTCAGACATGTTATGAAATGTCAAGTGTTTATCTGCATCGTGTGGATGATTCCGATGAGTGCTTGTACAGTGTAGGGTTGTGTTTGTGTTGTAGTGGATAGCAGGAAAGAAGAGGGTGAAACCCAGTGCCGTTACATAGCCTACTCCTTCCGAACAACACCGAAAGTGCCGCCAAGCTTAACGGCCCCATCCGACGGACGGACGACCACAAAAGTGTCACACGCGCTCACTTCATGAGACACCGCTGAGAGTTCTGGAATGTAGTCCAGGACACTGGTGCAAAGACTGGTGATCGGGAAATGTACGTCTCCACCTGTTCTCACCTTTCCGCCAAAACCTGGCGCTGAAAATTTTACATCACCAGTATTCGAACCGGCTTACTTCAGAATCGAGCCCCACCGCATGGGCGTGCGTTCGCAGTATTTGCGTGGAGACGGGTACATGCATTCAAATACTGTGTCAAATCACTTCGACTTCTATGAATACTATTTTATTAATGTGCATCATACTGAAATTATTGTAATGTCTTAAGTAAGAAGGGAACATCACCTTCTCAACCTCATATTTTTAGGTGGAAAAAGCGCTCTTTAAGGATGTCAGCCCCAGAAATCGATCCCGCACGAAAATTTGGACCATATTCTGATCGTACGCTCTTATGATCTGAAAATACAGCTTTTAAACCTCTCGGCGCACCTATCGCTTGTCGCTCTTACCGCGCCACTGCAGCCACCCAATGCCCCAGTGCGAAGTACTGTGCAGTGGAGTGGGTGAGAGGTTTGTGAAATACTGTTTAGACATTGGTAACATGCTTTGTTCATTGTGGAAGTGCACGGTTTACAACCTGTAGCTGGTGCCAGAGATCTCTTTGGTTTTAACATTTGTATGTTGCGATTCGCCGCGCGGGATTAGCCGAGCGGTCTCGGGCGCTGCAGTCGTGGACTGTGCGGCTGGTCCCGGCGGAGGTTCGAGTCCTCCCTTGGGCATGGGTGTGTGTGTTTGTCCTTAGGATAATTTAGGTTAAGTAGTGTGTAAGCTTAGGGACTGATGACCTTAGCAGTTAAGTCCCATAAGATTTCACACACATTTGGATTTTTTTGTTGCGATTCAAAAGTGCAATGTGAAAGAAAGAAATGAGTTAGCGTAGCGCTGTTTCATTATTAACATCGTTGTTGTGCGTTATTTTCTTTTGATTTTAAAGGTAAACTATACTAAAACTAAACTCCGTCCGAAAGGCCTTGGAAGGCCCATGGTACCGACCTGCCGTCGTGTCATCCTCAGCTCACAGGAGTCACTGGATGCGGATATGGAGGGGCATGTGGTCAGCACACCGCTCTCCCGGCCGTATATCAGTTTACGAACCCGGAGCCGCTACTTGTCAATCAAGTAGCTCCTTAGTTTGTCTCACAGGGCTGAGTGCGCCCCGTTTGCCAACAGCGCTCGGCAGACCGGATGGTCACCCATCCATGTGCTGGCCCAGCCCGACAGTGCTTAACTTCGGTGGTCTGACGGGAACCGGTGTTACCAATGCGGCAAGACCGTTGTGATTTTAAAGCTAGCCTGATTAAATTGTAAACTGAAAACCATAAACTTCATTTCATGAAAAGTCTTCACTTACTTAGGTTTATTAATTTTGATTTCAAGGTGTATGTTTAGTTGCAGAATAACAATGGGAGAATGTTGTTGAAATAATATTGAACGTATATATGTGTGATGTTGACATATTACGTGCTCATATTACTTACTAATTTTTGCGTGACTTGATTCTTCTCGAACAAGATTTCAAAACACGTGGGGCAGAAGTGTCCAAATCTCCCCTCTTCTTCCACCGCCTGCAACATCCCGCGAACAGGAGGGCTCCGGTTGCCACTCTGCTGCACAGTACTTCTCGCTCGGGCATTAGGCGGCTGCTGTGGGGCCGAAAGAGTGACGAACAAGCGGTGCGCACGAAAATTTGAAAGCTGAACTTTCAGAAAGTACCGGTAACTACGTGCTGTCAGAATTATTGCCCAAATTCTCGCGCGAGATCGACCACTGGGGATAATATCTCTTCTTTCTCCTGAATATATCAGGTGAGGTTGGTGATGTTTCTTTCTAAGTTATACAAAGAGGTGACAAAAGTCATGGGGCATGTGATATCGTGTCAGACCTCGTTTTGTCCGGCGCAGTACAGCAACTTGACGTGTCGTGGACTGCACAAATCGATGGAAGTCCTCTGCAGAAATATTGAGCCATTCTGCTTCTATAGCCGTCCGTGATTGCTGAAATGTTGCCAGTGAAGGATTTTGTGCACGAACTGACCCCTCGATTCTGTCCCATAAGTGTTCGATGGGATTCATGTTAGATGACCTGGGCGGTCAAATAATATGTTCTAATGTTCAGTATGTTCTTCGAAACCAATATTATTGTGGCGCGGTGACATGGCGCATTGTCGTTCACAAAAAATTCCTTGTTGTGTAGGAACATGAAATCCGTGAATGGTTGCAAATACTCTTCAAGAAGCCGAGCGTAACAGAGGACCAAGTCCATTGCGTGTATACACAGCCCACACTATTATGAATCCACCACCAGCTTGCACCGTGGTTTGTTGACAACTTGGTGCCTTCGGCCGGCCGAGGTGGCCGAGCGGTTCTAGGCGCTACAGTGTGGAACCGCGCGACCGCTACGGTCGCAGGTTCGAATCCTGCCTCGGGCATGGCTGTGTGTGATGTCCTTAGGTTAGTTAGGTTTAAGTAGTTCTAAGTTCTAGGGGACTGATGAGCTTAGAAGTTAAGTCCCATAGTGCTCAGAGCCATTTGAACCATTTGAACAACTTGGGTACATGGCTTCATGGGACGTACACTACACTCGAACACTACCGTCAGCTCGTACCAATTGAAATCGGGAGTCGTCTGACCAGGCCACGGGTTCTCAGTCGTCTGGGGTCCAACTGTGTGGTCACGATGTCAGGAGAGCCGCTGCAGGCTAATTTGCGCACTCGCGGCGCTCTTCTGCTGCAGTCGCCCATTAACGTCAATCTTCGCTGCAGTGCCCTAACGGATACGTTCGTCGTGCATCCCACATTCGTTTCTTGTCTCTTCGCACTGACATCTCTGTGCAAGCGTCGCTATTCTGGGTCGTTAAGTGAAGGCCGTCGGCTACTGTGATGTCCTTAGTGAGAGGTAATGTCTGAAATTTGGTATTCTCGACACAGTCTTGACACTGTGGCTCTCGGAATACTGATTTCCCTACCAGTTTCCGAAATGGAAAGTCCCGTGCGTCTAGCTCCAGGTACCATTCCGTGTACAAAATCTGTTTATTCCTCTCGTGCGGCCATAGTCACGTCGGAAACTGTTCCACACGCATCACCTGAGTACAAACAACAGCTGCGCCACTTCACTGTCCGCTTACACCTTGTGTACGCGATTTTACTGCCATCTGTACATGTCCAAATCGTTATCTCACGACCTTCGTCACCTGAGTATAAAACGTAATGATGTGTATACAACCCTGGTCGCATGTAAGAGGGCCTGAATTCCCCGATCTGATCAGGTTAAATAAATAAATACATTTCATCAACTGCACTAAATCAACTAATCCGGTAAGGAGAAGGAAATCGGTCATAATCTGTTGAAATAAAGCAACCAAACGTTTGTTTTGAATGATTTAAGCCGTCGGCACACGGACCGTGCGTCGAACGTTAACGTTGAGCGTGGCAAGTTCAACGTGCTGCTGAACGCTCAGGAACGATGCGACTTGTGCATACGGTACGTGGGCCCCAACGTCGTATATGCGATCGCAAAGCACTCCAGCGGCAGTTGAGGGATGTTTCTAGCTCGTAAATTACACTGTTTACTCAATTCCCAGGTTAGCTCTATTAAAACGCACATTTCCTCCATCGTCCACGAAAAGGAAAGTACTATGTCCAATCAATAAGGACACAGGCTTATAAAACTTCCATTACAAACAGTGCGGTACAAATTTGGAGTACTTCTCCGCATAAGGATAATAAATAATGTTTATTATTTCATAATTCCCACATTTTAGTAAAACCCCAAGGTCATTCTTACTTGATCACTGTTCCTGCCCAGTTGCAGAATCTTTGCAACATGTGAATTACGAAGCGTAAAAGAAAAAGGAGCAAAATATCTTTATACAAGTAGCGCAAGCTGTCTAGTAGATGAAGTCAATCGAACAGTCACCCGTCAAAAAAAAGGTGAACTTATATTTACATAACATCAAATATTATGGTGTATACTTATATTAAACTAATAATAAAGTATCAGAACCTAATAAAAACGCGATTGTTAGGAAAAAAAATCTGAAAGTGTCTAGACGCGAACTACTGCCCTCGACAGTTAACTCATTACAAGCCGGTGATTCTACTCATTACGCTAAACCAACGACAAATCTCTGGTTCTAATGGTAGTATCTTACTGCATGCTGAAGCCTTAATCGTAGATAATTACTAATTGAAATTTAATTTTAACAAATTGTACCAAGAACAATGCGTTTTGGGTGGATCTTCAGTGTGCCGGTGCCTTCAAATAGTCTACTCTCATAATACGCAAGTTACAATAATTCTTTCGCCACGAATATGATGTTTCTCATTATTTTATTGGAACGGATCACACAGTCAACAACAGGTTTTCCAGTGATTCTCAATTTTCTGGTGCTCAGAAACGGCATATATACATATAGGCTTGAAATGAATGCCAATATGACGCCTCACAACTCTGTACTGAAGAGAGACGGCGTGCGTGTGACGTAGGTGGCGATGTGCCGTCTCATTGGTCAACGCTCAGACGCACGCTCAGAATATCTGACATGCCAGATATTGCTCTGCACGTTCGCAGACTCCCGAACGTGCTATTCCACGCTATGACGTCAGAAAATCGGCACGCTCAACGTTCGGACGCACGGTCCGTGTGCCGACGGCTTTAGGTGTAACACGAAAACGAGTTGTGCATGCACGAGCACTGTTACAGTGCCACCTCCTCCTCGCCTCGCCGGAGCCAGACACCTCTGCCTGCCCTCCAGTTTGCCGAGACGCGTTCACGCTGCGCCAAGACTGCGGGGCGTGGCCCCGGCCGGCTAATTGGCTGATTAGGGCCCGACCCGTTCTGACCCCAGAGCCGGGTACTCGGCCGGCTGTGCTAACAAGCCGGCAGGCGGTGCTTCCGGCGTCGCCTCCCTCGCGGTGGAGGTCGCGCTGTGCCGATACAAGCTCGTCTCTAGTGGCTCACTGTGTACGAGTAATTTGGTTTTGTTGGAGCCATGCACCTGTCAATTCTAACACTCTCTTTTTTAACAACAAAAAACGAGACGGTAAACATGGAAATTGTCAAGAAAAAGGCGGACGGGACGGTGGACCCACCACCCACCCCCTCCCAGTGCCGCGGCGAAGAAAGGCTGCACTCTGCCGGCAGTCGGGCCAGTAGCCGCGTCACGGGCTGTGCGCCACAGACTTAACTGTATCACGTGAATTGAAGATTGAAGGGGAGAGAAAGGGAGGGAACTAATGACATCAGCTGCATCGGGACTTTATGCGGAACAACTGGTGGCGGCTGAAAATGCGTCCCAGACCAGAACTCGAACCTGGGATCTCCTGCTAGCTAGGCAGTGAATTTCAGCATCTCATAAGCTCTGTTATTCCAGCCAGAACACCACTTCTGTTCATGTGTCGAATGGCTCGGGTAGAAAGGTCTTCCAGAGAGAGTCAACGTCGTCACGCACAAGTTTTTTTTGAACTTCAGGAACAAGTCGAAGTCTTGTGGACTCATCCCTGGCTGTAGGGAGGATGCGGCAACGCTTCCCATCCGTATTCGCGCAGTTTCTGGTTATTACAATATTACCGATATGCGGGCGAGCTTTGTAGTGGAGAATGAGTGACGCAGCTCCTAGCAAAAGAGATCGAATTTTGTGCATTTTTCTGACCAGTTTTGCATGAAGTCACAATTATACATTGCTGTGGCACTGTTCCACATGAGACTCTACCTGTCACGACGATAATTTGGGCATCATAAGCAGACATCATCATTTGCTTGAAGGTCTCCACTTATTGGACAATGATTTCAACTCCGATTCAAAATATCTAATCCACGTTTCATCAATAGCGACAATTCGACACAAGTATCCCTGATTTCACAGTCGAATCTTTGCTTGAACAAGGTTACAATGTCCAGGCGTCTCTGCTTCTCTTCAGCAGTCAAACAGTGTGGGACCCATCTCGCAGAAATTTACCTCTTCTTCAAATCATGTATCAGAATGCGAAATATTGATGTCGGGGAAATTCCCATGGCCTCAGGATGTTCCTCACAAGTCGCACTGCGATCTTCTTCAAGAGCATCTGCCACAAGTTTCACATTTCCTTCATCTCTTGACGTTTTTGGCCTTCCGTGTTTTGGTTTATCGTCTGTGTTGATACAACCATCACGAAAACGATTAATTCAACATGAAACTGTTCTACGGTCCACTGAAAATTCACCACAAACTTCACTTAGCGCTTTGTGGATTTCTGTCGGGTTTTGCCTTGTAATGTTTAAATTTTGATGTACGACCTCTGGTCTTCAACATTCACAGTACCCGAGATCCCCACAGAGACTATTTCTGTCTCTCGCCAATTTCATGTTAGAGCGCACAACGAAAAAACAAAAACACATGCACATGCTTCTTCCTCAAGCTCCCAGCTACGTATGACGTAATTTTCATTGTTGTTGTATGAAACAATCCACAGTAATACCAACCTGTGCATTATTTATGAAACGTCCCTCGTAGGAAGTGCGCGGACTATCTCGGCACGCTCCCTGGCCGACTCATATTCCCACCTGTCCACAGTCCCCTCCTATGTCCTCCATGCTCGCTAATTTTAGATTCCCGCTGGAGGTCGAACGTAAATGTGCATCCGCCATGAAGGTTATGGATTCATTGCCCATCGAGACGAACCAATGATATGAGTGCGTGGTGTCTGTTCATTTTCACATGGAGCTGGATAAATCATATGCGCAGCGACAAAGCAATTTGCAATCGAAAGAAATTATTATTTACAAAATTTCACTTTGCTGATAGGAGAGTTCGATCTTGTTTCGATCAAGAAAATAAATTGTTTTTAGAGCATCGTTACTATTATTACTAGGCTATTTTAGAAGAATGTAATATTGATTACGTAAGTTACCTATATCTAGCTTTTTGTATCTGCTTGACATTTTTCACCTATGTAGGCGATGTAGATTAGTTTGAAGTTAGAAGTGAAAACTTCAAACAGTCAAGATCGCTATAATACAGCATTTATTTTGATTACCGAGTTTAGCAGTCTCGACCTTGTGCACACTATACCGCGTCACATCATAAAACGACATTTCAGATACATAAAAACCGTAGTAAATGGGCATGTAAAGTATAAAACAAACATTACATAAAATGTCATGCATATCGCACCGACTATATACGCTCATATTCGTACAGTTGCTGAATATAGACCCAGGATCTGTGCACATGGTCGAAATTCATTGAAGTGTAATGCATAAGATACAGAGTTGGTAACATAGTGTAGTGAAACCGGTGATCAAAATGATTGCTGTACTGCAGCGATCTTGGCTGTTTAGAAGTAAAAATTTCAATTTCATAACTACGTTTTTCTTCAAGTACTAGCATTAAAAGGCTGCTGCCCCTCTTCAGGAACCACACGTTTGTCTGGCCTCTCAACAGATACCCCTCCGTTGTTGTCGCACCTACCGTACGGCCATCTGTATCGCTGAGGCACGCAAGCCTCCCCACCAACGGCAAGGTCCATGGTTCATGTGGAAGTCTCTACACTTTCAAAATTGTGTTTTAACTTGGGTGACTGGTCAAAATTACACACGGATGGTGTCAAATTGTATGTCTTTGCAGGAGCTTCATTTTTCTATTGCCAGATAGGGTAGGGACAATCCTCCTTGTTACATACAGAAGGTCAGTATTAAACTGCCATAGCCCATTAACGCCACCTTCCGCCGTACTGTCCTGACGGATGCGTTCGCCGTACGTTCCACATTGATTTCTGGCGTTGTTTGTATTCCTCGTAAACGCCGCTGCCTGGGGTCTTTAAGGCCGTCTGCCACTGCGTTTTCCGTGCTGAGAGGTAATGCCTGAAACAGGGTATTCTCGGCACCCTTTTGACGTTTTTGATCTCGGAATAATGAATTCCCTATCGATTTCCTAGAAGGAGTGTCCTATGCGTCTAGCTCCAACTACCAATCAAAGTCCGTTAATACCCTTCGTGTTGCCTTAATCACGTCGGAAAACTTTTCGTATGAAACACCTGGGTACAAATGACAGCTCCGCCAATATACAGCCTTTTTATACCTTGTGTATGCGATACTACCTCCATCTGTATATGTGCATGCCATTATCCCATGACTTTTCTCGCTTCATTGCACACTGGTGAAAAATTGTTTTCATCAGTGTAGACTTGAAAACAGGGGAATGTCTTCCGGGCGAAGAGTTGTAGCAGAATGAAATGACCTCCCCACATGTGTCATCCAAGGTCAGTAGCAGGGGACTCCCAGCCAAGTTGGAGCCTTTGTCGTTGCTGATGGTGGCAACACTGTGTACTAAATTTCGTGCGTTGCGTTCCTCCAAATCATTTACAGACTGAAACGTGTTGTTTGCACTATACTATATACGCCTTATGTAGCTTATATAAAAAGCAGTGCCTGTGGTTGTATATGGCTTACAATCATAGAGCACCTGAAAAGAAAACCTTAACCTACTGTTTACATTTGAGAGAAACATCCTCAGGAACGTACGGTGTGCGTTAAAATTAATGGTATGAACCTATACTGTTGAAAGTACACAAGAAAAGAACCAAAAATTCTCAGTAAACAAAGGTTAGCAAACGAACCGTTTGTGAGATAATTGTGAATTTTTTGGTTACCAGCCACCACTTACTGGATTTTATGTAAACGATATCCCTGTCAGGAAATGGTAACAATACCGGCGTCTACCCACTACACTGATATTTTGTTCTTTGCAGGATGCATCTATGACATCTTCGGCAGTTACATTGAGGCATATACGTAACATATGATTTAATATCTGATGAAAATGTCTTTACCGAATTGTAGATAGTTGCTACAATGGATCAGAAATTGCTTCATTATCAATTTTGCCAATAATAAATGAACTAATTGACAGGACAGTACAACTGCAACTGTGTAAAGGCTACTACACTGCTGTAGGGTATACACAGTTATTGCTATTATACGTTTTTGCCCTTCGACCCTTCTGCCGGAAGAAGGAGCCACTGATTCGGAAAGTTTGCGCATTTCCACCTTTTTTTCTGCCGCCATTTGCTGAGTAGTCTTTTTATGCATCCATATTTTTAAACACTGATTACTTTTTTTGAAAATACGTATTGTTTACAAGCGTTAACACAGCAAACCAGTTCAGTATGCCGTACTTCGGATTTTTGTCACTGGTCTTACACTTCCCAAGCGTCAGACTGCGGGGTTTATCGGATATGTGGCATTCTGTAGTTACCACATGGACATTTTATCAATGATATTGGTTTTCAAGAGCACTCTGAGGTCTGTTGGCACTGCTCCCAGTGTTACTATTATTATTACCATCTTCATTACCATCAGTGGAAGTCGTGAGACACAAAGCATTGGCAATGCCGTTCTCTCAATGTGGATAAGTAGCTTTCTTTTGTGAGGCAGAGTTTTAATTAGCACTCGCGATCACCCAGAATCGCTTCATCATTCTATGAAAAAATTTTTAGAAATAAGCAGTACGAATTGTCCTATTGACTCAGTAGTTCGTGGTTTAATAAAACACCTACAAAAGTTAAATAATTTTATCTTCTGACATTTTAAAAATAAGTGTTCGAAGGATTTTTTTTTCATTTTAGTGTTTTGTTACGCACTAATGTTGATGGTGTTCCAAGAAAAGGAACATCACTGTTTTAATACCGTGGCTGAGTATATTGTATCTCTCAACGCCACTCTACTGGACCTACGTCATCGGCTGTCTTAAAGCGCTGGATACACCGAGCTGAGCAATCCGCCGTTGTGAATCCCAATCAGAGGACAGTGTTGTATGCTTCGTGTGGCGTAAGAAAGTGAATCAGCGAATTTTGCTTAATTTTATTGTTGCACATCGTCAAACGGTTAGGTGTGCAACTTCAAACAGCTCAAATAATAGAAGACATGGTCGCTATAAGTTTTATCGGTTTCCTTCAGATATAGATCCGCGTAAAATGTGGCTTGTAAATTCAAGGCGCAAAGACTGAACACCAAAACCGTATGACTACCTGTGTAATGTAAGTAAAAAGAATGCTTTTTTTCTTTGCTTTAGAAACAGATGTGCTCACACAGCGGTGGTAATGAAATTACGTTTATGTAAGGCGTGTGTTTGTTTCATTCAATCTTGCTGCAGATTATGTTTGCGTAACACGACGTAACATGGTAAGTTTAAAATAAGTTACTTTTCTTGAATTTATTTTCAACAACTATACAAAAGACCCCAAGTCATGCTAAGCAGCTGTTAATTTTATAGAAAGAGTAATTTAATAATACTTTATCGCAGTTTTTTTTACTTTTTAAGTAACTTCTGACAGATTTCTTTTAAACCTTTTGAAATTGTCAATAAAATTGGGATCAGTAATACACTTTGATTACTCACGCAATGCCCTCTTGTGCTGACATGGCCGGCCGATGTGGCCGAGCGGTTCTAGGCACTTCAGTCTGGAACCGTGCGACCGCTACGGTCGCAGGTTCGAATCCTGCCTCGGGCATGAATGTGATGTCCTTAGGTTAGTTAGGTTTAAGTAGTTCTAAGTTCTAGGGGACTGATGACCTCAGATGTTAAGTTCCATAGTGCTCAGAGCCATTTTGTGCTGACATGAAATTTTTATGCCTGTTGTGTTCCATTTTAACATTATTCCGTAACTGCTTACAGTGCAGCTCTTACTTACCGTAAACATAAGTGGATGTACCATACACAATCCAGAAAATACGATACTGGTAACGCATTTAACTGCTTTTGGTAAATATTTAGAACAGCACCGTATGGCTTACATGGAACGTAAGTGAATGTATCGTATCTCGAAATACCCGTCTAATCACCTACTTTAATATGCTTCCGCCTTAAAGTAAAATGGAAGCCAGTACATTTACTACGCTGTGATACTATCTACGCAAGGGGTGTACAGTCGTGGACAAAACGAGCGAGACCCCTCGCCTTTTCGTTATGCTGATCCGCACAACTTTTAAGGTCTGCTACACAGCATAACAGGCAAGGCGACGAAGTGCTACCAACATAATATGCATAGGTGTGAAATTGAAAAACTATTCGCCATTTGTCAGACTGTTTTCAGTCATGTGTAAGACTATATTATTGCTGATTAGAGTGTTAACCACAACACCTAAGTATAAGATATAAATGAAAGAAGAAACGCTAATTAGTATGAAGTGTACTAATAAAACTGAATTTCAGCTTATCGAGATAACACAACTGTTTTAGTAAGACAAAGTACCCCAGATCGTTTGGAATTAGCAAAATATTACGCGCATTCGGCTGCGAAATGGTCTGTGTCAACGTTCAGACCAGTCACACTGAATTACAGTTGCTGACCTACCATGAAAGTGTGAAAATTTAGCAATGCTTGAAGATTCATAACGAAATTCAGTTAAAAATCATTCAGTGCCACACTTAAGTCAATTCAATTATTGACAGAGCGGAAATAGTAGGCAGTAACAAGTATGTAATTCTACAAGAGTTTCATATCGACATTCACAGGGCGCCGGTACAGAATAAAGGTAGCAATAAAACGTATTGGGGGCGCGAGAATTTCTTAAAATTCCTTTACTCATAGTCTATCCGCCTCTATCGAGATTAGAACCGAAAACAAACCAGACCTCCCTTGCAGTAGCAAACAGCTCTCACTACGCTAGCAGACAACCCATGCAAACAGCCCTCTGTTATTACCCCAGATATGAATAAGCTGTCAATTTCGCAATGAAAATGGCAAAATGATCTGCAGTTTCTGTTGCATAGAGCTTTCTGGACTCAAATACATGAATTGTCTACCTTTATGTCACCGCTTATATGACAATCATTCGGGATGTTTATCGAAATAACAAAAAACTGTTATTAGCGAGTAAATTTAGTAGGATAATTCTGCACCACCCCAGGAAATAAACGGCGACGTAGCTGCCAAACGTATTCTACAATGTTTCGAATTCTCCATTAGACGTGCCACAGCCAGAAAACGTTCATTAGCCGAAGTGTTCCTTAAGGTAGCTAGCAATGGGAATGCTCCCACATCTAAAACGCGGTGGCATTAATAGTGCGATCTGAATTACCACGTGTATAGGCAAATGGATTTTATTTGCATTCCTGTAAACGTGATTTGGATCGAAAGCGTAGCTACGATTAATATGCTGATGTATAGACTGCAACTGGAACATTTCGAATAAAGAGTAGGGGAAATTATTATGCGGCCCTTATCTTCAGTAACTGTGGTAGATATTTTCGTTGTTAGGATTTCGTCACGTAAATCGCTAAAAATGGAACCCTATTAGTCTCACTTTCTTGACCGTCTGTTTCTCTACCCAACCCTAAAAACCCGTTTACCTCGAGTACAGGTGGACACAATAAGCGGAAATGTATCGCACTTGCTGCGGTATACGGTCTCTTGGTGGTGTAAAAAAGTGAGCTATGTCAACGCAATCTAAAGATACGGCCTTTCATGTAAAGAAAATTTACGCGAAAGGTCAAAAAATGGCTCTAAGAACTATGTCACCAAACTGCTTAGGTCATCAGTCCCCTAGATCTAGAACTACTTCAACGTACCTAACCTAACACACATCCATGCCCGGGGAAGGATTCGAACTGACGGCGCAAGGAGCCGCGCGGTCCGCGACATGACGCCGTTGAGCGCACGGCTAACCCGCGCCGGCAAGCTGTTAATATCATCTGGTGTTACTAAAAAGTTATTCACTTCTGGTGTATGATTTTCTGCGCAGTTCATTTAAGAAAGAATACCTAAAATATATTTGATGTTACGGAAGAAAAAGCACGCCTAATTCATTTCCCCTTGTCTTTATTCATGATGTTAGATTCGCAATCTGAGCATACGTACTATCCATAACCACACTTTAGATCCAAGTCATATTCACAGATATGCGAATACAACACATTGGCTTATACTTGAGGTATTTCGTTTCCCACGAAGTGGTGGCAGACGATGCTGTGGTGTCTTCGAAGCGCGAGTTTCGCCAGTGCTAGGTATCTCAGCACATCAGCTGAGCGAACTTGCATAGTATGTTGGTAGCACTTCGTCGCCTGGCCTGTTATGCTGTGTAGCAAACTTTAAAGCTGTGCGGATCAGCATAACGAAAAGGCGAGGGGCCTCGCTCGTTTTGTCCACGGCTGTACATTTGAGGGCCTTAAGAGCATATTAAAAAGTGTAAGTGTTTCATAGAGTGTAAATGAGCACCTTCAACGTAGGATTCAAAATGGCACATTGCTCAGCTTGTACTACACAGTGCTCTAGGCTGTATAACGACAACCACGTCTGACGAATCCGGCAATCGAGTTCTCAAGTTGCCACTTGCGCGCTGCTTCTGACCAACGCCGCCGTGCACACGCTGCAGTGCGCTATGTCTGATTTCTTGCCATATGTTAATTGTGTATTACTTATTTACAAGAAAAAAAACACGCTTTGTTTAAATATTTTATACATGGAAAACACTGCGATAATTTGCTGTATGGAAGTGATAAAGTTTTACGGTTGAATTTCACATTTCGAAGGCCCGTTATGAAGTAATTCGTTCGGTTTGTTACCACAAATAAATTTACTCTAGCAGTGCAGTGCACATCTGCGCTGTTGCGTACAGTACGAAATGCTGTGTCGTGTTCGTAAATGATCACAGCGCAACACATTTACCCCTTGCCTCTACAACTTCAGGCCGAACTCTGTCAACAGCAGGAAACTATCATGTGTCCAGGGACATGAAAATAAAAACAACTAAGGTATGAGAAAAATGTGTAGCCGTCTAATACAGTACATAACAATGCAGAACTTTTTCTTTACAGGAGCCATCGAAATTTCGACAATCACCAATGTAATTTGCGGGGAACAAACTAAATGAATTACTCCATAACGAGTCACTAGATGCCAAGGATTTCTCGAAACAAAACACTCAGTTAACAACCTTAATTAACTTTTGAAGTTTGTCGTTGGAGTTCGGACTCATTTTGCGTAGTACTGCCTCGTACTATAGACACACAACAACTCGTGTGTTTACCTAAGGAAAGTTACTGAACCCTATGCGTGTTCGTGAAGAATGATGTAATGGTTTAATTGGAGTTATTTGTACACCTTTATTTGTTGCGTGTAGCTCCCATTGGAGTCGGGTTTATTATAACAGAGCTCTAGATCAGTAGGAGAAAAATGCAGGAGTAAACCGAAACGTTTCGAAATATCCGTCCCATGGTCCACTCGGCCGAGATACATTGGAAGACCTCATCTACGAAAGAAATGGCTTATACATCATTCCCATCCGACTCATTGTTAAGTATTGCGCCTTAGCCTGGGACACTTATCAGATAGAGACAGAGCAGGTCCAAGAAAAACCGGCGCGTTTCGTCACTGGTTCGTTCAGTGAACGCGGGAGCGTTACGGATATCCTTTCAACTACAGTGTCAGACACTCCTAGGGAGGGATTGAGAATCACGGAGAGGATTAATGCTAAAATCCGGTAGCATACTCTTCGAGAAAATTCGAGTAGCATATCGCTCCCACCGACGTACATCTAATGGAAAGACCACAATGTATTAATCCGGGAAGTTCTAGCTCATACGGAGGCTTAGCGCAGAAGTACCCTCTGCCGCACGCTATAAGGTGACTTGGAGAATATAGACGTAGGATGCAGTGCATCCTTAAAAGCCGTAATTAGTCGTGGGCAGGCAGCGATTCGAACTCGTTCTCTTATGTCTATGAACTCAGTGGCTTAGCACATCATCACTTTTGTGTGCACTCCTCCAACTCTACAAGCGCTGTTTTTTTCCAGTAAACACGCCATCCATAGGTTTCTGCTGTTTCTTCGGGCGATCATGTCTGTTTCTTTCCTCAAGTGTGATGAAAGCAGTTCTCCGTCTTCCGACATATACTATCTGCTCAAAAGGATCCGTATAGCCGTATGTAATGCGGATTTGACCACTAAACGTCACGAGATGAGGAGTCTTCGTTATAAAAGGAGGCGAGGAGTACCGTGTTGTCAGTAAAGAAGGAGTAACAGCTGCAGAGGTTGGGCAGGAGAGCACCTTGGCTTCCAACGCGGACTAGTCATTCGAAATCACCTAACTTGTGAGTAACAGATCCATCAAGGACATTTCAACCCTTCTAAAGCTGCCCAAGTCGACTGTTGGTGATGTGACTGTGAAGTGTAAACGTGAAGGAACAGCCGTAGCTAGACCAAGAAATGGCAGACTTCATGTACTTACGGTACCGTCAAGCATTGCGTAAAAAATCGCATGATATCAGCGGAAGGAATCACTCGAGAGTTCCAAAGTTCTATCAACAGCCCAGCCAGCACAATGACTGTGCTTGGGGAGTTAGAAAGAATGAGGTACAATGACCGAGAAGATGGCCACACGTTTCTGCAGTCAGTGCTAAATGGAGTCCGCCCTTGGTAGCTGAGTGGTCAGCGCGACAGACTGTCAATCCTAAGGGCCCGGGTTTGATTCCCGGGCGGGTCGGAGATTTTCTCCACCCAGGGACCGGGTGTTGTGTTGTCCTAATCATCATTATTTCATCCCCATCGACGCGCAAGTCGCCGAAGTGGCGTCAAATCGAAAGACTTGCGCCAGGCGAACGGTCTACCCGGCGAGAGACCGTCGTTACACGACATCGTCATTATCATCAGTGCTAAGTGGAGTGTGAGGTGATGTAGAGAGCGACGGCTGCGGACAGTGGTGACTGAAAGCGAGTGATATGGAGTAATCAATCACACTATAGCCCGTGGCAGTCAGATGGAATGGTTTGCGTCATGCGTAATACAGAGATGTGGTGTTACGGTATGTCGGTGTTTCCTTGTCGTCAGCGTGTAATCGCCTTATTGCGCTTAATAAAATCCTAAATACGGAAGGATATGGACACATTTAACAGCAGTGTGTACTGCGTACAATAAAGGACCAGTTCGGAGACGATGGCTGATTGTGTCAGTATGAAAGCGTTCCCTCTCGTAAAGCAGCATCTGTGAGGCAATGGTTTGTGGACAATAACATTCCTGATATGAACTGGCCTGTCCAGAGTTCCGACGTAAACCTAGTGGAAAGCCTCTGGAATGCGTTGAAACGATGACTTCTGTTCAGAGCGCAGCGTTCAACATTGCCACCTTCTCGTTTTGGACCCTTGAGGAAGACTAGGCCGCCACTCCTCCACAGGCATTTGGACACCACACTGAACTTGTCCGCAGAGTTCAAGCCGTCATAAAGCCGAACGGTGGTGTACTATGCTGCATCAATAACCAAGCACGATTTACGAGTGATTTGCAAGTGTTGCGTGTAACTCTCTGCAACCCCGTACTTTATAGGTAATAATAATATACGTATAAGCACTGTTAAAATTAACGCATCTGAATTTCTTGCCCTCAGAAAGGATTCCCTAGTTCTTAAGGAACGCTCATACAATGCCTGAATTTCAAGGTATACGATAATAGTATACGGAAGCACTCACAGACAGCCAGAGTGTTACAAAAAATGTAGTGAAACGCAAGTATCTGCCTGGTAATATTATTTCTAGTGGATGGAATTAATTGCATCGATGAACAAGACTTAAACCACTTTAAAGTTGATCGCACTGTCACATGTCTATTGCATACTCTTATTGATAAATCATGCTGTCTGTACTGGCCAGTCCCCTTCAAAATTAATATTAGATTGTATACTGTAAACAAAACCTGTCGCTCAGTAATAGTGTATCGCTTTCAATAGTAACGTTACTTTCATAAGCTTGTTACGTAAAAATAAATTAAATCAAGCGACAATTAAACACTTTTGTTGCTACAGTTCGATTTGAGATTACATTACAAGCAATGCCAGCGATGTAAAATACCACCTATACTGCATTTTTTAAATTTTTCAGTTGAGATCATAAAATCTAACTTTTCCCAATTTTGTGTATCTTTGCCTTTAAGAAAACTGTTTATATAATATATGACTGATTCTAATAGAGTACGTGAAGCTATGCTTCTCAGTTAAAAATTGTTCAAATGGCTCTGAGCACTATGCGACTTAACTTCTGAGGTCATCAGTCGCCTAGAACTTAGTACTAATTAAACCTAACTAACCTAAGGACATCACAGACATCAATGCCCGAGGCAGGATTCGAACCTGCGACCGTAGCGGTGGCTCGGTTCCAGACTGTAGCGCCTAGAACCGCACGGCCACTCCGGCCGGCGCTTCTCAGTTAATTTCTTTTAAGTATAACAGTTTTTCTTGTCACAACTAGATAGTTGTAACTTCATTAAATTCTTCAGAACAATTCCGTCTACCTAGCAAATATTGCCACAAGGGGTAGCCGCGCGGTCTCAGGCGTCTTGTCACGGTACGCGCGGCTTCCCCCGTCGGAGGTTCGAGTCCTCCCTAGGGCATGGGTGAGCGTGTTGTCCTTAGCTTAAGTTAAAGTTAGATTAAGTAGTGCGTAAGCTTAGGGACCGATGACCTCCGCAGTTTTGTCCCATAAGACCTTACCACAAATTTCCAAAAAATTAGCAAATATTGATTACATGTATCTTCCTTAATATGATTTTTTTCCAAATAATATATTCTTTGTTTCAAATACGCATAAGTCGCAGAAGAAAATTCTTTTTGGGATTATAAGTCGGGAACTAATTTTTTTCTTTTGCTTAACGTAGTTTTATTTTTGCTTTTATTCCGATACAGTACACCCAAAATCATCGTAGTGTAGGAGTGCCGGCAACAATCTACAATCCTACCAACGGACAGCATTAAAAAAAAGTAAACAAAAACTCTTGTTGCCATGACCACTTTTAGCCACACATTTGTTCAAAGCTCATAGCCTCTTCAGGTGTTGGCGTTATGCGTCCAGCTACTATCCCTAGGCTGGATGGTCCCTCGACTCAATTAATAATAATAAGTGATGGCTTCGCTGTACATTTCCTCCTTTTAGTGGCTCCTTTAATGTTCTTGGTCTAGCTCTAACAGTGCTAGGGTAGATCTTTTCTAAAGCACGGACAAATTAACGCTGTAGGAACAAGCCAAACTTCCATATACGTTCACTAGGGCCTATCACAATAATGAATTATTACGCTCAAGACAAAAAATACCAATTCACTATCAACAAAACAGCCACAACTCTATTACCGCAGAGTGTGCCACGTGACCCATTAACCACAACTCAAGTTACTTTTGAGTGAGGTTACCGAGTCCCTAGATTTACAGCACAGAAGCGTACGAATCCCAGTCTGTTGTCCCCAAACGAACAAACACGAGCTTCAATTCTTGTTCCTTACAGCTCATCAAATACTCATCTATCAATAAATAATTGCAAACCTAGCAAACTATAAACCATAATGACAGATCTCGCAGCATATCTATACCTATTAAGCAAGACCTAACTTGCCAACCGCGAGATCAGCGAACCAGATCCAAAAAAAATTCTCGTGGCAGGAAACTTGATAACTCACACATGTCCGGTGATTTCTCACCTTACGACTACAGCACACATTAGTTCGCTGCCGACTCGTGTACTCACGACTATGTCCTTATCGACACGAACCGACTTCTCATCCGGTACAAATGGTGCTGCCTATCTTTTGCATGTAAAAGGATGTGAACCATTAAATTTTGCACATATGTACGGCACCACTATCCATTGCAACAATTTCAGTACTGCTGGCGACGGCTGTCGGCTGCACTCTCAGCTGCCAGCTACGACTGTGGGCTTTTGTAACCCCTCTGGACAGCGGAGCTGACAGATTTTCGCGCACCGCAGCGAGTCACGGACAAGCATTCTGACGTTATGACGTCTACAACGTAATTACAAAATAAACGTTAAAAAATTTGAAGACATTCGTATGAACATTTCCTGGGTTTTAACACGTATCCAGATTTTACGTCTGAGTAGGGAAAGGCGACAAAAAAAAGTGCGTTCTCCTAAATGACACAGCACAGTGGACACACCCCATTTTAATGTCCACTGATAGGTGTCCGGATACTTTTGATCAGACAGCGAATACGTAATCAGTCTCTGGGTTGATGATTCTACGTTACCGCCTTTTATACCCGATTCATAAGCGACATAGATTCAGATGACTCTTTTGGGACTAGAAGAGCATCTAAGGAGAGACGACATGCGAAACGCATAATGACAGCAGGACAACAAAAGGAATGATGATGAGCTCAATTCAGTGCAGGACTAATTTCGTCGTTAGTGAGGCTTGTGGCTGGCCGAGAGAACAGAGCGTAATTGTGTCACTTCCAAGATAGCGAGTCTCGGGAAGCGAGTGTACTCTCGCGGCGACATCGTGGCTCGGCTGGGGAGGCAACACCGTAGCTCCTGATGACACACGCAATCAGGCCGGAGCGCTCCCGAAAGTGTGCGTTAGAGGAGCAGCCCGTGCGGCCGCCTGCTTCATTTGCTGCCCGGCAGTGGAGGAGGGAACATCGTGTAGCTGCCTGCTCATCTCCCTTCGCTGCTGTGACGTAAGTACGGTGTACGCAGAGATCGACTTTCCCTTTCTCTGATTATATCTGCGCTGTACACGTGCGTGTCAAACGGTGTGTGCCATTGTGCCACAGCGTCAACCTGTTTCCCATTTCTGTTATGGAACGAAATACAAGAACTGCACAGTACGAATAGTCTAGTAATTAGCCTATTATCTCACAGTTTCAACTCAGATGGTGTGGTGTCGCAGGCCAAACGATATTTCCACTGTAATTCTCCAGGAAAAGCTAATTCTTGACATACAGTAAGTAGATTTTCACGACATAGATCCTTTTGTCAAACGTTTACCGGTCTGTTTTTACCTTTCTTTCTTTTTTTCCATAAGGTGCACAAACCTTCGGAAAGATTAGTTGGTCTCAATATAAATTCAATATCCTCATTAGTACAGTCACAGAGTAATTCGGCTGAGCTGTTTACTGCCACAACTTCTGAAGCGCACCTACTTACATTATGTCTTCGAGCATACAGAATTTTCAAAAAAAAAAAAAAAAAAAAAAAAAAAAAAAAAAAAAAAAAAAAAAAAAGCTTCAGTAATTCTTTTACGGCGTAGAAGTAGTTGTCAAATAGATATGATTTCAGTTTACGTTAGAAGTTAATTTTAAAACTTTACATCACAGGCTAAGTCATGAACCATTTTTTAATTATTTTTTTGCGATATCTCGCTTCTTTCTGAAGCTGAGTGAAGGATAGCATTGGTCATTTATTCTTCTACGATTATACTGTATTTATGTGTTACTATTCGTTCTGTGTGTGTTCTACCACGTGTATCACTTCACATCCATAGTGTTGTGACAATTATGACATCCGATGGTGGCTGGATTGAGTGATATAAATTTTAACATTGTAAGTGTTTACAATGAAAATGAAACGAAATGAGCGTATGGCATACTTGGCCGGGAGGCCCCATCCGGGAAAGTTCGGCCGCCAAATGAAAGTCTTATTTTAATCGGCGCCACATTGGGCGACTTGCGCGCCGGTGATGAGGATGAAATGATGATGAGGACAACACAACACCCACTCCCAGAGCGGAGAAAATCTCCAACCCGGCCGGGAATCGAACCCGGGCCTGCTTACACGGGAGGCGAGCACATTACCACCCACCTAAGTACGCGCACAGTGTTTACACTCATAAGTGTTTACAACGTACTGCAATGCTGTAGGTGAAGTCGATACTATCAGAAAGATATAGGACGCTTGTGGTCTACAAGCTGGGAAATAACCTCAAATTGGTCTACAAACGACAACTTTATTACAGCGCATGGGCGCTGTGCGAGATTTGACTAAAATCGTCATATACTATTAAAAACCACTTGTTCTTGCACTTCACAAAATGGGAAAATTGACGCTTGTATAAATTTTACTTCATAATATTGTGAATTTGAATTAAGAATTGAACCGTTTTGTTTGTCTGGCCTTCTACGAAACTACTGTGCTTCTAACGGTTCAGTTCGGATCGAATTGTAAACGTAATTAATTTTTGCGTCACTTTTATAAAAGTCTTTTTTTCTTTAATTACCCTCACAGGAAAGTTTAAATTAGTAATGTTAACGAAATGACTGACCAAGACGGTTATATAAGACAACAAAAGGATATCGAAAAACTCGCATGGCACGCACGCTGTGTGCCTTATGAGGCTTTTGTAGGACAAGTTGAGGGTATTTTCCGTCTTGATAGTCCGCAAATGTCGTATATCAAATTGTTGTTCTCAACTTACACCACAACACTGTGGTACGTTTATATCCTGTATACCAGTGAATCAAGGAATTGCACCCCTTATTTAATGTAATTGTAATCCACTTTTTATTAGCAACAGTATATTGTGATTAAATAAATATCGAATTGAATGTGTTATCTCTTTCTATTACCAAGGTGCCTGACAGATCCCGACTGTTTAACCGATTCAAAAATACGTTCTGTTCAGTCTTTCGAGGTGGCATAACTGTATAAACTATTCTGTACTGCATTTACCAGTGCTAAAAGCCAGTATTAGAGTGCTATCTTACCAATGGTACAGCAGGACACTGATTTATGGAAGATCTTCACCTAACGACTTAACAGGTGAAGCACTATTATTTTTTTACTATTTCGTCGAGTTCCGTACATGTTATATCGCTGAAGACCTCTTCAAAAGCCGGCCAGAGTGGCCGAGCGGTTCTAGGAGCTCCAGTCTGGAACCGCGTCACCGCTACGGTCGCAGGTTCGAATCCTGCCTCGGGCATGGATGTGTGTGATGTCCTTAGGTTAATTAGGTTTAAGTAGTTCTAAGTTCTAGGGGACTGATGACCTCAGAAGTTAAGTCCCATAGTGCCCAGAGTCATTTGAACCATTTGAACCTCTTCAAAGACCCTTTCCAGTGCCACGGAAAAAGTTTATACTTCCATTTGTTTTAAAAAAGTCGGTGTCATAAATCAGTATCTATGGACGTTAAAAACTACTTACGCACGCCAGAAAAGTAGCTACATTGGCGCTCTAACTTAGCGGACACAGCAACTGTATGTACATTCTAAGACAAAAAAGCGACGCACCACGAAGGAATTGTCCGAATGGGACAGAAATCGGCAGATATGATGTACATGTACATGGTACAGACAAAGAAGCGATTACAATTTTTAAAATTCGATGATTTCTCCAAGAGAAATAGCTTCACAAGTTGAGCAAGTCAGTAACGCGTTAGTCCACTTCTGGACGTCCTTATGTGGAATACTGTGCCAAATTCTGCCCCACTGACCCGTCAGATCGTCAAAATCCCGAACTGGTTGGGGGGTCCTTTCCATAACGCTCCATACGTTCTCGAGTGGGGAGAGATCAACCTACCTTGCTGGCCAAGGTAGGGTTTGACAAACACAAAGGCAAGCAGTAGAACGTTTGCCATGTGCTGGAGGGCATCAACTTGCTGAAATGTAAGCCCAGAATGGCTTCCGTGAAGGGCAACAAAACTGGGCTTAGAATATCTTCGACTTACCGCCTCCGATGACAAACAGAGGGGTTCTGCTATGAAATGAAATGGTAACCCCAAGACAATCACTCCCGGTTGCCAGGCTGTATGGCGGGGGACAGTTTAGTATGCAACCGCTGTCCGGGGCATCTCCGCACACGGCTTGACTGATCATCGGGCCTCAGTTCTAAGCGGGATCCTTCACTGAAGACAATTCTACTCTAGTCAATGAGATTGCAGGTCGAAGGCGCGTCTGAAGACGCCCCGGACATTTTCTCTTTTTATGATCATAATATAGACCGCTAGTCTCACAAGCGTGTCAGGTAGAAGCCAAAGACCAATCAAATGGACGTGGACAATACTAGCCCACAAATTTATGGTAGATCTCTGTTGACGGTGGAATACACAAGTTCACTTAGGATTTTTGAACCCCCAAGACACGGTGTTGTGACTGTTGAATACTCCTCCCCCTGTGAAAGCAGCTTTGTCAGTAAACAAAACACATGGAAGTTTACAGTTTGGTGCAGATTCAATCGGCGGAATTTCACACGCTGAGGAAAGGCATCAACTGATGGGTCTTGTACGTTCTGAGTCTTGAATGGATGGATGTTTGTCTTGTGCAGGACGTTCCTCACATTAACGTTGGAAATATTTAATTCCTTGGCTATGAATCGCGTGCTGGCTCCGGGGCTGTCCTCAGTTTGCTGAACAGTACGGACAGTGCGAGTGCTATCACTTTCCCATCGATCTAGTCTAAAGAATCCTGTTTTACGAAAACAGCCAGCAAGTCTCTAGAATGAGACGTGATTTGGTGACCTCCTCCCTGGAAGTCTTTCTGCAAACAGGCGCCTTTCCGCTCGACTGTTGCATCGTACATCCCCAGAAATAGGATATCGGCAGTTCCTGGTCTAGTGGTGAGTGTCCCTGCTTCTAGATCGCGGGGTCAGGGGTTCCATTCCCGCCCGGGAACTGGGTTTTTGTGTTGTCCTAATCGTTTCTCTCACCACAGGGACCTGCAAGTCGCCGAAGCGGCACCAGAAGAAGACTTGCACCAGTCGGCGGTACAAACCCAAAAGGTATCTCCCGGCCAATAATGCCTTACCATCATTTCGTTTCATAAATGAGACGGATGCCAGCTAACTCGGTTGGATTGCAGTCAGCTATCAAGATCCTGTCAGCTTCAGCAGAAGCTTCCATGTAAACACAGTATCTCATAATCAATAATATTTAATTGTTTGTCTAGGGCATGTACACTGTCAGCAATACTGAAATTTCAGAAATAGTGGTAAGACGTAATTTTGTTGCAAAGCAGAATCCTTGTACACGTGTAGCATGCGAAGCAATCAAAACAATTGTGAACGTTGGCCTGAGTCAGATCCTCCAAGAAACCATAGTGCGCAAACGGTGCAACAGTGTTGTGAGCGACATAATAAAAATGTTTCTTTTCAACTCATCTGATAATTCTATAGATTTGTCTCCTTTGTTTCTTACCACCTGTGTAGCGCCGGATGCCCTCACTGACCTGGACTTTAACCCACAAAGTAATTATTACGGCGCACAACTGTCGACATATCGGCGAATATCCGCATCCGCACAGACCCCTATCAACTATCTGATCAAGTTTTCTGGACACCTGCCAGTGGATATTATTGTAGGGTGTTTCCACTCTTCGCCTTTATGACGGTTTGAACTCTGGTGGGGACACTTTCAATGAGGTGTCTGAATGTCTGCCCATCCTTCCTCAGGAGCCCAAACCAGAGGAGGTAGTGATGTTGGAGGCTGGCCTATGGAGTGAAGTCGACGTTCTAAATTCTCCCACAGGTGTTCCGTTGGGTTCACGTCGGGATTCTGGGGAGGACAGAGTGTTTCAGAAGTGTTACTGTCCACAAACCATTGCCTCCAAGATGCTGCTTTATAACAAGCCACATTGTCATGCTGACACAATCATCCATCGTCTCCAAAATGTTTCTCTACTGTATATACTAGACTACGCAATACTGTAAAATGTGTCCACGCCCTTTCGCATTTAAATTGTTGTTTACGGTAATAAGGAGATTACACCTTAACCGAGAAAAACGCCCTCATACCGCAATATCACCATCTCTGTGCTTCACTGTTGGTGCTGCACGTAATGGCAGGTAATGTTTCTGCAGGCACTCGTCAAGCCCAAACCCTTCCACTGGATTGCCACGGCGTACAGCGTGAATCGTCACTCCAAACTGCTCGTATCCAGTTACTGTGCAGGGGCGTCTCTCTATGTACCAGTTAACGCCTGGCTTACCACTGACTACAGAAATGCGAGCTGGCCTATCATTCTACTCTACTCTTTTTAGCTCCCTACGCACAGTCATTCCGCTAGTTCGACTGCTAATAGCTCTTTTGAATTCACGAGCGATTCCATCCGTCAATTTGTTGCGATTTTTTTTACAACCACCTTTCACAACACTCGACAGTCCCTCTCCGTCGGTACATGAAGTCTTGGTTTAGCACTGGTTGTTCCTTCGGTTTCCACTTCACAATCACTTCATCAGTAGCTGACATCGGCAGCTTTAGAAGGATTCAAAAGTCTATAATGCTTTTTTCACTCAGGTCACGTCCAGTTTCTTGTCTACGTTCGAAGTCACTGAACTCTCCTCGGCTGACTCAGTCTGCTTTTACTGACACTCTCCACGTCCTTTTATACTGGCGGGTCTGCCTCTCGTGACGTTTAGTGGTCAGTTCCGCTTTGCATTTGGGTGTCCGGATATTTTTGATTAGATAATTTACATGACCATCACAAGAACCAAGGTTTTGTGTAAAAAGACGTTAGAAATAATACATTTTTTGTGAAGCAGTATGCACAGAGATGCATTTGAAAAAAAAAAAACAGATGATCTTGATTCGTGCTGGATACTTACATAAAGCTTCAAAAATATTGCGGCTTTGGAGGTCAACCCGATATCAGAAATATTGTTGAAACGTATTGTCGAACATGTAAATCAAATTGAATTAAGTTTCTTACTGTGACTCTAAGTGGGTCAGTCGAATGTCAAACCCGTTATTCAGTTAAACTGTATTGCTGAATTAATTTACGGGAAACTGCCATCAACCAGAAGTTTGATTTTAACACGTAGTGCTCTGCTAGGCACGGTCCTGGTGGTCGCGGTACGCCGAAGCCTTTCTCCGACCTTTGGACTCACTTATCCGACCAGCTGTAGGGGACCTATAGTTTAACGTGGATTGGATAACGTCCGCGGAAAGGCTATAACAATGAAAACACATACTCCGTATGTTGTCAGAAGTATCTGCTCAGTTCATGTTTCGCCACATTTCGTGAAAGTGCATGTGAGGTGAAGTAGTGAGCGGAAATTTGTGAAAAACTGAGCGAAAACAATGCACTAAATAGCAGTTGATCGAGACAGCAACCAAAGACACGAAACAGGACGAAAAATTTTGCAGATGATTTGCTGTAAAAAAAACGACTAAAACAAGCACTAAAACCGATATAATAGTACAGTTCAGTTAGCAATGTAATTTTAAGAAATAAAAATTTGACCCACAAAAGATGACACTTAGGTGTCGAAACATGTCTGGGTAAATATAAAAATAAACTAATTGTGTTTGCATAAGACTGATTTTCAAAACAACCCCGTTTTCAAATCGCAAACACGGAAGAACATAAAGAGAGCTTAAACCTTAGTAAAATGAGCTACAATGATGTCTCATTCCCTTGTCTACTTCTACTTCCCCAAGACTTGACTACAGTAAGCATTTTCAAAATTATGCAGGTTGCAGTAGTTATGCAGAGATGATGGAGAGCTCCATCAGACCCGGTCTGAAAACCACAACAACAACTACCTCAGAAAAAGCATGTTAAGTCCAGATCACATTTACTTCTGCACCTCATAGCAAAATACAGGGTTATTCTAAATGATGAACCCATTTTCAAAACTCCGTATTTATTGAAGTACAAATCCAAAATGAACAAGCTTTATACCAATGAAAAGAGGAAGTTTCGAAGTTTTTTCATAATCTTTGATATCAATTTAATAAATTTAATAATTTGTAATAATTTGTAATTAATTAATTTTAATAATTAGGTATGTGATAAATACTTTAATTGTTTAATGTGGTCACTGTTCGCTGCACGACAAACATCGACGCGGTAGCTAAACTCGTCCCACACACGCGAAAGCGTATCTGCTGGTACTGAGTGCACGACAGCAGTGATTCAGTTCCGCAGATCATTCAGAGTGGTTGATAGAGGCGGGACGTAAACAGCTTCCTTCACGTAACCGGCCGCTTCTGAAACCATCACGGCCCGCCCGCCGCCGCCCGCCAAAAGCTTCGAAACTTCCCCTTTTCTTTGATATAAAGCTTGTTCCTTTTGGATTTCTACTTGAATACATAGGAATTTTTGGAAATGGGCCCATATTTTAGTTTAACCCTGTAATGTAAAAAGGACATCACTCAATAATCTTGTTATATGTTGTGGACCCAAATCAAAGAAATTAATAAAATAATTGTTCCGAGAAAGTTCTTACTATTGGATCATAGCGTACTGCTACTTTATATTTTGAGTTCGTCACTCTCTCTAATTGGCACATACTTTCAGGTTTCTATATATACAAAAGAACGTACCAGAGTGACTTCAAACACTTTGTTACAGGAAATGTTTAAAATGTCCTCCGTTAGCGAGGATACATGCATCCACCCTCCGTCGCATGAAATCCCTGATGCGCTGATGCAGCCCTGGAGAATGGCGTATTGTATCACAGCCGTCCACAATACGAGCACGAAGAGTCTACATTTGGTAACGGGGTTGCGTAGACAAGAGCTTTCAAATGCCCCCATAAATGAAAGTCAAGAGGGTTGAGGTCAGGAGAGCGTGGAGGCCATGGAATTGGTCCGCCTCTACCAATCCATCGGTTACCGAATCTGTTGTTGAGAAGCGTACGAACACTTCAACTGAAATGTGCAGGAGCTCCATCGTGCATGAACCACATGTTGTGTCGTACTTGTAAAGGCACATTTTCTAGCAGCACAGGTAGAGTATCCCGTATCAAATCATGATAACGTGCTCCATTGAGCGTAGGTGGAAGAACATGAGGCCCAATCAATATATATATATTAATCAAATAATTTATAATATATGAATAAGGGGTACGAAAAAAATGTATTAAGCACATGAAGTTCGAAACTCCGATAAAAGTATTGAGTGCGACGTCTGACAGATTATTAGCGAAGGAGGACTGAGGTTTACGGGGGGGGGGGGGGGAGGGGGGGAGGAGGAGGGGGGGGGGAGCGACGAGGTCCTCAGACATGGTGGAAGTATGAAGGAGGATCGATTTAGGGAAAACCATGGAAAACCTAAACCTGGATTGTCGGAAGGCTAGGTGAACGCCGGCTCTCCCGGAAGTGAGTCCATCGTGTTATCTGGGAAAATTACTTCAAGTTTGCAACGAAGGATATTATTTTGTACTACTTAATATTTCTTCATTGTTAATAGTCTCACTGAATTGTGCTTGCATTGAGCCATCAGTACATTCAAGTGAAGTCGTCCAGTATCGTGTACGCAAACATGGAAGGTTATTGCCACGGCTTGCCAGTATCACAGTAGCCGAGAACAGGCTCGGTAGAGTATGATTCACAGTGCGGCGGTAGACACGCTATTTGAGCGACTGACGAGCACGGGCTGTCACTTTATCGCTGCGTGCACAGCCAGATTACCTGGCGCACACAACGAATACCGGAAACACAACCTGGAAGATATAACTGTTTCAGCACTTAAGTGACTCGGAGATACCAAGTGAAAGACTACCGGCAGCCTATTTGCAACGTCTAATTTTGTTTCTACAAATTTCTTCATTCCTAGCCTCTATAGTGGCGAGTCCGGTTTTTATATTGGTTTCAGTATTTTTTTCCTGTGACCTGACAGAATAACCATCGACCCATTATCACACTGAACTAAATTTTCTTCGAGGGTGGTTGCGCAGATAGAGGGGGCGGGGGGAGGTTGTGACACTTGTTTGCCATTTGCCTACGAATCGTATAAATTGTGTTCAATGTGTTTTTTATTTTGCCTATTAGCTGTTGTGCGCTTGAGGCAGGGCTGGAAGAAGATACATTGCAGAACTGGCCTCTCAGATGCCATCCTTCTCTCGCGGCCACGGCCATAACTCACGCACTCTAGGCGATGGTGACTAACTACGCCCAGAAACATTCCGAGGTGCTACCATTGGATTGGAAGCGTGCACCGCTGACAGCCACTACTCCGCCGCCAGCTAGTTCCTTGCTTCTTCCGCAGAGCTCTTTACAAAGACAAAACACCGCAGCATTTCAAAGCAACCTACGTCGAGAAACACGGTGCAATGAAAGCAATTCGAGTTTTAACGAAACCAAATACAGTTTATTAGCTGTAATTAACTCTCCAGAAGTCCATCTGTTCCACCAGCGACCACCTCCAATTGGTGAATAGCTGCTTCCGAACAATCTCGCGTACACACAGAAAACTGCAAATACTCTCTCACGAAAACAGAAAAAACTGATCAGAATTCCATGTGCTCGCACTGGGAATACACTAAATTTCGGAATAAGGAAACATTAGCACAATCTAAACAGCACTTCCAACTGCGGAGGACCACAGCTTGCCCCCAACAGCACTGCTAGCTCGCTCCTTGATTTTTTGAGCTACCAACAACTCCAGAATTGTTTAAACATCCAGGTCTTTCAGTGAGGAGATTTCAGATGCAGAACGCGGTCATTTACACCAAATCCCACTTCCGCTAATAGAACTCTTCTCAAAGGTGTTGCCTCCTGTAAGTCTGTGTAATAGAGAAACACCAGTAAATCCCAGATTCTCTAAGAAATCGAGCTCCCACATTATACAATAGCTTCAGATGTCTGATTGCTTTACAACTGAGTTCAGATGTTAAATATTCGACGTTAAGCATGTAAGCGAGAAACGATTTAGAAGAAATTTGAAATTACGTTGGTAATGGAAATGGAGGCCCCATCCGGAAAAGTTCGGCTGCCAAGTGCAAGTCTTATTTCGGTCGACGCCACATTGGGCGACCTGCCCACCGGTGATGAGGATGAAATGATGATGAGGACAACACAACACCCTGTCCCCGAGCGGAGAAAATCTCCAACCCGGCCGGGAATCGAACCCGGGCCCGATTGCATGGGAGGCGAGCACGTTACCACCCAGCTAAGCAGGCGGACATTATGTTGGAAGTGCCCTCGTTATCAGACGCTAGATGAGCATCATGTGAGTGACATGTGCTCTGTATTAAGCAAAAGCTAATTTTTGATGCATCTAAACGTTTATGACGTCATATCTCCTGAACTGGTACGTACAATGATGTAATTCTGAAGGTAGGTTCCGTGATGTACATGGATACTGTCTGCAAATTGTTTTTCGAATATAGTGAGCAGTAAAGAAGTACTGATTTAAAATATCATGCCTGGTGCTGCAGTTTTACTCCATGCATAGCGAAAAATGTAGTACGTAATAAACTTTTTTTCTTTCATCATTTTGTGGGTGGTGTCAGCGAGGAAAAGATTATGAAAGGTTTGAAATTATGCGTAAAGTTTGCTGGAAACAGCAAACTGCTCTCAGTTTCCAATACTGGATGAATAAAGTGTGGGTAATCTGCACGTCGAGAGTGATGCTTCCTCGAGAGAGATACGCGATTTCTAACCATAATACTTGTGTTACTGCGTTAAACCTTTAACATAAGGTTACAGCTGTTAACTAGCACATTATTAAAGCATTTTAAATTTGGTCTCTAACAGTATGAAAAATTGAAAATCAAATTTTTGTTGCCCCTAGAAGCTGTTAAATATACAACCTGCAACTAGGGCGTGGTTACTGTGTCCTGGGTTAGCCGTTGAGTAATATACAGGGTATTCAGAAACGTTCTGAAAAGTTTGTAAGGGTGTTGCCGGAGACGTTGTGCTGATGCTGAGAAATAATTGTTAAGGAAAAATTCGATACGTTGCGCGTTTCCGAGTAACTTTGCATTGAAGTTAGCTAATCGGGTTGCTGTGCGCAAAAATTCAACCACTTGCACGCGCTAAAATGCCGTAATGCACAAACATCTGTGGGTCCGTCAGTTACCACTTGTTCAACTTCTCATTACCAGTAAAAATGTGCCTTTTTCGGAAGTTATAAATTTAAGCTAGGTGAGCAAACGCTACGTTTGTTCGATTTGAGGAAAAGAAACGAAGAACACGTTTGACGACACCGCCTTTGCCAGGCTGCTTGAACCTAAGGGCGAAGACCTGACTGGCTCAATTCAGTGCTAATTAAATCGTAAACAGCGTAACGTATCGCATTATTTCTTAACAATTATTTCAGTACAACATCTCCTGCAGCACCCTGACAAGCTTTTCAGTCTGTTTCTGACTACCCTGTATGTCAACTCATCGTCTTCTAGTCTTGAGCTCTAATGACCTCAGCTGTTTTGTGCCCTAAAGCTGAAAAAAAGGGAAAAAAACTCTGTAGGCTGTCTGATGTCGGCTCTTAACGTCCACATGGCGCTACCGCTTGCCTGGTCAGACTGGAAGGGAATAAAATTCTTGTCCTATTCAGATCCAAATCGGATAACTCTTCTTCCGAACACTTGTCTCAGCAGAATTTGAAATAATCCGTTATACTGTCTGTAAGTCCAACGATCAGTGATCGACGTGCAGATTTGTACTGGAAGCGGCTTATTTCCCCATCTCGCAAGCTAACATGGCGCACGTTACACCGAGACAGCTTATCGTCTTGACAATGCCGTACTGGCTTCACGCCATAATTCTTAACCGATGATAAAATGTAAGCAACTGATCAGATTTCTAAAATCCGTGCGCACTGTTTAACAGCTAAGAAACATGACAAGAAAACCAAACGGTAATTTCTACAACGGAAAATTATTTCATGCAGAAGTAAAATCCAAACGCCCGAGGGAAAAAAATTGATTCGCTGAAGATAAAAAAGTAAGGAATAAAGTCTCTACACAGATGACGTACTTCGTTCCATGTTCGAAAAACTGAATACGTAACAAGCTACCAACTCCAACTCCGTCATCTTATCTCCTTCCGCGCCGCTTTTATCTGTTGTTGACTTTTCTTGTCATTGGAACCCTAGCAATATGCAAAAGAGGGCCAGTCTCTCTTTTTAAGACGAATGGCGAAGCAGATGGCGGTTCTGCTAAGGCGTGATTTTTGTTCTAAGATGCTGATTTCATCTGACGTACAAAATGGATTATTTTGAGGAGGCGACGATTTACAGCTTGTAAAAACTGTTAAAAGATGCACGCAGAATCTTCTACATTATATTGCTACCGCTACAGCGTATGTGCAACGTACGAGGCCCCGATACTAAAACTTTTTATGAGATGTTCATCATCATACGTTCAAAATTCATTTTGGCATTCTTATTTATATAATAATAGACTTGATACAATTGGTGTTTTAAATTCTTATGTTGTTCTTAACCTTAATACAGGAAATTAACCTACGCCTGCCCGTGTGGCTTCTTGTCTCGCAGCGAAGAGCGACTTCAGAGCAGCAGAGTGCAAATTCTCGTCCGGACATCTAGATTTAGGTTTTCTTGTGGGTTCTTTGTACCGATTAATGCGACTGCAAGGATGATGTGACGACACGGTCGATTTCCGTGCGCACCCTTCCTCACTGACCTTGTCGCCGACAAGGTGTTAAACCGTATTCTACCCTCTTTTGGGTTTTAACAGGAGATCTAGCTTTCCGCCGTGCAAAGTGCGGAACTCTACCAGCGCCGTTTTGTGAACACCTTGAGCGCACTGGCCATGGCACTCCAGGTGATAGCTCGCGGTCACAGGCACTGTCAGCCACTGCGCGCATGTCGTTATATTAGCCCGGTGATCTGTATCTGTATCTACGTACGTACTCCGCAAGCCACGGTACGGTGCGTGGCCGAGGGTACCCTGTACCACTACTAGTCATTTCCTTTCCTGATGCACTGGCAAATAGAGCAAATATGCCTCCATACGAGCCCTGTATTCTTCTGTCTTTTTGTCCCATACGCGAAATTTGTGTTGGCGGCAGCAGAATCGTTGTGCAGTCAGCTTCAAATACCAGTACTCTAAATTTTGCCATACTGCCTCACGAAAAGAGCGTCGTCATCCCTCCAGGGATTCCCATTTGAGTTCCAGAAGAACCTCCGTAATACTTTCGTGTTGTTCGAACCTACCGGTAACAAACCTAGCAGCCAGCCTCTGAATTCTTTCGATGTGTTACTTTAATTAATACGACCCGTTATGGATCCCAAACACTGAAGTAGTACTGAAGTACACTAGCATCCTATAGGCGGCCTCCTCTACAGATGAACCACACTTTCCCTAAATTCTCCCAATAAACCGAAGTCGATCATTGGCCTTTCCTACAATCCTTACACGTTCGTTCCATTTCATATCGCTTTGCAACGTTGCAGTTAGATATTTAGTCGACATAAACTTACATTTTTCTACATTTAGAGCTAGCTGCCATTCATCACACCAACTAGAACTTTGTGTAAGTCATGCTCCTGCTGCTACTCAACTTCGAAGCTTTCTCCTATACTACAGCATCTTTAGCTAATAGCCGCAAATTGCTACCCACCCTGCCTGCCAAATAATTCATGTATGTAGATATTTGTAGCAGTCCTATACAGTTCCCTGGGGTACTCCTAACGATGCCGTTATCACTGATGAACACTCACCGTCGAGGACAACGTACTGGCCGGCCGGATGGCCGTGCGGTTCTAGGCGCTACAGTCTGGACTCGAGCGACCGCTACGGTCCCAGGTTCGAACCCTCCCTCGGGCATGGATGTGTGTGATGTCCTTAGGTTTGTTAGGTTTAATTAGTTCTAAGTTCTAGGCGACTGATGACCTCAGAAGTTAAGTCGCATAGTGCTCAGAGCCATTTGAGCCACAACGTACTGGGTGCTATTACTCAAGAAGCAACACACATATCTGGTACCATATTCCAGATGCTCGTGCATTCGTTAACAGTCTGCAGTGAGGCACCATGTCAAACGCTTTTCGGAAATCTAGAAATATGAAATATGCCTGTTGCCCTTCATCTGTAGTTCGCCTTATATATTGTGAGAAAAGGGTTTTGCACAAGCGATGCTTTCTAAAACTGTGCTGGTTCGTGGGTAGAAACTTTCCCGTCTCAAGAAAATTTATTATACTCGAATTGAGAATGAGTTCAAGAATTCTGCAGCAAATCGACGTTAAGGACATTGGTCTGTAATTTTGTGGGTTCGTTGTTTTACCTTTTTATATACGGGAGTCATCTGCGCTTTTTCCTAGTCCCTTGGAACTTCGCACCTGACGGGAGACTCGCGATAACTGCAAGCTGAGGAAGAGGCCAGTGCCGTAGAGTACTCTTTGCAAAACCGAAATGAGATACCTTTCGGACGTGGCGACTTATTAGTTACCAACTCGTTCAGTTGTTTCTCTACGCCATGGGTTTCTGTTACTATGTCGTTAATACGTGGCTCCATGCGATGCTCAAATGACGGTATGTTTGTACGATTCTCCTGCGTGAACGATTTCTTAAACGCGAAATTTAAAACGTCGGCTTTCATTTTGCTATCTTCTGCTGCGACACACACTGGTCAACGAATGACTGACCTTAGACCCACTTAGCGGTTTTACATACGACCAGAATTTTCTAGGATTCTCGGCCAGATCTTTTGTTAAGGTATGACGGCGATAGTTGTTGTATTCTTCGCGCATAGACCCTTTTACAGACGCACGAATCTCTACTAACCTAACGGGAACAGCATATCTTGTGACGCGACTAACTCAAATCCCGTCCCACAGTAAGAGGAGCAACGTCTAGCTGCAGGGCCTGCAGCTGTTCCTCGCGCCGTTGAGGTCAGTTGCCCCTTGAGTCGGCGCGTGCGGCCGGCCGCTAAACGCACGTTCCCGTGCGTGCTGTCAAGGGCACGCCCACGCCGCCAGTGGAGAGTCTGGCGCCGACACACCTCTCACACCGGGACCACACTCCCTAGATCAAGTGGCCGCCTGTGGTTAGCATTTAGCGTTCAGCAGGTCATTCGAGAACATGCACAAAGTTAGTCCGGACGAGGATGGGAGGAAGGACATTGATGTGTCGTTTCGAATGAAATCATCCGGACATTTGCATTAAGTGATTCAGGAAAACCGCAGAAGTTCTAAATCTGAATGACAGCGGGAATTTGACCCCCGGTTCTCTCGAAAGTTGTTCCAGATCCTCAACAACTGCGCCACCTCGCTTTGTAGTGCGGCAAACACGGAACCTATGAGATGCATGACTAAACGTACGCGCGGATGCGGGAAACGCTTTCCCCATACACACTGCATCTGTAAATCACTTTAAACCGTTCGTTTCACCGCAGCTCTGACAGCAGGAATTCGCTTCGCCTGAATTTTTGACTGCTGAAGTCGGACGCCGTACTATACATTCCATTTACTAATAAAGTCCTACCGTGCCCAAATTTAAAACAACATAGCGTAACCTGTCATGTTCATAATACGTTTCAGTTGCACAGTTTTCTGTTATAATTACTGAAATCAATTGTGTGAATTTTTCTGCAAAACATTTCCGCAATACTGGTAAGTTAAATTAAGTCACTATCAGTTGTTGTCTTTTATTGCATACTATTAAATGTTTGTGATGTACTGTAGTTAGTCTATCAAATGTACCTTGATTCACAATGACTTTAAACCATAATAACGGGATACACTTTTCAATATAATAAGCATTGCAGTGTGTAGTTGTAAATATATTTAAGAAAAATAAGAGATTCACTTCTTTCATGCCGTAAATTACTCATATTTATGCCGTATCTGAAAAACAGGTGGGAACATGAAATAGTGGTTTCAAACGATCGTGAGTCGTACAAAACCCATCATACTAAATGTCTTTTTCCAAAGCTATTTCACAGAGGAAGGCTGCGCTGTAGTTCCTTCTCTAGATTGTCCCACAGATGACAAAATGGTAGATATCGAAATAGACGACAGGGGGATAGAGAAACAATTAAAATCGCTCAAAAGAGGAAAGGCCGCTGGACCTGATGGGATACCAGTTCGATTTTACACAGAGTACGCGAAGGAACTTGCCCCTCTTCTTGCAGCGGTGTACCGTAGGTCTCTAGAAGAGCGTAGCGTTCCAAAGGATTGGAAAAGGGCACAGGTCATCCCCGTTTTCAAGAAGGGACGTCAAACAGATGTGCAGAACTATAGACCTATATCTCTAACGTCGATCAGTTGTAGAATTTTGGAACACGTGTTATGTACGAGTATAATGACATTTCTGGAGACTAGAAATCTACTCTGTAGGAATCAGCATGGGTTTCGAAAAAGACGATCGTGCGAAACCCAGCTCGCGCTTTTCGTCCACGAGACTCAGAGGGCTCTAGACACGGGTTCCCAGGTAGATGCCGTGTTTCTTGACTTCCGCAACGCGTTCGATACAGTTCCCACAGTCGTTTAATGAACAAAGTAAGAGCATATGGACTATCAGACCAATTGTGTGATTGGATTGAAGAGTTCCTAGATAACAGAACGCAGCATGTCATTCTCAATAGAGAAAAGTCTTCCGAAGTAAGAGTGATTTCAGGTGTGCCGCAGGGGAGTGTTGTGGGACCGTTGCTATTCACAATATACATAAATGACCTTGTGGATGACATCGGAAGTTCACTGAGGCTTTTTGCGGATGATGCTGTGGTACATCGAGAGGTTGTAACAATGGAAAATTGTACTGAAATGCAGGAGGATCTGCAGCGAATTGACCCATGGTGCAGGGATTGGCAATTGAATCTATATGTAGACAAGTGTAATGTGCTGCGAATACATAGAAAGAAAGATCCCTTATCATTTAGCTACAATATAGCAGGTCAGCAACTGGAAGCAGTTAATTCCATAAATTACCTGGGAGTACGCATTAGGAGTGATTTAAAATGGAATGGTCATATAAAGTTGATCGTCGGTAAAGCAGATGCCAGACTGAGATTCATTGGAAGAATCCTAAGGAAATGCAATTCGAAAACGAAGGAAGTAGGTTACAGTACACTTGTTCACCCACTGCTTGAATATTGCTCACCAGTGTGGGATCCGTACCAGATAGGGTTGAAAGAAGAGATAGAAAAGATCCGACGGAGAGCAGCGCACCTCGTTACAGGATCATTTAGTAATCGCGAAAGCGTTACGGAGATGATAGATAAACTCCAGTGGAAGACTCTGCAGGAGAGACGCTCAGTAGCTCGGTACGGGCTTTTGTTGAAGTTTCGAGAATATACCTTCACCGAGGAGTCAAGCAGTATATTGCTCCCTCCTACGTATCCCTCGCGAAGAGGCCATGAGTATAAAATCAGAGAGATTAGAGCCCACACAGAGGCATACCGACAATCTTTCTTTCCACGAACAATGCGAGACTGGAATAGAAGGGAGAACCAATAGAGGTACTCAAGGTACACTCCGCCACACACCGTCAGGTGGCTTGCGGAGTACGGATGTAGATGTAGATATAGATGTCAGTTTGTGTTAGCTTTCGCCAAAGCAAAAGTGAGAGCTATTAATGCAAAAGAAACGGGAATGATTCAGACATAAAGGCAACTGCTGGTACGTCGGAAATAATAGCGACCCGGCCTGACTTCGTACGTGTACCGTTTTCTGTCTTCGGTCGGATAACTTGTCTCGTGTATGGGTAATAAATTAGATACACGAACCTTCTTTGTCAATACCCTGTCAAAAACCCCATATTGTTCCTGAGACTACCCTTTACATACAGCCAGACAGTTCAAGATTTGACTATACAAATCCCTGATCCTGTCTGCTCTTCCATATGGCTGTGAGACATGGAGTATCCAGAAACAGGACTCCCATAAGCTCCTCGGTTTTGAGAGAAAATTGCTTCGGAAGATCTTCGGTTCGGTTCTGGATGCAGACACAAGGGAATGGTGGATCAGACACAACCAAGAGCTTGAGGAACTATACCAGCGGTCCAACACATCAGGAATTGTCAAAGCCAAGCGAATGCAGTGGGCCGGCCATGTGGCCCGGACGGAAGATCACAGATGGCCTCGGAAGCTCCTGGATATCACACCTACAGGAAAGAGACCGCCAGGGAGACCCAAGAAGCGTTGGAGGGATGGACTCCATGAAGATTTAAACCAAGCATCAATAGATGTGGACGGATGGCGGGTAGCAGCAGTGGACAGAAGACAATGGAGGAGGTAACCTGTACCAGCGTGCGGTCCACTGGGCCTGATCACGTAGAGGAAGAAGAAGAAGAAGAAGAAGATGAAGAAGAAGATCCTTTACATACAGAAAAACGTGGCGGGGATCTTTATTTTAGTAATATGTATAGATGTGTAATCGCGGGGAAAAGCAGGACAAGCGGCATGTTGCGATTTTTAGTCTTTGCCGATGTCAATAATGCACCTACCCTCTCCAGCACAAAACATATTCCAGCCGACATAGTGGCACTCCGTCCCGAATGGGTAATAAAAGTGACTTAGTATGTATTAAGCCATGGTTCGCCACATCAGAAATTTTATAGAGTGCTACGAAATCTATGCTCGCTAAGTATTTCAGAATGTTCAATTTGCATGTGATATAATTCGAATATATTACTAGTTGAAGACTTGCAGCCGGTTGCAAGTATAACATTTTATTCCCAGCACTTACTAGATGTGTATGTCGTTGAGAAAAGTATAACTAATGGATAAATTAGGTTATTCATTCAAGTTACTTCCTCTCTGTCGCCTGCGCTTACAAGTTAGATCTCATGAACACTAATTTGCAAACTACACGAATCTACTAATAAGAAGAGGAATAAATGTTAATGTTTTGTGATCCTAATCTGCTGCATCAGCGACGGTCCACTGCCATTCAGATAAGGATCAAACATGTTAACTCAGCAAAATATATGGACGTAAGATACATCCTTATCGTTCCGTTGTAACCTCGCTCTGTCATATCAACGTTACTAGCAGAAGACTGGTTGGTTCACAGTATCTCCAAACGAAAATGTCTGTTCCAGTAGTGGGATTCATCAGCTGAACATATTTTGTTGGCACAAATGTATTAAGGACTGATTTATTTTGTAGGCTATTCAAACTGTAGACCTTCCTGAGAAAAGAAGAAACGTTACAGTTTGATGTCCTGCCTATTAAGAGACCTTCAGAGTGAGAGCACATGCTCTGAATCTACAAGTATGGGCAAGGATATGAGCCGCTTATGTTTCAAAACAGCCATATCCGCATTCGCCTTAAACTGTATGGCAGAACTGCGCATATCTGATTTTGGATGGAAGGACGAGTACAGTGTCTCGCCATTAGACCATCTCGCTCTTTGAAAAGCTACAAAGGTTGTTCAGGACGCACAACCGCCACTTCGTCTGAAATCGTAGATTAGCTCTACGGCTAATCTTCTGGCATTTAATGTACAAAATACGAGGTTACGGATCGGATTCAGAACTTTCTAAGGGATAGAACTCAACATCAAAACGTTGTTGTTATCGGCAGGAAATTGGTAGACGTGAAGATGGATTCGGAAGTACCCCAAAGCAGTATGATAGGGCCGTTGCTCCTGACAATATAAGTAAACGAACTAATCGAAAATTTGGAATCTCCGTGAAGCTATTCGCAGACGATGCTGCTGTCTATGGAAAAGATGAAGCGCCATAAGAATTTAGCGCGATGGAAGAAGACGTGCAGATGATGAAAAATTGGTACAGATACTGGCAGTTGATCGTGGACGTAAATAAATGTTGCTTATTGCGCAGAAATAAGCGAAGAGATCCACTTCAGTTCGATTAAGCTATTGGTGATAAACTACCGGAAATAGTACGAATACCTAGGATTAGCCATCCGAAGCGACCTAAAGTGTAACAGTAATTCTAGTAGAAACAGATACCAGTCTGAGAGTCATTCGAAGAATTTTAGAAAATGCATGTCATTCACGAAAGAAATGATTTACAAAACACTTGTAGGGCCCATTCTTGAATACTGCTAGTCAATTTGAGATATTTACCAGGTTTGATTAATAGATGAGAAAGATAGAGAGAGGGGGAGGGAAAGAGAGAGAGAGAGAGAGAGAGAGAGAGAGAGAGAGAGAGAGATGATTCAACGAAGGGAGGCGCCTTACATCAAGTGTTCTTTCAGTTAGCGCAAGGGAGATACGAAGATGCTCAACGAACTCCAGTGGCTGGCGGTAGAAGAGCGGCGTCGTGAATTACGGAGAGGTTTATTGTTGAAATGCCGAGAGCGTGCGATCCAAGAATAGTCAGGCAACATTTGCCTGTTCTAAAAAATGTCTCGCAAAATGACCACGACGAGATAGCCAGAGAAATCGGAGCTCATGCGGAGCTTTATCGCCAGTCGCTGTAGAACAGAGAAGGGGAGTATTGATAGTGGTGCCAGAAGTACTCTCCACCATACACCGTGAGCTGCCTTCGGATCATAGACGTCAATCTAGATATATGGGAAGCGTTTGTAAACTGACAAGAACTCTGCACAATCTCTCCGCGTCACGAAATGCCGATTCAGGGCTGGATAATGGGGATTTGCCTACTCTGTCGCATTACGAACAGCACTCTCAGGAAACGATGTAGGAAACATCGACGGTAAAATGCGAATGTGCTTATTTCACTGCATCAGATACGTTAGGCCGAGGATGTAGCTAGTATTTTGTCAAAGGCGGAAGGGGAGGGGGCACCATTTTTAAGGAGGACCTTGAAAAGTTTCATGTTTTTCATTTATTCTGAAAACACATTTATTTATTTTTGAATTGTATGCACATAATTTACTTTCAAGAGGCTTTCATACAAATAATATTTAGTCTATGAAATTGAGCCAAAAAACTTTTCTTAAAAAAGTGTAACATATATCTTCAATGGTATATACTGTATATGAGCTGTACCCAAATGCACAATTAAATATTTCTTTATTTGGCAGTATGGCGACTCCCCTACATTGCCAAACGAATTAAAATTCGAGCATAATGTATTGCCTCTTTGCTAACAAAACGCAGCTTAATCTTCTAATAGGCGGTTCACTATTGCAGAGTAGAAAAATCTTAGTGTTGGATTGAATAACTTATGAAGTTAAACTGGTTCGAATCCCTTTTGACAATGGTTGTCTCTTACTACACTCTTGTTTTAAAATTTACGACTTATCCCAAACCTTCGGCTCATCAAAGTATCCCAACTTCCTCAATTCAGTCTCAAATTTTATTAAAGTATCTTTCATTTCAATAAAATTCTTCAGTTTCCTTAAGTGATCAAGAACTTTTTTAAATTATTATTCAAAAGTCAACTTGAAACTATAGCAAACAAATTTGTTGATAAAACAAAATGGAATACAGAAACACTATGAGCTACAGTTTTGGGATCTTAACAGTGATTCATACATTGATTTCAGCTAGACTTCTAATGTATTCTACCTTATTAATGAGTTTATTTTTATCCATTATGATATGGTTACACAGTCTTTGATGCTAATATACTTCTCTATATATGCAACTTACATTGTCATTCATATGATGTTTATTTACAAATACATTAGAGCTGTGACAGTTGGATTCAGTGTTGCAAGAACATTACAAGCAAGACATTTCTCAGTAGAATATCATTCTTTTAGTAAAATTTGAGGACATAATACATCACTGTTCCACAAGTGAGCCATCTTTATGCACAGATACATAGTACAAAATGACAATCAGTACTAACCTAACCTAACCTAACCTAACCTAACCTTCCAATGTAAATATCACTGAACTACGCATGTTGTCGAAATCTGATGCAAGACAATGTTAAAATTAAATACTACCTGCCAAAGCAATAAATAATTATTCCCAAAATAAAGATAAGCATGTGTTACAAAAATAATGAAACAAATTATTTTTCATGTCATTGTTTCCACTACTTAAAAACATTGTAGTTTGAAGATATTAACAGAACATTTGAAAAAGACGGAACACTGCTTTACAAAGGAGTATGACTAAAAATAACTAATTTGAAAAGTTTTCAATAGGTCAGATCAATATTTAATCTATAGTTCCATCATTCAAATCATTATGTGAGTATCTTATACATCAATTATATTTCCTTGATAGCAAGGGACAAATTATAAACCGAGTTAACCAGTTGAACTAAAAATATTTTATGTAGTGCAGCAAAATGAAAATATAATTTCTTTACATTATCCATGTCATATAAAATCAGAGTATTTATTGAAGATTGTTTTACATGAAAGATACCCTTAGATAAATATTTAAAAATGTATTTGATGTAACTGGAATTTGTCACTAATATTCTTAAGTAACATTAAGTACCACAGAATTTTACTTGTTTTCTTTTTCCTTCTCTTTGCATGACATTTAAGACATTTTCCGCTGTGAAACAAATATTATAACGTATTGAAATTAACGCCAGTTCGGTCACTCTTTCATTTCCCATTGCATTCCACAAGTTTTCACTCATTTTACTGTGGAAAATTGGTAGGGATGCAAGTACACATAAAAGTTATCATATGTCTGGATATTGTCACAAGTATCAATAACCAACATAAGTTTTGTAGGGAGGAGATACTTTTCTTGATAACACCATTTCTCATACCATAATGTGTACTCTGCTTCACGTTTGCTTTGAGGTACCCTATTCTCGATGTAAAATTTCAGTTTGGATAGCTCATCTGACAGTCAACG
Source organism: Schistocerca piceifrons (assembly GCF_021461385.2). NCBI lineage: Eukaryota > Metazoa > Arthropoda > Insecta > Orthoptera > Acrididae > Schistocerca > Schistocerca piceifrons. The sequence goes on from NC_060139.1 coordinate 754,421,378, forward strand.
TGTAACAATATTTCGATTGAAGATAAAAAATCCTTGAGTCAATGAAATCTCTTCTCCAAATTTTCGAGTCCATCTCTTGCTGGCAAAAAATACTTTCGTTCTATAACACACATCAGGCGAGTCGTTTGGATAGTTGCCTCTTTCAGTTTATTTCTTTACCTATCTAGGTACCCCGATAACAGATTCAAACACTTCCTTAGCTAAGACTGATGATTTTTCAAATATCTTGTGATATTCAATCTCAAATTTATCTTCAGAACGACGATCTTCAAATTTCTGAATAATTTCGTCACTAAATTGAAGAGCTGAGGACGAAGTATATTGAGGATTTTGAAGATACGTTGAAATCCTTAAGGTAAAGCTGAAAACATATTCAATCACTAGCAAAGCCACTGTAAAGCTTCCATTTTCCGTAATAGCTAAAAATGTAGATGCAGCAATCGAAAAAGTTCTATCAGAACAGAAAGTTCTTGGAGTCTATGAGTAATCACAGGAAGATGCACAACAAAAACATTAATTACAGCTTGATGCTCAATAAATCTGATATAACAGATGTTTTTTTGGTATGGGTTGGATATTTACTATATTTTCTTTCAAAAGATTTCCAGCTTGATTATCATGCCTGAAAATATGGGTTTCTTCTTTCACATCAATACTTCTTTCGTGACTGTAACTTTCAGACAGTGACTGAGAACCAGATTCAAACAATGGTTTGAGTAATGAAAATACATCGCTTTTGGCTGAAGCTCTCATATCCTAGTTTATACTCTTGTATTACACCCACTTACTGTTGTAGCTCCATCATATCCTTGACCTACCAGTTTCTCTAAATCGAGCCCAAACCATTGCATGTATCAAGAATATTTGAATAAATATCCCCTGATCACAGATCTGCCAGTGCAAAAAGGTAACAAAACTTTCACTAAGTTCAGGAATGCCGAATTATTCTTCTTTTACATATCGTCTGCATAATAATAACTACTCCTGACCAGACACATTTTCATCAACAACGACTGAAAAACACTCATATCTGTTAATATCTTTTACTAGTTTCTCCTGAATCAACTGGCCACATATATTTATAATGTAGTTTTGGATTTCTGGTCTTACATAAGTGGCATTTCTTGAACTGTTTAATAGCTGATTTTTTAATACTTCACCATATTTTGCGTATCGTGTTAAGGCTTGAAATGTTCCACTTTTCTTGTTTGGGAATTCCAGGACTAATGGGGCCATCTCTTTGGAGGGGTGGTTCATTCTCTCCACAAAATATAATTGATTTTATGATAGGGAGTAAAGCAGTCCTGTTAGTTCTTTTTCCGTCCTACTTTTGCTGTCGAAACAAGTAGCAATATTCTCTGTTTTACAACAGCTTCCAGAAAAATGTCCACAGAAACTACAGCAGAAATATGGTAACTTTTGTAGGAATGTCCTTCAAATTTGTCGACTGCATCTTCCCAGGTTGTGAAGGGATTATACATGAATGAAGCGTTTCTCAATGAGTAGTCACCTTTTCCAAGACATTCTGGTGCAAAAACCATGCAATGCTTACAAAAAGTTCCATCGCTTTTCTTTGTATAAGCCAGCCTTTCCCAACTTTGAATCCAGCAGTGTTGGACTTTTTATTGCATTGAGTTGAAGGAAACTTTAATGATCTAGCTGGTACGAGAAGTTCTTTCAGTATGTGGGACTTATCTAAATCATTAGTCATAATTGGGTGTCCATGAAGGAGAATTTGGAATTATTCAACCTTACACTTCCCAAAATTTTCTCATATATGTATGCATCTGCCACTTCTTGCAACGTAGAAAGATCATTTTCTGCATTTAAGTATATCCTTGCACATAAATGCATGATCATAAATGATAATAATTTGGATTGTAACTTATTTATCGTATGGCTTTTAGTACCGGGAGTCTCTGAGGCGTCTCAACACGCAGAGCTATCCCCGTCGGTGGAGAATTCTGAAAAAAAGTGGTTGTTGTACATTATTTAAAAACAAAGTACAATGCATCGCAACAAAGTTGGGGTTTTGATCTGATATTACATTTTTTCCTGTAATTGTGAATATCTGGTTATTTGATAGTGCATGAATGCATACATGTTTTAAGGTTAAATTGTGCATGGTATTCCTGGCTTCAGATAGTATATAGTACAATGTGTCCCTCATAAACCCAGTACGCCTTACGTAACGGTTAATCATCTCAAGTTGAACTGCTTGTGAAATGGCAATACTGTCTCAAAATTCGACTACACTGCATTTTATCGTAAATATGAGTACAACTGTGTGTTCGTGCGTCAGTTGTAAGACGCTCGTTTTGTTGAGTTGTTACAGAAATGGGCCAGTTTGCGTTAGAACAGCAAATTGATATTGTGGAGTGTTACATGAAGACAGCTCCATCGGGGAATGTAAAGAAATGTTTCAAGTGAAGTATCCTAGTAGGGAATTCACCGCGACCAGCACTATTCAAGACCTGCACAAGAAATGGACGGCTGTTGGATCCGTTCAGAATGTGCAGAGCAATAGGCGACCGATTGTGGGGACTTTTGAAAGTACAGACATAATTCACAAGGACATTACGAGAAGTTCTTGCAAGTTAGTGTGTAGGTTATCGCAACAGATTGTTGTATGTCGTACATCGTGTCATCGTGTACTACAAGATATAAAATTAAAAGCGTGTCGTATGAGTGTGGTGCAAGAGTTGAAATTTGAGGATCAGGAAAAAAATTGTACGTTATTGTAACTGGCTGTTAACATCAACTGCTGACGGTTACTTGGACACATTCCTTTACTTCATACCAGATGAGGCCTGGTTTCATTTGTCAGGTTAAGTAAACTCTCAGATTTGCAGACACTGGTCTGCATGAAGAAGCTCTCCACTCAGAGAAGATAGGTGTTTGGTGTATGTGGTTCAACACTGGTATTATTGGCCTCATAATTTGCGATTACACGTGCCAGATATCTTGAGATCTTTGACTCTTTCTATGCACAAATAAGTGATGCAGAGAAGCTATATACATTATTCTAACAAGATGAAGAAACCCCTCACACATCCAACCAAAGTATGGACTACATCACCAACGTGTTCTCCGAAGCCAGACTTGCCAGTACAGGCCTCTGGCCCCCGAGCCTCAGACTTAACGTCATCTGATTTTTATGTATGGGGCACACTAAAAAGCAACGTGTATGCTGACAGTCCTTACCCAATATACGATGTTAAAAGGAACGTTACTAGTGAAATTAACATCACACCTGCAGAAGTACAGTGTTGCTGGTAACGTCATAACAGGAAGTCAGCGATGCATGGATTCCCATGACCACCACTTCCAGCATCTCTTATAAACAGGTAGCTACATATTTTTTAAAAGTTACTGTTGTCTATTCGTTCTTAGTCAGTTGAGAAGCGCTTGAATGAAAATATTGGCGATATTTTGCCATTTGGGCTGTAAATGTTTGGAAGATGTTTTTACTGATCAATGTGATTTTTGTGGGCCACGGGCAAATACAAGTGTATTTTTATGCACCGATTTTAATGTAATGTTATTTGTAAAAATGTTTACCGCTCTGCTGTCTTGTGCAATACTGAAACATTCCAACCCCAAAGTTCTACCAGTCTCCAAATAACAACTTCAGTGCTAACACTAAACTGGTATTGATGGGTAATTAGGCTATTATACACACATCAAAAAAAGTTTTGCATCACCTCGGTTCCGAGAGTTCCGGAAGCTGTATAGAAAATTGGAATAGAGATCAACAAGAACATCATTTCCCCCCTTTTTATTGCTCATGAAAACCATGTTGTACCATCATTCAGCGAGACCTTCAGAGGTGGTGGTCCAGATTGCTGTACACACCGGTACCTCTAATACCCAGCAGCTCGTCCTCTTGCATTGATGCATGCCTGTATTCGTCGTGGCATACTACCCACAAGTTCATCAAGGAACTGTTGGTAAAGATTGTTCGACTCCTCAATGGCGATTCGGCGTAGATACCTCAGAGTGGTTGGTGGGTCACGTCGTCCATAAACAACCCTTTTCAATCAATCTATCCCAGGCATGTTCGATAGGGTTCATGTCTGGAGAACATGCTGGCCACTCTAGCCGAGCGATGTCGTTGTCCTGAAGGAAGTCATTCACAAAATGTGCACGATGGGAGCGCGAATTGTCGTCCATGAAGAGGAATGCCTCTCCATTATGTTGCCGATATGGTTGCACTATCTGTCGAAGGATGGCATTCACGTTTCGTATAGCCGTTACGGCGCCTTCCATGACCACCAGCGGCGTACGTCGGCCCCACATAATGACACCCCAAAACAGCAAGGAACCTCCACCTTGCTGCACTCGCTGCACATTGCGTCTAAGGCGTTCAGCCTGACCGGGTTGTCTCCAAACACGTCTCCGACGATTGTCTGGTTGAAGGCATAAGCGACACTCATCGGTGAAGAGAACGTGATGCCAGTCCTGAGCGGTCCATTCGACATGCTGTTGGGTGTTGCGTTGCGTGGTGTGGTGGTTGCAAAGGTGGACCTCGCCATGGACGTCCGGAGTGAAGTTGCGCATCATGCAGACTATTGCGTACAGTTTGAGTCATAACACGACGTCCTGTGGCTGCACGAATAGCATTATTCAACATGGTGGTGTTGCTGTCAGGGTTCCTCCGAGCCATAATCTGTAGCTAGCGCTCATCCACTGCAGCCGTAGCCCTTGGGCGGTCTAAACGAGGCATGTCATCGACGGTTCCTGTCTCTCTGTATCTTCTCCATGTCTGAACAACATCGCTTTGGTTCACTCCGAGACGTCTGGACACTTCCCTTGTTGAGAGCACTCCCTGGCACAAAGTAACAACGCGGACGCGATCGAACCGCGGTATTGACCGTCTAGGCATGGTTGAATTACAGACAACACGAGCCGTGTACCTCCTTATTGGTCGAATGACTGGAAATGATCGGCTGTCGGACCCCGTCCGTCTAATAGGCGCTTCTCATGCATGGTTGTTTACATCTTTGGGCGGGTTTAGTGACATCTCTGAACAGTCAGAGGGACTGTGTCTGTGATACAATATCCACAGTCAACGTCTATCTTCAGGAGTTCTGGGAACCGGGGTGATGCAAAACTTTTTTTGATGTGTGTAGTAGTGCGTACATATTGTTAACTTACCATAACGCTAGAGGACGAATCAAAATCGTTGTTCCTTTTCTTTCTTGTTACAAATTTATCCATAATCCGATACAGTCACAACAGTATGCAGCACGAAAGGAATAAGCAGCAGCACTTACGTTAAATTCAACTGCAAGGAAAAACTGAACTGATTAAGAAAAAAAAACGACTGAATTCAAGTAAGGCCAACAATGTTCAGTAATTGGTCTTGGCTAAAGTAGGGATAGGCGATAGTTTACATCTATCGATTGTCTTGTTTAACTTTAGTGCGTACCCCTTTTATCGTCGTCTGACTGCTAATCACAATATGTTTCAATTTCACTTCACGGCAACTAGATCATGTTGGCGATACGTCCTTGGACGGAGGCGAACGGTACCCTCGTAAAACCGGCGAGCTACTTGAACACGAATGAAGGGAAACTGAAGAATCATTATTAGGACGCGACAGAATATGACGCGGTCATACTTGTAGTACGTTCGTACGCAATTACGAGTGGACATAGAGTGTCAAGTGCTATCATACTTCCAAAAGTTTTTTATTATCGCAGAAAGAAAACAGTATTGAAAGTTAATTTTAAGTTGTGTAATAGCATAAAACACTTAACAAACCTGGACAAATTAGCATACCGTTTACGTAAGTGCAAACAATGAGAGGAATTACTAAACCACCCTTGCACGATAATAATTATAAAAACCGTCATTGTCGGTAGCATGGGCCACCACATTCATTACTGTAAGAGTCAGATAATATAAGAGCGTCAAACCATCAAACAATAGTTCTTAGATCTTAAACTGCACGTTGTGCAAACACTTTAGGAAGTCGGAGGTTGTCAAATAAGGAAAACAGGAAACTTCAGGTTGCCCGTCGCATATCATAGGTCGCTGAAATAAAATGATTCTGGTTTGTGTAACAGTTGTCCCATGTACGTAACAATTCCAGCTATCCCAGAGCATGATCTACACTAATAAAACACTGTCCAGGAAGGACTTGGTGCCCGTGGAGCGCAGGACAAAAAAATCGACATTCAGTATTTCGCGTAATTATTTACTAAATTTAAAACTTTAAAATGCTGTCAATAATCTACACGTTAAGAGGTATAATCTTACTTTGAAATATAAAGTTTAACAGAATAAGATAAGCATTACACCCCGAAAATACACGGGTTTCATTCACCCGTATTTGAGAATGAAAGGAGTAAGCGACTTCCAACAAAATTTACACATAATTTGAAACGTTTATTAAGCAACTACTTCCCACAGGCACCCGCCTCCTCCCCCCCCCCCCCCCCCCACATACACACACACATAAAACGATTAGAGGAAAAACCTTCGCTTATACATTAGTTTTCTCCGTTCGTGCAGTCAGACTGCAGCGTCAGACATAACGTTTCAGCATATTACTTTTTTACTGCCAACTCTATTCGCAACACAGTTTACAGACAGTATCTACATGTATCACTGAATGTTGCTGCAAAATTATCTCATTGTGTGATACATAGTTCAGGAGATATGATGTCATAAATATTTAGATGCGTGGAAAACTGGCATTTACTTGAACTGGTAAGCAAATTACCAAGTTCATATTCATCCAGTGCTTCGTAATGAGAGCACTTAGCGACTTACAACAAACTTAAGCATAACTGGAAATCTTTAGCTCATTTGTAAAATAATCTGACGTTAGAAGCTGTTTTAAACATGCGAGTCCGATTCTTTAAAAAATCGAGGTTTACTGGAATATCCAGAAATTCATTAAGCGAAAGAAACAGAAAAACACGTTGAACAGCTTAAGAAAGAGAAGTCGTCACTGATTATGTAAGTGCCAGTGTACTTTTTGTGACAGCAAAATTGCAACACACTTTCTACCGAAGACACTTCATTAAAAAAAAAAAAGAAAAAAAAGCATTTTTTAACCAAGTACGTTTATTGTATTATACTTTTCACTGCTCACTCCCTAGGATTATACTTCTATCATTAGGTGGATTTATGTCAGTTAGTAAGGTGTGGATATAATGTATGAACGATTTTTGAGTAACCTGTGGCACTGTCTGTGAGCGATCACAGGTTGCTGTGCATTTACATTGCATACTTCATAGCGCATCGCAAAGTAAAATGCCGAGCTGCCAACAATTCGAAGCTTGGTTTGAACACAGCACTTTCTTGGCACCCACGTATTGGAGGTGGTATGCCACTGAAGTTAGGCGAGCATTACACTGTCAGGTTTCTTTGACAATGGTCTTTGATCAAAGCCCTTTGGTCAAATCTTTGACAGTGTGCTAGGGGAGCCTTTATCAAAGATATCTTTGATCAAAGATCTTTGTTTAAAATTAGAGCGTGGGACTAGCTTTTACTCGCTTCGGTTGCATCTAACCTGTAATATGACGTCAGAGTCTGCTTGGTGTTTGGCTAGCACCACATTGATAATTTCCAAGTATGAAGAATACGACGTTCTCCATAGCACCAAACACATTGATTATAAAAACCACAGTAAAAGGCTTGACTTGTCATAAATAAACAGCTGCAGCCATCAGCTGTATTCGAAGTGCCTGCTCTGTCGATGATGTAAAGCAGAAATTAAATGGATTTAGGAGTCGATGGTTATGTAGAACTACAAATGTTGTCAGTAAAGTGTGTATAAGTGAAATAAATGTATTTGTTACTCAAAATAACTACATCGTTCCCGGCAAATGCCGGGATGGTTCCTTTGAAAGGGCACGGTCGACTTCCTTCCCCGTCCTTCCCTAATCTGATGAGACCGATGACCTCGCAGTCTGGTCTCCCTCAAACAACCTAACCTAACTCAAAATAACGTAACGTAACTCTCATAAATTGCTCCTCAAGTGATTTATGTATTCGTTCAGACGTTTCTGAAACAATATGTGAGATGGTACACCGTGGGAAGTACTATATCGCAAGCTCGAATAGCTTCCGTCTGATGATAAGAACCTAGACAAAGCCATGACACTATCTTTAGCAGAAATCGCGATTGTTAAATGAGTGTCTTGTTTGCAGATTTGAGGGGCTGCTTTCATAAGCACACAGTGAAATGTTTGTTCGTACATTCTCAAATAGTTTTCGCAGCTCCTTGTACGCCAGCTGTAGCTCACGAAGCAAATTCTGGTCATCAATTCGAGCTGTTCCACACCCACGAGAATCATCTAATTTTTTGGATCTATGGAACGAAAACTGAATCTAATCTAATTTAATCTAATTTTCTCTTCCTGCTACCCATGGTTTCACCCACAGTCGTCTCGGTTTCTATTTATGCAATGCGCTGGCCGCCAACTTTACAGGAAATGCTGCTGCACCGACGATTAGCTGTTTAACATCAGTTCTTGAACAAGTACGACGTAAAATTTGACGGTAGAGTAACAGCTCCAGTAAAGTACTCTGGTCTAAGAAGTTGGACAATATCTACGAGGAAGATCTTCGGTCAAAGAACTTTGACAGTGACCTTACCGAGCCAGTTACACGGGGATATACTGTTTAACGTGGTCTCCAAATAACATCTCGGCATATTTAACATCAACAAAGATCGCGAGAGCTGAAAGAAGTAATAAGTGACAGATAAAAGCCCTAGGAATGATCAGGTATAGAACTCGAGACCTTTGAATGTGTAGTTTGTCAATTTACCTCTGAGCCATCAGAGCCTATAGTATGTGATGTTCTTTTTCTTTAATTGATAAATTCCGCGCTCCGTCCTGGAGGACCATTCAGTGCCGACAGGCTGCCTTGTCATCCTCGGCCACTGGCATCATCAAAAGTCATGGGATAGCGATATGCACATATAAAAATGGCGGTAGTATCGCATACTCTCTCTCTCTCTCTCTCTCTTCTCAGCGATCGCAGGCCCTGTAGACCACGCGCTGCATCAATATCTGCTTCCACCACCTTCTCTCTCTCTCGCAGCCTCTCTCCACCCTGCGGAAATTCCTAATGTTGCGATGTCCTTCTCTATGTCATTCCACCTTGTATGAGGTCGGCCCAATGATCTTGTTGCCTGGAGAGTTCCTTCAAATGCTTTCTTGGTGATTCTGTTGTTTTCCATTCTGGCCACATGTCCAGCCCATTCCAGTCTCCTACTTTTTAATTTCTCGATGATAGTGGGTTGCTTCGTTAACTGATATAGTTCATTGTTCTTTCGAATTCTCCATATGCCATTCTCCAACATAGGTCTTAAGATTTTTCTCATTACTTTTCTTTCGAAAACATTCAGTTTTTATAATCAAAATATCCACGGGTGTGCTGCCGGTCTATAGTGTCCAACGGGCACAATATTTCGGCGATCATACATGTCGCCATCATCAGGTGAACTGACGGACTGAGCTCCTGTGAACGTGCCGGCACGGAGATCCGTACGCTATGGCTGCTCAGAGGGAACTGGGTTCGGTCGCTGCGGCGGCCGATTTAAATACCCTCCGCCCGCGGCGCGCTCCTTCCGCCGTCCGCGCCCTGCGCCACGGTCGCGCAGTGGAACAGATTGCGACGGCGTCTGAGATGACGTCGGTGTGATGGCTCTGTCCGCCGTGGTCGTCACAACTATACATTTGCTCGATTTACTCTTGATTAACCAAATCGCTGGTTCCCAAGCCTTGCTAAGATTATAGCCACAGTCACGGTTTATGAGGTCGTCATTGGTGCGAATTTCGATGGCCTCTCTAACAACGCTGTCCCAGTATCTCGACGTCTGTACCAGAATCCTCGTGCGGTCATACTCCATGGCGTGATTTTCCGACAAACAATGTTCAGCGACCGCCGACTTGTTCGGATACATCAGTCGAGTGTGCCTGTGGTGTTCACGGCATCGATCCTCGACGGTACACATCGTCTGACCAATATACGACTTGCCATATTGACACGGAATCTGGTACACGCCGGCCTTCCCCAAACCGAGGTCATCTTTGGCGCTCCCCACCAGTGCACGAGTTTTATTTGGAGGACAAAACACAGTTCCGACCCGGTGTTTCTTCAGAATGCGGGCGATTTTCCCCGAGAGTGCGCCTGTGTATGGAATAAATGCAGTGCCTACCTCCTCCATCGTGACTTCATCCATCTCAACAGGTTGTGCTGCAGTGGTTGGGCGGAGAGCACGTTGAATCTGCCACTCTGAGTGCCCATTTTTTCGAAATACAGTTCTCAGATGTTCCAATTCCTGGTATAGACTCTCTGCGTCAGAGATAGTGCGCACCCTATGTACTAGAGTTTTAAGTACCCCATTCCTCTGTGAAGGGTGGTGGCAGCTGTCTGCGTGCAAATACAGATCAGTGTGCGTTGTCTTCCGATACACCCCATGACCTAGGGAGCCGTCAGCCCTTCTCTTGACCAAGACGTCAAGGAAAGGTAATTTACCCTCCGTTTCAGTCTCCATAGTGAATTTGATGTTGGGGTGTATGGAGTTTAGATGTGTATTCACTACGGAGACTGAAACGGAGGGTAAATTACCTTTCCTTGACGTCTTGGTCAAGAGAAGGGCTGACGGCTCCCTAGGTCATGGGGTGTATCGGAAGACAACGCACACTGATCTGTATTTGCATGCAGACAGCTGCCACCACCCTTCACAGAGGAATGGGGTACTTAAAACTCTAGTACATAGGGTGCGCACTATCTCTGACGCAGAGAGTCTATACCAGGAATTGGAACATATGAGAACTGTATTTCGAAAAAATGGGCACTCAGAGTGGCAGATTCAACGTGCTCTCCGCCCAACCACTGCAGCACAACCTGTTGAGATGGATGAAGTCACGATGGAGGAGGTAGGCACTGCATTTATTCCATACACAGGCGCACTCTCGGGGAAAATCGCCCGCATTCTGAAGAAACACCGGGTCGGAACTGTGTTTTGTCCTCCAAATAAAACTCGTGCACTGGTGGGGAGCGCCAAAGATGACCTCGATTTGGGGAAGGCCGGCGTGTACCAGATTCCGTGTCAATATGGCAAGTCGTATATTAGTCAGACGATGCGTACCGTCGAGGATCGATGCCGTGAACACCACAGGCACACTCGACTGATGTATCCGAACAAGTCGGCGGTCGCTGAACATTGTTTGTCGGAAAATCACGCCATGGAGTATGACCGCACGAGGATTCTGGTACAGACGTCGAGATACTGGGACAGCGTTGTTAGAGAGGCCATCGAAATTCGCACCAATGACGACCTCATAAACCGTGACTGTGGCTATAATCTTAGCAAGGCTTGGGAACCAGCGATTTGGTTAATCAAGAGTAAATCGAGCAAATGTATAGTTGTGACGACCACGGCGGACAGAGCCATCACACCGACGTCATCTCAGACGCCGTCGCAATCTGTTCCACCGCGCGACCGTGGCGCAGGGCGCGGACGGCGGAGGGAGCGCGCCGCGGGCGGAGGGTATTTAAATCGGCCGCCGCCGCGACCGAACCCAGTTCCCTCTGAGCAGCCATAGCGTACGGATCTCCGTGCCGGCACGTTCACAGGAGCTCAGTCCGTCTGTTCACCTGATGATGGCGACATGTATGATCGCCGAAATATTGTGCCCGTTGGACACTATAGACCGGCAGCACACCCGTGGATATTTTGATTATCAAATACGCCGGGAGAAACTCAAAAATCACATTCAGTTTTTATCTTTCGTTCTTTGTAAGCGTCCAGCTTTCTGAACCGTACTGTACTATGAGCAGATAATAGTGTTGTATATCTTCATCTTTGTGGTGATTGACAAAGCTTTACTTTTGAGTGGATTGCTTAGTGAGTATGGACATCTTGACCCTGAGGCTATTCTTTCATTTATATCCATTGTTATGATATTTTTACTGTTGAAACGTGATTCAAAGTATTTAAACTGGAGAACTTTTCTGAATTTAGAATGTTGGTCAATTTCAAAGTAAGGATTTGGGTTTACGACTCGACCTATTTCCATATATTCGGTTTTCTCTTGGTTAATCAAAAGCCCGATTTTGCTGGCATAATATAAAAGGGCAGGTTTCCGAAGTGATTATGACCGACCGTATGACGGGAATTAACAGAATTTGGACGCGGAATGGTTATTGGAACTAGACTCATGGGACTTTCTGCTTCGGAAATCGATAGGAAATTCAGTACTCCGAAATTCACAGTGTCAAGAGTGTACCGACAACATGGAATTTCAGGCGAAACCTCTCTCAACGGACAATCCAGTGGCCAACGGCCTTCACCTAACGACCGAGAGCAGCGGCATTTGCGTAGAGTTGTCAGTGCTAACAGACAAGCAACAATGCACGAAAAACCCGTAGCAATCAGTGTCGTTAATGGCTGGCCGCTGTGGCCGAGCGGTTCTTTTTTTTTAATCTCATTCTGTTCGTTGTCGTTCGTTGCATCTGCTCGGGGCGGACGTGGTAAGACACCCGTTTAAGTTCGTCGTTGATCGGTTTACTCAGTTTTCTTTATTACAGAAGGCAGCTAACCCTCTGACCGAACACGCTGAGCTACCATGCCGGCTGGTTCTAGGCGTTTCAGTCCAGAACAGCGCGACCGCTACGGTCGCAAGTTCGAATCCTGCCTCGGGCATGGATGTGTGTTATGTCCTTAGGTTAGTTAGGTTTAAGTAGTTCTAAGTTCTAGGGGAGTGATGACGTCAGATGTTAAGTCCCATAGTGCTCAGAGCCATTTGAACCATTTGTGTGTCCGCAGCTCGTAGTCGTGCGGTAGCGTTCTCGCTTCCCGCGCCCGGGTTCGTTCCCGGCGGGGTTTGGGATTGTCTCTGCCTCGTGATGACTGGGTGTTGTGTGATGTCCTTAGGTTAGTTAGGTTTAAGTAGTTCTAAGTTCTAGGGGACTGATGACCATAGCTGTTAAGTCCCATAGTGCTCAGAGCCATTTGAACCATTTGTGGCGTTAGTGGGCTATTTCAGCAGGAGATTGACCCGAGTGCCTTTGGTAACTGCACGACATTGCCTGCACTGCCTCTCCTGGGCTCCTGACGTTACTAGTTGGACTTCAGACGAGTGGAAAATCGTGGCCTGGTCAGATGAGTCCCCATTTTCGTTGGTAAGGGCTGATGGTAAGGTCGAAGGTTCGAGTGTGGCCCCACAATACTAGGGACTCAAGTTGTCAACAAGGCGTTGTGCAAGCTGATTGTGGTTCCGTAATGGTGTCGGTTGTGTTTGTGTGGAATGTACTGGGTGCAAGCTGGCGGTGGTCCCGTAATGGCGTGAGCTGTGTTTAAGTGGAATGCACTGGGTCCTCTGATCCCACGGAACCGATCATGGACTGGAAATGGTTATGTTCGGCTACTTGGAGACCATTAGAGCCATTCATAGACTTCATGTTTCCAAACAAAGATGGAATTTTTATGGGTTACAATACGCCACGCCAGAACATTCTGGGCATTTCGAGAGGATGATTTGGCACTCAGGACGCCAGACGTGAGCCCCATCGGTCATTTATGGGACATAATCGAGAGGTCCATTTCGTGCACAATATCCTGCACCGGCAACACTTTTCGCAATTATGGACGTCTATACAGAGAGCATGACTCAATATTTCTGCAGGGACTTCCAACGACTTGTTTGTTGAGTTCATGCCATGTCGAGCTGGTGGACTACGCCGGGCGATAGGAAGCCCGACACACGATGTTAAGGAGATATCCAATGACTTCTGCAACCTCAATCATACAATAAATGTAGAGCTATGGCCATAATAACGGTTAGTCCTCGGATGAATATGTATCCATGGGCTTTGGCCGGTACTTTTGAGGTCGAGGCTTTACGAGATACGCCCGTGTTCCAGAGTAACGGGGTCACTCGAGTGCCCCGTGTAAACGGATCCGGACAGGAGTAATTCCGCGCTCCGCATGCCAAGCGGAGCGGCAGTAGCGGTGGGAAGTAGTTGTGAGGAGGGCCGCGAGAGGTCTCCGGAGTGCTAGCCACTCAGGACAGGGGCAGCGCCCGCGGGCGTCGAGTGCTGCGCCCGAGGACGCCCCTAGTGGCGCGCGCTGGCCCCCGGCCGCGATATTGAATAACGCAGCACGAACTGCCCGCGCCCCTTGTAACACCACACCGCGCCGCTTCCTGTGACCCTGCGACTACAGGTTCGCAAAAAAATTCGTTAACGGTTTCGTTCTTCAGCAGGTAAACCGAGAGATGTTCTTCAGTAAAATACAAATAAAAAGAAGCCTTTGCTTATTCGTGATACTGCAGTGCCTGTGTTGTTAAGAACATACATCGTTCTGCTTAACAGCGCTGACACTGCAATATCACGTTCATCCGTTGATACTGGGCAGTGACTTTCAATTAAAATGTCCTCCCCTACACGGGAATTACATAATGTGTGCGCGAGTACCCGTTGTGACGTAGCAACTATGGCCTGTGGAAGTTTGGGTCCGGCCGCGGGTCGTGCACCGGCACGGTAGCTGAGCGTGTTCGATCAGAGGGCTGCGTGTTCTCTGTAATTAAAAAAAATAAAATAAAAAAAAACTGAGTCAAGGAATCAACGATCAACTTGAACGGATGTCTTGTGACGTCCGCCCAGATCAAACGCAACGATCTATATCGGACAAAAAATAAAAAGCAGTTTGGTTGTTCGTATTCGCAGCTGCAAATACATTTCATGTAGTATATTTTTATTTTATTTTTTTTAAATTTATAATCCGGCGCTACTTGTTCTCCTACAGCAGCACTTACATGTCTCCAATTATTTGTCATATGCATGCATATTTCTCTCTTCGCCGGTCGCGGTGGCCGTGCGGTTCTGGCGCTGCAGTCCGGAACCGCGGGACTGCTACGGTCGCAGGTTCGAATCCTGCCTCGGGCATGGGTGTGTGTGATGTCCTTAGGTTAGTTAGGTTTAAGTAGTTCTAAGTTCTAGGGGACTTATGACCTAAGATGTTGAGTCCCATAGTGCTCAGAGCCATTTGAACCATTTTTTTTTTTCTCTTTCTCCTACAGTTTTTGCGCTCGAATACTCTATAACTTATTCCCTGCGAGCTAACACATGTCCTGACTTCTTACAGTTTCTTTCTAGTGGTTCAATTTTTTTTCCAATTGAAAAGAAATTCACTGCATATTTCATGCTTTGTGTGGATTTCTGTTTGTTGTTTTCCACGAACGTCTGTTTGTAGTCCTGGTGTCCATACACTATGTGATCAAAAGTATCCGGACATCTGGCTGAAAATGACTTACAAGTTCGTGGCGCCCTCCATCGGTAGTGCTGGAAATCAGTACGGTGTTGGCCCACCGTTAGCCTTGATGACAGCTTCCACTCTCTCAGGCATACGTTCAGTCAGGTGCGGGCAGGTTTCTTGGGGAATGGCAGTGCGGAGTGCTGCACTGAGGAGAGGTATCGATGTCGGTCGGTGAGGCCTGGCGCGAAGTCGCCGTTCCAAAAAATCCCAAAGGTGTTCTGTAGGATTCAGGTGAGGACTCTGTGCAGGCCGTACTTTATGAACAGGTGCTCGATTGTGTTGAAAGATGCCACTCGCCATCCCCGAATTGCTCTCCAACAGTGGGAAGTAAGAACGTGCTTAAAACATCAATGTAGGCCTGTGCTGTGACAGTGCCACGCAAAACAACAAGGGGTGCAAGCCCCCTCCATGAAAAACGCGACCACACCATAACACCACCGCCTCCGAATTTTATTGTTCGTACTACACACGCTGGCAGATGATGTTCACCGGGCATTCTCCATACCCACACCCTGCCATCGGATGCCACATTGTGTACCGTGATTCGTCACTCCACACAACGTTTTTCCACTGTTCAATCGTCCAATGTTTACGCTCCTTACAGCAAGCGAGGCGTCGTTTAGCATTTACCGGCGTGATGTGTTGCTTACGAGCAGCTGCTCGACCATGAAATCCAAGTTCTCTCACCTCCCTCCCAACTGTCATAGTACTTGCAGTGGATCCTGATGCAGTTTGGACTTCCTGTGTGATGGTGTGGATAGATGGCTGCCTATTACACATTACGACCCTGTCGGCAGTCTCTGTCAGTCAACAGACCAAGTCGGCCTGTACGTTTTAGTGCTGTACGTGTCGCTTCACGTTTCCACTTCACTATCACATCGGAAACAGTAGACCTAGGGATGTTTAGGAATGTCGAAAACTGGCGTACAGACGTATGACACAAGTGACACCCAATCACCTGACCACGTTCGAAGTCCGTGAGCTCCGCGGAGCGCCCCATTCTGTTCTCTCACGATGTCTAATGACCAATGAGGTCGCTGATATGGAGTACCTGGCATTAGGTGGCAGTACAATGCACCTAATATGAAAAACGTATGTTTTGGGGGGGTATCCGTATACTTTTGATCACATAGTGTATTTGCTCCTTTATGACGTGTGTCAAATTATACCTGAAGAAATTCTGCAACAGTGTTTATTGCTATAATGGTTATCTAGATTTTAGCATGTCAGCTACAGCATTTCGGATGTAGCCATGAACTGGAAGCCGGGGTTAGCCATTATCCTCTTACATTCATGTAACAAAATTTCTTGCCTCCTGAATTCAGGTGAAAAGATATGGCTTAATGTTGGGAGACGAGCTGAGGTCATATACAATATTATACTGAGTCGGGTGTCGAGCTTGCTGATATGGTTGCCGTTTAGCCACACAGGAGCACAATATTCCGCTAAGCTGTACACTAGTCCCAATGCAGAGCTGTGGAGCTTTGTAGCTGTTTATTCCCGAGTGATACCGCGCAGCTTGTGGTGGATAATGTTCCTGGTGCGGACTTCGGCTGTCGGATTAGTGAAGTGTGTCCCATAGGGCAAGGATCTATCAAATGTGACAGCCGATTTCTTCTTAAAGAGATTTGTGGTTCACGGTTGACCTCTCTGCTATTGAGGTGGGAGCACGAGCATTTTGTTTTACTAAGATTTCGATTCTCTTCAATTTCGGTCTTCGTTTTTCTCACAGTGCATGGTTATATGTCTGCATGGATATGGATGTCTGCAGATATACGCACAATTACGAATTTCATCTAGTTGCATTACATACGATCGATTGTGATAGTAATAATAATAATAATAATAATAATAATAAATTGTTTCGAGCCACTATTACTACCCATTCAGGGCGGAGCGCCACTGTGTTAGCTGAAATGCGCAGTGTCCTAGAGACGGTAAAAATGTTGTTGAACTTGCATGGGCTTAAGATGGCGACATGCATTTCTTCCTGCTTTTCCGCGCAATTACGCGTACCTCCTGTTCCCGTCGCACCAGCGGCTGCCTTACTTCTGAGTCACTCTTGTGTTAACAGCTGTAACGTACGCATTTACCGAAAGCTGCCACGAAGCGACATGAATGGTTTTGCAAAGTATTCCATCGCTTGAAACCTTCGCTCCAGGGTCTGACTCTTGCTTGCGTTTTAGACACGTCATATATAAATAACCTACGGTTTGAAATCGGTGAATCTGTCAACATTTCTCTTAAATATGTTTACAATCGTACACTACAGTTCTTATTACAATGAAAAGTGTATCACTTTAATTCGGTGTATTGTTACTGTGAATTAACCTACATGTGGTAAACGAACTACATTACAAACATTTCATAGTGTGCAATATATGGCAAGTTCTCTAGGCTCTTAGTCCGCAGCTCGTGGTCTCGCGGTCGCGTTCTCGCTTCCCGACCACGGAGTCCCGGTTTCGATTCCCGGTGGGCTCAGGGATTTTCACCAGCCTCGAGATGACTGGGTGTTTGTGTTGTCATCATCATTCCGTCATCATTCATGTAAGTTGCGAGACTGGACTGAGCAAAGGTTGGGAATTTGTACGGGCGCTGATAACCGCGCAGTAGAGCGTCCCACAAACCAATCATCATCATCATCATCACATCTAGGTTCTTAGGCAGTGGAACGCGAAGTACGAAGACCTACTTTAGCAGACGAAGATTTAGTGGAGGTGCAAACTTGCCCTCAGAGCTCCGGCGTGCCGAACGGATAAACGAAATTCACAAAACTTTGTCCACTGAGGGAGGTACAAGACTTATGGATGCGGATAAAACTTATCGTATCGGCGAAGACCTCTGTACAGTGTTTTGTACCAAATGTATTTTCGCAAATATATTTCTCTAATTAGAGCCTACTTTTGACACTAGTAGACTATTTGTAGTGAGGAATGCTCTTTGCTTATGTTGGTCTGTGTCTTCTGTCCTCACTTCGCTCGTCATCCAGGATTTTGCTTCTGAGGTAGCAAAATTCTACTGTATCGTCTAGTACATAGTTTCCAACACTGATGTTAGGTTTGTCGCTAACCTCTTTTCTGGTGCTCGACATTACTTTCGTCTTGAATTACGGTTAGTCGGTATTCTGTGCTCAGCAAACCATTCCATTAAACAGGTCATGCACGTCTTCCTCAATTTCAGAGAAGATGGTATTGTCATCAACGAATCTTATCAATGTTATCCTTTCACCCTACATTTTAATCTCGCTTCTCAACCATGCTTTTGCTGCCTTAATTGCTTCATCGATGAACGGGTTGAACAGTAGAGGTGAAAGACTGCATCCCGGCCTTACGCCCTTTTTAATCTGAGTACTTCTGCCTCGGTCGCCCATTCTTATTGTTCCCTGTTGGTTCCCGTACATACTGTATATTGCCCGCACGCGTACACTTATTTTCGTGAAGGGCTGAAAATGTTCTGTTCCTGGTGATTGCATCAACCACCGCTTTTTGTATTTGATGTCTGGCGTCAACTGTCAAACGTATTCGGACAAGTTAACTTCCATCGGTAGCAACGGCGCCGATATTACTCACATGTGTATCTGAATAAAATCTTTCGAACTACGCACCTTTTTTAAGAGATAAAACATTCAGATCCTTATCATTTCTCGCAAAGTGCGTAAAAATTAATGATCAATAAATGTGTTGCTTTAGATTTTCTTACGATGAGCTCTTGACTAATTCTGTAAATGATGCCTAGACAGATTATAAATTAAAGTTTCTCGCCGCGTTTTTCTGTCTGTAAGTGAAGGCTGGTCTTAGGAAGTTCTGAGGGATTTTGGTATTGTTTCACCAAAAGACAATCTGATAACGAAGAAGTTCAAATGGCTCTGAGCACTATGGGACTTAACACCTGAGGTCATCAGTCCCCTAGAACTTAGAAATACTGAAACCTAATTAACTTAAGGACATCACACACATCCATGCCCGAGGCAAGATTCGAACCTGCGACCGTACCAGCAGCGCGGTTCCAGACTGAAGCGCCTAGAACCGCTCGCTCACAGAGGCCGGCTGATAACGAAAAAGGTTTGTATATATCTATAGAGGGTGGTCCATTGATCGTGACCTAGCCAAATATTTCACGAAATAAGCGTCAAACTAAAAAACTACAAAGAACGAAACTTGTCTAGCTTGAAGGGGGAAACCAGATGGCGCTATGGTTGGCCCGCTAAATGGCGCTGCCAGGGGTCAAATGGATATCAACTGCGTTTTTTTTTTAAATATGAAACCCCATTTTTATTACATGTTCGTTTAGTACGTAAAGAAATATGAATGTTTTAGTTGGACCACTTTTTTTGCTTTGTGATAGATGGCGCTGTAATAGTCACAAAGATATGGCTCACAATTTTAGACTAACAGTTGGTAACAGTTAGGTTTTTAAAATTAAAATCCAGAACGTAGGTACGTTTGAACATTTTATTTTGGTTGTTTCAATGTGATACATGTACTTTGTAACCCTATCATTTCTGAGAACGCATGCTGTTACAGTGTGATTACCTGTAAATACCACATTAATGCAATAAATGCTCAAAATGATGTCCGTCAACCTCAATGCTTTTGGCAATACGTGTAACGACATTCCTCTGAACAGCGAGTAGTTCGCCTTCCGTAATGTTCGTACACGTATTGACAATGCGCTGACGCATGTTGTCAGGCGTTGTCGGTGGATCACGATAGCAAATATCCTTCAACTTTCCCCACAGAAAGAAATCCGGGGACATCAGATCCTGTGAACGTGCGGGCCATGGTATGGTGCTTCGATGACCAATCTACCTGTCATGAAATATGCTATGCAGTACCGCTTCAACCGCACGCGAGCTATGTGCCGGACATCCATCATGTTGGAAGTACATCGCCATTCTGTCACGCAGTGAAACATCTTGTAATAACATCGATAGAACATTACGTAGGAAATCAGCATACGTTGCACCATTTAGATTGCCATCGATAAAATGGGGGCCAATTATCCTTCCTCCCATAATGCCACACCATACATTAACCCGTCAAGGTCGCTGATGTTCCACTTGTCGCACCCATCGTGAATTTTCCGTTGCCCAATAGTGCATATTATGCCGGTTTACGTTACCACTGTTGGTGAACGCTTCGTTGCTAAATAGAACACGTGCAAAAAAATCTGTGATCGTCCCATAATTTCTCTTGTGCCCAGTGGCAGAACTGTACACGACGTTCAAAGTCGTCGCCATGCAATTCCTGGTACATAGAAATATGGTACGGATGCAATCGATGTTGATGTAGCAGTCGTAACACAGACGTTTTTGAGATTCCCGATTCTCGCGCAATTTGTCTGCTACTGATGTGCGGATTAGCCGCGACAGCGGCTAAAACATCTACTTGGGCATCATCATTTGTTGCAGGTCGTGGTTGACGTTTCACATGTGGCTGAACACTTACTGTTTCCTTAAATAACGTAACTATCCGACGAGCGGTCCGGACACTTGGCTGATGTCGTCCAGGATAATGAGCCGCATACATAGCACACGCCCGTTGGGCATTTTGATCACAATAGCCAAACATCAATTGGTAAACGGTCCATTTTAACGCGGGTAATGTATCACGAAGCAAATACCGTCCGCACTGGCGGAATGTTACGTGATACCACGTACTTATACGTTTGTGACTATTACAGCGCCATCAACTAAAACATTCATATTTCTTTACGTAGTATATAATAAAAAATGGGGGTTCCTATTTTAAAAAACGCAGTTGATATCCGTTTGACCTATGGCAACGCCATCTAGCGGGCTAACCATAGCGCCATCTGGTTTCCCCCTTCAAGCTAGACGAGTTTCGTCTTTGTAGTTTTTTCGTTTGATGCTTATTTCGTGAGATATTTGGCCCTGTCACTAATAATGGACCACCCTGTATATAAGTATATAGTAGTTTTTTCTATCGCTACGCCCGACAGATCGTTCGGACGTAGATACACAGTGCTACCCGTGCGAAGCTGGGGCGAGTTGCTAATGAACAATATTTCAAGAACTTTGAGTGTTGCCCTGTTCATCCATAATTGAGGTTAAAAGCGACCGTTTCAAAGCTGTTACATCCGTTGCGCTGCTTGAGTACCACGGTAACTGAAACCTAGTCATTAAAAGAAAAATAACGATATCAAACTTCCAGAAGTGAAAGTAGTTTATCAACAAACAGCTGAGTTAATATACTTACATATAAGGAAACAATTAATCAGAATCTTTATCTAGAGTGTTTAAGCTGTGATTCTGAATGGTGGACGCTTGGGAAATAATAAAGGAGAAGAATTAGAAGCAACAGAAAAAATGATGTGTAGGAATTACAAAAACACCTTGGATTGAAAATACTATAAAAGAGCATACTCAAAGAAATAAACTAAAAAAAGATATAATTAACGTCACACAGACATGGAAAACCAAATCAGTTGAACACCTAATACAGCATAATGGCTTCATAAATACACTGGAGGAAGTGGAAGGTGTTGCGTCATGAAGCCCCAGCACTCTGTTCGAAATTGGTGCCAATCATCATTATCAGTAAGACTGACCCCCGCGGCCACGAAGTATTCGTTGTGACGTGGAAGCAAACACCTGCGAATGTCATTTTGAGGAATTTCTTGTCGTGCCTAAAACATATGCTGTGTCGATTCATGAAAATTTCTGTTTTGAGGGTGCAAAGCTGTAAGGGTGACAGGCCAGGGGGCTGGGCAAACCGAGCCAAGGATCTGTACAGTCCTTGACGTGTCTGTGGTGTGAACTGCAATGTGGAGTACTGCATTATCCTGTTGTAATGTGCCATTTGGTACCCTGGTCAAGAAGAATATGGCAACAGGGTGTATCGTTATTGCGACGTACTGGCAAACATTTAGCCTCCCCTCAACATTTATATCAGCCCCGTTGTCGTACCCAGTTGTTCCCCACAGCGTGATTCCAAGACATTGAGAGGCATGGGTCTAGAGAAACGCTGCTTCGTGTGGTCTTTCGCCTGGTCGTCTGTGGGCTCACTCACATCGACCTGACCGCCACAAACAGAAGCGAGACTTACAATCTAGGGAAGCGGCCGTGGCCTCTCAGCCCGAAAGTCTGAACTGCACAAGCGAGACTCATCGCCGAACACCACAGAATGCCACTCAATGTCACAGATGGCTCCTGCCTTAAGCCATGCAATGTTCTTGTTTTCTGTGGTTCGTTAAACGACTTATGGCGACCCGAGATCTGAATCCAGTGTCTAGTAATCTTTTCTGTATTGATAATAAGTTCGCGTCAGGATGAAATTTTAGCTAGCGTATCCCAGAAGCATGGAAATTTTAGAGTATCATTTTGGTAGTGTTCGGCCAACGAGTTCATTCCCGTTTACGACAGTGTAATTTCTTCGAAGGAAAAAGCCTAATAACGCAGCCAAGAGGCAGGCCCAGAAAATACAGTGTTCAGCTTTTAAACTGCGACAGTTACTATCGAACCGCACAACCTGCGGGAGATTGGGAAGGATGACTCTTTAACGAGGCGTTGACTTTAGGGAATGATGATGATGAGGATGATGATGGCAGAACGAATAATAAAATACAATTCAATACACGATAGTGGTTACATAGCTCTGTTCGAGAGGTGTTACTTGCTGCAGAAAAAAAGGATAGGTGCTCCCAGACCACATGACTACAATGCTGACGTATTTGTTCCATTTTCTGGAGATGAAACACTTGTGACGACGCGCTAACGAGAAAACGTCGAAATTTCGACGTACGTTAGTTACGAAGGGCAACTAAGAACTGCAACATGACATCACTCTATCGAAATATCTGCTTTGACGATCCAAGTCTCAGCAATGACATTAGACACGGTTACTCCGTTTCCAGTCGATTACGATTCAGGAAATAGCTTATTTGTCCGTTCTTAGGATCGAATGCGTCGGTCTCGCCATGGTAGATATAGCACGCACCGAATAAACGCGCGTTTTGCCTTGACGAATGAATTCCGGTTCTAGTCAATGCCATATTGTCTGCGCTTGGTAGACAAAATCGGTGAAGTGTTTTCCATCTAGAAACTCATGTACACAATTCAAAGGAAGGTCGTCAACAAAAACGTACAGTACTTAACGCACAACCTGGAAACTGATGTGATTTCTCTTCCTATGAACAATATGGCTCAACAGTTCGTGATGAGTATGATACAGAATGTTCATTCAAAGGGACTTCAGGAAGATTGCATCCATAAAACTCTGGTTTATACTGTGCGAAAATCTACCACACTCACTTGATTAACTAGCTTGATCGACAAGAAACCGTTAACGAAATTCAAAATGAGCCTGCCTCATAATATTAACACGTAGCGGATGATATGGACGACGAAGCTGCATTGGTATTCCGCAAGACACTATAGAGTGCACGGCAGAGGATACTCTGTACGAATATTACCGCTCTTCCTTGTTCCATCAGCGAAGGAAAGTTGATTGTTTATATATCTCCTTTCGCACTTCAATCTCTCTTTTCATTCCTGGAGATACAAGACGGGGGCAGTAGAACTGGTGCTGTGTCTTCCTTGAATAGTGTAGCTCGAATATCGGATCTACAAATTCATGCAAAACAATATTACGAGAGCAATGTTCCTCTAAATGCAGTGATTCCTATACACGTCCCATCAACATCACTGTTACGCTTTAGTATGACCTACGCTAACTACAGTCCTGTCAACCCCACTTTTTCTTTCGACGCCTTCTATCAGACAGAGCGATGTGGATCCCAAATAATATAGCAGTACCTACTCAAGAATATGTCGCACTAGTCCTTTCTGTGCTTCTCTTTTGCGAGGATCTGTTTGCACTATTTCAGTTATTCTCGTATTTTTAACATTTTATTCAGTTTTTTACACAGCACGATATGCGTAGGGATTGAGCTTGTTGTGAGGGAACACATGGAGAATTGGTCGCTGCCCGTAAATAGCTGGAGGCTGCGTTGACCACGTTTCACAAGCTCCCAGCTGTTGCTTTGTTGCAGCGATATCAGGCCGCCGGTGCACCCCAGGGAGCTCACCACTCTTGCTGAGTTCGTGCTTGGCTGCCACGGCGCCCCAGTCTTTGTAGCCCCTCTTCCCTATCCGTGCTACATGTCTATCCTCCTGCTGTTCTTTTTTTCCTCCCTTGGGAACGTGTCTTAGAGAGTTTCGGGAATTCGTGTTGAAGTTCGACTGCCCGGCATCGGAACACTCCCTCGTCTGTTTTTTCTGTCTTTCTTCGTTCTCTATCCCCCCCCCCCCCCCTTCTTCTGCTTTGGCGTTTGAGATTTCCCTTTTTGTTTCTCTTTCCTTCCTGTGCGCTCCTGAAGGCCGGTCCTTCGTTAACATTAATCCGTTTATTGTTCAAAAAGGTGATGATGCACTTGCAGGCCCTGTGAAATCCTGTTCTCGCTTACATAATGGGACTTAGCTTCTGGAGAGTAATTGTGATTTTCGAGCCCAACAACTGCTTACAGCTTCGCTCCTCCATGGCTATCTTGTTCACGTCGAGGCCCATCGTATGCTGAATTCTTCATGTGGTCAAACTGCCTATTGGCTTCTGTCTCGGGTTCTTAGGCCGACGTTCGTCTGGCGATTTTACTGACGTTTCGCCGTGCATCACCACCGGCAAAGCCGCGCGGATTAGCCAAGCGGTCTAAGGCGCTGCAGTCATGGACTGTGCGGCTAGTCCCGGCGGAGGTTCGAGTCCTCCCTCGGGCATGGGTGTGTGTGTTTGTCCTTAGGATACTTTAGGTTAAGTAGTGTGTAAGCTTAGAGACTGATGACCTTAGCAGTAAAGTCCCATAAGATTTCACACACATTTTTTTGAACCACCGGCAATGGAGGGTGAAGCTTTGACAATACCAGCCACTCGTGCTGGCGAAACGTCAGTAAAATCATCTGACGAACGTCAGCCGAAGAACACGAGACAGAAGCCAATAGGCAGGTTGTCTACAAGTGACCACGAAAGCCTTAACCATTTTGCATCTTCACATGGTGTTATCTACACTCCACTGCTGGATGGCGTGACCAAGGGAGAAATCCAAACTTAACTCTCTGATCAGGGCATCACTGTGGTCCATCGAGAAATGAAAAAGGTTGATGTAAACTCTGTGCCTATACGCACTTTTTTCCTCACGTGTGATCGAGTAGTGCTTCCGTCGAAGATTAAGACGGGGTATGAAATTATCACAATCCGACCGTACACTCCAAACCCGATGTGTTGCTACCAGTGTCAACGTTAAAATGGTTCAAATAGCTCTGAGCACTATGGGACTTAACATCTGTGGTCATCAGTCCCCTAGAACTTAGAACTACTTAAACCTAACTAACGTAAGGACACCACACACATCCATGCCCGAGGCAGGATTCGAACCTGCGACCGCAGCAGTCGCGCGGTTCCGGACTGAGCGCCTAGAACCACGAGACCACCGCGGCCGGCAGTGTCAACGTTATAACCGCACTCGCGTGTCCTGCCAAAACACGCCCACATGTGTTACTTGTGAGGGCGATTGCCTGCCTCCTTCTCCCCGTTGCATCAAAGTTTTAATGGCGACCATACCGTCTCATCCCGTGAATTTTTTACGTGTCTTGACGAGCGGGCTGTGCACGAGACCCGGGTGAAGGAAAAAGTATCCTGCGTTATCGCTCGCAAGCTGTTGGCTAGTCGAAAGCCCTGCATTTTACCATCTGGCACTTAAAGTACCGTTCTTCCGGTACCTCACTCCACGAAGGACAAGGCCACGTAGACTTGCGACCTCCAATTCAATACTGCAGTTGTGAAATCGCGTAGTAGCACGTAGCAACCCCTGTCTTCTTTTCCTACAGCCATGCAACAAGTCACCAAGTCAGGTTACCTTCCATTCAGAAGGCTGTTGCACACAGCGACTGCTATATTGACTTGTAAATAATACACTCCTGGAAATTGAAATAAGAACACCGTGAATTCATTGTCCCAGGAAGGAGAAACTTTATTGACACATTTCTGGGGTCAGATACATCACATGATCACACTGACAGAACCACAGGCACATAGACACAGGCAACAGAGTATGCACAATGTCGGCACTAGTACAGTGTATACCCACCTTTCGCAGCAATGCAGGCTGCTATTCTCCCATGGAGACGATCGTAGAGATGCTGGATGTAGTCCTGTGGAACGGCTTGCCATGCCATTTCCACCTGGCGCCTCAGTTGGACCAGCGTTCGTGCTGGACGTGCAGACCGCGTGAGACGACGCTTCATCCAGTCCCAAACATGCTCAATGGGGGACAGATCCGGAGATCTTGCTGGCCAGGGTAGTTGACTTACACCTTCTAGAGCACGTTGGGTGGCACGGGATACATGCGGACGTGCATTGTCCTGTTGGAACAGCAAGTTCCCTCGCCGGTCTAGGAATGGTAGAACGAGGGGTTCGATGACGGTTTGGATGTACCGTGCACTATTCAGTGTCCCCTCGACGATCACCAGTGGTGTACGGCCAGTGTAGGAGATCGCTCCCCACACCATGATGCCGGGTGTTGGCCCTGTGTGCCTCGGTCGTATGCAGTCCTGATTGTGGCGCTCACCTGCACGGCGCCAAACACGCATACGACAATCATTGGCACCAAGGCAGAAGCGACTCTCATCGCTGAAGACGACACGTCTCCATTCGTCCCTCCATTCACGCCTGTCGCGACACCACTGGAGGCGGGCTGCACGATGTTGGGGCGTGAGCGGAAGACGGCCTAACGGTGTGCGGGACCGTAGCCCAGCTTCATGGAGACGGTTGCGAATGGTCCTCGCCGATACCCCAGCAGCAACAGTGTCCCTAATTTGCTGGGAAGTGGCGGTGCGGTCCCCTACGGCACTGCGTAGGATCCTACGGTCTTGGCGTGCATCCGTGCGTCGCTGCGGTCCGGTCCCAGGTCGACGGGCACGTGCACCTTCCGCCGACCACTGGCGACAACATCGATGTACTGTGGAGACCTCACGCCCCACGTGTTGAGCAATTCGGCGGTACGTCCACCCGGCCTCCCGCATGCCCACTATACGCCCTCGCTCAAAGTCCGTCAACTGCACAAACGGTTCACGTCCACGCTGTCGCGGCATGGTACCAGTGTTAAAGACTGCGATGGAGCTCCGTATGCCACGGCAAACTGGCTGACACTGACGGCGGCGGTGCACAAATGCTGCGCAGCTAGCGCCATTCGACGGCCAACACCGCGGTTCCTGGTGTGTCCGCTGTGCCGTGCGTGTGATCATTGCTTGTACAGCCCTCTTGCAGTGTCCGGAGCAAGTATGGTGGGTCTGACACACCGGTGTCAATGTGTTCTTTTTTCCATTTCCAGGAGTGTAGATTTCAGCCATCAGTCGCCCTTTTTAAATTTTATTGGAAGATCTACATTTCAGCTAGAAACTAGCCATTCTCAATGCACTATCATTTTTGATCAATGCATGTAACGCCTGTTGGTCGGGCTTCATCCACAGTTCATTGACTACTAGTAGTACTGGTAGTATTCAATGAACTATGGATGAAGCCCGACCAACAGGCATTACATGCATTGATCAAAAATGACAGTGCATTGAGAATGGCTAGTTTCTAGCTGATACGTAGATCTGCCAATAAAATTTAAAAAGGACGACTGATAGCTGAAATCTATTATTTACAAGTCACCAAATCTTCGCCTCCGGCGGCGAAATCACCAGCTACACAACCAGCAGGCTGGAAAGGACAAAAGGAATACTCCCATAAAGACTATTTACATCCCTCCAGCTACCAAACGTCTGTCTTCGTCTGCCAACTGTAAAGACTCTAATAAATCAACCAAAGGCAAATGGTCTTCTCCTCCCCCTACTTGGTGAACCTCTTCAACGGTACCGTCACGTGTTACCCTCATCCAGCTGACCTCCGCTTCGCCGTTGGGCAACGCCTGCCGTTTTTCTGCCCTGAAATCCGCTGGCCGATCCAGGGCGAATGCCGACACCTCTGTAGATTTCATGGAACAGGATCCTCCAGCTCCTGCGCCCTGTAGCAGTGAGCCTTCGAAGGCAGGCTCTCAGCATCTGCAGAGATGACTACCCTTCACTTGTTCCCTTCTCCTCATTCCCTATTATGACTCTTCTCCAGTGGAACATTAGAACCCGTAGTTCCAGCAGGGGGGGGGGGGGGGGGGGGGGGGGGGAGAATTACGGCTGCTCTTGGTCCTTTTTTATCTCCACATACTCGAGCAACGATTTTCTGTGCATTATCCGTTTTCTACCTCCAAGAAATAAAACTGCATCCTTGACCTCTCGTGTTTCCTTCTGGCGACTTTGACTTTCCTGTTGAGGACACCATACCATCTCATGGATGAGTCATGCTGCTCATCTGGGATGATGTTCATAGCCAAACCATTTCATTGAACACCCGGCTGTAAGCTGTTGCAGTTCGCATTTTCCTTCCTCATTTCACATTTTCTCTTTGTAACGTCTACATCGCTCTGTCATTCCCTGTCACCAGAGCAGCCTTACTCCAGCTTATTGATCAACTCCCTCAGCCCTTTTTGATGCTCGACGACTTTAACGCCCGCCATCTTCTATGGCGCTCTTCGAGAACCCGCCCGAGACGTTTCCTCTTGGCTGACCTTCTCTGGACCGAGCGAGGTGGCGCAGTGGTTAGCACACTGGACTCGCATTCGGGAGGACGACGGTTCAATCCCGTCTCCGGCCATCCTGATTAAGGTTTTCCGTGATTTCCCTAAATCGTTTCAGGCAAATGCCGGGATGGTTCCTTTGAAAGGGCACGGCCGATTTCCTTCCCAATCCTTCCCTAACCCGAGCTTGCGCTCCGTCTCTAATGACCTCGTTGTCGACGGGACGTTAAACACTAACCACTTGGCTGACCTTCTCAATCAACTCAGCCTCATCTGTCTTAACACTGGAGCACCCACGTTCCTTTCAGACTCCATGCACACGTATTCCCAGTTGGGCCTCTCGTTCTGCTCTGCCCAGCCTGTCCGTCGTCTCGAGTGGTCCGTTCTTTCTGACACGTACTCAAGCAACGATTTTCTGTGCATTATCCGTTTGCTGACCTTCGCAGCGGGAGGACTACATAGGGGCCTGAAGATGGCATTATTGAGATGCTGAAACTGGCCATCTAATCAAAATAACATCTGGAAACATAGGGATGTTTGGCGATTTTTCTGTGGTAAATGTTTTTTAACTGTCATATATGAATGTTTCTGTTTTAAGAAAGATTTAACGATGTATGAAGCAGTAATGACACCAACGCTAATCAAGAAAGATTTATGATCTGAAGATGGTTAGATTGTTAGCCGAAACTAGTAATCCATTCCAATAAAGAAGATTCCATGTGCGATCTTGACTTCAGCGGTTCTCAGTCCCTAACATACGTAAAAATTTGCAACAGATGGTGTATGTCCTGGTTGACAGTGCCAAAAAACTTGTCTCAAACTGGATGGTCACGGCCTTGCGTATCCTCTCTATCCAGGCGAATGTTGAATCGTAAAGGGTAACTTTGTGATGGGTAGAAAGAAAAGTTGTTAGCAGACAATTTAGAACGGTTTATGGAGGAACTTGTCTTCTCACCAGCATCTACGAGTTCTACGTGCAAAGTATAATGTGTGAAAAAACTATTCCCTGCAACCATTTCCTAATGTGGTCCATTATCCGCAAATGATACTGTTTCAGGTAAGATGAAATTTTTAGTACTGATTGGACTATTATAGAATGGAGATTTATGCCCAGTATGTACCTGCAGTTCAGCGCAGTACATATATGAAAGTTACTTTTAGAAACTAGACCACAGCCTACCTTTCTATTTACTTAATTTTGTTAAGCATTGTTCCAACACATATTTCACAGAAAGGCAGGGTTAACCAACTGTGGGGAGAATGAAGATTTTGATGGAAAGGTCTCCATGTCTCAAAAATGCAGTTTCCCGTATGTGAATGTAAACTGTAAAATTCCTAAAAATTCTTTAAGTATTGCCAGTAGTGATATGTGTGTGTACACAGCATTATCATTTCATTTACTTACTTCTTGATTTATTTGACTGTTGGCAGCTAACGGCCATTTAGCCAGCTAAAAGTTAAATAATTAACGAGCAGTGTGAACAATAAGTTGAAGATATAATGTAAAATCACAGGGAACAAGTATAAAAGAAGACTTTACAAGCCTGCTGCTGACTGAAATGCATGTAAGATATTTTATAATATGTTTTGGTAATTTAAAGGGAAATATGAAATAACAATATAACAACATTAATGATTAACAGTGGTGTAGTGGCAAAAATGCAAATAAAGATACAACTACACGTTTAAAAAGGTGATAGACACCATGCGTAGAAACTTTAAGCGATAATTTAACAGATTTAATTGTTCTGGCACCATAAGCTAAGAACTAAAACGAACAGAATAGGAGCACTAGAAATACACATATCCAGAGACTAAACTTAAATAACTGTACATGTAAAATACGTGGGAACGCTGAAAAGTAAGGCCGCCGAATTTTTTATTCTGCTCTCAGTATCGGTTGAGATATTACGTATCATGCATATTACTCAGTCAACTTTCGCGCTTCGCTGATGCAATTTGCAACCCTCTCTGCCTGTTGAGAGCTCCGAAATGTAACATGGAAACATGTAATGTAACTAGTCTGCGCGTGAGAAACAGTGTGCTGTTACTGAGTCTGGAATTCGAAGAGTTCGTCCGCACATTCAGAATGTCGGAGAACACATGAGCGCTGTAAGATCTGCCACAATCCGACGCCTTCGAGGACTTCACTTTGATAGTGATAGCAAGCAGAGGTGCGGTTAACGATTCTAGTACAGCTAAGGTTGAAACGTCCCCTTTGAACAATTCTTACAAGACTGTGCTTAAACTGACACACAATATTTTTAGCGCAACGCAATCTGACTTTCAAAATTTCCTACTAAAGAATGGCCCTGACAAACATTAAACTATACCTTTCACAAATCACTTACCTCACAAAAATCTTCGCTGCTCAAGCTACTGCAATACAGCGAGCGCCACTACTGCCAGCTAAATAAAAGATTCAAACTACTGAAGGCACTAACTACTGGTAGGGATAGTTAGCAAATGAAAGATATTAATAGAGAACAAACAATGTATTTACCTTGATATCATCATATATAAATATATCAGTTCATGAAAAATTACAAAACTCCGCCATCTCTCTCCCCACATCCACCACTGCTGGCGGCTCACCTCCAACTGCGCAACGCTACGCGCTGTTCACAGCCAGCTGCCTAACACTACAATGGCGAGTATTACAACAATGCAAAGCAGACACAGACTGCCCACAGCACAGCCAGTGATTGTCATACAGAGGTGGCGTTACCAATAAAAAACCTAAACAGCCTACTTACATAGAGAAAACATAAACAGCCTACTTACATAGCCCCCATGCTCCCCACAAAAATTTTTACAAATGGTGTTGGGCACTGGCCAATACAGATTTGACAAAAATTTTTCTTTTCATAATTACAATAACAAAGAAATCAAATGCACACACTTATTGATACAATGTTGGTCAAAAGCTAAAATTGTCTCACAGTCCATAAAGACAGTCCACATTGTTCATCACAGTAAAAATGCAGAATTTTTCTCAAAGTCCAAGCAGTAAAAGAAAATGCACCGCTGACGTTTCTGAGCTCTTGTAACGACCGCATCTGTAGACTTGTTACAAGGTTACCGCATAAAGAAACCAAAGTTTCCTTCGGTAACTGAAACATTGTTAAGACTTGTATTTGTGGACAGCAAGTTCCGTGTGGCTAACTACATTTTTAACTCTTCATGTAGACTGGCCAGTCTGCACTTACTTCCTGAAGAAACAAAGCGTCTGAGATGTGGTGTTACAGGAGTATGCTGAAAACTAAAATTCCGTTTTAACAGGCCTAAGAAGCGCAAGCGATACCGACCGATCACCGTGTCTTCATCAGTCGATAGGCATCACTGGATGTGGATATGGAGGGGCATGTGGTGAGCACACCGCTCTCCCAGGCGTTCTCAGCTTTTGTCCATCTAGTAGCTCCTCATTTGGCCTGACAAGAGTTGTGTGCACCCCGCTCGCCAACAGCGTTCGGCTGAGCCGGGCGGTTACTCATCCAAGTACTAGCCAAGCCCGCCAGCGCTCAATTTCGGTATCTGAAAGGAATCGGTGTTACTACGGCGGCAAGGCCGCTGGTGTATGCTGAAAATTTAGTGTACTGATAAGATAAGAAGTTAGAAGGTCCTCCACAGCATCAGAGATGTGGAAAACACTAACGGAAAGGACGAAATCAACCATCAAAGCATTAGGGCATAACTTCCATGGTACTACAGGGAACGCTAAAATCGTCGCAGTAGAAGCATATACAACAAATAATGGAGGACGCTAGTTAAGGTGAAGAGATGGGCACATTAAACGAAATCATGTCGCGCCGCATCAAATCTGTCAGAAGACTGATGACACAAAAAATGAAAAAAGGCATGTTTAGGACTCCTTTCATTTTGTACATCTCAAACCCACGAAGGTTGGCTACCATGATGCGTTGCACCAAATCAGTTTTCTGCAGATGATGTGAGCTGTTTTCTCCTTGTATGTATTACCTGTGTCTATGATTTGATGTCCAATTAATTTTTGTTGAAATTATACTGTTGATTTTTAGCTGGGTCTTGAGAGTACTCACGCTAGCAGTAATGCAGTATTTAAAAAACCTGTACTTCCTTTAACTACAGAGCAAGAGTAGTGATACTGGCACATTTTTGAAGTACAGTTCCTGTGCCGTGTAAGAGTTGCTCGTATAGCATAACGCCCAGTGCGCTAGCTTGCGATCAGCGAGGCTAGCCATTACCCGCAACGAATCCGCGCGGTGTACTAACGACACTTTGTCTAGTACACGGGCCAACTTGAGGTTATAAGTGGTGTTCCATGCTCGTTTAGGCACGTAATGGAATGGTCCCCAATGACCGCTCCAGAAAGTGCGATACTCAAACAGTTAAAAGATGATAAAACACAGAACAAAGTTTGTACGATTCACAGACAGAGAGGGCCTGACGACTTCCCTCCCTTAGGTTAAGTGACAACTATGGAGACAGGAAAGGCAACGGGGCCCAAAACAAAAAATAAAATAAATCTGCCAAGTCCTGAAAACAGGGGGATAAACGCCAGCCAAAGGTCGAAAATCTGTTTACATTTAATTACGTTACTTATCCTAAAGCTGATACTGTGTTTTAAAGTCCAAAGTGCAATCCTTTTAGAAACTTAACGGCTATTAATAAAAAAAGAACTATATGGAGCTGAGCGGCAAGCATTTTCATCCACCAATGTGAATTGTTGACAACTGCGGTAGAAATCCTTTCATTTTGCAATCGCGTGGCAGTTAGTGGATCTTTATACCAGCAGCAGTAGACAACACTCGTAATACCACCCACTGTGCTTACATAGGAAGTAATTCATCGAAACGGAAAGTCTTGTCGTGATATCGTTTCAGCTCTGTTGCCACTGCCATATTTGTATTTTGAAGGATCACCAAAAAATTCTGAGGAGAAGTGCCAACTACATGGAGCGGTGAAATGTTTCTAACTGTACTGTTCCCTTAGAAAATTACCCTGTCGCTCCTATTGAACCATCCCCCAGGTCACTAAATCGCCCCATTTATTAAACGACGCCCCCACTTGCCTGTCGAAGGTTAGGAAGTTGTAATTTAACGTTCATTCGAAATTGCTGTTACCCAGAAGATACTATTGATCAGATACAATAGGATGAAGGTAACAAATCGAAGGCTCACGATATGGCTTTAAAAAGCAAACATTTTATTATTATAAAATTGTTGAACGTTGTTTGTTGGCTTCTATCTCGGGATCTTCAGCCGACGTCCTTTTTTTTATTTATTTTTTAATGATTTTCCTGACTTTTCCCTCAGCACGAGTATCTCACAGTGTCAAAGATTCATCCTCCATTACTACTGACAGAAAGGAGTTGAGCCCGCTACCGTGGACTATATGTACCGGGCGCGTCAACTTCTAATAGCTTTTCCCTCCTCATTACCGCCATGCTTCTCCCCCAGTTACCTGCACATACTAACGAGATAGTAACATTAACGCTAGTTGACCTTGATTTGCTCATATTCTTTTTTTGACCCAGGTTCACATCATTCCTCGTAATCAGCATTTCGAGATGGGTTAACTGTTGATCCTTTTCTGCCTCCATATTAAATTTAATGTTGGCACGGAGACTGTTGAGATGTCTTAGGAAGCCACGAGCTGTTCCTCATCATAGCTCCATACGATGGACAGCTTAGGTTTACAAAGTGTCAGTCAAGTCCAGCGCCTGTCTTTCGAAATGCTCCATAAAGAAATTTACAACTGTCAGGTTTGTGGGTTAACCATGACGACGCCTACCAGCTCTTTCAATCATGTCTTACCACAAACTACTTTATGTAGAATGGCGATTTCTACGAATAACTGGAAGGTGTCGCAATGGTTCAAGTTTCTTCTCAGAACATTTCGAAAGACAGGTATTGGAATTGACACCTAGTTAATCTAAAGTGTGGCACAAGTGAGTCGACATCTCCTTCGTGTGGAGCCGTGCAAGGAAAGCTCGGCGACTTTCGAAGACAGCTCGACAGTCTCCACACCAAAATTCAATTTTCTATGACAGCAGAATAGGACCAGCAGCTATCTTTTATAGATGTGCTGGGTAGCAGGAAAGACGAGAACGTGGTCAACAGCGTGCATCGAAAACCGACACTCATGAACTGTTACTTGCGCAAACTTTCTAATCATAATTCGAGCCACCAAAGAGGAATGATAAACACAATCAAAACGTGTGTGAGATGCTGCAACACCTAGGGCGCGAGATGCAACATCTGGAATGCGTTATGAGAACCAACGGTTACTCCATCAGTTGCATAAGATGTGTCACGAAAAGTAACACCCGGCGAAGTGACTCGTCGGGAGAAGAAGTGCGGAGTACGACCTTTGTGCCACTCATCCGCAGAGTGAAAGAGAGAATCGGCCGTATGTTGCGCAAACACAGCTTAAAGACTTTTTACAAACCGACCAAGGATATCGGAGAGTGTCCTAGACCGGCAAAGTACAAAGGGAACCAACTCGTAACGCCAGGAGTACGCCGCATGCCGCGTACATGTGAAAAAGTATAAAGTATGTGGGAATGACTGGACGATCGATCAGTACCGGTATCACTGCACACAAATAGTATTTCCGCTTGGGATAGGAGGCGAAATCGGCCGTGGTGGAGCACGGACAGTTTGGGACCGACTACATACCAAAATTCGCCGACACGCAGGTTTTCGCCATGGTAAGACCTATCGTGTCCGTTTGTTCAGAAACGACATAGAAATACGCAAACGTGACAATAGTTTTAATAAAAAAAGAAAGAAAAATGCAAGGCAAACGGTTCCTGGATCGCTGCAGCAAACGACCATTGTAAGAAGCAAGGGCAAACCACAGCAGCAGTGACCAGAAAGACATTGGCGCGACAAGTGCAGCGAGTCTCTGGTACTGGGCTCGACTCCAGTCGCCAGTAGGAATGGCGGCTGAACCTTTGCCAAAGAAAGCCACTCGTGATGGCTAAACATCAGAGATGCCATTAAACAAGCATCAGCTGGAGATTCCAAGACAAAAGCCAACAGGCAATACGTCACCTTATTACTGCCGCCAATAATTTGGATCTTCTATCTTCCGAGAGCGTTGCACAATATTTCTAATCTGCTGCAAATAGTATCGATATGAAATTACAATACGATCAGCAGGCAATTGATAAAACAACGCCGCGCGGGATTAGCCGAGCGGTCTTTGGCGCTG
Source organism: Schistocerca piceifrons (assembly GCF_021461385.2). Classification (NCBI taxonomy): domain Eukaryota; kingdom Metazoa; phylum Arthropoda; class Insecta; order Orthoptera; family Acrididae; genus Schistocerca; species Schistocerca piceifrons. The sequence continues at coordinate 754,457,487 of NC_060139.1, forward strand.
CAGTCATGGACTGTGCGGCTGGTCCCGGCAGGGGTTCGAGTTCTCCCTCGGGCATGGGTGTCTGTGTTTGCCCTTTGGATAAATTAGGTTAAGTAGTGTGTAAGCTTAGGGACTGATGACCTTAGCAGTTAAGTCCCATTAGATTTCACACACATTTTTGATAAAACAACAATATAGTTCTAAAATAAACTCTTAAGACGTAAGGCTTCATTGTGTACATGTGTCTCATCGAACTGCTTAAGCCACACTGCAAATTTTACATCTATTTAATTCGCCAAGATATAAGCTGCAAGAGGGGCCAGAGCTAGTTCGAAAAAAAAAAAAAAAGGCATTTGACTTCCGCGTCATGGCGTGTATTGACCGGGAACTTTGCATAGACAACATCAGACGCTCTCGACGAGCTTTTTGTATCTTCCGTAATGGCGTGTTCTCCTTTGAACGGTATTTACGTAACGGCTCCACTGTCATAATATCTGAACCGAAATACCCACACCTTAAATTTAGGTCAGCAGACCGGAAATTTTCCTGTCTTGACGATATTTATGTAGAGGAACGTCAGTAGTGTAAAGGTGTAACGTAATTTTTCCACGCTACCTACCACAATTAACGACAGTGACGCCCTTCTTTTTGTATGTCGTACTTGTAACGCACCAAATGAAACTGCCACAAAGGAGCCCCTCTTTCTCAAGAATTAAATACGAGTGGGACTACCTTTCCAGCTGTTTCGTCCCTGAAACGTCTTGGAAGTTTAAAAGTGTGCGCTGGTACAGGACTCCAACCCGGCGACTTGCTTTTAGCGGGCACTGCTCTTGTCGACTGAGCTATCCATGGCTGACTGCCAGCCCGCCGTCACACCCTCAGTTCTGACCATACGTCACACCTGTGAGGGCGGGTCGTGAGTCATGTCTGGACAGCACTGCCCGCGATAAGTAAGGCTCCGGGTTCGAACCCTGTTCCAGCACGCAGTTTTAAGTTACCAAGAAATTTTAAATAATTCTAGCTTCATTCTCCTATTTTGGTTCCTTGTAGAAAAGTGCAGTGAATAGCTTGGACAATGCTGAGCTGTTGTGTAACACGTCCCGGCATTCAGCTAAAGGGATACGGAAACCTATAACAGCTCTGACGTCGCATGCGATCCGTTGTTTTCCGCTGCCGGCGATTCTTGGGGACAGCTGCATGGTGTGCGTGGTCTCCTATTTTTCCAGATACTAGCAACGACACCATCTTGTAAGTTGTTGAAGACTAAATTTAAAACACTGATTTTTTATTTCTCCCTTTTGTTGTAAACCACATTTTCTGTGAAAACTTCTCCGCAAAAGCAGTTGTGTACATTGCTGGCTTTAAACGATATTGTAGACGCGTATGTTTGTCTTTCTTAGTTACATAAATTTATAACTATCAATTTCACGTTTAGAACTCTTCATTTGAAAAAGTCTATTAGAAACCGCTGAAGTTTCTGATGCGCTTTGAAGTTTCGTTTCGTTCCTGATCCGTTATTTTCTTTATTTACAAGTTCGTAAAGTATTTGCGGCGCGTAAGCAGTCAGTGGCACAAAATTGTGTGGTTCTGTATGTTGCAACAACGAAGGGATAAAATGCGTCACGAAAGACTGCATATATGATTATATTGTACATTTTCCTATGTGTTTTTGATTCAGAAGAAAACAGAAGTGCATTTAAGGTTCAAATGGCTCTGAGCACTATGGGACTTAACTTCTAAGGCCATCAGTCCCCTAGAACTTAGAACTGCTTAAACCTAACTAACCCAAGGACATGACACACATCCATGCCCGAGGCAGGATTCGAACCTGCGACCGTACCGGTCACGCGGTTCCAGACTGTAGCGCCTAGAACCGCTCGGCCACCCTGGCCGGCTGCATTTAAGGGACGACTTTCTGTAGTTAGCAGTAAAATGGTGCTTATCGTTTTTATACTTGACTATCGTCCACCAAAGACTGCACTGACGTAGATGTTATCGGATCAGAAACTTTCTCACCACCATCTCGACAGTCATCACATCTACACAATACAGCGGCTGGGACCTCGAGCCATTTAGTAAAATGGCTCTGAGCACTATGGGACTCAACTGCTGTCGTCATAAGTCCCCTAGAACTTAGAACTACTTAAACCTAACTAACCTAAGGACATCACACACATCCATGCCCGAGGCAGGGTTCGAACCTGCGACCGTAGCGGTCGTGCGGTTCCAGACTGTAGCGCCTTTAACCGCTCGGCCACACCGGCCGGCTAGCCATTTAGTATGTCGCTATACATCGACAGAAGGGTGAGACAGAATTGTAACTATAATCAGGGCAACAGGTTCTAATCACTTATTAGATGTGAATATGAAGAGACCAACTGAAACGGATCATAACTGAAGCAGAATTCGAACCTCCCAACTTTCGATAAGCATCAAGTAGATTATCATCTGCGAAAATAATTGATGTGGGGTCCAAATGGGTTACTTAAATGGGTTACTTCCCATACTTCACGTCTAGGTGAAACTATTTTTGGTTGTCCCCGTCGTAAAACAGTTGAAAACTGATTATTTATGACGCATGCTCCAACGTACTGGCGAATTATACATCAGCATCTTTTTTTTTTTTTTGAAATTGTGTGTGTGTGTGTGTGTGTGTGTGTGTGTGTGTGTGTGTCAGACAGAGAGAGAGGGAGAGAGTCTGTAAGTAGTATTCGCTTGCATCCCGATGCTCCTATGGATAAAATGGCAAATTAAGGTTCCCAGTGTGGCGCAGAATACTTATAAGTGAAAGTAAAGATAGTAAAATGAATAAAATGGTTTAATTAGCGAAAATTGACCTCTAATTTGAAATCCTGGCGTACAGTCCCGATAATACAGGTAATAAGGCACTTGCAAGCTACTGAAATGTCCAACACGACGTGAATTTCCGTCCCTAAGGGATGAATTTGTGATCTCTAGTGAAATCCTAGTTGAAGGAATTGATCAGTCACTTTTAAAATTAACAGAAATTACAGAAAAAATAGTAACCCAAATTAAGCGCCTCTTGACGTTGAACCAACAATGGAGCACAATCCCGATAGAAGTAATGAGGTGTTTGTGGAATAGGCGGAAAATGCAGAAACAGCAAAAAATACCGATAAAGTCTGAAAATAGCAAAATATGCTAGAAATGCGACCAACGCAACTGCTGCAAGGACATATCGGGTGCGATTCCCAGTGACAGGTCTACCACCCATTTGTACGCGGGACAAGTGACCTATGCTCGCTGATCTGAATTTTTGCTTAGCAAAAATGGTTCCTCTTCACCATCTTAATTTTTTTCCCGGCAAAAATTTTGCAATACAACATGTAGAAGGGGAGGAGGCGGGGTTTGTCGACAACAGACTGTTCCGGAAAAAATAAAAATATGTTTTTCTCTGTTCTAATCTTCTTCCCTATATAATCTAAAGGGATTGTGTTTATTACATGTTACTGTGTGTGTTATTATGATCAGTTGTCAGCTACTACGCTTTCCGTATGTACCTAATCACATGTATCTTAATTATCAGATGTACGTCTTACGTCCTGCACTTTCTGGCGGAAAGGCTGGCACTTTCGATGGTGACTCAGGGGTGCAATGCGAGAGGCCACTTAGTGCTCACAGGTGGGGCAAGTATGTATCACCCCGAAGGAGGGGTTCGTCGGTGGCGCTTGTCTACAAGCTCGTTTCAAAGCTAAGTCGTTGAGCCAGGCGCCGTCGTGGAACTTGCTGCCAACCTTGACGAATTTCCTCCATCTGCAGTAGTCTTCGGCGAGCTCCTCCCATATGTCACATTCAATATTAAAAGCGTTCATATCGCGTTTGACGCGATCTGTAAGGCGCAGTAGTGTGCGTCGGGGAAGACGAATGTGATTCATACGATGTAAGTGCCCTACCCACCGCAGGCGACGTTTAGTGACGCTAATACTCGGTAGTTTCGCAGTATTCAGGACCATCTCATTTGTCACATGGTGCCTCCATGTTATGCCAAGAATGTTTCGAGCGCACCGTAGATGAAAGGTGTTGAGCTTACGTTCTTGTTTAGCGTATGATGTCCAGGTCTCAGCGCCTCACAAGGGGGTGCTCAGCACACATGGTTGATAGATGAGCATTTCTGAGGTCGCTTAGAATGTACACCAAAGGTAATAAACGAAAAGAAAAAAGAGTTCCGTACGACCTTAATTATGTAGATAGACAGTTTACCCATTCCGGGAATCGGGAACCTAGACGATTTTTGCCTGTTATCGACATTGATACTGCTTACACATCGGTCCCAGGAATTCCACCTTTCGAGAATGTTTTAATTTCATGTTCGAAGTCGAATAATAAATGACAAAGGAAAAAAATTCGGATGATATAATTACAAATTAATAATTTTCTGATTTTTTTCCTTCACTTGTACTGTGAAACCTTTCTTCTTGCCAAATTCCATGATCCTACATCAAGGGGAAGTACCTCATAGATTTTAATGAATGAGTTTGCGAGTATCAAAATATGCGACATAAATGGCCGTTCCTTTTGATTGTATTGACTTAGAAGCTAACATTTATGTGGCCAGTGGAGTACAGACTTTAGTATGTGACGTAAATTTCAACTTGATACGTCTTAATAAACGAACGGACGGACAGTCTGATAATAAATGACAAAATTTTTTCCAGTGATATAGTTACAAATTACCAATTTTAGAATTTTTTGCTCTAGTCGTATTGTGAAACCTTCCTTCTTGCCAGATTTCAAGATTCTAGGTCAAATGCAAGCATCCTGTTGCTTTTGATGAGTGAATTTTCGAATGTCAAAATATGTTACATAAATGGCCGTATCTTCTGACTGCATTGACTTAAAATTTTACAATTTTTACGCAGCCAAGGGACCCTTGATCTTAGAGTGAATCACAAATATGAACGTGATACGTCTACCCTTTGCTGCGAGAAAGGGTTCTTAACAGTCGGATAGACAGAAGGATGGACGAACAGCACAGCGATCCTATAAGCGTTCCGTTTTTACAGATTGAGGCACGGAACCCTAATAAACGAAAAGTGTATTGAGTGCACGACTTATGTAACATGCAGCAGTACGGTATGCACACCAAAGACAATAAGTGAACAGAAAAGACTGTCAGTGAGACCAAGGAAACGGAAAGTACATGCAGCTTCCTTCGCATATAGCTATATTTATTTCTTGTTACGAGTGTATCATTTCATTTCCGAAACTTATGTAATAGAATTTTTTAATTTGCTGTTATATATTGTAGATGATAACGCTGTAGTATGGTTGTAATTTCATGTCCTCTAGACTACAGTGAGCCATGGTGGGGAAAAATGCTTCAGAGCTATAGGAGTCTCCAGTCAGGGCCCCTTTCTTTAGATTAGATTAGATGTACTTTCGTTCCATAGATCTACAGTGAGGAGACTCTCCATTATGTAAAACACGTCAGAAAACAAGAATACACTACACAAATTTAGAAACACAAACAGATATGCTAAAGTACCTTCAACAGATCCCACGTGAAATGGTCCTCACGGATTTGGAATAAGCCAGGAAATCTTAAATATACTTTTATTTAAAAGATGATAGCAAATTTGTCACAATACATGTAAATCTTCAATACACTGAGGTGCGTATGATAATCCTTAGTCTATTGCATCCATGCATCATCAAGTTGCAAAAAATCATTTTACAACACTTATTTACAATGATCACATTACTGCATTTAATTTGTACGGAAGTCAGTTTGTACTTAATACTTGTATTAGTAACATATAGACATGAGTAGGTTCTGCTAAGAAATTCATCAATGGAATAGAAGGAGTTTGTCACCAATAAATTCTTTAGGCTCCACTTAAACTGAACTTTATCAGTAGCTAAACTTTTTGTGGTTACTGGCAAGTTAGTGAAAGTGTGTGTTCCTAGTAAAGGACACCTTTTTGGAGCAAAGTAAGTGACACGAAACCCTTGCGAATATTATTCTTATCTCTAGTATTGATTCCGTGAACAGAGCTATTGGCTTGAAAAACAGGTACATTTTTAAAGGGAAATACCCTTAAGGAATATGTATATTTGGAAACAGTAGTTAGTATCCATAGTTCTCTAAACAGGTCTCTGCAGAGTGTTATTGAGATTTCACCACAAATAATTCGTATTACACCTTTCTGGATTCGGAAAATTTCATCTTGGGTCGATGAGCTACCCCAAAAAATAATCCTCCTTTGACAATGTGGAATAAAAGTATGCAAAGTATGCTAGCTTTTTATTTTTATGTCACTTGTGTCTAACAACATTCACATTGTAAATAGAGATTTGTTTGGGCACTTCAGTAGTTATTTGGTATGATCTTGCCAGTTGAATATATTATGAAGCTGTATGCCTAAGAATTTAATACTGATGAATTTTTCCATCCGCTTATCGTCATGTTTTGGGCATATACCAGCGAGAAACCTCTTAAAAATTCTGAATTGCATGTAGTTTAGTGACAAAGAATTGGCTAGGAACTATTTGTGAATGTCATGAAAATTTCAGTAAGCGATCTTTCTAAAACCGTATTTGATATCCAGAATGAGATTTTCACTCTGCAGCGGAGTGTGCGCTGATATGAAACTTCCTGGCAGATTAAAACTGTGTGCCCGACCGAGACTCGAACTCGGGACCTTTGCCTTTCACGGGCAAGTGCTCTGCCAACTGAGCTACCGAAGCACGACTCACGCCCGGTACTCACAGCTGTACTTCTGCCAGAGCACTTGCCCGCGAAAGGCAAAGGTCCCGAGTTCGAGTCTCGGTCGGGCACACAGTTTTAATCTGCCAGGAAGTTTCGTATTTGATATGTTATTTCGAAATTTTTGCATTATCTGCAAACGAAAAAAATTTGGCGTCTAGTAATGCTACACGATGAAGGGCACTGATATATAAAAGAAAAAGGGAGGTGCCTAAGATGGAATCTCGTGGGGGACGTTTCAGTGGGTTCCAACGATATCAATGGGACATGTGCGAACATCATGCAGATAATGAAATGCTTAAAATTTTTGTGGACCGCCTGCATATCTATACACACGTGTGTTCACACTGAAGACTAGCAGCAAATGAAATAATAAGGCTTATGAAAGAAAACAATACCTTACTATGACTCTAAAGAATAATGGAAATAAAGGCAATCTGTTCGAATGTGCACGTCTTTGGTTCCCAGCAAGACATTTTCAATGCTGTATTGCTCCAAATTCTTGGATCCTCATCATCACACTGTCCACAAGGCGGTCGAGAGAGGGCGAATCACCTAAGACTTTCACAAATATCGCGGAAATGGAAAGTGCTGATGATGTGCGATTTTCACAGAATGGATTGGTAATGGGGTTCGTATTATTTGCCAATCAAGAGATTGTAGTAATACTTAGAAAGCTGATTTTTTGTGCAAACGTACTTCACATACTAAAGAACAACATAAGTGTATACACTGGTTATATGGATTCCGACCAGTAACGAGACAATTGTCCAGTCAAATTGTGTTCAAAATGACCACCGGCAGTGGCAATACACGATTCCAGTCTGGTGCGCAACGATTGCCAAACACGTGCTAGCATTTCACAGGAGATGTCCGAGCAGGATGCAGTAATACGTCCTTGCATATCATTGAGTGTATGTAGTTGATATATCCTTCTAGAAAGCGTCATTCAGCTTCCACCGCACAAAAAAATGCTACAGGTGTCAAATCTGGGAAACGCGACAGTCAACGACAGGTCCTCTACGTCCATTCAATTGGTTTAAATGGTTCAAATGGCTCTGAGTACTATGGGACTTAACATCTGAGGTCATCAGTCCCCCAGAACTTAGAACAACTTAAACCTAACTAACGTAAGGACATCACACACATCCATGCCCGATGCAGGATTCGAACCTGCGACCGTAGCGATCGCGCGGTTCCAGACTGAAGCGCCTAGAACCGCTCAGCAACATCGGCCGGCTCTATGTCCATTCCAACGATTTGGAGACAATTTGTGAAGGCATGCTGTAGTACTTAGTGCACTATGCACCGGACAGCCATCATGTCGGTACCACAGGTTCCTTTTAGTCTGTAGAGGAACGTCTTCTAGCATCGGTGGAAGATGCTCTGTTAGGAAGATGCGATATTTGTGCGCGTTCAGTGTTTCGACTATGACAAACGCGCCTATGAGCTGTTGGCTCATTATCCCACACCACACGTTTGTACTACATGGACGCTGACGTTCCACCCGACGAAGCCAACGGTGGTAGTCAACAGACCAAAACCGCGGTTTTCGGCAGTTTACCTGACCATGATTGGTAAATGTGGCTTCAACACTAACCAAGATACATCATACATCTGGAGTATCTAGTCTTAGTGCCCATGTACAGAAATTCCACACAGCTCTTGATGGAGAGCGAAGTGATAGGGATGGAACCTGTCGATGAAGGATGCGTAGGACACTTGCCTGACTCACGTCACTTCCTCATGCGATTGCGCGGGAGCTAAAGTGCAGATCAACTGCAACAGCAGAAAGAATTTTAATTTCACCTTCACTTGGTTCCTCCTGTTACGTTGTCTCCGTGTTGCACTACCACTCTCACGAAACCGGTTGAAGAGGCTGATAAATAATTGCCGAGGTGGCTGACTCCTGTCGGGATATCTTGCCCATACACCGTACAAGAACGAACTGCATTCTTCCTACACTCTCCGTATACCACGAGCTTGTCGGCTTTTCCTGCATTGGTAAATCCTATCGTCCAATCACGACCTACTGCTTGAACTGTCACGCACTATAACTGACTAGCAAGTCGCAGTGCGTTCAAGGAACACACAAGCACATTTAAGCAAACATAAAAACATCGTACCAAGCAACTACGCAGGTTGAATGGCACAAAAAAGCGTCCGTGTGGAAATTTTTCAAAATACGATACTTCGCCAACGACTCGCACTAGACGCCTGTGATAAACACCACTGAGGTTCAGGCGCTTAGTCCGAAACCGCGCGACTACTACGGTCGCAGGTTCGAATCCTGCCTCGGGCGTGGATGTGTGTGATGTCCTTAGGTTAGTTAGGTTTACGTAGTTCTAAGTTCTAGGGGACTAATGACCACAGATGTTAAGTCCCGTAGTGCTCAGAGCCAAACACCACTGACATTCTAATGTACACTACTTTTAGTTTGTTAATGTCAGTAGGCATTGTTCTATTTATAAAAGTGTCTGTTTGCTCAAACAATACACTTTCTAAGTATTATAGCCAGTGCAAACTTACAGAGCTGCCTTTCCGCTTTCCACAAACGTATTACTAATCTAAAACACAAATTTCATTTCAATAAACACAGTGACGAAAATCTCTTCATCGACTACAATGTAATACACAAAGTTCATCGACTGCAATGTAATGTCAACTTGCAGAAATTTCTCGGGCAGTTTATAAAAATCTATATTCATTGGACCCAAGAGCGTCAGCAAATTAGAGGGAGCTCTTGTTTCAATCACTCAGTTCTGTAAGTAGCCAGTCCAGTTCGCTTCTGTGCCTAGGGAAGCAAAAATATGGGTTAACATCCTGGATCTGCCCATAAACGCACTGTAGTGTTGGTATGACGTGAATTGTACGGAGGTGATGTCAGTAGCAGCCGTGGCCTAATTTCAGTCAGTAAGTGGCCATTACGAACCACTTCCTGTTCGCTTTACTGGTGGAGTTACGTTTCATTTTCTACTTTTCAGTATGCGATTGCGCCTTCAGTATATGTAGGTGTCTACAGCAAATGCCGTTGTGCACATATTCAGTCTCCCAGTCCTTGTTCCATTCGCGCTTGGTTACATCTCTGACTACAGCATTTAGATACCCAGATCTAATGCAGCTTTTTCGTGTTCCATTCTTTACTCTATTCGTTGCCAATTACTCGGACTTCTCATGCCTCTGTCTCGTCATGCCTCTTGGTCCACACAAATAATGCGTACTGTTTATTCGTGGTTCTGATACAGTATGAGCTGTTTGCTATGTTGAATAGGAACTCTATTACTGTCACCAGCTGATGCAGTTGCAGTGAGGAGAGAGATGAGGTTAGTAATACAATACTGTCAACTTGGTTCACCATACTCCACCTTAGCACTCCTTCAATGGAAAGTTTACCCTTGTAAATTGACGCTTCTGTGGATTGGCGGATAGTCCACTCCCTTTAGTTTTTTGTACGTACACACGCACTGAGTCCTGGTACTGTTACTGCTCGAGGCTAACTGGTACTGTTACTGCTCGAGGCTGCCCCACTGTTGGATGGTGGCCATCGTTAAGTCGTCCAGTGAGTGACTAGGGTTGGTTCATGACAGCAGATACCGCAGTCCAGTCCATTCGATTAATTCCCGCCTCCTGGATGAAGGTGTTCACGAAGCGGTTGCCGTGTGCTCTTGCGTTATCGTATCCAGAGACAAGAGTTGGCCACAGGACTGGGCAGTACGGAAGAAGATCCTGTCCTGATATGGCACAGTCCACGAATTAACTTTGACAGTGACTTCTCTGTAAACGATACCGACGCAAAACATGACTGACACACTTGCCTGCTGAACTCTGGACATCCCTAAGATGTGCGTTGATATGTGGTCACGTCGACAGTCTTCTACGACGATCTGACATCAGGCAAATTTTCCACTCTTTAGTGAGAAGAACCACACCAATGATTTAGGTTCCAATCCAGAAGTTCCCTTGCTCACTTTCTTCGCGCTCTGCGGTGGTGGGTGGTGGTGGTGGTGATGATGTAGAGCACTGTTGAATGTTTGATTTGATTCTTTAGTGGGTGTTTGTACTGTTGTTCCAAATTACGCCTAGGATGACTGATCGCATGGAAAAGGTTGCGTACTGTCTGGGTCGACACAGCCCTTCCAGTTGCCTCTAGAAAAGTAACGCACAGTTCTGCTGCATTTTTCTGTGCGTGCCTGCGATCCGTAATTAGTAGGTAGCAGTCCTCAGCTGGTGTTGTGGAACGCGGACGACTAAACGAGGCAGGTACTTACTGGTTTCCCTCTCGTGATAGTGATCGTATGTTCCAACGATGTCGATGTCGCCTTGGTAAAAGCGAATTAAACGGAAAACACAAGTTCCTGTGCTGTCAGACATACTTGCCGTGATAATGAACACCTCTACGCTTCGAATAATCCTTCGAGACATACTGAAAGACTTAACAGTGTGACCCGATACGTTTGGAGGGACAGGAGAATGTCCGTTATGTTCATTATCTCGGTACGCGGCGATTTCCTGTGGTCCATGCAGTATACAAGGTTTCCCAGGAGGAATGGCCAATATTCAGGGTTATGGCAGGAACGATCATTCGAAGCTAAAAAGTCCAGTAAACTCGGGTTCTACAACACACACTTTAGAAGCTACGAGCACTTCTTCAACTTCGACACTGTGAAACAAATCTCTTCTACTGCAAGTGCTTTGCTTTCCTTATTTTAAGAGGAGGTAATATGGAGCAAAACAGAAGAAAAGGGTCCGGTAAACATGGGCTCTAAAGCGCATACTTTAACACCTTGCCGGCCGGAGTGGCCGAGCGGTTCTAGGCGCTACAGTCTGGAGCCGCGCCACCGCTACGGTTGCAGGTTCGAATTCTGCCTCGGGCATAGATGTGTGTGATGTCCTTAGGTTAGTTAGGTTTAAGTAGTTCTAAGTTCTAGGGGACTGATGACCTCAGATGTTAAGTCCCATAGTGCTCAGAGTCATAGGCAAACCAACGAGACGGCAATCGAATCCGAGCATCATTATTAGACCGTGCCCGAAGTCACGAACCGTAAGCTTTACCGTCGTATGGCGGAGCGTACCTATGGACAATAGGCGGTCGCGGGCGAGACAGCAGCTGGTGGACCTACCGAGAGGACGTTCCAGAATGGGGTTTTGTTAGCTGGTCGGCACCTCACAGTACTGTGCTGATGGCTGAAAAAGTAATTCAACTTTCTGGGTGGTTAAGGGTCTAGCTGCCGCCTCCTGCGCCATAGAACAGGCCGCTTCCTTTTTGCACCAGAAGTTTCCTAACGTGGCGCAGTCTCTCCTGTTGGGACGGCTGACCTTTCTGGGTTCGTGTACGCCTCAAGACCAAGAAGATGCTCGGTTTGAACCCGAATCATTTTTACGACTGCCGCCAGACTGAAAAGTTTATTAATTTCTCTCGAAATGACGGCAGCCGAAATCTGTTTACAGATTTCGGTTCCTCTGTGTGCAGCAAATTGTTATTACAAGGTTTCTTTCGTTTATGTAATTATTTGGATGCTTCAATTCGCGACTGAACCTTTAGATACGTCGAAATAAGACTGGCGTGTAAACTATGGATAGAGTAGCGGTTTGTTCGTGACAAAAAGAACCCGAATCTGTCAACTAGTTCTTATTCTTTAATTATTTCTCGACTCATCCTTTGTTTCCAGCCTTGTGCGGCCCTCCGCGCGCTTGTCACTGTACTTTGCGTTCTCGGAAGGTTTCGTAACACCGTGTGTTGTAGTTTGCTATTGTCCTTTCTAAACAATTCTAAAAATTTACAAAAGAAGGCGGCATCAGCCAAGGGACTAGTTGCAAGACGTCCGTACATTGTTTTCATACAAAATGAGTCCAGTTTTCGAGCGCGTCGAGAAAATCACGGTCCCACCTATAATTGGGCGCGGTCTTTTTGACACAAAGTTGGGGCCCGAGCTATGTGGATCACATTTCTTCTGCTGACAAGTGCTGATAACTATTGAGGTATGCATTGTAGAGCCATGTTTACTAGGCTTTTTGCTTCGAAAGATCGCCATGTCCTTGAATACTCACTATTCCTCCCGGGCATCCTGTAGAGATAAAAAAAAGACACAACTAAGTGAGTTATGAGAGCGGTGCAAAACGTTTTTATTAATGATGAGGTCTTGTTGGAAGGAACCACGGAACGAAAAAAATATGCCAATAGTAGGGTCCTCGATTACGAAGTCATTAGAGACGGAGCAGTTGCTCAAATGGTTCAAATGGCTCTGAGCACTATGGGACTTTACTTCTGAGGTCACCAGTCCCCTAGAAATTAGAACTACTTAAACCTAACTAACCTAAGAACATCACACACATCCATGCCCGAGGCAGGATTCGAACCTGCGACCGTAGCGGTCTCGCGATTCCAGACTGTAGGCCTAGAACCGCTCGGCCACTCCGGCCGGTCAGCAGTTACTCGGACTAGGGAATAATAGGGAGGTGTCCTTCTAAAAGGAACCTTCCTAGCATTTGCTCTAGGTGACTTAGGGAAACAACGGAATACCTACATCTGGATGGCTGGGCGGCGATTTGAACAACTGTCCTCCCGAATGCGAATGCATTGTCACTGTCTACCTCTCGCGATGGAGCATTTGGGACATGCCTTATATTATGTTGGAGAGCGAACGGGTAAATGGAAAAGAATTTAGTTGCAGCAACGATTTCGGCTCGTTCAGATTAAACCGGATAAACTCCGTTGTGTTGTTTCGAAACTAAACTGTTCATATTTAAATGACTCCGGACCTTTTAACTCTCTGCATGAGCTGTTTGTCCACCGATAGCCCAGGAAGTTTGATTGATACCAATAGGGTGCTGAATGGAACCGGCATGCGTAACATATCTACACGGTCCAGTGAGTGGGGAGTTCCTTTGTGCAATCAGATAGCAGCAGGGCATAAATTATTAGTGAAGGAGTGGTTAACTACTGCCTTACGGATTAGGGGATCAGAGCAAGGTTGGAGGCCCTTATTAGAACAGTCTAGTGAACATAATAGCGGAGGAAATGAATTCAACCATGCTAATAAAGTTTATTTTTCCGACTAGGGTATGATTACGGGGCCATACGTAGACGAAGACTGAGAGCTTGTTTTCTGCGAACATAAAAACCAAAGAAACACTTCGAGTGGTTTCCTCTAAAACGTCTTGTTGTAAAGCTGCAGGCTGCGGACAATCTCTGACGCCAGCCTCGAGCAACATTGTCACATAGTTTGGAACTCGCAGATGATTCAGAGTGTACCTTGGAGCGTCCCTGTCACAGTCGTGTTCTTTGTTCGACGAGTAGAGCAGTGGGAACATTGACACCTTGAGCGAACTGCGTCAGCTAATTAGCTGGGGACAGCCCGTATCTTCCCATCGCTGCGTGGCGTGAGAGGCTCCCACGTGCCACGTCACACAGCAACCCGCCCGCTCCCATGACCTCGCCAGGGCAATATTGCCTATCACTGGCAGGTTCGCTATTGCAGTTGCTCAAGGAACGGTTTGGTAGTTCAAAGATATTAATTTTGACCCTCTGTGGATCCCAGCACTGTTTCTTCGTGTACATATATTCCGATACATTCCGCAACACAGGCCTGTTTTTCTAAGAAGTACCATTATACGGTATCTCAAGTGTTTGAGGGGAACAAAAACAATAGATTTTTCCGAAATTTCGTAGGCAAACGAAAAGTGGGAAATGGACAAATGGACCACCAAATTGACCAACGTGACGTCTCGTTTTGGAAGAAAAACTTCCAATTTTTTTGTGAAATGAGTTCTCTAAAACTAAGAAAATAAACAGATTGCGCAATAACATTAAAAGACTGCCATTTTGAAACCCCATCTTTTTTCCCATTATGGCGAAGAATTTCGAAATTTGGCTCGAAGGTGTCTCCAAACTTCCACTGTAATGGGGCGTCACCGTCTGACTCGGCGATGCTTCAGGCAGCAAAGTGTCGACACGAATGAAAAAAGACCAGAGGTTAGAATTTCAGGTGACGTGTAAGATGGGTTAATGACGTGACGCATTGGTACCATATTCCAGCACAATTCTTCTCAACGCCACCGTGGACGTGATACACCGTGGGAAGGTCGTCACACCTCTCCTTACCAACGTCTCACCCCTCTCTTGGCGCGTCTGTGATGGAGCTCAGAACAGCGATGCCCAGCGTTGAAATCACGGAGTTTTATTATGGGCGGCCGAGGTCAACATTTCGGACAAATCACTGCTCAGAATCGACACGAAAAGGCCTCACGAGGTGTAATAAAGAGCGTGAATGACACCACCCATTCCCTTGCAACCATACTGTCCACATATTTCGCGGTCGAAAACGACAGTTTGCAGTACAGTGACCGACAGGACAACGTTTTTGACAACCTTTGATGCTGTTGATAACCTCCAAACGATGCAGCCCTTCTCTAAGGACACTGCAAGGCTGCAACCGTATTGAACGTGATCACACCCCTTAGGAGTGCAGCGTGACCACAAATTTTGCTCTAGTTCACTGGGTGGAACCACTATAGAACATTCAAAACCATTCGACGAAATTTAAGCAGAAAAGGGTGTTATCAACCGTCTTTTTTGCGCCCTCCTGTGGCGTGTGCACTGGGGGGAGAGGGGGGGGGGGTGTCATTGACACACATGCGAATAAAATGTCAAAGGGTCCCTCTAAGACATTCAAGACATTCCCAGCCCCCAGGTACCCCAACACCCTCAGTGCCAAACGTGCACCTTTGTTGGGCACCTTAAAAATGTCCCTTCACAAGGACAAGCCATTCACTAATTCCTAAGCATTGGCGGGATAGGTAAACCTTTAGACATCCTTAGTAATTTGCATGCAGCCAGCAAACTCTAGTGCAGTGGCATCATTAAGTTATTTTGTTTTTATGCGCAAGAAAATCATTTTCAGGGCAAACAAAGGAACACGTTCTCATTTTAGTGACGTCTTTATTGATTTAAATGAATTGTCAGGAACACATGACACTACCTGTATTGTTAATGACAGCCTTGCATCTCCGGATATTGTTGTGGATCAGGGAATTTATGTAAGCCTGGTTGATATTGTTCCAGATGTTTCGTAATGGATCAATCAGTTCCTCAACAGTACCTGGTTGGGTGTGTGTGCTTTAGCCTTCAACCCATGAAACCCTACACATTTTCAATTGGGTTTAAGTTGGAGCTGTTGGCAGGCCATTCCATCATCAGTATGCCCACTGCATTGGAACGATCCCTGATGAACTAGGTGATGTAAGGCCGAATGGTGTGGTACATCAGTGTGAAGCTCGGTCCGTACTGTAGCTTGTTGGTCCTGAAACTCCTGCTGCCCAATAGAATGACGTTCCCACAGAGGTGTAGTGCAACAGTGACGACCCTGACCTCAATGGTACACGTTAAGACCTGTCTCCCAGTGCTGTTGGAGCACCCTTCCTACCACAATGTGTGACAACCATCAGCTCATTCGCCATGTATTGCTATGATCTGCCATTTCGAAACACAGCAAGGCTGGGCGAAACTCACAATTTTGTTAAATGACACAAACATTCCTTGTCTTCTGTGCTGAGATGAGCCAGAGCTTAACGCGTACACAGTTTGCTTATCAAGCAAAGAAAACAATAACGATAACATAAGAAAGAAGCACACCACGCCATGTTAGAACTGTCTGCAGACTCCCTTCCTCTGTCCTATTCCCAGGCTCCCCCCCCCCCTTTCCATCCTGTTTTTCCTCACCTGCCCTCTCTCTGCCTCCTTTCTCTCCCCCGAATACTTTTGCATTCCCCTCCTCTGCCTTTCCACGTTCCCTCTCGCATCTGCCCTGCCCTCCGTTATGAGTCCTCTCCCTCCGTCGGTTTCCCCAACCCCACTTCGTTTTTCCTCTCCTCCCACCTTTTTTTCCCCTCATCTGTCCAGGTCACACACACACACACCCCTCCCATCTGCCCTTGGCTGTGGTGTGTCATCTTCGTGCCGACTTTTTTAGTGCCAGCAAAAAGCCTGAAGCGATTTAGGGAAATCACAGAAAACCTAAATTAGGATGGTCGGACGCGGATTTGAATTGTCCTCCTCCCAAATGTGAGTCCAGTGTCCTACCATTGCACCACCTCACTCGGTTGTGAGCTAGAATAAAACTTAGTGACACTTCTGTTAATGTTTCCGTCACTGTGTAACAACTCGTTTGTAAAACTAAATGTACACTCTAAGACAAAAAAAGGACTCCCCACGAAATAATCATCCGAATGGGACGGAAATCGGTAGATATGATGTACATGTATAGAAAAACAAATGATTAGAATTTCATAAGCGATAAGTGATTTATTCAAGAGGAAGACCTTCACAAACTGAGCCCTTATGCAAGCAGTTATTCTGTTTGGTATTGATTGATAGATGTCCACCTGAGGGATATCGTGCTAAATTCTGTCCGATTGGGGAATTAGATCTTCAGAATCCCGATTTGGTTGCCCATAGTGTTCCAAACGTTCTCCAATCTGGGAGAGATTCGGCGACGTTGCTGGCCAAGACAGGGTTTGGCAAGCACGAAAATAAGCAGTAGAAACTGTGGCCGTGCACCGGCGGACATTATCTTCCTGAAATGTAAGCCCAGGGTGGCTTGCCAAGAAGGGCAAAAAAACGGGGCGTAGAAGATCGTCGACGTACCGCTGTGCCAGTTTTGGGTGCTGCAGACTGCAGCCAAAGGGGTCCTGCTATGAAACGAAGTGGCAGCCCAGGCAATCACTCCTGGTTGTCGGGCTGAATGCTGGGCGACACTCAGGTTGGTATCCCATCGCTGTCGGGGGCGTCTGCAGACACGTCTTCGCTGTTCATCGTGGCTCAGTTCGAAGCGTGTCTCCTGTTAATGGTTCTTGTGATCACTGGAGAACCAGTTGCACGTCGGATCGATAACAGTGATGAATCCGGCTCTGTGAGTGCCTCTGACGATCGCTCGGTCCTCACATTTGTCGTCTCCCTAGGTCGACGGCTCCCTTCTTCACGCTGTGTTCGGCCGTGATTCACCCATTGCTACCAACATCGCTGGATAGTGGCATCGCTCCTACTCAAATGACGAGGGATTCGCCAATTATTCCAACCGGCTACTCTGAGCCCAATTACGTGTCCTCTCTCATAAGCTAACATCTCCTGCCTGCGAGGCATAGTTACTGTCCAGCTGAATATGCGGAATGAAATTCGCAAAGATTTTGTGCTCTGGTATCGACATGTCCCCTGTTTACTCTCCTTGCCAGCTGTGCTGTGAAATTGCTCTGCGGTGTCACACTTTCATCCACTGAACGCCAATGTTTACAATTTTGCGTTTTCCGTCGAAACCTGTATGAATATCAATTTGTGACCATTTTGCGTCGTGTTTTATTTTTTCTCTTCTTAGGGTGTAGTTTGTAATACGATAACTGCAATAAGTGCTTTGTCTGACAACTATGGTCAAATGATAACCGTAAAGTATTCCTACTGGAACACTCCTCCTCGAGTATTTCAAAAGATTTGCAACTTTCAGTCAGGGACAGCTTTGTGCAGGCATTCGTTTCATATACCTTCGTGATTATAATTCACTGAGGGCGCAGAAGCACTTGTTTTACGTCAATGTGTCTGACTCCAACGTGTTACTGTTGCTGTACTTGTACGTCGCTGCTATTATTTTACACTAAAATTTCATGCTTTTCATCTAGCATCGGTTCCGACTGATAAATATATCCGTAGAAAATAAAATAAAAAACGCAGAAATCAACAGGGTGATTACTTTTCTCCTGATAGGCTGCTGCCTGCTGCCTGCTCATCGTCGCTGTAACATACAGGTGCCGCTGACGGTGTGCGTGTGCCCACGCCTTGCCGTAAGATCGTGCGGAATGGCGCTGGCAGCCAACGGCCGTCTGCGAAGTGGCAGCCGGTCGTCCTTGGGTGAGGTGATTACCGGCCGCGACTTCCCAGCTCTGCCATCATCGCTCGAAGCATTTCAAATTTTTTAATCGAACGCTACCACTTTAACGGTACCCGGCGCTATGCGTTTTTCTCCTAATTATTGACAAAAGGAGACTGCAGAAACTATAGTCCATACAAAGCGGAGTTCAGTGGTTCAAATGGCTCTGAGCACTATGGGACTCAACTGCAGTGGTCGTCAGTGCCTTAGAACTACTTAAGCCTAACTAACCTAAGGACATCACACAGATCCATGCCCGAGGCAGGATTCGAACCTGCGACCTTAGCGGTCGCGCGGTTCCAGACTGTAGCGCCTAGAACCGCTCGGCCGCCCTTGCCGGCCAAAGCGGAGTAATCTAGCAAATTCATTCACTACTTTCAACAAATTGTTGTTCTTCCGATTCTTCATGTGAGCCGATTCTTTATGTGAGAAGTTGATTCGCAGCTATATACTCCCTTAAAAGTTGAAGAGCGGGTAGTGGACAGATAGCTTCACTTACTCGTTAGCTAAGGAAAGAATGACTAAAAAGAAGAAACGCAGCAAAAATACACTGCTCTGATAGCAGACTGACCAGGTAATGTAACATACTATCAACAAGGCACAAATGAATGAGAGTGTGGGAGCATGTTTCCAGACGTCTACCAGCCTCGCATAGGGTGTTGGACATCACATGGCGTGAGGTCAACGCGACTTCAGTGTCAACGTAACACGAGGCAGCTGAAGGAACGGGAAAAGAAAGTGTGTGTCAATCAGCGAACAGTTACTGTGTACTGTGGTGGTGTTCTTCATTAATTACAACATGGCCTGGAAACAAATTTGGATAACTTCACACGGAGAAGAACCGCCGCGAAACTGGAAGAAATGTGACGAGTGTAGCTCAAGAGTTTGGTATTGCTTACAGTATTGTTTCACGTGGGCGGCCCGACATGTTGAAAATGTTGTTTCGACTATACTGCAGACGTTTCGCTGGAAAGCCCGTACACATACTCCATACAGTTCCGATCTCTCCCAATCGATTTTCGTATTTTTAGAGCCCTGAAAAAAAGACATTCGTGGCCCTCGATTTGCTTCGAATGAAGAGTTACACGCCTGGGTACAATCACAGTTCCGTAGGCAACCGCAAACATTTACCCATGAAGGCATTGACGGTCTTGTCTCACAGTGGGATAAATTTATGAACAGATTACTTACTTCTTAGGACTCTCTACCTAACTTGGTGAAAACGAAACCCTCGTAGGATTATTTTGCTGTCCGTCTGTCTGTCTGTCCGACTTTTCAGAACCGTTTTTCTCAAAGGTTCAAATTTATATCACATGTCCCTTGGCGATACAAAAAAAGTGAAGCTTCTGTCTATACAGTCAATAGATACAGCCATTTATGCCACATATTTTGATACTCGCAAACTCAGTCATCTAAACGTCCATGGTACTTTGCGTTAGAGTAAAGTAATGAAATTTGTCGAGAAGCTAGGTTACTCACTACGACCAAAGGAAAAAAGCCCGAAAAATTGTTAATTTTTAATTATATCACACGAAAAATTTGTTTGTAATTTGTTATCTATCTGTCCGTCCATCTTCTTTTTTTTATGGGACGGATAAACGTATCAGGTTGAAATTTATGTCACATATTAACGTACATGGTCGCTTGGCGATGTAATAAATGTAAGCTCCTAAGTCGATGAAACCGAAAGATATGGCCATTTTTGTCATGTATTTTGATACTCATAAACTCACTCATTAAATCTTATGGGTGCTTGCCCTTGACGCAGAATCATGAAATTTGTCGAGAAAAATGGTTTCTCATTGCAGGTGGAGGCAAAAAAACTCAGAAACTTGCGAATTTGTAATCATATCACACAAAAAGTATTTGTTTTGTCATTCTTTATCGGACTTCAGACTTGGAATTAAAGCATTCTCGATAGCCTTGGAATCCTAGGTCATATATATAGCCATTATTAATGTCGAGATTACCCGGAATGGACGGACTGTCTGTATACATAACTAAGATTGTACGGAATCCTCAATGCGTGAGTCCTACTGGGATCTGGCCAATTTTTATTTTTTACATCTGTCTCGTTTTCATTTGACTGCCTCTTATAGATGAAGACGGAGTGTGATCAAAATGACGATTCTATGAGTATCCGCGCAGGGCTTATATTCACGGAAAATCTGAGGTTTTGGACTGTAACACACATGATCAGAACAGTGGTCTAAGTGACTTACGTAGGATTACAATTACGGTATTGAAGTGACGAGAGCGATTCGCAAGTACAGTGTTGCAATGACTGGAGAACATCGGTTATGTAAAGTTTCAAGATTTTCCTTTTTTTTCCGGCGACACATTCAATGTTAGATGTATAGAATGTAACAAAACCAAAACGGATGACCAAACTTCCAGGACAAGTCCCTCGCACATAAAATAAGAAAATACATGGAGACGAGCTCGGAAACGCTTTATTTCGGCTCTTCAGGGTTCAGTTCAAAATGGTTCAAATGGCTCTGAGCACTATGGGACTCAACATCTTAGGTCATAAGTCCCCTAGAACTTAGAACTACTTAAACCTAACTAACCTAAGGACATCACACACACCCATGCCCGAAGCAGGATTCGAACCTGCGTCCGTAGCAGTCCCGCGGTTCCGTACTGCAGCACCAGAACCGCACGGCCACCGCGGCCGGCAGGGTTCAGTAAGAACAGAAAAACACCTGAACGGAACGTGTCAAAATCCCCCATGAAACTCTCTCTTACATGAAATTTTCGAAGTACCCTCTTGGGTACGTCTGGTTAAATTGCATATCTTAGATTCACCGCCAGACTATTGTATTCCATTACAACGAAGGTAACATTGACACGCAACTCAAGTCATCGTCTTGCTTACACGTAGCATCACGACTTGGCGAACCCAGCTCTTAGTGTCCATGACGAATTTGGCATCCGATACAGTGGAAGGGGAATATACACAAATCGTCAGATTCGCTTTTGTTGTATGGATTCGCGTGTGGTATTGACGTGTCACTGAACATATGTGTCGGGGGAAATTTCCAGACCGAAGGTGGCCGGGAGGACAAGGATTGAAACAATTGTTCGTCGTCTTAAGGAGCGTAAGGCGTTTAAGCTTTCAATATGGCGACTGTGGAAGCGCTAGATCGACGATGTGGCTGCAACAGCAGGAGGCAGTTCTTCATGAAATTGATGGCCCGGATGTCGGCGTAAGATAGCAGCAACAGGTAATGTTGACCACATGCCTAGATGGCGAGTGTTACACGATAACCTCTAGCATGCATACCATTTTCAATGTGTGCAGGCGCTATCAGCGGCTGACTTTTTTACACGGATACACTTCTGCAAATGGTTTACTCGATAATGTGTCAACCCAATATTTTTGTTCAGCTGTGCTGTTCACGGATTAGGCATCGTTATAAAATGATCTGATTGCAAATTTTCACAACCAGCGCAAACGGGTTGACGTGAAGCCCCACGCAACTGCACCAACAAAGGTTTTCTGTCAGTGTTTGAGCCGGTATTGCTGGAAATTTCAGGGCGTCATGTTATTCCATCCTGACTCAGTTGACGAACTACTATCACGAATTACGGTTTTCGTAAAGCGATTTAATAGCAGTTTTGAAGCTGCGGCTATAGTTGCCAGATTTCCTCTTCTACAGTCTAATTTTTCTCCCATGCAAACGCTTGACCGTTTCTGCAACGATCCCGCGTTGTCAGGCTCCGTATTGTTTTCAAAATGTCAGCTGATATGGACAGAATGACTTATATGCATCGAAGGGGGAATAGAAATATTAGGCTGATCTAGAAATTATTTGTCTCCCGTATTTAACTGAAGAGAAGCACTCATAGTTCTGACTAAATAGGGAGTTGGAACAGCTGATTTCCAGAGATAATTTGTGTAAAACAATGGTTGTGTGGAAAACTGATATTTGACTGGGCTAGAAAATTAGATTCATCGTCGCCGAAGCCCGTAATCCACAGATTCAGACCTAACATGTAAACACTACAGTTTCCGAAATTTAGTTTGTCTCTTGCGGAATCAGAATCTCATGTGATCACAACAAATGTTTAATTGAATAATAAGCTACCTGTTCTGCAAGAAGATGTGCCTTCATCAGTTTTACGAAATATGTCTAGGGGCATGATTAATAATAATGATTCCGAATTTTTTATGTGTAAACTCTTAAAGCTTTTTAAATAAAGCAAACTTTATAAATGCTACATCTTGATCTTTCACGGCTACTTATTTGTTTCTCAACATAGTCATCCTGACGACCAACACAGTTCTCCCAAAGAGACCCCAGCTTGTGGATACCGCCAGTACATGCCTGACTTCGTTGATGCAGTCGCAGCCTCACCTCTATTTGCACCGCTTCATCATTATCGAAATGAAGTCCTCGAAAAGTGTTCTTTAAGTTTTGGAAACAGATGAAAATCGGTTGAAGCCAAGTCGGGACTGTACGGAGGATGATCGATGACAATAAACCTGAGGCATCGGATTGTTGCAGGTGTCCCAGCGCTGTGTGTGGTCCGCCATTCTCATGCTGACGGAGAGGATGCTCCATGTGTGGACCAACTTTTGGAATTTGTGCTTTCAGTATTCTCGCGCACCGACATAGTTATGTTACAGGCTACGATTCGTAGCCGTCTAACGGCAGAGTGTTGCAACTTGCGCCACCGAAGTAGGAAATATGCATGTCGTGGAATGTCTCAAGCGATATTGAGAACAGAATTTAAAAAAATCGCAGGCATTACATTTCAGCACGCCCTCGTACTATTAGGTCATGCACGATGGAGCTCCTCTGCATTTGAGCGGTAATGTCTTTAAGAATCTAAATAACAGATTCCGTGGCAGATGGATAGAAAGATATGGACCAGTTTCCTGTCCTCCGCGTTCTCTTGTCATAACGCTACTAGATTTTAATTTATGGAAGTATTTGAAAGCTCTTTCGTATCTACCCCGGGTACAAAATGCGAAGTATCTCCCTGTTTGTATCGGGGGAAGCTGCTAAACCATACTTAGTTCTCCATGCAAACGTTAACGCATCTGGGAAATGGGGGTCATTTCGAGAGTTGGCCATCATGAAGGAAAGTGGTATGCTGTTCAATTCTAATCGTGTGTGTTTCCCAGGAGTAAGTGTTTTAAGAGTTATAGGAAATGATTGCTAATCTGGAAATAAACCGTTTCCGGATTCATGTCCATCTCACAATATACCTTGAAAGTTTAGTGGCACATTTTTGTTACACCCTGCACGTACTCTTTTGTGATACCCAATGATTAAGTAGCCGCGCGGGATTAGCCGAGCGGTCTTAGGCGCTGCAGTCATGGACTGTGCGGCTGGTCCCGGCGGAGGTTCGCCCTCGGACATGGTTGTGTGTGTTTGTCCTTAGGATAATTTAGGTTAAGTAGTGCGTAAGCTTAGGGACTGATGACCTTAGCAGTTAAGTCCCATAAGATTTCACACACATTTGAACATTTTGAATGAGTAAGTAAATAAACAAGACCGATAGTGCACACGGCTTATCTCATAGAGGTATAGTAAGGTGACCCCAGGGCGACAGAAATAACTATAAAAATCACCGAAATCCCTTGATTGGAGAAAGGGAACGCTTATGAAAACGGCAAAAATCGAAACTTTGGTAAGAGGTGAAACGACACTCCTCCTGCAAACGCTACTGGAATTACAATATGCCTGGGATCATTGCAAAACCAGTATCCTACCTGTCTTTGATAATTAAAAACAAAAGAACGAAACATTGTGCGTTTACTTCCGTGGAGGGCGGAGCGATCCTCTGATTGGTGGAAAACGGGTGAGCCTAGATCGTGCGCCGAAGCGTGGGCTCGCGCTGGCATTCCAGTCACGGCCCTGCTGGGAGAGAAAGCAGGCTTGTCGCGAGCTGGTACGCCGTTAAGCCTGTCCCCCAGGGTCCGCTCTGCGAAAACAGAGAAGCGCTGAGGCGTGTACAAAGCACTACGCATGCGTGTTTTCAGCACTGCGGAAACGCTGCCAGCACAATAGCTGCGCATGCCTCGTGTATAGCTACCGTGACGAATTGATGTCCGCTTCGGAACTGAGTTGATAGTCATGTAAACAGTTTCGTGTTTGAGTTGAGTTTCGTGTTGGAACTATTTCTCTCAAGGTACTGAAAGGTACCGTTCCCTTCAAATGTCTGCAAAGTATGAAACAACACACAACTACGTGTAAAGTTTCTGCCCCAATGTACGTGCTTCGTTGTAAGTTTATCGTATCCTTGGTCGCAATTACTCAACAATATTGCGCAGACCGTGTTTGCGCAAACATAGTGTATGGACACACTTCATTTTGCCGATATTCACTGCTTTTGGACTACGGGACTTTTGAAGCAACGGATGGCAACTCAAAACCAACTCGAATAAGTCCGAACATAAACACCGTAGTTGAGACCTTCTTATGTTTATTGTCAGGCATTTAATCGATCTTATCCCTCCTTCGCCCCTCCCCCCCCCCCGCCCCCCCCCCTCCCGCAAATTAGAAGAAACCGAAATCCATAACTTCTAGTCGATGTTTCGTCCAGGGTGTTTGTCTATTCTTCATGTTCAGCATGAATTAGAATTGCTGCCATATGGCTGCCATCAGTGTTGGTATAATACCATTGCTTAAAACAAAAATATAGTGCCATTTGAAGTGACAAGCTGCCTGTCGGGCCAATCAGGGCTATTCTGTAACAGACCAACCCAAACAGATTCTTCTGTAACGATGGCTAGTGAGTTATTACGAAGTGTCTTTTAACTCAAATTATCTGTTATATGTTTTCAGATTGTATGGAAGATGTATTTATGAACATAAAAATCTTAGGTCCTTGAGAGAGAGCAGGTTCGGATCGCATGCAGATCATGTTTATAATACACGAGTAGTGGTTGAGTTGAGTTGGCATGAAACAGAAGAGCTAAAAACATGCACAACTTGCCGGGCAAAGTGGCCGAGCGGTTCTAGGCGCTTCAGTCTGGAACCGCGCGACTGCTACGGTCGCAGGTTCGAATCCTGCCTCGGGCATGGATGTATGTGATATCCTTAGGTTAGTTAGGTTTAAATAGTTCTAAGTTCTAGGGGATTGATGACCTCAGATGTTAAGTCCCATAGTGCTCAGAGCCATTTGAACCATGCACAACTTACTAACTCAGTTGCTTCAGAGGTATTTTTTCGTGCTCTCGTTCCAGGCTCGGTGGGAATGGTTCATAGAGACTGTTCCACACATTTTGAGATTCAGTAAATGCTAGTGACGTTATCCATTATGTCTGAAGAGGAAACAACATACAATCAGGACTGATAAGAGTAAATACAAGTAAAATGAAGTGTAAAAAAAGACGAATAATTCAAGCAATTTTATGTTGTAACCAGCTTTTACTACGTGAAAAATGATGTTGCGATGAACAAAGAGCAATCGCTTTTCTGCTGATGGGGTGCTTGTAGTCATTGTTAGGTTGATAGAAAGAGCGGAGTACTCATAACAGGCGTCGCAACGTACTCAGATTTACAAAGTTTATAATTTTGTAAGTAGATTCCATAAACTCAAAGATTATTGAAAAATATTACTTGTTGTTGTTGATATGGTGATAAGTCTTCAGCCTGAAGACTAGTTTGATGCAGCTCTCCAAGCAAGTCTATCCTGCACAAACCTCTCCGTCTCTCAATAACTACTGTAACCTAAAACCTTTTGAATCTGCTTACTGTATTCATTTCTTAGTCTCCCTCACAATTCCCCCTTCCCCCTCCCCTCCCGACAAATACACATTTCCTTCCTACGAAACTGACGATTCCTTGATGTTTCAGAATGCATACTATCAACTGATCTCTTCTTTTAGTCAAGCTGTGCCACACCTGTCTTTTCAGCTCAATTCTGTTCAGTACCTTCTCATTTGTTGCGTGATCTACCCATCGAATCTTCAGCATTCTTCTGTAGCACCACATTTGAAAAGCCTCTGTGCTCTTCTTTTCTGAACTATTTGTCGTTCACATTTCATTCCATACAAGACTACGCTCCAGACATCACTTCCCGACACTTCAATCTGTATTCGATGCTGTCAAATTCTCCTCGTCAGGAACGCTTTTCTTGCAATTGACAGTCTACATTTTATATCCTCTCTACTACGACCATCGTCAGTTATTTTACTGCCCACGCAGCAAAACTCATCTACTATTTTTAGTGCCTCATTTCATGATCTGATTCCCTCAGCGTCGACTGATCGAACTCAACTACGTTCCATTATCCTGTTTTGCCTTTATTGCAGTTGATTTTATATCCTCCTTTGAAGACACTGTCCATTCCGTTCAACTGATCTTCCAGGACCTTTGCTGTCTCTGTCAGAATTACAGTGACATCGGCAAATTTTTCTGAATTTCAATTTCTCTTTACTGCTTCCTCAGTGTACAGACTGAATAACATCGCGGATATGCCACAACCCTATCTTACTACCTTCTCAACCACCGCTTCCCTTTCATTTGCTTCGACTCTTGCAACTGCAGTGTGGTTTCTGTACGAGTTGTAAGTAACCTTTCGCTCTGTGTGTTTTACTCCTGCTACCTTCAGAATTTCAAAGAGAGTAGTCCAGTCAACACTACAAAAAGCTTTCTGTAAGTCTACAAATGCTATAAACGTAGGTTTGCTTTTCTTAACCTGTCTCCTAAGAGATGTCGTAGGGTCAGCACTGTCTCGCGTGTTTTTACATTTCTCCGGAATGCAAACTGATCTTCCCCGATGTCGGCTTTTACCAGTTTTACCTTTCTTCTGTAAATAACTGGTGTTAGTATTCTGCAACCATGACTTATTCAACTGAAGTTCGTTAATATCCACACCTGTCAGCACCTACTTTCTTTGTAATTTGAATTATCCGTTTTTTCTTGAAGTCTGAGGGTATTTCGCTTGTCTGTTGCATATGAAGTGGATTAGTTTTGTCACCGCTGGCTCGGATATTGGTAGTTCTGAAGGAATGTCGTTTGCTCCAGGGATAACGTTTGCTTAAATTACCTGTATCAATTAAAACTATGACAAAAGAAAATTAAATGTGTCTTTGCAGTAAATAAATTACAAATTGAATAAAATTTCTAAAAATGAAAGTGAAACCAAATCTTGTTGTTTGTCGCAGTTATTGTGCACTATAAGAACAAAATTAAAGAAATGACTTTTTTTGCTCTGTGTAAACTTTAATTGTGCATAAATTATTATTTAGAAATAATAGAAAACAGGCTGTAATTAAGAGTTGATAACCTTTCGCATTCCAGGACAGGCGTTTTCCGCGCTTGGAACGAGGCTACCTAGCATATTTGCTTCAGCATCTCCGTTGTTGAACACGAGAGAGCGGCCTAGAGGGCGGCTGTGCGGGCACCCTGCTCACTGTTTGCACATAAGCCGCGTCAGCTGTAGACGTTTGTATGGTAGCAATCGTTTATAGCGCTACTTGGCCGAAATGACACTATGACAGCAGCGGGCGTTTACAATCGCTGACCGAGGGAAAAGCTTTCCTAGTGCTGGCAGAAGATAGAAACTCAAAGCACAGGACAACTCGTACTTACCTCTCTCGAGTCATTGTTAAACCGCATTTCTTCGTCGAGTCTTTTGCGCCCCCTTTGTGGCTGCGCCCTTAGCTGGGACCTGTCTCGTCACTCCCTCGCTACGGCCCTGCATTATTCACACAGTAATTACACAACGTAAATGATAAAACCCAGCAAGTTGTCAAAAGGTAGAGTTTCGATGACAGCGGCAAGAGGGCTCTCTTCACAGCAGCCTTCGCGAGTTGTCAAAGTGCACTGCTTACGACACAACTGCACGTCGTCATCGTCTAGTGGGTAGCGTCGTTGCCTATGGATTGTGGGATCCTGGGTTCTGTTCCCAGCTGGAATGGAGATTTTCTTCGTTCAGGGACTGGGTTTTTGTGTTTGACCTAATCATTTAATTTCATCTTCATCACGAAGATACGCAAGTCAATGAACTACAGTCAAATAGAAAGACTTCCACCAGGCGGTCTAACAACCCCAGACGGGGTCTCCCGGCCAATAATATTTACGATCATTTCAGTCATTTCAGTTTTCACCCCATATCTCCTACAGCTACTGACCAGGTATTCGGTCAGTGTACAGGGATTGGACAAAAATATGATAACACAACGAGAAATTCATGCTTGAACGTAAATACAGATACCAGCTAAGCGGGCACGTTGCTATGTTATATCTCCTCAATACGTTGCAAGCGTCAGCTGTGGTCATAACAGCGTTCTCTATAGTTGTCAGTGCATTACATCGGAACTAAGTGAATTCGAACGTGGGCAAATTGTTGGTGTTTGGTGTTTCAAGAGATACCATACCGAACATTTATGCAGCATGCAGAGAAAGCGGAAAAGCATCATCCTCTATGTCACAACGCGGACAAAAGGATGTGCTGAGTGATCGTGGCGGACGATTGTTGAAGAGGATTGTGACAGATAATAATAGGACGACAGCTGCAGAGGTGACTGAAGAACTGAATGTCGCACTGCCAACCCTGTCACCACCAAAACAACACGAAGGGAGCTCTAAGCGGCTGGTCCCGGCGGAGGTTCGAGTCCTCCCGCGGGCATAGGTGTGTGTGTTTGTCCTTTGGATAATTTAGGTTAAGTAGTGTGTAAGCTTAGGGACTGATGACCTTAGCAGTTAAGTCCCATAAGATTTCACACACATATTCAAAGACAGGAATCCCCTCTTAATCAAGCAGAATTCTGTTATTCGGATGATGACGTGAGAGGTCCGCGAAACAAACGACCGCGGCCTTGGCGGGTCGTCAGCAGCACATCCCGTCCCACGGCTCCGAGGTCTTGGGAAAGGACATTCTCCAGCGGAGAGGCGACCTGCGGTTGTTGTCCTGCTGAAGGCTGGTGACTGTTGGAGCAGTGGTTGCTCCCAACGCCCGTGCATCAGCAGGCGCTGTGTGGCGTTGACTGCACATTGCACATGTCGCCGCGGTCACAGTTCTCATTGCGTAAACGGTGTCCGATCTGATCACTTCTGTGAGTGACGCAGAAGTCGTATTTTTTGCAGCTACCTGACTTTACAAAAGGTTTTTGACTAGACTATACCCCTTGGGATTCTAAAATATTAGACACAATGTAGAAAGTAAAAGGTCATCTACAACTTATACGGAAACCAGGTTTCAGTTTTAAGAATCAGAGGGCATGAAAGGAACGAGACAATTGCAAAGAGAGAGAGATGGGGTGGAGAAGTATTGTTCATGTTGTTTATTCTGCTAACAAAGCAAACAGCCCAGCATGTTAAGGAGAAAAAAATGGTTCAAATGGCTCTGAGCACTATGGGACTCAACATCTGAGGTCATCAGTCCCCTAGAACTTAGAACTACTTAAACCTAACTAACCTAAGGACATCACACACCCATGCCCGAGGTAGGATTCGAACCTACGACCGTAGCAGTCACGCGGTTCCGGACTGAAGTGCCTAGAACCGCACGGCCACCACGGCCGGCTGTTAAGGAGAAATTGAGAAAAAAACAAAAAAAGAAGATTGAAACTCAAAGGAAAGAATAAAAATTTTCTGGTTTGTCGATAACACTGCAATCCTGTTGCCGCGCGGAGTGGCCGCGCGGTTTTCGGCGCCATGTCACGAATTGCGCGGCCCCTCCCGCCGGAGGTTCGAGTCCTCCCACGGGCGTGGGTGTGTGTGTTGTTCTTATCATAAGTTAGTTTAATTAGTGTGTTAGTCTAGGGACCAATGACCTCAGCAGTTTGGTCCCTCAGTAATTCACACACATTGGAACATTTTTGCAATTCTGTGCCGGCCGGGGTGGCCTAGCGGTTCTAGGCGCTACAGTCTGGAGCCGCGCGATCGCTACGGTCGCAGGTTCGAATCCTGCCTCGGGCATGGATGTGTGTTATGTCCTTAGGTTAGTTAGGTTTAAGTAGTTCTAAGTTCTAGGGGACTGATGACCTCAGAATTTAAGTCCCAAAGTGCTCAGAGCCATTTGAACCCTTTTTTCTTTTTTTTCGATTCTGTTACGGACGACGAAGGGCTTGTACGATCAGTTGAACGGAACGGATAATGTCTTGAAAAGAGGTCACAAGATGATTATGGATGAAAGTAAGACAATGGCAATGAAGTGCAGCTGAATTAAATCAGATGATGATGAGGAAATTGGATTAGGAAAAGGGACTCTGACAGTGGTAGATGTGTCCTCTTATTTGGACAGGAAACTAACTGAAGACGGTAAAAGCAAGGGGGCTGTGAAACATAGAGTCACAGTAGCAAGAATAGCTTTGCTGAACTTACGTCGGGTACAAATTTAGATGTTAGAAATTCTTTTCTGAAACTATGTAGTCTTATATGAGAGTTAAACAGTAAAGATAGGAAGATAACAGATTTTCAAATGTGGTGCTACGGAATAATGCCGAAGATTAAGTGGGGAAATCGAGTAACTGAATGGAATCGCGGGGGGGGGGGGGGGGGGGGGGGGGGTGTCAGTACGGAAGAGCCTTATTGCAAATAAGATAAGACACATCTTGTAAGGTGCAGTCACACCAGTCGTCAGGCTGATGACAATAACAACAACCGCCTTTTTAAAAACAAGTTTATCAGCTGACTGATTTACAGCTATTGCCATATTCTTACGCTTGCGTCTGCGTAGCTATGATGTTTGTCACACACCGGCGCGTGCAGCATTACGAATATTCACGCCACTCAGATCTGTGCTGAAAGAAGGGACAACTGGACACGGAAGATATTATTAGCTGGCAAACAGAAGACCTGTCCCACCCCGACCCACCGTTCCTCATCCGACAGAACCAGCAGATGCGTATGCTAGTGTGTTCAAAACGGTTCAAATGGCTCTGAGCACTATGGGACTTAACTTCTGAGGTCATCAGTCCCCTAGAACTTAGAACTACTTAAACCTAACTAACCTAAGGACATCACACACATCCATGCCCGAGGCAGGATTCGAACCTGCGACCGTAGCGGTCGCGCGGTTCCAGACTGTAGCGCCTAGAACCGCTCGGCCACTCCGGTCGGCGCTAGTGTGTTCTCACAGATGGGACGCTGTCGTGCGCTGAACATCTTGAAAAATGTCTGTAAAGGAAATGTGTTTTGTACTTCTGACATGATAATTCGTTTGCCCTAAACCTTTTTAAGAGCACTGAGTACTTTTTCGGCTCCATATTACTTGAAAATTAGCACGTGTTTATTTCAAGCACTACTTCCTTTGAATATGTTTTTACATCTTTGCAGTTTATCACAGTTTCATGTAGAATACTTTATAAACATTTTGCAGGTATTTCGACCAATTTTCGGCATATTGATGTTTGTAGTAGACAACAACAACAAAATTTAGGCAGAAGATTTTGGACAATGCTTGCTCAAATCTCACAGTACACCAGATACGTATGACCTTATAGCTATGATACTAGACGTATTTAATTTCGCACATTATGTATATTAACCAGAAATTGTTTTTTATTTTATACCTGCTTTGCCCAGATATATATTTATTTGTGTTCTATTGGTCCCATCTCCTCATTTTCCCTCTCTCTCTGTCCATCTCCTTCTCCCCCCCTCTCTCTGTCCACCTGTTCCACCCACCAACAACTATTTCCTCCTGTTCCTCTCCTTTTCATCTATTTGCTTCTTTCTCTCCATCCATCCATCTCCCCTTCCTCTCTCCATTTCCTCTTCCCCCATCCCTCTGTCCATTTTCTCCTCACTCATATCCGTGTTCACGTCCTCCATCCCCCCCTCTCTATCTGTCCATCTCTTGCCCCCCCCCCCCCCCCATCTTCTCTCTCCAATTATCATTCCCACCACAGTAGGAGGTTGCTGGTTTGCAACCCCACAGTATCTCTTTCCAGATAGTAAGAAATAAGTTTGATGAAACTTGATCCGCGTGTTAGCAATAGCTTTTTTTACGCGTGGATTTGCCCACATATGCACATGTCGCGTATATTTAATATAGTTC
Organism: Schistocerca piceifrons; assembly: GCF_021461385.2. Taxonomy (NCBI): domain Eukaryota; kingdom Metazoa; phylum Arthropoda; class Insecta; order Orthoptera; family Acrididae; genus Schistocerca; species Schistocerca piceifrons. The sequence goes on from NC_060139.1 coordinate 754,490,073, forward strand.
AGACAAGTGTGTACACATATTTAATTTGTATCTCTAGAAAATTTCGCCATGCAGTTTCGTTTTCACACAGCTCGAGGCTTATGACGTCGTATCTCCTTAATTATGCATCATGCAATGATATAATTTTTCAGGTACGTTCAGTGGTATCTGTGAATACTGTCTGAGTAACGTGTCGCGAATACAGTTAGTAGCAAGGAGGTAATACACTGGTGTCCAAATTTAAAGCAACAAACCGTTATTTCCCCCTCCTGTGTCTAATTCAAGATATAATCATACAAACTGTCAACTGGAAAACTACCTGTGCGATCTTGTTCTGTACGGAAAATGGCATTCCGGTCAACGGACAACCATTCCAATGATCACGCCAGGGCACTTATGAAACCAGGAAGTGTTTGCCGGGTAGTCTCACATCCACAGTCGCTGTGTACACAATCACGGACTGTGTAGTATGGCGCAGAAAAGACGTCTACCAGGCTCTCTGCGGTAGAGGGCCGTAGGAAGAATGTAGGCAGGACAGTCGCAAAGTGACGTGGCCCGATGGCTGAATGTGAATCGTTCTGTTGTTTCTCGGATCTGAGGACAGTTTATAGAGGTCGCAGCTGTATCCTGAAGACCAGGCCGGAGTTGACAACGTGTAACGTCAGAGAGAGAGAGAACCGTAATTTAGCTGTAAGGGCACGGCGGTACCGCCTTAGTACTGCACGGCAACTGGCATCTGACCTCGCAGCATCCACTGGACGTGTTGTAGCGTGGCAAACGGTGTGCAGAAGACTTCGGCAGAGTGGTCTTTATTGTCGGAGACCTGCTCTGACGCATCTTCACAGAATGGAACATCTAGAGTGGAACCGTCAACATGCCACCAGGACAGTCGAACAATGGGCTAATGTTGTTTTCACAGATGAGTCCCGATTTGTTCTGGAGAGTGATTTCCGATGGATTTACATCTGGAGAGAATGTGAAACACGATTTCGGGACCCAAACATTCTGGAAAGAGACCGATATCGAGGAGGATCCTTAATGGTGTGGGCAGAGAGTATGTTTACTACCGAGCCCCTATTCATGAAAGTGCATGAGTGACTCGGCAGGGTTTAACTGTTGTCAAGTACCGTGACGAAATCCTGGGACCTCACCTGCGGTTGTTGCGAGGTGCTGTGGGCCCAGACTTCATACTGATGGACGATAATGCTCAACCTGATAGAGCATGGGTGGTTGATGTTTTCTAGGAAACGGAAGGTATTGCACGCATGGCGTGGGCTGCTCGCCCTCCAATTTGAATCCCATAGAGCTTGTCTTGGATGCACTAGGAGACGGCTTGCATCACGTCAGCAGCCACCAACCATTCTCCAAGACTGCGAGCAGCTCTGCAGGAAGAATGGTCGTTATTGCCTCAACATGGGACTGATGACAGCATGGCCCCATCGTTGTCAGGCCTGTATTGTTGCCAGAGGGCGTCACACCCCATACTGAGCGCATTAACCAATTGTCGGAATGTGTTTTTGTCTACCATTATGCATGCTGCAGTTGTTTACGTTCTGAATTCTTCGCATTGTTTCTACTTCATTATCACTTGTTTCTACTGTTTTGGGGCAAAATAAAAGCAACCTTACAAAATTTCTCTTTGTTACTTTAATTTTTGACACCAGTGTAAATTAAAATGTCGTGCCTGATGCGGTAGTTTTACTGTATGAACGGCGAAAAATGTAGTAAGCGATAAACTTTTTTTCTCTCCATCATTTTGCGGAGGTTGTCAGCGAGAAAAAGTTTGTTAAGGGTTTGAACTTTTGTACTGCAAGTCAGTGAGTGCTCTCATTTTCAGATACTAGACGAATAAAATCTGGGTATTAACGTGTCGTGGCTTCACTACTGACAGGGGAACCTCCCCATCGCACCCCCCTCAGATTTAGTTATAAGTTGGCACAGTGGATAGGCCTTGAAAAACTGAACACAGATCAATCGAGAAAACAGGAAGAAGTTGTGTCGAACTATGAAAAAAGAAGTTGTGTCGAACTATGAAAAAAAAAGCAAAATATACAAACTGACTAGTCCATGCGCAAGACAGGCAATATCAAGGAGAGTGTTAGCTCCGTAACGCCGTGGTGTTGTGGTTAGCGTGAGCAGCTGCGGAACGAGAGGTCCTTGGTTCAAGTCTTCCCTCGAGTGAAAAGTTTACTTTCTTTATTTTCACAAAGTTATGATCTGTCCGTTCGTTCATTGACGTCTCTGTTCTCTGTAACGAGTTTAGTGTCTGTGTTTTGCGATCGCACCGCAAACTTACAGTTCGGAAAATATTCATTGACCTCGTTTTTAAAGTTGCGAGCTATATTTACTGGACTCATATTGCCCACGGAAAACATCTCACGTATTTAATGCACTCTCGTCCAAAGTAGCGAACAGTCAACTGCCAGCCAGGGAGCCTCGTTTGCAGAAATACTCTCTCTTCCGTGCGCTGTAGTCAACTGACGTGTGTTTCGATGTTTGTTTATGTGTAGCGTCCCCATACTGCAGCGCAGTTACCTCGCATCGGACGGACGGACGGACAGATAATAATTGTCTGAACATAAAGAAAGTAAACATTTCACTTTTTTGTTGTTGTAAAATATAGGCAGTGGCGGGGATCGAACGCGGGACCGAAGACGTTTTGATTATGAATCAAAGACGCTACCTTTTTTTTTATTTCTTTTAATCTCATTTTGTTCGTTAGTGTTCGTTGCCAATTGTTCGTGGCGGACGTCCCCAGACGCCAGTTGAAGTTCATTATTGATCCATTAACTCAGTATTTTTATTACAGAGGGCAGCTAACCCTCTGACCGAACACGCTGAGCTACCGTGCCGGCTCTCCCTAGACCACGGAATCTTCGTTTGATTCACGGCACCACGGCGCTTCTGAGCTGACGTTATCCTTGATGTTGCCTATCTTGCGCATGGACTACTCAGGTTGTATAATTTGCTTATTTTAGTTCCACACAACTTCTTCCTGTTATCTTGATTGATCTGTGTTTCAGTTTTTCAAGGCCTATCCACTGTGCCAACTTATAACTAAATCAGAGGGGGGTGCGATGGGGAGGTTCACTTGTGAGTGCAGTACTCGCTCTGTCGTCACGTGTGCAACCGTGTCCCTCTAGCGGCGAGTTTGGAACATCCGAGCTTTTATGGCAGTGGTTCCCAATCTTCCTATTACCCTTAATCTAAAGATATATTAACTAGTACTCCTCCTCCCCCCCCCCCCCCCCCCCCACGACCACCTCCCATTGTCATCAACATTAGCACCTATCTGAACTTTAGAATGAAAAACAGTTTTCTATGAACACTTTTATTTTTAAAATGTCAAAAGATAAATCATTTTTAGTTTTTGTAGGTGTTTCGCTGAACCACCAACAAATGGGTCACTGAGACAGGCGGTAATGCTTATTTCTAACATAACATCCCCTTTTTTTGTATAGAATGATGAAGCGATTCTCAGCGCATCTCGAGTGCTACCCACAGATCCTTCTCAGGAAAGAATGTTAACCATCCACATAGAGGGTAGGCACTCGTTTACTAGTCACGCTTTCTCTGCACCACTCCATTCCTTAGCGACATTTGTTTCACGCGTGCCCTGGACCCTCATTTCAAATCAACCAAAATAAGATGTGTGCACTTATTTCTAAATCAGTGGATGCTGGACTTCTTACCTCTGGACATACAGAAATTGAGACAATTCAGGCTGCCAGTGTTTTGTGTCTGACCACTGCGACTAATGTTAATAAGTTTACGTAGCTGATGTTCAGCAGTCGCGGTGTGAATTCTCTTCATCAAAATATAAACCAGCCGTCAGCTGCATTAAAATTTTAATTTCACTTTACTAATTTCAACAGATTAATCTGTCATCTTCTGAAGTTTGATTCAGGCCTAAAGCGTAGGTAAACAATCGAACGGAAAATAAGTAAAGATATCAAAAGTTTGTTAAAAAGATATATACAGTAGTTGAACATCAGAAAACTATCTAAAAATTGTTAAAAGTAATACACAACAGTTGAGCAACAGAACAATCGCATATTTTCGTTAAAATATAATAAACTGTGACACATCGCAAAATGTACACATTTTGGTACTAATTCTTTGTAGGACGTCTTTATCGTCCTATCTGTATTTGATATCTGCTTACCTATGGCTTTAGCCTGTATTAAATTTCTGAAGATAATAGATTAATGTATTGAAATCGGTAAAGTGAAATTTGTTGTTGAAAATAATAATAATAATGTGTAGCCCCTACAGTAAAGTGAAAGTCATAGCATGAAAGTCATAGCAGAGTTACTGTTGTGTTGTGCTGTCAATTAGTTTGTCTGTTTGTTACGAAGTGAATGTGGAAGCAACTTCCTGTCCGTTGCTGGAACTACTTACAAGTCAGAAAGACAAATGGTTCAAATGGCTCTGAGCACTATGGGACTTAACATCTGAGGTCATCAGTCCCCTAGAACTTAGAACTACTTAAACTTAACTAACCTAAGAACATCACACACATCCATGCCCGAGGCAGGATTCGAACCTGCGACCGTAGGAGTCGCGCGGTTCCCGACTGAAGAACTAATTAAACCTAACTAACCTAAGGACATCAGACACATCCATGCCCGAGGCAGGATTCGAACCTGCGACCGTAGCGGTCGCTCGGTTCCAGACTGTAGCGCCCAGAACCGCACGGCCACTCCGGCTGGCTCTCAATGAAATATCCACGAAGATATTGTATAGTCTGTGTGTATATTGGAGCTATTTATTTTCGTGGTATTATGATAACAAAGCCCATAGCAAAAAAATGTTCAAATGTGTGTGAAATCTTATGGGACTTAACTGCTAAGGTCATTAGTCCCTAAGCTTACACACTGCTTAACCTAAATTATCCTAAGGGCAAACACACACACCCATGCCCGAGGGAGGACTCGAACCTCCACCGAGACCAGCCGCGCAGTCCATGACTGCAACGGCTAGACCGCTCGGCTAATCCCGCGCGGCAAGCCCATAGCATCCTAAGATGATCCCTGGATGAATAAATAAATAAATGAAATTATTTAACGTTAAACTGAGCTTTAGTGTAACATGACCATGGTAAAAACTAATAACAATCATTTTCAGGCAGCAGATAATGTGTCATGTATTTCGGCTAACAATCCATACATAAAAATTAAGGCTTCGAAAACAGTTACACATATTTCGGAGGATTTCATTTTGCTGGGAGATGGAAGTTTGGCTTAGAAAGATAATAGGAGAAGTACTGAAACTGAATATTGACACCAGAATGAAAGATGTGGTAAGAGGCAAAAATTAAAATTGTATATACCGTTCGAGATTTGCCTGCCGTTGTGCGAAAGAATCTGGCTAGTTATTCGAACGTATTTCTGGGCGAACGAAGCATGAGAAGTCGCTCTCTACAAAACCCTACGCTTTCCTAGAAAAACATTTTAATACTTTTGGGGATGGGTGACCTGATATCAGGAAAATAATTGGACCATAATTGTGCATAATGTTTGTTCTTCATGATGTTTTCTAGCGGACATTTGGTTTCCCACAGAGAAAACAATAGAAGATTGTGAAGTGACGCCATGTAATCATACTTTCGACTCATTCAGGCAGAGAGTAGGCATTATGATTTGTAATAATTTGGTTGGTGAACACCAGCTTACAGTAGTTTTTGTCCCCCTAGGGTACGAGACAGGAAAATTAAATTATGCTTCAGGTGATTGTTCCTACACCATAGTTTGGATAAATGTGGTTTCATTGTACTACGTAGAATACCATGGATTTTCAACGTCCAGAAAAGTCCATATGCTTCTGCAGTATCTAAACTGACGCTTCTACCCTTGTTCTATCTAAGCGTGTGCCCATCACAAAAAATAATAAATAAATAAATTAATTAAAAGCCGTGAAAGGCCAGAATGCGGCCATACGAATGTTATTTTTTATTTAGTTGTAAGTAATTATTTTATGTTTGCTATGCTAACGAGGTCCACATCATAACTTTTGTCATGAACAAGTAACCAACTAACTAATAGGCTGTTGAGTCCTATCTTCTCTTCTTCCGGACATCTGAGTCTCGTACATAACCAAACGTCTACAGGCTATTGCATTACTGCACTCATTTTTGTAGTGTGGTACCAAAAAGCAAAGAGTAGGAGTTTATGGAATATAAGGTTACTTTTAAATAATTAAAAGAAGTTGATGGAAATTTTTAATTTAGAATCCTTTGTGATTACAAGAAGAAAGCAGTCGTCACTCCCAGCCAAGCAGATCATTGTGTGAGTCTCGTTCCTTGCCTTTTCCCAACAATATACGGGGTTCATATTTTTATATGGGTTGAGCCAATGTTATTGACAGTTGGCGGCCGAATGCTCTCCCAGACTCCTTCACCCCTGCCCACACCCCTCACCGGGACGGAATCTGTGTAACTCATCTGTCTGAGTCTAGAATAAACATCTTGTTCAGTTATGAAAAAGCTTTCTAAATGGTGTTGGGTGTGTCAGGGGTGGGACGTGAGCGCCAGCCCGATATTTACATAGTTTGGTGCGCTCCACTCTTCTGGCTGCTGTGACAGCCATGGGTGTGGTAGTACAATTGTTAGTAATTACAACTGTAAATATTTGATTGTATGCATTATTTCTTTGTGACGACGCTAGTGCATGCGCTAGTAATTGATTAATTGTATTTTGATGAAGTAGTTTGGGCGGGGGGGGGGGGGGGGGAGAAGGAGAGAAGGAAGCACTCGCGCAGCGTTCCTGGTACGCTAGATCCTGCACCTGCGGCGTGGATCCATGCTTGTTACATAGCAGCGTGTAGCCAGGTGCCTCGCGGAGTTTGTGAGTGATGAGTCAAAGGAGGAGGTTGACAAACTGTTCAATACGTAAAGCGTGGATTATGTCTACCTTGTAGTATTCGTGGCTGGAGTGTATTGTGAAATAGCAGGTAATGTTAACGTATATAAGAAGCTCTGGCTGAATATGCAATGAAAGCTATTATATTTTCTTGTAAGTGGTTTACGGACGTGGGTGCGGCCCTTTCTTGGGAAGTAAGTTTGCGGCGGGAACTTTACGTCAAGTTGTTTGAATACGAAAGATTTTATTTCTCTCCTTGACCATTTTTTTGTGCTTACCATTGGAAGCTTAAACGTACGCGTACCAGCGTTAGGTCGACTAGCCGTGCGAATGTAACTAGTTTTAACCAGTGTGATCAGTGTTTAGCACATATTTAAAATAAGGAAAAAATATAGTGCGCGAGACCAAAAGTACTTTAGTTCAAAACAGCGTTCTGTTTACTGATATTTGCGTTGATTTGTTTCAGGTTCAGGATAGACTCGAGGATCCTGAAACTCCTGCTCAGCCAGTGTCTACAAGTGGTTTAAAGCTTGCCACCGACGTAGCAAAGAACTGCGAATCTTCAAGAAGCAGAGATGCACAAGAACTGTCCAACATACTGAAAAGCGCACACTTTAAGGTAAATACAGCAACTTACCGTATCTGTTCCAGGCAATGCGGAGAACCAAGTTTCTCCTAGCTTCTTTTCTCCAAGGCAATTAAGTGTACATGCTCTTTGGCACAGTAAGAAGCCTAGTAAACTGTGCTTGATTGAAATGTGTTGACCCACAGTATTACTAGTTGTTATAAATGAATAACAACACAGATTACATCCAAATACCAGCTAGGGATATGTTAATAAACTTCAGACCAGTACGTGTGAGATTCTTATTTACAGTTTGCATGTATTCATAGTAAAATGTATGTTGTTTTTAAGCAAATGCTATTTCAGTTCTGTGGTCTAAGGTACGTTTTTATGTATCAGATCAGGAACAACGTTAAGTAGAGATAAACTGTGATTCAACTGAGTTGAGAAATTGCAATGTTCATTGGATACTTTAGTAACACTTCTCTGTTTAATAATTGCATGGAAAACTGTGATTGTTTTGGTTTATCAGAAATGTAAGCTTTTCCCTCAAGACAGATTATAGTGTCAGGCTACTTCACTAAAGTACTTGTTTCTTTCTCTCCATCCTTGGCCTTATGAACATCTTCAATAGTTTGTTACTGTGTTCTACACAAACACATATAGGACTACTTAACGTCTCAAAAATTAACTTCCCCTCTCTCCCTCCCCCACATCAGATATGGAGAAAAGCGGATGTAATTCTTTCAGCCTCTTGATGTTGGCAGAGCTTTTTGAACTGTGCTTTATCAGCATAAATGAGTTATTAGCTGTTATTAATACTGATTAATTTAGGAACAAAAATAAAATTGATAAATTGGTCAGTTGAGCCAAAGAAAACCTTCTGTTATAACATCAGCGTCGTAGCTATGGCTTTGTGTGCTTGTGTGGCAATATTTGAATTCTGAATCCCCCCCAAGACTTATTTTCTAGGAAGAGAAACAATGCAATAAAATGGACAATAAATAGTTTAGACAAGAAGCGAATAGAAGCTTTCAAAATGTGGTGCTACAAAAGAATGCTGAAGATTAGATGGGTAGATCATGTAACTAATGAGGAGGTACTGAGTAGAATTGGGGAGAGGACGAATTTGTGGCATAACTTGACTAGAAGAAGGGATCAGTTTTTAGGTCAGTCATAAAAAATTTCTAGGTGTTCAGGTTCAGGCAGATCTGAAGTGGGAGGTACACGTAAATAATTTAAATAAGAGACTGAATTCACTAGCATATACTGTTAGAATCCTCACTCAAAATACAAGCTGCTCATCAGTGCTGACAATGTATCATTGCTGTATACATTGGGGGAATTCCACAAATACTACAAAACCTTTCAAAATACAGAAAAAGATTACCAGGGTGATAAAAAAAGCTAAATGTAAGGATTCCTGTAGATCCCCTTTTAAACCTCTGAAAATATTGCCACTGCCTTGTTTGTATGTATACGGAATACTAATTTTCACAATAGGGAGCATCTTAAAAAAGGAAAATCTCTTCAAACATAATTATGATATAAACACATATGAAACTAGAATGAAGATGAACCTACACAGGAATACAGTAAATACAAATTTATGCAAAAGAGGAGTGTATCATTCTGGAGCTATGTTATATAACTATGTGCCATCTTACCTAAAATGCATACCAACATTAAATGCATTTAAAGTAAAGTCAAAACAGTTCTTCCTTGACCACTGCTTCTGTTCTTTGTCTGATTTATGGATCATCATAATAAGTAAACCTCATTTGCCAAATTTCACTAATTGTCAATTCATAATATAGCTTACATTGTGCTTATCATGTAATCTCACTTAATAAATGCTATTATCACATGTAGAAGCAATGTAGTACACCAGCCTACATTATTATGCATTTTTATTATGTCAACAATGTAGTCAAAATGACTACTGTATTGTAAACTAACTAGGTTTACCTGTGTCCTATATCACATGTACAAACAATGTACAAAACTGATTCTTGGACCAATAAATAAATAAACATATTCTTAGGCATCAATGGATTACCAGTTTAGTATGGATGGGCGGCATGGAGTGTAAAAATCGTATAGGGAGACCAAGAGATGAATACACTAAGTAGATTCAGAAGTATGTAGGTTGCTGTAGGCACTGGGAGGTGAATAAGCTTGCACAGGTTAGAGTAGCATGGAGAGCTGCATCAAACCAGTCTTTGGACTGAGGACCACAACAACAACGTGTACAATGAGTCATGAAATTTTGTGGTTTGTTGGTTTGTTTTTTTTCCGGACATTTAGAATCTGTTCTTCTGTTCAGTGTGTGTCCACTGTTGACAACTCTATTGAAGCTATTTTGTCTGTGGTGTATTGAAACAGTTTCATTCTCATGAGTACTGACTCATTTTATATCAGAACAAGTAGTTACAATAGTTCACTGGAATGATGTCACAGAGTGGGTTTAGTTCCCCTGGCAGCTATAGTTTTGAGTGATTATACCTCAGGAGAAAAAATTTAGTTTATTAGTACGTTCAGTAGTAGATCTGATATTGTACATATTGTTAAAAATTTAACAATGCAATCATGCACTTCCCTATCAATTGTAAAAACCATGTTCTCCTGTTTATTTCTAACTACATATCACCTCAAACAAAATTATCAGGCCTAAATGTCTTCAGACAGTCTTCTGAGGAACAGATTTCAATCAGTAGGCATAATACATTCAATATAGCTAACTGTTATTAAAGACCATGTTGTATGATGCATCTGACCAAAGATTGCTAGGGGCTACAGAGTATCAAAGTCGGGGGCATTGTAAGATCAGGAAGAGCCCTGTGAAGCTGCTTAAAGATTACAAAATGCACAAAGCACATGGAAAATAAAATTTTATGCTTCACTTCACAATCTCTCTCTCTCTTTCATCCCAGTATGTAATATTTCAGTAAGATGTGATAGGCATTGAGAGTAAAGCAAAATATAGCTATTGGTTTTGATTCCTTATATTGCTGACTGTACTGTTAATCCATATACTTCTGTTGTTTAAGGCATGTTCATGTGATACTTCGCTTACATCAATTTTTTATTTAATGTCCATTTTGCAACTGTGGCAGCTGTATTATCTTTTTTTGTTACAAATTTATTTCTTCACTGTTGCTTTGTTTACATATTCTTTTCCTACTGAGCAAGTGGCAGAAACATCAGTTCAAGTTTCTTCTGTTCCACAGAGCATGTACATGATTTGTTAGCGTGGAATGTGCTAGAGCCATTAAGTCACTATAACAAGCCAAAAAGTCAGTGTTCTTATTCATAATTCCTTAACATACTCAGATAACCAGATGCAGTGTGTTCACTGTTGTCCTTATGATCAATAAACTTTATTTCTAAATTTTATTATCATGGAATAAAATGTGCTCAGTTATAAAGGTCCACAAAAAATGTCTTATAAGGTTAGAGCAGCATAGGAGATGTCAAATTAAGTAAAATTTGGTCCTTCAGATCCAGGTGGCAATAGACCTGAAATGCAGTAGTTGTGTATCTACAGTCTTAAAATGACAGCCAATCTGTGAAGAGTAGGTGAAAGTGTGTGCTGTAACCTAACTTGTTCCAGTAAATATCTTGTATGCTAAAGAGCACAGCTACCAGTAAAATTAACTCAAGATAATTTTCAAGCTGATCAGTCCTTAGGCAAACTTTAAATTTTGATCCTTGGTTGGTTACTTTACAGTTTTTGTGCGATGTTTGTTGGCTACTGCATGACTGTTAAATCAACTACACTGGAAGTATTCTAATGCTATTAATTTGTTTGGATAATAAGCTGCACTTAAAAACAGCAAGGTAACTGACAGATTGTTCTCTGGTGTTCAGTGTTTTTAATAACAAAATTTGAAGCCCAGATGTTTAAGTTTTTGCCAATATTTTGAGAGAGCAAATGAAATTTTACTATAACTTAAGTAATTTTCTAGGACTAAAGTACACTTAGGTTGTCAGTGGCTCTAAGGCTGTGTGCTGCTGTTGGTTGTAGCCAGTATGGTGATAGTATACAATAGCCAGAGAGAACCGCTGAATCTAATGCCTTCTTTCTGCGAAAGGTACAAATTGATTACTTTTGTTTTTGACATGGATAGCATGAGCTTGCCAGTGATTGATCTCATTATTATGGATAGTAAAGTTGAGTACTAGTTTTCATATGCATTTCTTGTGTTGTATGTTTCTCTGAACATGGCAGGGTTGTTTAGTATTCCAATTTTATAGTGTGGCTGTGAGTTGGTGAAGCCAATGAACGTACGTGTATGAAAACTGGTTGTGGTGACAGACTGATGTGTAGCATAGCCCGAGGTATGGGTTAGGTGGAATGTTACAGTTTGGTTGTGAGTTGGCAAAGCCAACAAATGTGACTGGAAGAAAACAGGTTGTGGTGGCAGGCTGATCTCTAGCATAGCCGAATGATTGTTTCAAAAACTTTGTAGGGTATTTTCGAAAGTATCTATTTCCATGGTTGTGGTAATCCAGGAATGTAAGAGTACTGTTTAAATTCTACAGAATATTCTGGCAACATTCTGCACAGTGTATTCCATTATGCTGTCATGTAATTTCATACACTGTACATATTATTGTGCTAATAGTTACCAACTGCAAGCAAGCAATGCAAAAGCCCGCTGACACTGTAAGTGCACTTTTACCATTTTCCAGCATGCAGGCAGGAAGTTTGGAAACTAGTGGAAGTGAAGCTGTGAAAATGGGTTGTGAGTCATGCTTGGATAGCTCAGTTGGTAGAGCACTTGCCTGTGAAAGGCAAGGATCCCAAGTTTCAAGTCACTTACCAGCACATATTTTTAATCTGTCTAGGTGTCTTAAGTAATTTTTCTTGTGGCCCTAGTTTCTTTATTGGCATAAAAATCCATACTAAGTTACTAGGTCTGTAACTCATTGGTTGGTGCTTTGTGTAGAAGTGGTCAGTGTTTGTTGTTACAAACTTCTCAATTTTGTTGTAGGCATGGGGACCTACCAATATCAAAATTCACCTTCGACCAGTGACATAATGATGAAGTAGCATGTAATTTCATATGTGCATAAACAGAACACTGATAATATTTGTTTTGCATGTATATTGTTTTACTGAATATACTTGACTTAACCACTGTCTTGCTTTTCTAGTTTTGCCGATACTCATGGATTATCGTGTTAAATTGGCCAACATTAAATCGAAGCAGAAAGAAACAACGTATCCAGTTTCATTTTGGTCTTCTGACCATGTAGCAGGAAAAACAGCATGAAACCCTTAATAACTTAGATTGCTGTACTGTTTTTGACTGTCATGTTAGTCAGTATGTACCGAAATCTCTATCATCTGTAGCAATCTATTTATTTCATCTGCCAATGTTAGGCACCTTTGGGTGATGCAGTATGAAATTATTGCTGAATCAGCTTTGTCTGAAACTTTCTTTCCACAATCTAAAATTATTTTATATTGCCCTCCATCTTTCAAAATTATGTCATCCACAAGAAACTATAGATTTCCAGAGCTTTGACAGTCAGTATAACCTTATTGGTAGAGTGACGGGTGAGGTTTCTAACACTCATTGTTATGTAACAGTACCCATGTTTAGACTTTGTGGACCTACCCCTCAGGTCAGTGACCAGAATCCTCCTTTGATTCCTTCCTCCCATTCTAAGACATCTGTAGTCTTCTTTATTGGATCCTGAATTGTTGAGTAATGATGCACAATGCACGGATGGCTAGGTGTCATTGCATTAGTCCATGCCCTCAATGGATTTCTCGAAAGACATTTGGTGTCCTTGTGTTTGTGTCCACTTCGCATACCACTGTTATGCCACACACCTGAAGGCTCAGTTTAGTACTGTCAGTCTTCTTGATAGATCCTTCAGGTATGTCAGCTAGCGTTTAGGACTAGTGGTCTGTTAGAACAGTGATTAATCTACAAAGCAAATATGGTCGGAAATTACTCATTGTCCTAAGGACTGTAAGGCATTTATTTATTTATTTTTTTCATAGGATAATTCTTCCCAGTCTTGAGGAGTACTCTGCTGGCATAAACAAAAACTTTATAATTAACTTCTTAAAATGGTATTCAAATTGTAGCTATTGTGGAACCGCTAACATCAGTGTGCAGTGTTATCTTAGTATACAGTCCCATGACTGGGCACAATGTCAGCATCTAGAGAGTAGCAAAATGATCTTTCTTGTTCATCGCCCCAAGAAAATTTGTGTGTCCTTGCAGAAATTCATGTAGCGGTTGGAGAAAATTTCTTATTTTTAGAATGTTATGTGGAACAGAAACTGTTTTGAATTCAAGTGAAGTCCATTTCAGCATGGTTGTCAAGTGGCTGTAATGGTTTTGAGATGTCACTGAAAAAATGACCTTGTTATGTCACTAAAAAAGATGCCATGTGTTACGAGGTATTGATGCAAGTTATTCATTGTTGTTTTTGAAGTATCTAAAGCACTACATAGATAAAATGGTACAACTTTGAATTCATGATGATCATTAAGTGCTGTGAAATCAGTATCTTCTTGCTCAGTCTTGTCAGCCTTGTTTGCCAATTCTCTGTCTGTGAATCTGTGGGCAAGTAATGCTCTGCTCTCTTCAAACAGCACAGGCTATAGTTGTTTTGTGGCAAAAAGTAGACACTCTTTTCTTGTGATTTGGTTGGTTGTTGTAGACAGACACAGCATGCCATGTGATTGATTTTTTTCCCATTGGAACTACAGGAAGGAATCTGGGATCCTCTGGCATGATGCATGTTCTCCATTTCCTCCTGAACTATCTATCTTTCTGCATTATCTGTGGCTAATGAACTCAGAAAATTGCAGCAGAATGTACAACACTTGCCAATATTGTTTCTTAATCAAGTCATGGAATGTTGGTGGTGGAATAGAAATACCCTCAGCAGTGTTGTCCATAGTAATTACCGAGAACAATTCTTCATCAGTGACATTGAGCCTTGCTGAACTAGTTGGCTGTTTCTAAGATAATAACCTTAGAACTGAATCCCAGTTGTTCAGGATGATTGGAAATTTGGATTTGTGTGTGAGAAACTTTTATTGTACAGGCTGTTTTTATGCAAAATTACTATAACAACTGGAAAATTTTGATCCCTTGGTCAGATGCTAGAGTGATAATAAGTACAGCGTATGCAGGAAAAATGTTCTCATTCAAGAAATTCATTTTGACTGTTGATGCAAGTATGCAAAAGACAGCTGATCTGGGTCCTCTTTGAAATGTAGCGATAACTAGATCCTTGCTTTCATTTAGTTTTCCTTGTGACTTATTATACCTGTCTTCAACACAAGATGAATGACAGGAAAATAGTGTATTACATGGAAAAGAAACATCCAGCCTAGTATTTTTTTTACCTGAACTTGTTGAAATAACTGCATCTGTCTCTGGGCTCCAGTGCTTGACAGTTTACAACCATATGTTGTATATGCAAGATGTCTGATCCCATGTGATGGCAACATTTCATTTCACTTCATTCATTTATTCATTCAGTTATAATCTTACAACGATATAGAATTTGTTGCAAAAACAATGAAAATAAATATCTCAAAAATATACATTCCTATAAAATATAAAAGTATGCTTAAGGAGGATAGGGCAGATGGCCAGCTGTGGCCTTGATGAAGGAATCATCCCAGCATTTACCTGAAAAGATTTAAGTAAACCTAGATCAGGATGGCTAAACAGAGACAAACGTTAAAGGTGGATTTCGTGCTTGGTTATTGGTATTTATCCTCAGACTAAAGATGCATTATCAGCATCCAGCTGAACATCCTGTTTGTCTTGAAACAGTCCTATTTAATTGGCAACTTAATAAATGTGTGATAGCACAGAAAAACAATCCTCTGAGCTAATAGTACTGCCCAAACAGATAGCGCGTCGATGAAGACATCAGAGGGTTTCCTCAACATCTTGCATACTGTCATTGTGGGAAGTAATATCTGCAGTATTATCTCTTCAGTAGACAGACACTTCATTTAGCTTACTGGTGTTGGTTAGGCAAGGGGCTGGAGGCTGTGTATGGAGATGGGGAGAAGCTGTGATATATTGAAGAGCGAACTTGACCATGAAAGTGTAATGAGTTCTTCC
Source organism: Schistocerca piceifrons (assembly GCF_021461385.2). Lineage (NCBI taxonomy): Eukaryota > Metazoa > Arthropoda > Insecta > Orthoptera > Acrididae > Schistocerca > Schistocerca piceifrons. The sequence goes on from NC_060139.1 coordinate 754,505,591, forward strand.
TGCAGTTTGAATGTATACATACAAAATTATCTCAAATTGTTGGTATTGCTGTGTTTGTTGATGTCATATTGCATAATACTCATAGAACACTCTTCTTCTTGAAACTTCCTGACAGATTAAAATTGTGTGCCAGATTGAGACCTAAACCTGCGAGCTTTGCCTTTCATGGGTAACTGCTGACATGGCTTAGCTACAGCCTAGGAGATGTTTCCAGAATTAATTTTCCCTTTGCAGAAGAATGTGTGCTGGTTTAAAACTTCTTGGAAGATTAAAACTGTGTCCTGGACCAGATCTTTATCTGGGTCTTTTGCCTTTTATGGCGTGTGTTCTGCCAACTGAGATATACAAGTCTGACTCATGACCCACCTTCACAACTATGCTTCTGTCTGTATCTCATTTCCTGCATTTCAAACTGGCAGAAATAAATCTGTAGGGGCAGGTCATCAGTTGCACTTGGATAACCCAGTTATTAGAACTAGAACACTTGTTCACAAAAAAAAGGCAAAGGTCCCATGTTTGAGTCCCATTCTGGCACATGGCTTTAATCTGCCAGGAAGATTCAGGTCAATGCACACTCCACCACAGAATGAAAATTCATTCTGGAAGCTATCTTCTGTGGCAGTAAAATATGATTGCAAAACATGTTCCAAGTTGGAACATATCAGTGTATTGTCTGCCATCCTTAACCATGCTGTTTAAATTTGTAAAGTGGTTGGCTGCACAACTTCTTGGAAGTTGCAGAAGCTTCTTCATGTATCTCAGGTTTCTTGCACTTGTCTGCAAATATACAGTTACACCCTGATGATTCATGTGATTAATAATTAAAGTTAATTTAGGATGAACTGGGAATTTAACAACCACAAGTCTAGAATTTGTTCATGTTTGCCATATTATTGGTGGAGAGCAGCAGTGAATACATGTATTGTAACAATAAAGTTATTACTAGCAAGTACTCACATAAGATATTTCATTGTCTAAACTGGCTTTGGCTTATCAGATTTGTAGATTCTGAAGGCTCTGTAGTAATGGCATCATGTGCCTGACATGTCTCGTATGAGAGACTCACATCTGCTCTATGGCAGTGCAGGCATGAGGAATGTACAGTTACAATAGGCACATAATGTCCTAACACTCCAATGCCTCAGCAACATGAGCAGTTAAGTTCCATGGGGACAATTGTTTGTGCCTGTCTCAATATGAAGAGTTAAGTAATGGAGGGGAAAATGCAATGAGAAAATATACACCAATAAATGTAAAATGAGGTGGAAAGTGAAAATTAAAGAAAATGTTAAAAGAAGGATAAGACAGTGGCAGAAAATAAGGGAAAAAGAAGGTGGAAGATAGTGCCTGCAGCACTGTGATTTATCGTATTGCAGGGCTGAATAGTGGACAGGAAGTAAGCACATACTGTGGAACAGTTTCCTATCTGCAAAGTTTTGAATCACTTGCATTAGAAGCAAGGATTCAAAGTACTCATATTATGGGCAAGATTTAAAACTTACTGATATTGTAATGAGATATATGCTCTGCAACGTAGAGTGTATGTTACCAATATAGACTCGGCATCTGTGTGTGTTCAGCCTTAATGATGACCTTATAATATGAATGATACTGCATGGTATGTGTGCATATTATTATTATTATTATTATTATTATTATTATTATTATTACTACTATTATCACAATTACTATTCTTATTAATCAAATCAACCACAATACCATCAAATTCTATTCTTTTAAATTTTGATGTGAATTAATTGTCTTTCAATCTTAATTTACAAATCTTGTAAATTGTAAGTCAGTAGTAGTGTGAACTTATGTCGATTTTGCTTTCTTTATGCCATTGAGAATTTAGTTACATGCTTTTTCTTCCACCATAAGTACTTCTCATTTTTGACCGTGAATACAATACTGATTTTTGTCAGACCTTCTTCAGATGCAGGCAGCTACAGTGACATGACAGCATAATGTGCAGAAGAAAAGAAAACTTTCATGGTTTTGCACTAAAAAGAACTCTCACACTTCATACTTCCATCAAAATTATTAGTCAGGCAACACAGTGTACACTACACACTTCTCACAAAAAAATATGTCTTCTCCCTACAAGAACTAAAGACAGAGTCTATGTAATAATTGACAAGAGAAAATGAATGAGGCTTTTATCATTTGTCATTCACCTTCCGGCGTAGAAAAATACATCTTTTCCGACGCTTACAGAGGTTGCGCTAGTGTTTATTATCATTGCTCTTTAGTTTTTGTCATAGCTTGTTGGGGATTTTCCTTATGTACCTATACGAATTTTACTGTATTTATCCACCCATGAGCCACTGAATTCAGAGAGCTGTGTTGTTGAAGACAGAGCACTCTCATCACTATAGTGAGTGGAATAGTTCAACCTCTTACTTGACTGTAATGTGCCCCTCATGTCACTTGGAGCTACAGAAGGCACCATTCAACACATGTTCCTCTGCTTACTCTGCATAGCGGTGTACAGAGTTCAGCATAGGCATAAATCCAACACCATTGAATGCTTAAACCACAGAGAAGTTTGGCTGGACTAATGATCTGCAAAATTTGTTGGTATTTACTGATGCCATAGTAAGAGTACGTCAAAGACAATGTGTCAGTATTTTTGCATGTAGCGATGCTTATATGTGCTGAAACTGAATTCCTGGTAAGTCTCAAATAGTTTCTTGTTGGTGAATGATACAGGAACCTACTGTCAAATAACTTGTTTCCATTTCTTCACTTTAGAACCCCACTGGTGTTCTGTACGTTTAACAAGAGCCATCTCTGCAAATTGATTAGGTGTGTTTGTGTGCATGAAAAAAAATATTAGTTGTAAATGATCGCTGATTGGTCATGGAACCGGAATGATGCCCAGTGCTTACAGTGGTTTGTGGGATGCATCTCATGATGTTTTGCTATTGTCTTCAGAGGGAAGTAAGGGATACACATTACTGGGTAGGTGCAAGTAAGTAAATTGCTCATGAGTGTGCCATGGGCCCTCTCACAGCTGGTGCATTTGGTGAGGAATGTAGTAGTGTTAGATGCAGAAATGTGCAGTGGGAATGGCCACATACATAGAAAACACGAACTGACAAGGAAATTGTTAGAACTGGTAAAAGCAGCTTGGGCATATTGCATCCAGAGGCTGGGAAAGTGACATAAATCTTCTCTGGTAGCAACTAAACTTTTACAGTCAATCTCCATGTGACAAAAAGTGGAAAGGATTCTGCCCTCCATTTGACCAACTTCCTTTTTTTTTAACATTACCAACAAGATTCTGAAACTGGTATTATGGTTTTTGGGAATCAGTCATATCAATAGTCACAGTAGCTTCAGATATTTTGGAAAAATATTCTTTGATCAGGTCGCGATTTTAATAAAAATTTTTAAACTTTTCATGTATGGCAAAGAAGACACTAGTTCACCTGTCAACAATACTTCATCAACAGAAGCATTTGTTTAATACAGTGTACATATGTGAACACTGACAACTCACTGTTGAGTCTACCTTCTATGCTGCAATTTTTTTCCCCCATTGAACAATGTATACTACATTCAACATGGCACAAACCGCTCTCTCTTAGTCATAGACCATTTTTACTGAGCCTTCTTCTGGACTGCTGAGGCAGTGTTCTCAAGTATCCTACAGTGCTACAAAAAGAATCTTAAACAAAAATTAACAGTAGAACTGGAACCACCAGTACTTTTAAATCTACCACCATGGGTTTGGGACCTGCAGATTACCTATTCATTTGTACGTTTGGGCTCTGTGTTCATACTCCGTGAACTTGCAAGAAATGAAGATAGTGATGAGACCGGGCATCAATTTGTGTGGGAAATCAGTTACCATATCTCTGGCTTACCAGTCGCCTGTTCTGCATATTTCCAAAATTTCCAACTCAAACATATCTAGCTGTCACCATTTGATTGGTACTTGCCTTGTTGTTTCAGTAGTACAGTGATAAAATGAAGTCAAATATATGTAGAGTGAAATGGTATTGGGATCGTAATATAGGAGAGCAAGAGTTCAGAACTTGTAATCTTATAATCTTGTATATTTGTGCCCTGTTGTTTACAGCTAAAATCCACTATGCTTGACTGGCTTTGGTCACATGAAATTGGATAGAACTTGTTGTACATCGGCTACTGTTCACTATTGCTGGCATTGTCTTGTATTAGTCTATATGCTCTTGTTTTCTTCCAGGCTCTTTTGGAATCTCATGATACTGTAGCTGAAAAAAGTTTTGAAAAGCCTGAAGTGGAATCTCAACCTCAAACTTTTGAATTTCCAGCAAGTGAAATGACAGCCGATACAATTCGTATGGTTGGCCTCAGGAAAAGTCCAAAGGAACCCCTGGTATGGAACTATTTGCAGTTTTTTCCATAATTCAAATTTAGGAAAGAAAACTTAATAATAATATCACTGTTATGCAGTAGTGGCTAAAACAGTGAGAATTCGTTTACAAGGAAGAATGTAATCAATAAGTCACACAACCTGTTGTTTTAAGCCATACAGTTTTTTATTACTTTTGAGGAAGATAATGTAGAATGAAGAATGGAGATGCAGTTTTAGGCTGACAATTTGTGTTGCTGTGTGAGGCCTGCTTCAGTAGATCAGGTCATAAAGTACAAGGATAAGAGAGTCACCCAAACATGTATAATTCTGGTCTGACATGTATTTCTAACTTCTGACAAACATTAAAACACTTTATTTTGAGGAGGCAGTGATTTGCAGCTTCCATAAATATTTGGAAAATCTTTGCTTGTGCACAACTGTATTGGCACTTTATTAAACAACCAGTTTTGGTCACAAATGTACCATCATCAGGTAAAATGTAACATAATCAGATGCATGACAGACTATAACTATTAATGAACATCATGTCATAAAGTGACATGTTAATTCCTCTATAAATCTGGAGCATATAAAACAAACAGTAGATGGGTGATGAAGCACATGCCAAGGCATGGCTTATAGTTGAATTACATTTTAAATTATGACATGATGCTGGTTAATTGTTATGGTTTGTCATACATCTGACTATGGTGTCACATTATATCTGATGATGGTCCATTTCTGCCCAAAACTGGTTGTTTAGGTGACAATACAGCTCTGTGCAATCCATAATTTTCCAAAAATATTAAATTCTCTCTCTCTCTTTCTTTCTTATTCATTTTATATATCGTGCTTAATAAAGAAGCATGTTTTCCAAATATGAGTGTAGGCAGTTCAATTTTAATGTTGTTTAAAGACTACTAAATGATCAGGCCTGTGACTGATTATTAATTCTTACATTTTGACCCAGATGAATTTGGCTTAATTTTATTTTTTGTGATCTATTATTCTGTGGTAGACCATAGCTCACACAAACAGCATACTATCAGAATTCCAGCACTCTGAATAAAATAAGAGATTTAGAACTTGATTATATTCCTTATAATTTTAGCAACCTTAAATAGCTTGTTGTCATTAACCATTGCACTGGGGCAAGAGTTAAAATGATTAAAATGAAAATGGAACAATGATATAGTAATTGTTTCTTTGCCAGAATAACAGAACCAAAATGTACTATGAGGCACTCTTACTGCCAACACATGTTTGCACGTACACTTTGAAATTGTGTGTTGTAATTTGACATTTAAGTGAAGTATCTGTAATAAAGATTGCATACTTAATTTTTTAATTTACTAATGCTACTGTTGATTCATAGCTAGATGCCTTCATTTTTTCAGTTCACTTCCTATATGAAAGCATGTGTGTAATGATATGATGAAAAACTGAGCACTTTGTACAGCATGAAACAAATGATTATAGTCTGTCCAGTCAGTCTTACTTCCATGTAAATGGGACTGCCCACATCACAAGCCTATTCCACATCTGATGACAGCTATCATGCAGTGAGGTGCAACATCACTGAGTCCCTATGAATGCCTGCTGTAGCTAGGGATACTAAATCCCTCCCACCTGAAATTGGCAAGTAGGGTCGATAATGACCAGGTTCGTACCTTTTCTGGTACAGGAGAGTTGGAGGTGTGTGGCTGAGCTCCCTGTCAGGAGATGGAGCTGCATAACCTTATATGGACTGGACAATGCAAGTGGCCTGGCTCGATATTATGCAGGCAGTTGTGTTTAGAGTGGGGTAACGAGCACAGGTTGTACTAGTGACTGAGTGACTTGGTGGATGGCTGCCGAAGTGTCACATTTCTGGGTCAGAGATGGGGGTCTGTTTGTGACTCTAGCCACAGCTGGAACTGGTTTTGGTAGCTGGTCATGAGCTCATGACCAGTCACAATGTCAATCAGCTGATTTCCCCTGTGGCTAAGCTGAACCATGAGGTTCATTCTATCTGAATGTGCACGCCCAGACACACACTCTCTATGCATATGGGAACCTGTACTTAAGCTGGGCACACTGCATGGGGCACAAGAGGTCTGTTGGGGCTGAATGACTGCCGTATCCCAATCAGACTGGATCCGTTAATGGAGGTGGACCAGTATGTGCCAAGTAAACTGTGGAGCACTTTCTCAGTCAGTATCATCAACAAGGTCTTGGGTATTTGTGTTTTAAATATGCTGACCACCTGCTTGGTCTCTGCATTGGAGGCAGGAAGGAAGGGGATGGTGGTCAGGTGTTCAGTGCTGTTGTGCCAGCAGAAGGCCTCCAACTGCAATGATGTGAACTAGGGACCAATGTCAGACACTGCTTAGAATGAATTTAGGATGAACTAGAAAATTTACAACTGCAATACTAGAACTTCTTGGTGTTTGTCATGTTACTGGTGGAGAGCAGCAGTGAATATACGTATTTTAACAATACAGTTTATTTCAGGCAAGTACTTGCATAAAATGTTTCATTGGGTAAACCGGCTTTGGTTTATCAGTTATTTTCCAATAAACCATGGAATTATTCTCAGTCTACATATCTAAAGTCACCATTTGTATGAAGCTCCTACCACCAGATTCTACTGGTAAAAAGGAAAGAGGATTAGCATTTAATGTCCCATCAAGTCATAAGTGACAAAGCACAAGTTCTAAATGGGGTAATGCTGGGAAATAAATTTGGCTGTTTGGTTTTCAAAGGAACAGTTTTGACATTTCCCACAGTGAGATTTACTAGAAGAACCTTGCAATATTGTAATTCATCCACAAAGGAAATTACTTAATGTACACATGGCTAATTTTTAAGCACAGTTGTCATCTAGGCCCCTCTACCAAGTTGGATTCTTGTTGGGGGAGGGGGGGGGGGGGGCAGGGGGAAGGTGAGATGGTGAGATAAAGAAAGAGAGGGAGGTGGCTGGTCACTGCATATACTTATTATCTGAAGCCACTGTCTAACTAATTGTTATTAATAAAAAATTGAAATGTCCTGTTTATGTAAACAGGCAATGAAAGCAATGGCAAATATGTGACACTGCTAAACTAAATAAATCACTGATTCAACAAAAATGGGCAGTGAGAAAATTGTGTTTACAGTTTCTTATTTTGCAATTATTATACACACTGGCCTCTGCATATTCCTTAATCGTAATTGTTATTAGAATTAAAATCACTCCCAAAAGAACTATTAGCCACATATCAATAACATGAGACAAAAATAAAATTTTGTATAGACTTTGGATTTTTGTCTTGGGTTCAGATTGAGATCCTTACACAACGAGAGTGAGTCAAGAAAACTGTCTTGGATGGGAGGGTCCTGTTATATGCTTGACAAGTAGTAATGAGCATTGTAAGCAGCTCTGTAATGACTATAAGACTGTTGTTATTTCATAAATATCTGTGTACTCATGTTGATATAAGTAAACTACTTACTGCATCTGAGGAAGCGGTAGAATTTTCAAAATGTTTCCCTGCTTAATTTCACTATTTTAAATTTAGCGTCTTCAGCCATGAAAAGTACAAAGCCACATGTTTTTTGTTAATTATTAATGCAGTTTCTATTGGCTACTTATCTTTGTTAACACTTACTTTGACTCATCCCATACCCCTGAAAAGTTTCCATATGTGATGGTAACCACAGAACATGATTATTACATGAAATGATGCTATATTACCCATTGACGTTACTTCTTTCGATCTGGTTTTTACTTACATTAAACTGAACTTTTGATTCTTATGGAACTCCTGTAATATCCGCCACTGCACACAACACAATGTGCTGTGAAAGTTATGTGAGATACCAGTATCACTTTGTCCAATATTTATTCCCTTCATAGATGGTTTACAGTTCTCAGTAAACCTTAATGCTAGATCGAATTTATCTAATTGTACAGCTACGACTGTTACATGTGATACATGGGACAGGCCATAGTGTTTATGGGCTTATCTTGGAACATACAATGTCAAGGCAAAGCATGTCTTTTTTTTCCTTCTTAGGTCTCCCTCTGTAATTTGGTGGTGAAGTCTGTCACAGTCATCCTGACTAAACAGATTGATAATAAAATGCACAGGTCTTCTGTTCTCTCTCTCTTTGGGATGGCCAGATGATTTTGACACCACTTCTACTGAAAGTTATTACAGTATATTGACCAGTGCACCACCATTCTCAGTCTGTATCTTGGAGCACTGCTGAAGGTATATCATATTCTACCTCCACAGTGCTTAAACATTTACTATACCATTGGCTATATGCACATATTCTTTTGTCCACTTTACGCCTTTTGCCTAGTTGAAGACATTTTCAACCACTATGGTATCATCACTAAATGTAGTGAATGCCAATAGCCAGCTGAATATTGTTTCATTTTGGACTTTTTTAAGTTTGCCAAGTATGTGTGAGACAGCATAGAAGTGAGTGCCAGCTCCCAGTGTGCTATATTCAGCATATATATATCAGTGAATTGTCTTATGTTCAAAACTATAACTGCGCAGTATGGGCAATCCTAGCTACTACTAATTGTTGGTGATCTCAACAGTAAGTGTTGCCAATTAAACAACAGCCTGTAATCTATTTTTGGAGGTGCAGTTTATCAGGTCCATTTGTTTTTGTGTGCAAGACTGTATGATAAATACTAGTTCTATCCTGGCCTACAGTAGCCTAGAAAGATGCATGTTAGGAAAACTCTTCTGCAATAAATATAGTCAGCTTGATAAATTCGAGTTCTACCCTGGTCTACAGTAGTCCAGAAATATGCATGTTGATAACATTCTTCTACAATAAATATGGTCAACTGGTCACATAAGTTTGCAGCAAAAGTAAAAATGAGTGATATATTGTAAGTAATTGAATGATGCAGTTATCATGATAATAGTTGCTTACAAACTGAAAGCTAATATAATTATTTTTAATGTTGAGTTGACAATGGACATCTAGTGTTTATTTATATCTTGTAGCTCCATAGTTTGTGGTTGCTTTTATTGTACTTAAACATTATGTATATTTCCAGTTCTGTATGTTATAACTATTCCAAGTGATGATAACAGTGATAATTATTTCTTTGACTCTTAAGTGACTGGGACATAAAAAGACAAATAAGCATGTATCGTATACTGTGGATCCATAGGTCACACGCTCAATCCAATCAGTCTTAGGATTTTCATATGCCATTTATCACTTTATCTTTCACCTCTGACAATGTTTGTTAATGGGAAAAAATGCCAAGTTGCACTGTGGGTTTGAGTCCACATTAAACTGTAGCTCCCCGTATGACTGGATGGCTTAATTCAGTTCAAAGGTCAGACAAGGCAATGGCGTACCACCTCCAATACGACAATGCCTAGCGAAGCACTGTGATGTTCAAATGAACTTTCAGGCAGATGACAATTTTACTGATTTCCTTTTCAACAGTGTATCTGTGGTAACATTTATGAAGTGAGGTGAACAGCTACTGTAAAACACTGAACTACAGTCACGATGTGGAATAATGAAGTTGTTCATTGAATTACAGTGAAGCAATAAATTTCAAAGTAAAATGCAATTATGTACTCTGCTGGGAAACTGACTCCAGTATGTAAAGTCAATGATTATAATGTGGTCTACTGACATAGCCATTCTTTTGTATTTTCCCTTCACAATGTTCCCATGTGATTTACCACCGAACAATTGTATTTGTTAATTTTATACTGTATATTTTTCCTTTTGACTTTACAGATTGCCATTGTCATTATACACTGATGAGGCAAAATGTTATGATCATATGCATAATAGGGTGTTGTTCCACCTTTTTTAATGCAGCACAGCAGCATTTACACATGACATAAAATCGACAAGCCCTGGGTAGGTTTCCAGAGGTATGTGGCACCAAATCTCAATGCACAGGCCACACAGCTCCTATAAAGTATGAGCCATTGATTTGTGGGCATGGAGCTAGTCCCACTAACATTCTAAATCGGTTCCCTCAAATTCAGATCAGGTAAATTTTGTGACAAAGACTGTCATGCTTCTCAGAGCACTGAAGCATGATTGTAGCCTTGTGACATGGACACTTATGCTGGATGATGCCAGCATCATCAGGGAAGACGTGATGCATACCTGAATGCAGGTTGTCTCCAATAATGTTCATGTAGTCCACAGCTGACATGGTGCCTTCAATTACTATCACAGATCCCATGGAAACCCAGATGAATGTACCTCATAACATAATACTGCTCCAACAGACCTGTTTGTGGTGCCGTGCATGAATGAGCAGCGATTCACCTGAATAATGGGGTACATGGACTTGACCACTGACCATGATTCATACGACCTAACAATATGTTTCCATTGATCCACATTTCTATCTCAGTGGTCCAGTGGCCACTACAATCGTAATTGACGATGCCATTGGGTCAAGATGGAAACAAGTAGGTATCTGTGTAAGTCCATTTTTATACATATGGTTATGGACCTCAGCTGTTCATTATCAAATATCAAATCAAAACACCTTCAGCCATTAAATTTCCAGTTGTTGTTTTATTTGTGCATCCAGTTTCAGCACTACATTATGCCATCTTCAAGCCCCCTCATCAAAGTGTAGAAAGAATCCCACCTCTGGTCCAGTCAAAACAGGGGCCAGCCTTCAGTGACTGGTATTCATAGATTTCTTCTTAACACAGTGATCACTTCAATCATCACTTGCTGACTGTTAGAAGAACAAAAGTTTGTCTAACAATTGGCAAGTGATGATTGAAGGGCTCACTGTGTTAAGAAGAAATCTGGAGATACCAGTCATTGAATGCTGGCCCCTATTTTGACTGGACCAGAGGTAGGATTCTTCCTACACATTGGTCAGGGGGCCTGATGATGGTGTAATGTAGTGCTGAGACAGCTTGCAGAAATAAAATAACTGGAAATTTCAATGGCTGAAGATGTTTTCATTCGATGTTTTCATGTCGAGATCGTCTGCTGGGGAGTCACATACTTGTCAGTATGTGCTGAGCAGCATGCTCCAAAGTACTTGAGCCTGCAACAGCCTTGTACTGTTGTGCTGCAAATAAATTACTTGGTCTGGCTGGATAAAGTTAAGACATCTTTGTTGCCTAACACAAGAAGCAGATAAAGACAGACGGCTGGGCAGACATAACACCAAGGCTATCCACTGATGTAGCGAGCACGGCTGCCAAAGCATTACGGTGTTACTTCATTTCATCTCCAAACGGAGGGGCCAGGAGCAAAGTAATCCTAATGCACCAGAAACCAAAGACGCCATGGTCTAGATGGCCTGGATACTTCACTCCAGACTTGTCGTGGCAAACGTCACCAGTGCCAATGCAGTAGCAAAACAAGTATGCATTGAGCCAGTATAAATAATCCTAATTTTTAGTCAAAGGTATTGCAGTCTGGCAGCCACCATCTACAAGCAAAGAGGTCTACTCTGGTCCAAGATGTGACATTGTTCTAATGAGCAACCATTGTGAGACTTGGTCTCCACTAACCACAGGCCTACTGCTGGCTCTAAGCACAATTCTGTGGACTTGACACCTTCCAGCTAGTGCGCCACCTGTGGGCCTACTACCAATCATTGCCAGCATTCTGCCCTGGAGGGCAGCTGTTAGAGACTAGGGCGGTGCAGCCGCCTGACTAGCTTTGCCTGTATGGGCGTACTGTCACTGTATGCCTCCGCTTGCAGAGGTGAACACTTCTGCTGAGGTCCGTCTTCCTCTGAAAAGACTGCAGCCTTTCAGTACATCCTACCCTGAGCTGCAAAGCTGCACCCAGATGCCACAGACAATACAATTTAGCCACTGGTATCACAGCAGTGTACTGTGTCACTCAGTGCCTACAGCACAAGCCCAGTAGGGTGTTGCCACCATACAATGCCACTGAGTGTTCTTCAATAAAATGTGTGACTGCTAGTGATGTTTCTTTGGAAAATGTCATCAGTCATCATCCTGACAACAACCCACTATCTCAACTCAACCGTGCTACTGTAGACACCGATCCCTAGGCCTCTACATTTTGGTGACAAAAGTGGGTGCAGAAGTGTCAACCACCACTAAGATGGACGTCTATAGCTGGATCTGACATCTCATCTCAGCTGTAGTTGTTAACATAGAGACATGGAGTAGGTTGAATGCGGAGTTCTTATTTTGACTACAAGTATTGTGGAGAGTCAAATAGGCTTTTGCTGGATGTTTAATTTTGCATTTATATATGAAATGTGGCAAGTAAACTCAGCGTTTTAAAGAGATATAAATACGAATGTTCTTTTTCACCTTATTAGAATGGGCACTATGTCTTGTCAGGAGCAATGGCTATGGCTCATTGTCTAGAAGTGTATAAGCATGTGTAGCAATTCAAGAGATGAAACTAAGTTTTGTCGAAGTATTATGATACTGTTAGAGTTGTGTGTCCTACTCATCATTTGATTTTATTTTTCCTTTTGTTGGTGTTTTATTGTATTTATTGAATACAATTTCCGTAATGTCAGAGTCTGATTATAGGGAAAATGTGCTACTTTGTGCCATTTGAAACAGGCAATGAATTGTTTTTTTGAGAGAGGAGTATATCTCATTATCTTTAAGCATATAAAGTAGTAGTCATGGGTAGCCACTTAGACAGAGAATTTACAATGCTCGGATAGTGTTATGTTTAAATGTCATGTTGTCCTTCTGTTTTGTTCTTGTCGTTGTTGTTGTTTGTGTCATTGTTGATACCAAAGGGTGATACCCTAGTAGAAGCAATGTGAATTTTAGCAGCTGAGGTGGCTCATTTGCAAGAAGACAGTGCATGTATCCTGAAAGAAATAAAGGCTGTGGCAGCAGACCAGGCAGAGGATGTAAAGGTTGGGGAAGAGAGCTTTGCGCAGAAGAATTACTCCAGAATGAAATTTTCTGCAGCAGATTGTGCGCTGATATGAAACTTCCTGGCAAATTAAAACTGTGTGCCAGTCCGAGACTTGAACTCGGGACCTTTGCCTTTTGCGGGCAAGTGCTCTACTATCTGAGCTACCTAAGCATGACTCACAACCCATCCTCACAGCTTTAATTCCACCAGTACCTTGTCTGCTACCTTCCAAACTGGACAGAAGCTCTCCTGCAAACCTTGCAGAACTAGTGTACACTCCGTAGCAGAGTGAAAATTTTGTTCTGGAAACATCGCCCAGGCTGCGGCTAAGTCATGTCTCCGCAGTATCCTTCTTTCCAGGGGTGCTAGTTCTCCAGGGTTCACAGGAGGGCTTCTGTGAAGCTTGGAGGGTAGGAATTAAAGCTGTGAGGACAGGACGTGAGTCATGCTTGGGTAGCTCAGATGGTAGAGCACTTGTCCGTGAAATTCAAAGGTACCGAGTTCGATGATGTTCCCCTGAGCAACCATCGGTCACCATCCTGACAACAATCCACTGTTTCAATTCAACGCTGCCACTGTGGAGGTCACTTCTACAGGACTCTGTTGTCAGATATTCCACAGACCCAACCTATTCTGCTTTACAGAGTGGGCAAGCCTCTGACATCAAAGTTCTGAGAGGGGACACGGATGTCCAACATTTTGTCATCTACTTGTAGTTTCACCATTGTGCTTCTCTTTCCTCTAGATGCTCACAACAGTAGCAAACTGTGGCCCAGCTTCACCATTTTTAGATGTTCTTTCCTGTATATTACACCATAACACTGCGCCCTTTTGTCAAAATCACTTGTGTCAGCGGACTTTCCCACGTTCAGCCTTTATCATCATTTGAATGATTCCCTATTCAACTTTAACTATAGCATAATGTGCCCACAGCATCTCCAGGCAGCATTCATTTTCATAGTTGCAGTGATCATAATGATTTGGCTTCTCAGTTTATGTACCGGCCTTTATATCTTTGGAGAATTATTCAGAAATATTAAATAATTGGTAATTTGAAAGTAAAAATTTATTTGTCATTGCTTTCTTTTTTTAATAGGGTTTAACAGTCCAGGTGGATGAGTCAGGGAATTTAGTGATTGCAAGGATATTAGCTGGTGGTATGATTGACAGACAAGGCCTACTCCATGTTGGAGATGTGATATTGGAAGTGAATGGTGTTCCTGTTTCAACTCCTGAAGAACTCCAGCATCAGATTTCCCAGTCAGACGAATCAGTGACTCTGAAAATAGGACCTGGTTTTGAAGATATCCATTCTCAGCTGAATAGTGGCCAGGTAAAATCACAGAGGCTCAGGAAAGATCCAGGAAACGGTGGATATTCATTTGTGGTAAGTGGTTTCACAGTGTTCAAGTGACATGATAAGATCAGAGTTTTTATTTTTGATTGGTGCAGTTAAAACTAAAGTAACGTTTGTATACTTCTACTCTTCCTAAAGGTGTATCTTTTTTAACTTGGAATTATTGTTCATTGATTATCAAATCATGGTCAATGATTAGTTGTAGTAATAAGAGCATGAAGAAAAAAGCTATTTTTATTGATGAATAAAGTAATTCTCCCTTTTGGTTTGCAATCTTCCCAAGCAGACAAAAAAAAAATGATGATAGTGAATTCCTAATATGTTATGCATAACACTTGTGTTACTTAAAAAGCACGAGAAGAAAAAGTAGTTTCCTGCTCTTCTGATTCCCAAGAAATGAAAAGTCACTGAATAAGCAGAAAATGAAATAACCTTTCTTAGAAACCTTTAGCAAAATGTGCATAATCTTTGAAATTTCCCCTGATCCTTGTAGGGAATTTTGTGTGAAGCAAGACCTTAGTATTGTAGTACAGCTGCTGGTGCATTTAGCAGGGAGTGTTGTAAAAGTTATGTAACATACAAGAAATATGTACAAACTAGTGATTACTAGGCATGTGTCTTGAAGTGATAGAGTATGGCAGTTGTTGAATGTCAAAGAAAGGGCAAAGAAATGGAAGGAAAAGGCCTGCAAAGTTACTTTGTGAGCTGTGTATACTAAATATGGCAAGTGATCTAAAAAATTGGGAGCATTGTAAAGCTGTACAGGTATTATTTCCAATGTTACAGGAAATCCACAATGTTGAAATGTTTGTTACATTTCTGATGTGAAGAAATCAGATTCTCATGTCAAAACAAGTGTCAGCACACCAACAAGAATTCATTGTAAGTCTATAAACTCAGAGACAATGACAATCACTGCATCATTTTTATGTGTGTTTCTGTTTAGAGATAAGCTCCCTGTTGTCAGTGGATTGTTGCTGAACTAATGTAAACATAGCATAATATATAGGGTAATAATAGAAGTGTATGACAGTAAATCTCTGTGGCTGTTATCATTTACCATTAATTAAATAATCATGTGATGTGCCATGAAATTTTTAGTGACTGCACTTACAAACAGCTAAGGATATGCTTGCAACATTCCCCTATTTACAGGTATAGTGTACTCATTCACTACATTTTCCATTATATCATGCTAGCATGGTGTTCCACAATGTAAACAAAATAAAACTTACTTTGAAACTCCTATTCTGTGCACAGTTTGTATAATTCATGACAAATAGACTGTGGAGTGAAAGAGTTTCAGTATTATGACAGTTTGCTGACTGTAGTTGGGAAGGGGGGAATTGCAGGATATTTCCAAAAGATTAATCAAGTTTCATAGACTATATCTTCTACATGAGTTAAAATAAAAACTCGGGGTAAATTTTAACTTCCCCTCTGCTGGGCTGGCAACCCCTACTACTTCATCAGGATGCAGACCGCGGACCTGCGCAGTGTCATTATATGCAATAAAACAGTATTCTAAATGATGCCATTTATTACTGAAAATATAAGTTGTTGCTGCGCCTTCTGCACAAACCTGTGACTACATAATCTGCTGAATCCAATAGCGGATTCACAGTTGCATCAGCTTTGAGTAGAAGTCAGTGATACTCTAGTGTGGTGGTTTTGCCATCCACTGGTGAGGTAGGCATGCCCCATCAGTAGCTCTGCTTTTAGGGAAAGCAGTGACCATGACGGGTGCATTTTGATTCACATGCTGTTTCGGAGAGTGTCCCCTCGTTGGATAGCAATGTCAGATGCTGTGTAGTCATGCTGAATGCTAAACTTGGCCTGCCAATACAGTAGGCCTTCAGACCTGTGCAACGCTAGAGTTAAGGGTGGCTTCTGCCCTGGATTGGAGTTGTGTTGGTAGAACCTCAGTCTACACATTGGTGCTGGCTGCTGTACTGACATTATTGGATGTGGAACTGCATTCCATGGCTTCAGATTGCTGATCATCTTGTACTGCATCAAGTGGAAGACCAACACTAGGACAATCTTACACATGGGATGTTACCATATCATAACCAGAGAATCGTGACACTGATGCCATTGATCCTACTGGTCAAGTGCTGAAAGCTAGTGGGAGTGGAATATTTATCTCACCAAAGGGAGTCTCTGCTAAATGACATCATTTGTAATGACGGTATTAATTGTGTTCTTCCTGAGACATCAGTGGTCTTCACTTCTGCTACATTTGCATAGCAAATTTGTTACAGGGTCTTTGTTACTTTGTCAGACTTCTGCTAGTCGTTGTCGCGTCCTACCTGTGGGAGTAACAAAGGAGATTTGGTGTGCACTGTTCTAAACATTTTCAGATCAGTTGCTCACAGTTTCCTTTAAGAGTGGTGCTGGCAGTTGGTGACACATCTGCATGAGTAAAGCTGGCTGTTAGAACTCAGAAAAAAATTTTACTCTCACATTTCATTATTAGTTTTGTCACATAGCATTACAAACAGAACTACAAAGTTTTTATTTTCAAAAGAGTTGTTCATGCACACACAAACTTGGGGTAGTTTTTACTAATATGTTTAGGATTACACTTATCATTTACCTTTCACGAATGATCAGTGTGCCCTCCACAGGATGCATGACAAACATGCAGACAGTTTTCAGACTTATCCCATACTTTGGGAGCATGTTTGGAGTTACTGAATTTGCTGCTGTTGCTTTGTGGCATCACAGTTCACTTAAAGTTGTTGGGAGGGGAGGCATCTGAATGGAGAAGGTGGGGTTCGGGTCAGTGACGGTTAAAGAAAAACCTTAAGGAGGGGGCGCTAAAGATATCTTGAGCTACCTTTACTTTTACCATAATAAAAAGTAATCAAGTCACCTGCAAAGTTTAAGAATGTTTTATTTAAACTGATTTTACACATATACAAGACAATGCCATCTTATGATATAAAAAAGTTAAATGGTGGTCCTCTTCCTTAAATGATGAATTCTATGCGCCTATTCTTCCTGGCAAATTGTCAGTAGGACAATCAATGTCAGGGTGAGTGTTCAACAGAGCTAAGACATTAAGTCTGTCCTCCTTCATTGTTGACCTCAGCCATGTCTTTGTATGCTGCAAAGTTGAAAAGTTTCTTTCTAGCAGTGCGCAAGTAGCAGCATTACTGCATTTACTAGGCAGTCTTGTATTTTAATAACCGTTTAAATTTCGTGTCAAATTGTTTGTGCTCTCTGTAGATTAGTGCAGACGTTATTTGCACAACAGTATTTAGCATGGATAGAGACTGCAACTGCTGTGTTCGGATGCGGGCTGAGTTGGAATCCCTTTGCTCCCAGCTTCAGGCAGTGTTTTGTTTCGGTCACACAGCTTGAGGCTGTTGCCAATGGGCATCACTGTGGGGGTCCGGACGGGGATTTGTCGGGGACGGCCAGCTCGTCCCACGCATCCCCCGATCGACTATGGCTGTGGCTGCCCAGGATACTGCCCACATTAAGGCTGACCCCTCACCCATGGTAGAGTGGGAGGTTGTCTCAAGGTGTGGCAGGGGGTAAAAGACGTTCTGGAGGGCTGAACAGAAGGCCTCTCCAGTTTGTCTGACGAACCAGTTTCAGGCTCTGTCTCCAGCTGATACTGATCTTCGGCCGGAAATGGCTGCTTGTCCTGTTCGAGAGGTTGCCCCTCAGTCTGCAAAATCCGGGCGGTCACAGAGGGTGGGCTTACTGGTAATTGGGAGCTCCATCAGGCGCATAATGGGCCCCTTAGGGATATGGCTGCAAGGGAGGGGAAGAAAACCAATGTGCACTCCGTGTGCATACCCGGAGGAGTCATTACAGATGTGGAAAGAGTCCTTCCGGATGCCACGAAGGGTACTACAGGGTGCACCCATCTGCAGGTGGTCACTCATGTCGGCACCAATGATGTGTGTCACTATGGATCGGAGAATATCCTCTCTGGCTTCCGGCAGCTATCTGATTTGGTGAAGACTGCCAGTCTTGCTAGCAGGATGAAAGCAGAGCTCACCATCTGCAGCATCGTTGACAGGACTGACTGCAGACCTTTGGTACAGAGCCAAGTGGAGGGTCTGAATCAGAGGCTGAGATGGTTCTGCGACCGTGTGGGCTGCAGATTTCTCGACTTGCGCCATAGGGCGGTGGGGTTTCGGTTTCTGCTGGATAGGTCAGGAGTCCACTACACACAGCAGGTGGCTACATGGGTAGCAGGGGTTGTGTGGCGTAGGCTGGGCAGTTTTTTAGGTTAGATTTATGAGTAGCTTATTTGTGGTAAGATAACTTGACAGAAAATTATAATTGATTTCACTACTGTTTGTAGTAGTTTGCATATCATGGACTCAGCTGTCAAAATATGTGACATCAGTATAACTTACACCTTGCAGTTTTTGGGGTTCAGTTAAATCATTAATGTACATAAGAAACAGGAAAGACCCCAACATACTTCCTTGGGGCACACCACATTGAAGTATCTTAGCTTGGAACACTGTTTCCTGATTTTCAAATAGGAGGTAACTAGTTTTAGGATACCCCTCTCATTCCATATGCCTCTAATTTATGCAGTAGAACTGTATGATTCACAGTATCAAAAGCTTTAGTCATACCCATAAATGTGCCTGTTACCTTATCTTCTTCATCTAGCTTGTTTAATATTTCATGTATAAAAATTGCTACTGCTGTTACAGTAGATCTTCCTTTTGTAAAACCATGTTTTAGATTGTTAAATAGATTATGTTTGATGAAAAATGCCCCAAATTGATTTAATATTGCTTTCTCTAACAATTTCCCAGGCTGTGAAGTTAATGACATTTGTCTATAGTTTTTCATGTCAGTTTTTATTCACTTCTTGTAAAGCAGTAGGATTTCAGTGATTTTCAAAAGAAAAGGATAGATTGCTATGCACCATATAGTGAAGACATTAATTTGCAGACAGACACAATAAAAGGAGTACTAAACGTGTAAGCTTGCAGCCATACTCTTGCCCTGGCAGCCAGAGACAGAGATTTTGTATGTGTGTGTGTTAGAGAGAGAGAGAGAGAGAGAGAGCTGCTGCATTTGCATGAATGTGTGTGTATCCTGTCTGTTTCAGAAAAAGGCCTTCTGCCTGAAAGCATTCATGTTTAATTGTCTTTTTGTTTTGCCTGTCTGTAACTCAACATCTCTGCTATTGGTGAGTAGCAATCTATCCTTTTCATATTATTGTCATTATTCCATCGTGGATTTTCCATTCTTTTATCTATATGTAGGGTCACTGGACAGGCACCTATTTAAATATGAAATAAAAGTGTA
This sequence comes from Schistocerca piceifrons, assembly GCF_021461385.2. Taxonomy (NCBI): domain Eukaryota; kingdom Metazoa; phylum Arthropoda; class Insecta; order Orthoptera; family Acrididae; genus Schistocerca; species Schistocerca piceifrons. The sequence continues at coordinate 754,525,453 of NC_060139.1, forward strand.
ACTGTATAGAATCTGGCTTTGTTAGATCGTTGGGCACCTTCTAGATCTTTTATGTGAAAATATTGATTGATGAATTATAGATTTATGTACCATATTTACAACACCAGTAAGCTGAAGGGAAATGCATAAATTTTCAGACAGTTGAAATAACATACTTATACTTCAAACTCAAGAATTGCTATTCAGCTGAAGCTATGTTGTAGGGAAAATATAAAATAAAAGAATGGCTTAATACTGGTAGTAACAACCTGTGTACCAAATTAATTTCATTCAAGTAACATACAAGAGACACCCTGAGAGCTTTAAGGCTTTCAGTGCTCTATTATAAGAACAGAGTTTATTTAACAAGAAAGACTACAGTACAAAGTACTCAGTGAAATAGCTGTATGCAAATCCTCTGAAGTACTCAGAGAAAAATAGAAAAGGCTGTGAGTTTCTTATAAGCAAATTTTATTTACGCAGCACCAAAAGTGTAGACGAGAGGCGTATCACAGTACATTAATTACAAGACAGTTTTAATCAGCAAGAGATGTTAATGCCACTAGACAGGAACATAAGTAGATCTATCTTCAGGTTGATCTTAACATTTTAAAAGCTCACTCTGATCACGGAGAGTGATGACATTGGGCTGCAATAGCTTGCTATAGTGTAGGAGCCTGTGGTAGTAAGTTCTAGAAATTTATTATTCAGTATCGTAAAGTATGGTGAAACCCGGCTCTGGCAATTCACCCATGAAAGAAGTGGCTGTCAGAAGTTTGGATCCTCGAAAAGAAAACCCACCCAGCAAAAAAAAAAAAAAAAAAAAAAAAAAAAAAAGTACAGTGTATCCATTCTTTATGACGAGTGGCAGTATTATTAGCCTTGTTATGGCCAAAAGTTGGACACTTACTTCAAATTGATATTCTGGAATTTGCCTCTGCAGGCATTTCAAATAAATTAAGGAGAAATATCCAAAATTGCTTGTGCCTTGTATGCTGTTTCATTATGACATTGCACCGGCTCATCACACAGAGAAGTTGAAGTCTCTGAGGAGTGCCTAGTTAAGGCACTTCCTAATCTACAGCCCTGTTCTAGTTCCATCTGATTTCTTTCTGTTACCCAAAGTGACAGAAACTGTCCGTCCACAGTGGTCAATTTGTGTGTCCAGATGTGATGTTTACCTTCAGGACCTGTAAAAATCCTGCCATTAATAAATTTCCATTGTGCCCCTTTTATTTTGTGTCAGTATCTTGAATGAAGATTTAAGCACATCTCATGTTTTTCTGAAATGGTGTGATCAGCATTTAATGTAATGGATTGCGTTATTGCCAGTTATCAATAGAAAAAGTGTGACTTGGGTCCATAACATTAGTTTTTACTTTCTTTCTGAGATGAGCAACAACAGTAGCTGCTGTAAGATGGTTGCTTCATTCTATTTAATATAGAACCCTTAGTGAGAAATGTTGCATAAGACAATGCTGGCTTCTGGATTGCCTTCCTTGTAGTAATTGATAATGTTTATTTTTACTTGAATGAGCCATAATGTGATGTTTATACAGGGTATTTGACTGTTATAGGTACAGATGAAAGTGTTGAATAGAGGACAGTGAAACAAACAAATAATCCTAGTATACATAAGTCCAGAAACCAATGCTTTCCCCAATACAAAATATGGCCCAGTGCAGCCATGCAGCCATGCCAGTGTTACAGCAGTGTTGATGTCTAAGGCTACATTTTAATTAATGTTTATTGTTGTGAAAGGATGTATTTGTGGTTTCATGCATCATAGTGCACTGGCACACTTTCATGTGGCTGTTCAGGAATATGTAGCACTAATCTTTCACAACAAATGTTTCGATTGTGGCTTGCCAGTACAGTGATTTCCCATGTCTCCCAATATGAACCTGTTGTTTTATTTTTGTGTGAAGATATTTAAAAGCTTTGGCATATCCCAGCCCTGTTAGTAGTGTCAATGAATTCCATGACTGCATTGGGGATGGTTGTCAGTGCATTTGGAACATACCTGGGGTTTTGAAGGTGTACGGGCACTGATGAGAGGAAGTACTGAAGTCTGCCTTCACATAAACAGGGGTTGTGTGGAACACTTATTGTAATGTCTTTATCCTCAACCACATATCTCTAGTTCAGGTCTTCGAAGGTTCTATTATAAGGCATTCATGTACCCAGTTGTAATACAATATACTGGGAAAACCTTAGCTTTCTGGACCTTCATTAGGATTATTTGCTTGTTTCATTGCCCTCTACTTGGCACTTATGTTTATACCTGTAATAGCCAAATATCCTGTATATGTGGTAGACTGTAAAATGTTGTTTTTGGATTTGGCTAGCCAGTTAATGCCAGAAAAGTTAAGTGTTAAGTCCTAAATTACATTTGGTATGTCCTACAGATCAGCTTTACATAGATGTCTGATATATTCTTGTTTGTTCTAGTTCTCTGTGATTTTTCTGATTGAGGATAACTTATATGAGAGTATAAAATATATATTACCCAATTCTTGTACAAGTTGTGCAGAGTTGGTTCATTCTTCCCAGATGCATAAAAATGTAGTTTTCATTGTAAAGTCACAGTGATGTAAACCACCCTAACATATCATATTTCCCTCTTATGTACTGGTATCCACGAATTAAGGTTTTATGGGCTCACATAAATGGATTCATATTGAAATTAAAAAGAAAAAGACAGTAGGACTGCATCCATATCAAGCTTTGGTAGCTTAGAGTTTTCTGAATTGTTTCAGGTGATGACCAGTTAATAACTACAAATATTCATAAATCAGAACATGTGTTCTGCCTCTAATGACCTTGCTATCTATAATCATAAAAGGGGAGATGGGCTCTCAAAATCATTAATGTAAGGAAAAACCTATCTTATTATAGGAAATTATTCCTAATATCCTTTGAATGTCTAATTTATGCTTGCCTTGGTTATTTTGCTCATGTTACCTTCCACACCATTTTTGAGCTTTTGTGCCTATTCTTGTTGCTATGTTATCTAAATGTATTCAGTTTTAGAATATTTTGTTATTTAATTTTTTTAAATTTTCTCTGATCTTATCTACCATTTGATATATACATTACCATTGCTGTTCCTGTCAAAATTTTTACATATTGGCTGTTTACTTTCCTACATGGTGGACTTATCCATGTAGCTGTGCTCAAATGGTGATGGCATTGTCATTTAAACACTGTGACAATAAGTCTTAATAGCCTCCTTTACATATTTGGGAAATGGTGGCAGTAGTTGTGGTATTGAAGGTATTCCTGTACAAAGGTAACAAGCATGATTTATTTCATGTTATGTGATTTAATGCTAGCTGTTAATACAATGTTGTATTGTGCTTAATGTATTGAAAAGCACTAGCATGACAAATTACATGCTTCTGCCACAACACACCACCACCAAAATTGCACTCTCTCTCTCTCCACCGAGCGAGATGGCGCAGTGGTTAGACACTGGACTCGCATTCGGGAGGACGACGGTTCAATCCCGCGTCCGGCCATCCTGATTTAGGTTTTCCGTGATTTCCCTAAATCGTTCCAGGCAAATGCCGGGATGGTTCCTTTCAAAGGGCACGGCCGACTTCCATCCCCGTCCTTCCCTAATCCGATGAGACCGATGACCTCGCTGTCTGGTCTTCTTCCCCGAAACAACCAACCAACCAACCCCCCCCCCCCCCCTCTCTCTCCCTCTCTCTCTCTCTCTCTCTCTCTCTCTCTCTCTCTCTCTCTCTCTCTCTCTCTCTCACACACACACACACACACACACACACACACACACACACACACACACACACACACTTTCTCCACTGGCATTAACTATATATCATTCTTTCTTATAAAGTAACATGAATAATTACTTCATCTGAGCTTACAGCTGCATGTTAAGACAGTAAAAACAAATCTCATTTATATTGTTTTCTTGGTTTGTCTCTGATAATAAGCACAGTGGGTAAAAGCTGTGTCTTGCTTATAACCACACACTTAAAACTCTTGCTGAAAACAGTAATCTATCAGATTGTGGTTCAGAATGACTGGCCATTAACCACCTTCTGAAGTCTGAATTCTTAATACTGCTGGCAGTTACATATAAAAGTATGAGAAAGTGTCCTAGGTTTTGGAACTCCTCTAATGCTGAAGTCTGAGTGACCTGCCCTTCCATCCAGCTTTCCCCAGCCTATCCCTCTTTTTTCTGAAGAAAGAATGGTAACTGTTCTGAAAACCAGGATGCTTTTATGTACTTTTATGTGTGACTGTCATCAGTATGTACTAAGAATTTCACTCCCTGAAGGTAAGTAGCAGGTAGCCATTCTGTTTGATAATTTCATAGTTTTCTCAAGTGAATTTCCCTTTTGAAAATAGTAATCTCTCTGCTTAGTAGCACACAAAGCAAGTAGCATATATTTTTCACGAATTAACTGTACTAACATTATCCGTTACTTTTTGCCCCATTGTTAGTGTGAATAGAAACATAGCCATTACTGCATTTCTGGCACAAATATATTTTTATGATAATGATAAGAGAGCAGTGAGCTTTTTTCTTTGTCATCTTGCTTCCTTCTGCATTGAAATCTTTGTCAGTAGTGTCAAGCTATGTTGACAGTATCTTACACAGCTGGAATTAGACTACAAGCAACAATATTAAGAGCACTGACTGAAAGTCTTCTGCATAATGCAGTGTAATTGAAACAATGTGTTAATATTTGTAGTGGTATTTTGAGTTTATTATAGATCAGTTGAACCAGCATTAAAACTGCATGATTTTTAAACTATTTTTGTTAGTGTGGATTTGCACAACAGAAAGATGGTACACTTTTGAGCACTGCTGTAAATATATTGGTGAAATGTGAGGAGATGATTGTATATTATACAACAAAAATTTAGATTTATAACTGCAAAAATTAAAGCTGAAATTAGATCAAATTTTTAAAAAACGTTTGTATCTGACAAACTGCAGCAGGAACACAAAGAAGTTTGTACTAAACCCCAAGTTTTGACAAGGTACTGGGTCTTTATTTAAAAAAAAACGTTTGTATCTGACAAACTGCAGCAAGAACACAAAGAAGTTTGTACTAAACCCCAAGTTTTGACAAGGCACTGGGTCTTTATGATTGGAGGTTTGTAAATACCAGAAAAGGAAGAAAGGGGAAAATAAGAGGCAAAATATAAGTTCCATTTCTATAAGTTTTCAGTCTGTGCTTTCAGATAACTATCCTTCCCTTTACAAAATCTGTCACGTTTGGCAGAAACCATAGATTGAAAACTATTTGTATGAGTGTGTGTGTGTTACACACTCGCAATTCTGGTTTTAAATGGGTACAGCCTTTCATTTGCATAACACAGTTTTCAGATGTTAAAGTTACTGAGCTGTGCAGTCAAGACATTAGGCTTTTTTTCTATCTTTCTTCTTCTTCTGCTCCCCCTCCTCCTCCTCCTCTCTCTCTCTCTCCCTCTCTCTCTCTCTCTCTCTCTCTCTCTCTCTCTTTTTAAATTGTTACATTTCTGTTCCAGTGTTACATGAGAGCATTATTCAACTATTCTCCAGATGATGATTCTCTTCTTCCTTGCAAAGAAATTGGCCTTGCCTTCAAACATGGAGATATTTTACAGGTAAGAATTTGTTCTATCTCGCATGGTAACTACTACGTTTTGGCTATGTCATTGGCCCTAATATGTTCTAGTTAAACAGGAATTGTCCTCATGTTTGTAATGTAGTACAATGTAAGTAAGTATGGCTTGCAGAACATCAATCATAGGAAATGCCAGTATGTGTATGCTACTTGTGTGCTTTCTATACAGTTTTAATTTTTCAAAGTACCTGTGTGAAATACTCCTTTCACATAAAGTTGTGAATATTTTCAGTTGTGGACATGACATTCTCTTTTCCATTTATATTAAATCCTTGTTGAAATTCAAATATTATTATCAGCTCATTAAGAGAAACTAACAGTAATAGCCATATTTCATGCTACATTATACTTATTGTTGTTCAGCAATGGATTCATGGAAAGTGAACATTGCTGTGACTACAGCATACGTTATTGCTAATCACTTTTTGACAGCAACATAAAGAAGGAATTGCTTAACACCTATGCAAAATACAGATATATTGTATTCCAAAAATATCAGATTATAGGATGTAAGAGGTGGAGAAGACAGCTATCTAAAGATATTCAGATGTTAGAACTAACTGTAGATGAATAAATCGTAAACAGTTGTTGTCTTGACTGAAGCTACTTGTAATACATAATTATAACTGTGGCTCTGTCATCCTATTGGAAACACAGACAGAATGAATTGTGTTTTAACTGAAGGTGCAATTGACAAAATTGGAGGTGAATATATTTTGTTCACAATATCCAGACTGATGTCCCAGGTCATGTAAGAAACAGATTGACTGTCCACTTGCTCTGGCAGGCAATCCTCATCAGGCAGCAATGGCATCACACACTTACTTGTGACAGCACTCTGTTCAGTGAAACTTGTGGCAAACTTGCCCGAGCACAAGCAGCACCAAGTCACATGCCACTCCTTGGCCTCTGTGGAGAGTAGCTGTTTCTGTATGGCATCACCAGTGAATCAAATCATCATGCTAAGTGTCTGCAATTGCATCAGTTGAGGAAAGATTAGGCAGACAAGTCCTGGACTAAAAATGTTCTGGTTTCCCATCCAAGATGAAGAAAGGTTTACAGGAGCTGATTTTGAATTCAGGTGAGTGAAAATGTTAGTGATGAGTAACAACTAGTAAAGAGCCCTAAGCACTTGATAATATCTAAATTTTGTTGATCGTAGGTTTTGATATGTTCCAGCAACCATGCTTCTTGCACAGGAACCATATAACACCATATTTAAATGTAATCATTGCTGCCACTTGACTGTGTTTTTTTTAATCATTACAGGCCCAATAAAGACAATGTCAAGATAAATATTTATTTCTCTTTTCCTTTCTCTTCCTCCAAACCTCATTCAGTTCTCAGAATGAGCTTTTTTCCTCTCATTTGACTGTTTGGCAGTAGTTGTTTTTCTGTTTGTTTTACCTTCCTGGAAACTTTAAATTTCTTTGCTTCTAGTCTGAATTTGTCTCTGTTGAGTAACAGCAACCCCGTCCCATCTGTTTTTCTAATTCTTGCCTCCTCACTCATTTTCTTCATCTGTTTGCCTGTTTTAGAAGAATGTGTGGATCGTCTTTGTTAATCTGTCTTTCTTTATTCTCTCCAGATGTTCGTAGAGTGTAAAACATCATTTCCTGATCTCGGTGGTTATTTTAGAGCAGAATGAGTGTATTTCTTTATTTGGTCTCATAACCCAATTGCCTCCTTTGTTCTTGATTGACCTGATATTTTTCTCAAGATTCTTCTTTCTATTTTCTACAAATTTTCTAACAACCTTTTGCATCCAGATAAAGGCAGTGTTTCTGACCCACAGAGACCTTCTGGTTTTACAATGGTCTTATAATGGCTTAATATAAAATGGTTAGAAAAACCTTTACAGTTGTACAGATCTCTCACTTTCATGTAGGCTGTTTTCATTTTTTCAGTCTTGAGTTTAATTGCTCCTTTTTCATTTTGTATGTTTATATTTTCATCTACATATTTGAAGTTGCCTGTTTTCTTGATGTTATCACACTTGGTTTTTAAATTTTTTGTTGTGTTACATCATTGTTGAATGTTTTCTGTCTTTTCAAATGATATTTGAAGACATGTCTTCTCAGCTTTTACCTTTAGGAGTTCTAGTCTTTTATTTGCATTGTCTGAGCTGCCAGCTGTTGTTATGAGATAGTCTACAAAGGCCAAAAATTTATTGTTTCTTTTGATCTGCCCCATGTTTTGTTTTTCTTCCTCTATTTTCCATTCTCTTATAACTTTTTTTCTGGCACACAGATGAACAACCATGGTGACAAGCCATCTCCTTGTGTGACTATTGATACAGTTTGGAAGGGAACAGAAGTTGTTCCAATAAATTTAACTTTAGAAACTATATTTCTAAAAGGTGTTTAGTTATTTGCAGAATTTTCCTATCTACAGCAAATTTGTTCAGGGCTTTAAGGAGGGAGCCTTTGTCTATTGAGTCATATGCCTTTTTAAAATCAACAAGTATTTCACTATCTTTTTATTTGATGTTTTCATATACCCAATTGTTTGTTTAAGGCTTAGAATTTGCTCTGGGCAGGATCTGTGTCTCCTAAATCCAGACTAATGCTATCCTATTTGTTTATCTAATTGAAAATTTAATATGTCCAGAAGAGCTTTCGGTAAGATTTTGTATTGTAATGGTAGCCATGAAGTTCCTGTGCGATTACTGATATCTGTTTTGTCCCTTTTTTTTATGAAGTGGGTGAATTAATGGAACCCTCCAGTTTTCTGGAATTGTTTCAGTGTCCCAGACATTATCTAGTCTTTCTTTTATAATTGTGCCACCTAGGTCTCCACTAGCTTTTAGAATTTCTCTTGTGATGCCATCTTCACCTGGGGCTTTGTTGTGTTTTAATTGTTTAACTTTTAATCATATCAATGTTTGGTGGTTTTGAATTTTCATACGGAAGATCATCAAGGAACTCCAGTTGTTCAGTTGGTTTCTTCACAGTTCAATAGTTCTTTGAAATCTACTGCCAGCAACTCACAGTTTTCTTCATTGTTGAGTGCAAGTTTTAACTTTTTTCCTCGATGCATAGCAATTGCAGAATGTATCCAGACACAGAGATCTCGAATGTTTTGTTTTGTATTATTTTTAAAAAATGTTCTATGCTTTTAAGGTGCTCCTTTTCAAAGCATCTCTTTTACGCCTTAATAGTTTAATCTGCCCACATCTTCTCAAACTGACAGATTTTGCAATTACATGTTGTTTTCCTGCTGTACTACTTATTCCAGGCTTTCTTTTTTTGTCTGCTTCTCCACATTTAAATTTTCGTCTCCTGTAACTGACTGAATAATTTCTTTTAATGCATCTGACATTTCTTCAAAAGAAATTACTCCCCTTAAATTTTACCCATCTTAATTTCCATTTTAATTATTCATAGAAAATTGTATTTCATTTTTTCCTCGAAGGACATCAGTTTTATTATTCGGCTGTTTGTATTTAAGTATTTGTGTTACTTGTTGTTAAATCATTGCATTGTATACAGGTACTAAATCAGAAAGATCCTAATTGGTGGCAAGCAAAATTAGTTGGCTCAAACGGCCCTGCTGGACTTATACCATCGCAGGAGTTGGAAGAAAGAAGAAAAGCATTTGTCAAGCCAGAAGCTGATTATGTCCACAAAATTGGCATTTGTGGTGCAAGGGTATGAAATTCTCAGTATCTATGTTAGCATATTTTTGTTTTGAATGCACTATTTATTATTTTATGCTTCCAGCTAAATTACAAAAAAATTAGTTTATTCTATTCACACAGAATCAAAACTAATAACTGCAAATACCTTGAGAAACCCATATAAACAACAATGTTGTTTTGCATGAAGTGTTTACAGAATGCTCTATTTTTTATGAAGAGAGTATCATCTTTTACATTAGCAGCAATTGTGCTGTGTTGGTTTCCTAATTTTTTTGACTGCTGGTAAGTGGAAAGAATCTTTTACTGGATTTTGTCTGTGTACAATAGAGCTTTCTTTTCAATTCTTTGGTTGTCTGGGAGTTGTGTAGTGTCAATCAGGATGACTGCCTGAATTCTTGTCTGAATCAGTTACCAAGACATACAACCTGTACTCAGTCAGTGTTTCAACTTTTTACATACAACTTGGTGCAAAACTTTATTAGAGACAACAGAAGAATGTTACTCTGTGTTGTTGTTATTCTCCAAAAGTAAGCTAATTAATAATCAAATATGAGCAAACAAAACTCTCCAAACTGTCATAAATCTATTTTCATAATTTTATGGATATGTTTGATCAGGAAAAGGAGATTTTGATGCTATTTTTACAATAGACTTGGATGCTTTTGTGGACAGTTTTTGTGTTTTCTCATTTTCAGGTTTCTGAGAATGCTTGTGGCTTTCATTGGTTTTATTTTCATTCAGCTTCACTTCTGTTGTCAACATTAATTCATTTCATTTCTGTTTAAGTAACTTAACATGTGTGGTGGAATTTTCTTGTCATAGCGCTAACAGAATGAAGATCTGTGGGGAACATAGTTATCTAGATGTCATGTAGAAAATATGAAAGCTTATTATTAATTAAGTTTTGTGGTTTAGCTGTGAGCACAGAAAAGACAGAAAAAACATTATAGATGAAATTAGTGATGTGAGAACTATAATGGATTTATGATAGTAATAGCTGTTATTTCCCACTTTGTCCTGATGTCACTTTTCACTTTTTTTTTAACATGGATTTGTTTACTTATCTACTTTAATAGCTGTTAAGTAACATTATATTAGGACATTAATGTTAAGGCCACATAATTCCAATACAACTTTATTTCTTTGTGTGCTGAGTGTCAGAATCTGTACCACAAGCTCTATGGAATGATAACTCTCACAGAAAGTATCAGATTTTGTTAAGTAACATTTATGGAACCATACAATGTGCCATATACGATGGAGTAGCTTCATTTCATAGCCACAAAAAATTGTTCATGAATATTATTAAAAAGCCTTTCCTAGGAAGTAGTGAATATTTTATATGAGACCTGTTGTACGTCTAGAACGATCATGCAGTGTTAACACACTTTGCATTCATTCTGTAAGGCATATGGAGAGTGAAGTGTGTGTTACCCAATTTGACTAAGAGTTGTGTTGAAAGAAACATCAAATCTTCAAACAGTAAATAATGATCATGGCAGCAACATTGCAATAAATATAATAGGTTTTTGGCAGATGCTTTGAATAACTTCCATGAATTCTGCACAGTTGTACTCAAGGAATGGACAATTAATTTAACTCCATCTCTGGTATGGTTTTCATTGTTTCATTGTATGATGTGTTGATGAACATACAAGGTGTGGCAATAAAAAAACTGGACTGATGCTCTAACTCTTTATTGGAAAAACTTATGCTACTGAAGTGTTAACCCTTTCAATGTAGTTTGCTCCATGATCCCTCCACTGCTCCATATAAATTTTCCACTGTTGGAAACGGTGCTGCAAGTCTTTTTCTGTTATGCTGTCCTGGAGGCTCATCACTTTTTTCTTTACTGCATCCACAGTCTTGAACTTGGTTTCTTTGAGTGCAAACTTCAGTTTTGGGAAAAGAAAGAAGTCACACGGTTCTAGGTGAGGCAAATATGTTGGATATTCCATCACTAGAATGTTGTTTTTCACCGAAAATCTCTTCACAAACATCGTGTTATGTGCAGGGTGTGCTGTCCTGATGAAGAATCCACGAGTGATTCTTCCGTAGATTAGGTCTCCTCCATTGCACATGTTCACAGAGTATCTACAGAAAAGTTACATAATAAGGTTGATTGACAGTCTGTCTTTCAGGCACCCAATCAATGTAGATAATCCCTCAGATATGGAAGAACAATGTCTTCATTGCTTTGAATTTTGATTTGCTCATGTGTACTTTCTTCTTGCTATGGGATAGAGGGCTCTTCCAATGCATGGATTATCACTTAGTCTCTGGACTGTATTGGAAAATCCATATTTCATTACACATAATTACTTTGCTGAGGTAATCAGGCTCATTTTCAGTGTTTTCAAAAATGTCGGTACAGCAGTCCACTCGATGTTGCTTTAGCTCATTTGTGAGGTTTCTTGGCACCACTTCAGCACAAACCTTAGTTATGCCCAGATCATTATGTAGAATCTGTCTAATGGTTTCTTTATTGATGATGTAGACAAGTTCTGAAGTCACTTGAATGCTCAGGCGGTGGTCTTCTCAAACAATTCTACCGACCCTCTCCACATTCTCTTCAGTTTTTGAAGTGGAAGGATGTCCCAATTTCAGGTCATCATTGACGTCCTCCCTACTATCCTTGAACCTCTTAACCCACTTGAAAACTAGAGGTCTAGATGGACACTGATCACCATAAACTTTTTTCAACAAATCGTAAGTTTTTGTAGCGGATTTTCCAAGTTTTGTGAGGAATTTGATGTTAATGTGTTGTTCCACTTTAGAGGGTAGCGTAATTCTGACGGAGTTCAGACACATGACCTGTTTCTCAGAAGGCTTAAAGCTACCACATTGGTGTGAAATTTTGTGCCTGTGTCAGGGAGCGTCCAAGCTTATTCCCGCACTCTTCTCTTAGTTATCGACAAAGCTGGAAATGTGCCCAACTAGTCCAGTTTCTTTATTGCCATGCTTTATACTTCTGACAAGCTGTCATTTTATTCATTCATTCAGTTAGTCACTCACTTTCTAAAGAGGGGGAATTTGACCTCACAAACTCAGTTATAGTAGAACTAAATTAAAGAAATTACCCTCTTGTCCTTTTTACGTTCCAAGGCTTTTGATTGTGTGTATTATAACATTTTACTGGGGTAGCTAGAACTTTATGATGATGAAGACATTCCCCTTGCATGGATGGAGTTATATCTTAAAAGCAGACGGCCTGAGTGACTAACAGAAGAAAAATTGTGACTTAGTGATGTGGGTGTGCACATTTAAAAAGCTGTAAATGTTCTTCTTTGCCAAGAAACACGCTTGAAACCGTCAGTGGCTTGAGTTCTGTGTGTTAATTTTTTATTAGTGCCCTAACATATGTGCACTTAGGTTACCTCGGCAGAGCTATGGTATATTTCATGAAAATTTTGGTTGACAACAAGTGAGCCCTTTGAGAATGTAGATTCAGTAATGTGATACTAATGAGTCTGCAAATTATTTGTAGGTATCCAAGAAGAAGAGGAAAACAATGTATCAATCAAAATCAAACTGCGAATTTGACAAGGCAGAATTGCTTTTATATGAGGAAGTTACACGTATGCCACCTTTCAAAAGAAGAACACTGGCATTGATTGGGTCACAAGGTGTTGGTCGTAGAACTCTCAAAAATCGTTTGATCAACAGTGATCCTGAGAAATTCGGTGGAGTTGTTCCACGTAAGTACCGATAAGAAAATCATCTTCTCTTCAGAGAATATCAGACCAATGTAGATTGTACATTCTTCCTTCAGAGGGAACCTATTGGTGATGAATCCTGTGAGCGTGTCAATTTTTCTCAAGTATTGCTTTAATAATGAAGCACATCAGAACTGTCTCTCTGGTGTCTTTACCTTTCCTGGAGTCAAACTGATCATCACCCTCAATTTTTATGGCTATGACCACATTAAACGATCCTGTCTGAAATTTATGTGGTCAACTTTGGTTTATTGGGAGAATTTTTGGGAAAGTGTGGTTTTATCTGTAAAGGAGACCGCATGTAGGACACTGGTGAGACCTATTCTTGAATACTGCTATAGGGTGTGATATCCGTACTAAGTCAGATTGAAGGAGGACATCAAAGCAATTCAGAGGCAGACTGCTAGATCTGTTACCGGTAGGTTCAAAATGCATGTAAGTATTACAGAGATGCTTTGGAAACTCAAATAGGAATCTCTGGAGGGAAGGAGACATTCTTTTTGAGGAACACTATTGGAAAAGTTCAGAGAGCCAGCATTTGTAGCTGACTGCCAAATGATTGTACTGCCACCAACATACACTGCACCTAAGGACTGCAAAGATAAGGTGTGAGAAATTAGTGCTCATCCAGAGGCGTAGAGACAGTCACTTTCCCCTCACTATATATGCAAGTGAAATAGGAACGGAAATGACTAGTAGTGGTTCAGGGTACCCCCCCACCACACACCGTATGGTGGCTTGTGGTATCTATGTAGATGTAGTTATAGATATATGAAATGATTCAAGGGAACCATGTGTTAAATCTACATTAATATGACCAGGCAGGTATATGAATCTCACTTCTCTCAAATACAAATCCAGCATTTCAATTGTTATGCCAGTTTCTTCTGTAGTCAGAGTGTGAAGTATCATAGCAAAAAAAAAAAATGAAAATAATGGGAAATACATCCAGTCTATAAGTAGCTAAGATTAACTTTCTAATACCGATATTTACTGTCACATGCTGTCAAACATGTACACAATCTGAATGTTGATTTGCACTGAATTGAAATTTGTGTTTTGAACTGGAACTATTTTAGCTGCCAGCACTTGGCTTGATGCCACTTTTGCACCTCCAGCTACTCTGATTTCAATAACTTGCAGGTCAGAAAACTAACAGTATTTTGTGATCTGTGTTATATTGCTATGACTTGTTAAGCTCACACATCTGTAGTGTTTAGTTTCAAGGATGGTAAATGTCTTGAACTTATTTTTCTGGAACAAGGGAAAATAAATAAAAACTACCCAAAAAATTAAATTTACTCAGTTTTCTCCAGTGTGGGCATAGTTTGAAATTTAACAGAACATTAGTTTTCTACATCTGCATATTTACGTATACAACACAATCTAAAATGCATTAAGCCATTGTGACAGAGGTTTTCAACTTAGTCATAGCTAAAATTAAAGTAAAAATGTTTTGCTGTGTGTTCTCGTGAAATGTTATGTTATATATTATCATCATTTAACTGAAAAGGAAAACCCCTGTTTTTTTTTTTTTTTTTTTTTTTTTTTTTTTTTTTTTTTTTTTTTTTTTAAAAAAAGGTAAAGTAGTAGCACATTGACCGAGATGTCCAGCAGATATGTAACTTAAAATGGCTTAAAAACTAAACAGTGTTATGACTAAAGACAGTCACCATATAGAAGAATGTTGGTCATTGTAACTTAATTCATAATTTGTTACAACTGAGCCATACCACAATCAGAAGAAGATGATCCAGGCTGGAATATACATCACAAGGCTAGGCTGGATGTCAGTGGTTGCAGGATATTTACTGCTGCAAAGAAGTCAACAGTATTCAGAGAGGCTATTATATGAGCCTAAATGTAAATAATAAGTGAAGGTGTGGCCTACCCATTACCTGTACAAATGTGCCCTCAGAAGTTGTGCCTCTGTCAAAATTGCCTGAAAAATTGGTGGTGGGGACAGTATTCTTCTAATAATGTAGTCCATACTGGAAATTTGCAGTTCACACACTTCACTTGCACTTAGATGTTGAATGAACTACTATTTATGGGCAGATTGAGTCTCATCTTTATAAAGAAAAGTTCAGTCTGTGTATATTTGTGCTCACAAAACCAAAAAAGTTGTTGATTGTTTGCTTTAAAATTTCACACAATGTTCCATGTGAATATGCATGTGTTTATATATATATGGAGGGGAAATGTTGTTACTAAAAATCATGAAGAATTTTTTACCAGGTTATTTCAGATTTTTACACGATACTGTTACAAACATCTGGGTGGGCAGAGGCTATATATTTTCAATGTGTATAATATATAAATATACAGAGTATGTAATGTATAAAGGGGAAACATAGCTAATAAAAATCTCAAAAAGTACTTGGCCAAAACTTTGAGCTGGAACGTGGAAGAATGGAGAATGACAAACGCCGGAGACGTAAACTCCTCCAGGCTCATCCACGTCCTCCACCTTCCATCAGCTGTAATGTCTTTGGCCGCCTGTTTCACTCTAGGATTGGATTGCCAAGCCATCAACGACACTTCCACGCGTGAACCGTGACAAAGGAAATCTCAGGAGAGAAATGAAAACTCGGATACCAGTATCAGCCAAATAATAATGACTCACCATGTAGAGGATATGTTGAGTTGCAGACAGGCACAACAAAAAGACTGCTAAACATGTGAGCTTTCGGGCAAAATTGCATCTTTTAAAGTAGACAACACACACAGATTCACACAACCAGAATTCATGCACACATGACCACAGTCTCTGGCCACTGTGGACGTGCTGTGAGCAATTTTGCGTGATAGGAAGAGCAGTCAGGGTGGTGGGGGTAAGGAGGAGGTTTGGGTGGTGAGAGGGAGGGATAACGGAGTAGGGGTGGGGGACAGTTCAGTGATGCTCGTGGGACATGCATGGACATGTTGGGCCCAGGGTAGAGCAGCTAGGTGCACTTGGGAGGTTAGATGGGAGTGGTAGTGGGGGGTGGAAAAGGGTAGAACTAGAGGAGGAGAAAAGGGAGAATACGAGTACATTATTGGAACAGAAGTCTGTGTAGTTGGAGTAGGGAAGGGGAAAGGTGGATGAGGGACAGGCGCTAATAATGAAAGTTGTGGCCAGGGGGAGGGGGGGGGGGGGGCAGGTTGCAGGAATGTAGAATATATTACAAGGAGAGTTCTCAGCTGTGCAGTTCAAAAAAGTTGGTGTTGATAGGAAGGATCCAGATGGCAGAGGCTGTGAAGCAGTTGTTGAAATGAAGAACATTGTGTTGGGCAGCATCCCCTTCCCTGCTCCCACTCCAACACTACACAGCCTTGTAATCCATCAGTGTCTCCTTTCTCCTCTCCTCTACTTCTTTTCCCTTTCATCCTCCCCTCCCCCCTCCTATGTAACCTAACTATTGCAACTAACTTCCCACACTCCCACAAGCAGCACTTTACTGCTCCCATCCCTACCGTGCTATCCCTCCTCCTTCACACCCTAGACTCCTCCTTACCCCCACCACCCAGATTGCTTCTTCCATCGTGCACAGTTGCTTGCAGTACATCCTAATTTTCCAGAGATAGTGGTCATGTGTGTGTGTGTGTGTGTGTGTGTGTGTGTGTGTGTGTGTGTGTGTGTGTGTGATATCTGCTTAGGAGGAGGCCTTCTGGCTGAAAGCTCATATGTTAAGCAGTCTTTTTGTTGTGCACGTCTGTGACTCAGCATCTCCTCTATATGAAGAGTAGCAATCTATCCTTTTCATAATTGTCATTATTCCATCCTGCATTTTCCGTTGTTTAATATGTAATAGTGAAGCATTGTTAGCGAAAATTTTGAAAGTTCTTGACAGATAGATTCCAAATTTTAAAAGATACTCCATTAAGTATTCAGATGGACATATTTTATTTAAAAAAATAATAATATAGTGTTTTTTTGTTAAAACTGACTGTGAGAAAGAAAAAGCTTAGCGGTAAAAATGTGAGGGTTTTTTTTTTTTTTTTGCACAGGCAGTTTTAACCTGCAATAGCAGGGCATTTAAACTATTTGAAAAATTGCTTCTCCCACATATATTCTTTCCCATTACATGCATTTTTAAACATAATTTGTATAACTAACATGTACTGTTTTGTTTTCTTCCCCACATATGGTTTTCACAGGTAACAGGAAAGTTGTATTTCTGGCTTATTAGGTTATGGTTTTAATATTACTATAGAATCTTACTTTGCAGTGACAATAAACAAGGTTCAAGGTGAGAAGGGGATGAGGAGCTGGACAGAGGGGCAGGAGGAAATAGACATAGAGAATAGAAAGGAGCTGATGGATAGAGGGGGAGGGGGCGAGAGGTGTTGGAGATAGAGGAGGGAGGAGAAGATGAGAGGAGGGGAAGGAGGAGGACATTATGGACGTAGAGAAGGGGGAGGAGAAGGAGATGGACAAGGGCAAAGAGAAGGGAAGGAGGAGATGGGCAGACAGGGGGGAGGAGGAGGTTGGGACATATATCCATTTCCCATATGTGTTAGAAATGCATGCTTTCTCTTTTCTTTCTTTTCAATTTAACAAGACTGAGCCACATCATTTTGTAGCTGTGGGCAGCTAGTCTATTATAGTTATAGTACAAATAAATTGATAGCCACATACTTCACTTGTTTGATAATATGATTGTCAGAGTGCAAGTACCTAACATTTCATAATTAAGCATGATTATCAACATGTGGCAAGTAAATTATTAACACTTTCATTGTATCACTCACTCATTACACTGTGTTTTCAAGCAGATTGTCATATCAAAACAAACATGTTGTGTACAGTAAGTAATACTTTTCACAGCCTGGTTCTATTCTCACAGTTGGCATTAGCCATTATTGGAAGATCAACACAGTTCGTGAAATTAATTAAAAGTTCAGTCTTTCATTTCAAAAATAGTCACTGAATCATTAATTAAACTCCTGAAAGTAAAATTTAAATAAAACTCAGTACATTTCCACTTGTAAATTGTAGTAACATATCTGCGGTGTATTTCCCCATATATTGGTGGACATAGATCTTACACATTTCATAAATCTCTGCACACTAACTTTCAACTGGGCTCCAACATATGTCATTTATAACTTTATAATAATGAAAACTGAATTTAACTGTTTTTGTTTTGGATTTACATACATTGAAAATGAAGATTTACATTGCTGAGAGTGGAGACTCATTTGAAAATGAAATTTCAGACACAGTAACATGGGGAGACTTCAGTTTTCCTGTTTTGTCTGAAAAGTACTTAAAGCAGATAGAGAACCATCTTGTGAGGGAAATGTCTTAGACCTCCTAGTAACCAACAGACCTGAACTCGGTAATTTTAGTTTTATGGGTTTCAGCCTGTGGTCCAAGGCATATGAAACAAAAATCACAAAGGATGTAAACACCATCCATGAAAGCCTGCATAGTATGATTAGAAATCTGAGCTTTTTGAATGAGTTAACATGGGGGCTGGTATCAGTCACTATAGTATCAATACAGCTAGTTCAAAGAATATTAAAAATTAGAAAAATATTTTTGCTTAGCAATAGTGTCAAGATATAAGTTTCAGAATATCTGATTTGCCAACATTACACATTCAGCGCTGGTGGGCGATGAAGATATGTAACACAAATGGATAAAATTCAGAAGTCTTGTACAACACCAGTAGGTGCCAAGCAAGGTTGTGAAGGATGGGGAGGAATCATCATGGTTTGATAACCATGTTAGAAAGTGACTATAAAAGTAAAGAGAGCTTGAATGATGTTTTCACTCTGCAGTGGAGTGTGTGCTGATATGAAACTTCCTGGAAGTTTAAAACTGTGTGCTGTATCAAGACTTGAACTCAGAACCTGAACATGGGACCTTTGCCTTTGTGGAAAGATGCTCTACCAACTGAGCTAGCCAAGCAAGGCTTACAACCTATCCTCACAGCATTATCTCCACCAGTACCTCATCTCTTACCTCCAAACTTCACAGAAGCTCTCCTGTGGAACTTGCACATCTAGCTCTCCTGGAAGAAACATGGGGTAGCCACAGCCTGGGAGATGCTTCCAGAATGAAATTCTCACTCTGCAGCAGAATGTGTGCTGTTATGAAACTTCCTGGTAAATTAAAACTGTGTGCGAGATCACAGAAGAGCTTCTGTGAAGTTTGGATGGTGGGAGATGAAGTACTGACAGATGTAAAGCTGTGAGGGTGGGTTGTGAGTCGTGCTTGGCTAGAGCACTTTCTCATGAAAGGCAAAGGTCCCAAGTTTGATTCTCAGTCTGGGACACAGTTTCAAGCTGCCACAAAATCCCAAAGAGGGCTTCATTGCAGATGTAATCTAAAAAATTTAGTTGATAACATAAGCTGAAGCAAAAGCAGAAAGAAACTGAAAAAAGTGCAAATAGGGCAATGCAAGAAATGCTCAGTGAATTCAAAAGTAGAATTTTGACAAACCATCTTACTGATAATCTTAGACAGTTTTTGTCATGTGTAAAGTCATTAAGCAGAATAAATTCATGTGTTCATGTGATCAGTTACAATATTTACACTAAAACTGTCTTCAGAAATTGTTTCGCACTAAAACATTGTAATACAGTTTATGATTTTGGTTAACATTGAATGCTGAACTGGCAGATAGTGAGATAAGTAATCACAGCCTAGAAAATCAACTAAAATTGCTCAATTATTGAAAGATATCTGTAACAATGAGGATGAGAATGTACAGAGATTATGCAAAAGAAGTTGCTCCGTTTATAGCAGCAGTTTGTCATATATTTCTGGAGCAATGAAGGGCACCAAGTGATTGGCAGAAAGCACAGGTCATTTGCAGCTTTGAGAATAGTTACCAGACAGGTGCACTTCATTGTACACCTATATCACTGATGTCAAGCTGTAGCAGAATTATGAAACATGTTATACACTCAGTGAACAAAATACCAATTCGTTGAGTATTGGACCAGATTTTCGATTGGACACAGGACTTCTTAGCTGATAGAACTCAGCAAAATCAACATAGGTAATGGTGATTTCAGAACTACCACAAAGGAGTGTTGTGGTCTGCAGCCCGAAGAGTAGTTTGATGCTGATCTCCATGCTACCCTGTTCTATGCAAGTGTGTACATCTCTGTGTAACTACTGCAGCCTACATTCATTTGAATCTGCATACAGTATTTAAGCTTTAGTCACCCTGTATTTTTAACCCCCCTTCCCCCCCCCCCCCCCCCCCCCCCCCCCCCCCCGCATGTCTCCATTTCACTCCACATTTCCTTCCATTACTTAACTGAAGGTTCCTGGATGCCTCAGGATCACAGGATGTCTCCTATCAGCCAATCCCTTGTTTTAGTCGAGCTGTGCCACAAATCTCTTTTTTTTCCCAATTTTATTCAGTTGTTCAGTGCTTCCACATTAGTTATTCAATGTACCCATCTCTCTTCAGCATTTTCTGTAATACTACATTTCAGAAGCTTCTATTTTCTTCTTTTCTGAACTGATCATCATTCACGTTTAACTTCTGTACAAGGCTAAACTCCATAAAAATGCCTTTATAAAAGACTTACTAACATTTAAATTTGTATTAGTGTAACAAATTTCTCTACTTCAGAAATAATTTTATTGGAATTGGCAGCCTGCATTTTATATCCTGTCTACTACAGCCATTATCAGTTGTTCTGCTGTTCATAAAGCTAAACTAATCTGCTTTTCAAGCCTCAATTCCTAATCTTATGCTGTCAGCATCACCTGGTGTACATCACCTGGTGTAATTCGAATACGTCCCATTGCCTTCATTTTCCTTTTATTGATAAACACGCTATAACCCTCAAAGTCCTTTTGCCATCTCTGACATGCACTTTCCACATTTTTATTTCTTCTTCCTGAACTTTAATTCCCCTTCCAAATTTCTCCTCTGTGTCCTTTCTGTTACCTTATTTACATTGACAGCTGCCTGCAAACTACCGTGTAAGGTGCATACCAGAGGGTTTGTCCCATTGTACCAGTTATTAGAGTTTCTTCCTGTTCCATTCAAGTATGGAGCATGGGAAGAATGATTGTTTGACACATCTGTGCATGCAGTAATTATTGTAATCTTATCCTCACAAACCTCATGTGAGTGATGCATAGGGTGTTGTATATTCCTAGTATAATCATTCAAAACCAGTTCTTGAAACTTTGTTAATAGGCTTTCATGGGATAGTTTATGTCCATCTTCAAGAGTCGTAGGATACTACATTTTTCATTTTGTGAAGTGCACAATTTTCCATTTCTGAAAATTTAAAGCAAGTTGTCAATCTCTGCACCACTTTGAAATCTTATCAAGATGTGACTGTATATTTAGGCAGCTTCTTTCAGATAGCACTTTATTGTAGGTAACTGCATCATCTGCCAAAAGCCTGATTTTACTATTAATATTGTCTGCAATGTAATTGATATACAACATGAACAGCAAGGGTCCGATAAAACTTCCCAGGGCACACCTGAAGTTGCTTCTACATCGGGCAATGATTCTCCATCCAAGACAACATATTGCGTCCTCGCTAGCAAAAAGTCCTCATTCCAGTCACAGTTTTCACTTGATACCCCACATGATCATACTTTTGACAATAAGTGTAGGTGTGGTACTGAGTCAAATGCTTTGTGGAAATCAAGAAATACTGCATCTACTTGGTGGCCTTGCTCCAAAGCTTTCAGTATGTCCTGTGAGAAAAGTATGAGTTGAGTTTCATGTGATCGAAGCTTTCAAAGTCCCTGCTGGTTGGCATTGAGGAGGTCATTCTGTTCAAGATACCTCATTATGTTGTGAACTCAGAATGTGTTCTAATATTCTACAACAAATCGATGTCAAGGATATTGGACAGTATTTTTGTGGGTCACTTCTACTACCCTTCTTGTAGATAGGGTGTGACTTGTGCCTGTTTCCAAGAACTGGGTACAGCTGTAGTTCAAGGGATCTACAATAGATTATAGTTAGAAGAGAGGCTAACTCAGCCATAAATTCAGTATAGAATCTGGCAGGGATTCCATCGGGGCCTGGAACTTTGTTCAATTTTAATGATTTCAGCTGTTTTTTAACACCACTGGCACTAATACTTTTCTGATTCATCTTTTCAGTGGTACGGGGATTAAATTGCGGCTGTTATCCTGGGTTTTCCTTTACAAAGGAACATTTGAAAACAGAGTTAAGCATTTCAGCTTTTGCTTTGCTGCCCTCAATTTCAGTTCCTGTCTCATTTGCTAGGGACTGGACATGAACTTTGGTGCCATTAACAGCCTCTACATACAACCAGAATTTCTTTGGGTTCTGTGAACGATTGCTTGATAATATTCTGCTACGGTAGTCATTGAAGGCATCATGCGTTGGTTCCCTTGACAGCCAAATGCGTTTCATTCAGCAATTCTCTATCTTTAGCCCTATGCTTTGTTTTATACCTATTATGCAGTAATCTCTGTTTCCTTAGAACTTCTTTTACAGTGACTGTGTATAACATGGAGGTTTCCTCGCATTATAAAATGTTCTACTGGGTACATATCTGTCCAGTGTATGGTCAACTATTCTTTTAAACTAGAGCCCTAGTTCCTCTACGTGCTCCTGCCCTGTGCCTCAGAAGTTTAAAGTTCCTCATTGAGAAATGACAATACTGATTTTTTATCTAGTTTCCTGAACATATGTATCTTCCTGCTTGTTTTAGTTGTCCTTTGTACTTTGGAATCATTGTTGCCACAACCACATCATGGTCACTGACACCAATTTCAATGTGAACATCATCAAAGAGGTCATGTCTGTCTGTTGCTATTAGATCCAAAGTACTTCCATCATGAGTGGGTTTCTGAATTATGTCTTCTTCAAAGAAGACATTTAGTAATGTTTCACAGGATGTCTTATCACACCCATCCCTAACAAAACTGCAATTTTTTGATGATTAAAGTCTCTACCAATGATTACAGTATGACTAGGGGACTTATGTGCAAGTGAACTGAGGTTTTCTCTAAAATTTTTGGTTACATCAGAAGATATGTTTGGTGGGCGATAGAAGGATCCAATTATCCTTTTATGTCCACTCCTGATACAGAGTCTTGCCCAAACAATCTCACATGTAGCTTCAATTTCTATCTCGATGGATTTGATTTTCTTGTCTACTGTGACAAATACACCACCTCCATTTTCCATTTGCATAGCCTTTCAATATACATTTAAATTTTCCTCAAAAATTTCACTGTTATCAATTTCATTTTTCAACTGGCTTTCTGTACCTAATATTATGTGAGCTTCACTGCTTTTCATGAGCACTTCAAGCTTTGGCACTTTGTTGTGAATACTTCAACATTTTACCATTAGGATTTTAGTACTCTCACCTGTGGGAGGCATTTCTTTCAATCTTACACTGGTACTTCTGGTTTTCCTACAGCTACCATCATCTGACTTGGCTGGAGAGCCACCTAATCTAAAAAACCCTTTTGTGTATTCCACACACAGTCAGCTGCCTGAGTAGCAGCCTCTGATGTGTAGTGCACACCTGACCTATTTAGGGGGACACTACAGTTCTCAACTCTATGGCACAAGTCCATGAAGTCGCAGCCTAGCTTGTCACACAGAACCTTCAAAGTCTCTGGTTCAGTCCTTCCACTCAACTCGGAATCAAATGGCAACAATCAGTTCTGGGGGCAATATTGCAAATTGTGAGCTTTGTTGAAACTCCATGTGCAAGGCTGGTCTTCTCAACCTTCTTTGCCAGTTGCTGGAATGACCCAAGAAAGTCATCAGAGACTAGATGACTAGCATCATTTGTTCCAATGTGTACCACAGTCTGCAGCTGGTTGCACCCTGTTCCCGCAATGACTACTGGAATAGCCTCTTCAGCATGTTTAATTAGGCTCCCAGGCACACACACTGAGTGCACCTGGTGTCCCTTGCTGCCATTTCCCTAAGGGGTACCATCATTTGCTATACATTTTAATTGCCGACAATTAATAGACCCTTACCCTTTTGCATTTGCCTCGTTCTGACACCAGACGAAACAGGTGTCTCCAAGAAAGGTGAAGTGAGTCAGAGTAGCTTAGTTTCAGTTTCACTGAAAGATAGCACCTCAAACTTTTGGTTAGGCTATCAATACAACATCTTTATTCCTCCCTGATCCCTGTACACCCTGTATAGGATGCATAGATCTACCACTGTTTGAGAACAGCATTTACAGTAGGGCTGCATTTTAGCTGGTACAATGTATTGCAAGGCTGTAAACAAATAACTTTATATTAAGCCTGCTGATTATCTTTTAACATGTTGAGGTAAAAAGTTGATAATTCCCTATAAAAATTGAAGCAGGTACATAAAACGTGATTTCTATTAAGGCAAATCAAAAACCTGTGGTAAAAATTACTAATTTTCTGAAACATTTTGATGTTAATTATGGTTGTTAGCAAACTCTAAAACAGAGTTAATTTATGACAAATGCAGATAATATACTGGGTGACTTTTTTCCACTGTGTACAAACTTCAGTGATTGATTGATGAGAGGATACAGAACAAAAAAATTCCAATGAACTTATGTCCAGGCATGCATAGTTTCCATGCTAGAGACCATTTATTCAGTCATACTGTGTTACAGAGACTGCAGTCTAATATGCATTGTACCATACAGCCACAGTTACAGTATGCATGGTTTCCTTGTAGTGGATGATATTGTTCCTCACATCATGCCCTAATGCCCTCTCCTGTCATAGTAAATGGTAATGTTGTGTCTGGTTCACTTATCTTGCTGACTCACTTTGTAGTGGATGTTCCACATTCAAATCAAGAGCTTGCCGACATGGTGTTTACTTACGGAAAGGCAAATGGAAATGGCCAGCGGGCAGCAGGGTGGTATCAAGAGCCCTATCCCTGCCAACAACAACCACAGCAGTCAGTGTTTGCAACATTGTTTCACTGCTTGTCTGAGACAGGGTCATTTCAGGAAGCAGGAAATCATTAAGGATGTACCCAAAATGTTTGGCCACCAGAGTTAGAGGAAAATGTGATTAACACTGCGGAAGGTAACTGCCATGTCAGTACCAGGCAGTTGGCCTGCCAGTACTGTGTAGAACATTCTCCGTGACAGTTGTTACTACCCTTACCACTTACAGGGTGTGCAGGGCTTACTAGCAACAGACTTTCCACATCGGGAACAGTTTCGTCACTGGTTTCTTCACCAAACAACCATGATTCCAGGATTTGTGTCATCCATCCTATTCACAGATGGGGCCACTTTTATTTGGAGTGGTATCTTCAACATTTATAACAGGTATCCATGGCATATTATGCAGAACCCCCATGGTATTGTGACAGTGAACCATCAGCATCAGTGCAGCTGGAATATGTGGGCTGGAATTATTGGCGATTGTATTTTGGGACCAGTCTTCCTTCCCCTTTGCTGAACAGGCCAGAACTATTGGTGTTTCTTGCGGGTGACTTTGCCCCTCCTGCTGGTAGAAGTGCCATTGATGATTCGAAGGGTTATGTGGCTGCTACATGGTGGTGCTCCAGCCCACTTCGCCACTGACATCCGGATGCATCTCAATTGTGTCTTCTGTGGTTGATGAGGGGGTCCAGTTGCATGGCCTGCTCGTTCACTAGATCTCAACCTGTGGCTGCATGGTACAGCATGTATTAGACTGCAGACTCTGTAACAATGTATGATTGAACAAATTGTCTCTAGCAGGGAATCCATCCATTTCCTGACATAAGTTCATTAGACGTGTTTTGTTTTGTATCATCTCATCAATCAATCCCTACAGTTTGTATATGGCGGAAAAAAATCATCATGTATAGGGTTATTCCTCTGTAAGGGAAAACTAGATGTAACACAAAATGTTAGAAAATCTGCCACAGTAATGAGAGAATACGCTTTCTTGTTTTTATTTCCTGTACTTTGCATTCCTCTAAAAATATTCTGCAGTTCCTAATTCAAACAGGGTGGTTTCCAGAGCAGTTTATACATTTGGTAGTAGATGAGCAACCAATTCCGAGTAGTCTTACTGCAGTCGCCACACATCGCTTCTTCCTAACGCCCTAGGGTTGTATGCCCAACGCATTGGCATTTAAAACAATATGTTGGGTTTGGGACATATGGCTGTACTTCAAGGCGAAGAAAGCCTGCCTTGGTGTGTTCTGGGAGTTTGTTGGTTTTGAAGGTAAGAATGAAGGAGTCAGATTTCACCAGGCCTCCATCCACCCTTTTCATAATGTTTTGAACATCAACAATTCCCTCTGGAGCCCACTCACTGTACAGTTATAGGAATATCAGTTAGGTCCCTACAGGACACAACACCTTTTCTGAAGTTCAAGGTGCTGTGGATATCTGTGTCAATGGCATATTCCCCCACACTTAGCTCTCTGCAGGTTAACAGCTTGTTGGTAACTGGATGTTTCAACCAACATTGTCCCATTTTGCAACTGCTTTACAGATTTTAGAGCCCTGGCAATTCCTTCTAAGCCCTTCTGGATGTAGAAAGGTGAGACTTGCTTGAAACTTCCTTCTTTTCTTTTTATTACTAAAACTCATCCTGATTATCAGCCTGTGGTCTGTTACTCATTACTGCTTTGTTCTTATTTATTCCTGCATCTGGAGGGCTGTCTATCAGAGCCTTCTTACTAGGTTGGGTGGTGGTACCTTCCAGCAGCCCACTGTGTGCATTGGGAGGAGGAAAAGAAAATTTTGGAGGATCCATTTTGGTCCCAGGAGCAGGTAGGGAAGAAAGGGTCCACCCAGACAGAGCCCTGCGTGCCTGAGTAAGCCTTATACAACTGAGGTGAGGCAGGTTCCCCAGAGGTTGCACTTTAATGACTGTTCCACCTCAACAGCCATGCATCTCATAGTGTGCAGCACACTTTGAGCCTGACGGGTCATGGAGGTTCATTTCATCCTCACAATCTGGGGAGATAGACCTAGATTCTGTGAGACACACAATGTTCCATAGCTGTACCATACGGTTGTTACTGAAACATGTCCAGAACTTACGATGACAGAGGACTGATGGCACTTACCAGTCCCCAGATCAGGAACCCCAGGGTCACCAAGCCCATACCCAGCAAACGAATGCTGAGACCCTGAGGCCAAAAAGATCTAAAAGTCCATGCAGCCTCCCACATTTGCTATGTCTTTTGCATCAATCCTTCAACAAGCCTATTCTAAACCTGATGCCTCTACACAAATGGAGATTCCAAGTGTCAACACTAACACCTGCACCGGCCGGAGTGGCCGAGCGGTTAAAGGCGCTACAGTCTGGAACCGCACGACCGCTACGGTCGCAGGTTCAAATCCTGCCTCGGGCATGGATGTGTGTGATGTCCTTAGGTTAGTTAGGTTTAAGTAGTTCTAAGTTCTAGGGGACTTATGACCACAGCAGTTGAGTCCCATAGTGCTCAGAGCCATTTGAACTAACACCTGCACGTGTCAGTGCACTTGGATGACAGCAAGTGTTTCAGAGCGTGTAGCTCCGCTAGAACAGCAGAAAAAGGTACAGTGGCCAATCTAGTAGAGCCCAAGGTACCTCCCATGGCCGAGGCTGTTCGGAAGCCCAGCTCCAGCGAAGCCATCAAAACAGTGAAAAGCTAGTACAAAGCAGCAATAAGAGGTAAATCAAGTAGTAAACCGTTGCACCGTGTCAACGTGATTCTACCTGATACTTCATCTGGCTCTTCCCCAGAAATGATGGAGTATGAGGTATGTGTGGGGCAATCATCTTGCCCCACAACTGAAGCTCTACCCACTTCAGTCTCCTCACCACAGCGGAGAGGCAGGATGAAGGTGCTACCCACGTGATTGATGGAGCACATACTTCAGTGGAACTTGAAGGGATTTAGGACGCATGTGGAGGAACTTCGCCTATTATCCCAGGGCACACCACTGTGTCTGTGTCTTCAGAAAACTAATTTCACTCAATCATTCACCCCTGAGCTTAAAAGGCTATGTATGCCACAAAAAGGATGACCTAAGTGGGGAGAGAGCTAGAGGAGGGGTAGGTATTTTCGTCAGTACCAACTACCACTCCTTGGCTCTTTCCCTTGCAATGAATTTACAATCACTTGCCATATCAATGCATGTGAATCATCCATTGACAAAATGTTTCCATTACCTGCGCCCACACGATACACTCAATAAGGATGCTCTCAATGACCTTCTTATACTGCTCCACCACTCCTTCATCCTCTGTGGTGATTTTAATGCACACAGTGTGTTTTGAGGCTCAGCAACTACCTACCCCAGGGGTAGAGCAATTGAGAAGCTTCTCATGTCATCATGTGCATATTTGCTAAAAATGCAACAGAGTACTGACTGCTGCACTGCAACTGGCTCGTTCTCTGCCTTCCATCTTTCGCTTTGCTTCTTTAGCCCTCGCTCATACTGCGCAATAGGAAGTGCATGTGACTTGCATGGAAGTGATCACTTCCTGATCTGGATTCAGCTGCCAGATAGAGTGGAACCCGAAGGGAAACCACTGTGATGTGTGCTCAGTCGGACAGACTGGACACTATATAGTCAGCTAGCCCAGTTTGAACTCATGTCAATGTTGATGTATGGGTGGATCATATTACCAAAATAATCCATCGCATCACTGAAGCATCCATTACAGTCCATGCAACAACTGAAGAGGGACCTCTGAAGCATCCATTCCAAAGTCCATGCGACAACTGGAGAGGCAGCCTGTCCCTTGGTGGAGCAAAGAATGCTGCTCTGCCATCGGAACTAGGTGTGCGGCTCTGCGTAGGTTCTAGTGCTGGCCCACTGCAGAGAATCTTGCAGTCTTTCGGGTGGTGAGGGCGAAATGTCACTGGATTATTCAAGAGAGCAAGAAGAGGTCACTGCAACAGTTCCTGATCACCACTAATTGTTCCATGAAGAGTTATATGGGAGACCATCAGGAGAATTTCTGGGAGAGGAGGGAGGAACCTCATGGCTGCTGTAATGGAGAACGGCACTCTCTAAACCAGTCCGCAAGACATTGCCCAGACTGTGGTGGCCTATTATGCCACAAATTACTGCAATCACCAGTCAGGATCCAGGTTTCCAGACCCACAGATCGGTTGCTGAGAGGAGCAGTTTGGAGTTCTGGTCCACCACTGATGAAGATTACAACTGGCCATTTACCATATGGGAGCTAGATTCTGCATTGTCTGCAGCCCATGACACATCCCCAGGTCTTGAAAGAATCCATTACAGTATGTTATGGCACCTCACAAGGTTTGAGGCAATTTTAATTCCTCTTTTAAAACCTGGGAAAGACTGTACATGCCCAAGTAGTTATCATAGTGTTGCCCTCACAAATTGCATGGAAAAGACCTTGGAGCAGGCCTACAACACTACTTGGAGGCATCTTATCCTCGTGCAGCTTCATATATGTGGTTTTCGTGGGTGTATTCCCATTTTTATTCAGTCCTTGCTCTCGCCATGGTATTTTCAATACCGAGTCGGTGATGTCCTGTCTGATCACTTCAGAAGAACCATGTACCTCAAGGTAGTGTGTTAGGTGTGACTGTCTTTGCCATACCTGTTAATAGCATTACATCAATTGTGAAAAGTACTGTCCAGTATTCTTTGTTTGTGGATGACTTCTCTGTGTTTTGCTCTTCTTCAAGCCTTGCAATGGCAACACATCGGTTGCAACTAACTGATGTTTGGATGAATGGGTGCAGAAGAGTGGTTGTAAGTTTTCCACTGAGAAGTCTGTGAGTGTTCTTTTTAACCATTCTTGTTCCATTTTAAACTTTCCTGAGTTGAGGATGAGGGAAACTGTTCTTAATTCTAAGATGCAGTGAAGTTGTCCCATGAGGCTCTAAGTATTTTAAAATGTCTTAGCCACAGTACATGTGGAACAGACAGGACTTTTCTGCTCTGGTTTTACAGAGCCTTTGTGTTATCTCGGCTTGATTATGGGTGCGTGGTGTACTGGTCTGTGAGACCTTCTTATTTAAAGATGTTGGGTGTGGTGCACCATGAAGGAATTTGGTTGGCCACTGGGGCATTCAGAATGAGCCACATACCAAGCCTCTGTGCAAAGGCTGGTGAACTGCCACTTCACATCAGGTGATGACTACTTACGGTGCGCCAGGTATGTAAAACACTGTCCACACCATACACACGTGCATACCATACTGTTGCTTGGCCTCCAATGGAAAGACTTTTTTGTAACTGACAAAAAGCAATGAGGTCCTATGGGATTTGCATGAAGAATTGTCTTTTCTAGATGAGTGTGGCTGGTCTTAATGTTTTACATCGTGGTTGGAGATTTCCCCCTTGGCTCCTCCAGAGGCCCAGACGTACTTTAGACTTGACCAATTTTATGAAAGATAGTATACCATATTTTACATTTCAATCTATGTGTTTTAACATTTCAGATATGCATCATGGTTTCACAGTAGTGTACACTGATGGCTCCAAACAAAGGGACTTCTCTTGGCTGCTCTGTAGTGTTCCTCAACCATGTCACCAGGCATTGGCGATGAGTATACTGTTTTCTCAGTGGAGCTCCAAGCGATCCTAAAGGTACTGGAGCAGATGCAATGTATTCAGGACAAAAATTTTCTCATCTGCTCTGATTCCCTGAGTGCCTTACAATTGTTACAGAACCTGTACCCAGCTGATAAATTGGCCCAGCTGATATTTGACCTATTATACTTGCTCCAGCAGGTGTCATTCTGCTGGGTGTCAAGGCATGTGGGGATACTGGGCAAATGGGCTGCCAAGGAGGCCTGCAGAGGACAGTATGTGGTACAGTGTCCTATTCCCCTGCAGGCTGTCATTTCGGCACTACATAGGAAGTCCATGCAGTTGTGGGATGAGGAATGGCTGGCAGTAAGAGACAGTAAGCTGCGGTTGGTAAAATCAACTATCTGGCCATGGCATTCCTCCTGCTGGTTGCTCAAGAAGGATGAAGTGACTTTCACACATCTTCAAACTGGGCTCTGCCCTATTACACATGGCTTTTTACTATGGTGAGAGGATCCCTGTTTTGTTATGCTTGTGGCATGCAAATCCCTCTACACCATATTTTAACAGAGTACATTTTATATCATGATGCAAGGGCTGAAGCAAATATCATTGCAGATTTTCCGTCTATTTCAGCGGACAATGAGACACGTGAGACTCAAGTTTTAAAGTTTTGTGATGTGTCTGGACTATGGCCTAAGCTTTTAGACTGGAGGTTGTAGTGTGTTACAGAGTGGCTGGTTCATTCTTTTTTATTCTTGTAGTTAGCCAGCCATGTCCATCAGCTCTATTATTTTAACTGCTTATACCACTTTATTCCTGTTTAGTTAATGTTTTAATATTGGCATGATACTTCGTTTCATACTTCTGTGTGGGTACACATATAGTTTTAGTTTTCCACATTTTGTTCCTTTTAGTTTCTGTGCTGTTTTATAATCCTGTTTAGTGTATTTTACTAACACTTGTTTCAAACTGTTTTTGTGCAGGCACTGAAGGCCTTGCTGTCATGCGCACATATCGACATACCCATCCAGCCACCATCCTGCTACAGTAACTAAATCACAGTCACTGATTTGCTACAGATTGCTCATAGATTATGCAGTGGTAGCTTCCAAAAATTCTCAAAAATGCTTGTTTATTTCTGTTGATATACAGTGAAATTCAGGGATAGTGTAATTTTGGCCAAACTGTGACCACAGATGCTGATTTGCTATGAAATAAATTAGGTATCCGAAACTTTCTTACTGATAACTTACAGAAATATTGTTTTGTGAGCATCCAGAAATTTTCAAACTAACCTATTTCTTGTGTAATTAAACAATGAAATTAGAGAACCATTGTTCTGAAAGAGGATAGGTCTACTGTTCTCAAAAACTTTATAAGTGAACAATTTCGTTTGAGCCTACAATTGACAATAACAGTACTAGTTTACTGTGGCACTAATGAATGTTTGAAATTTCATGATATATCACAATACAAATGAGTATTGATACAATCAATGAAAGATTATGCAGAAATGACACTAACAGGAAAATATTTGAATCTAAAGCTGTAAGTTCATCTCTATCAAAATCGATAAAATTTGCGGCACCAACAGAGCGTGTCTTCTGGCTGTTGCAGCTAACAGTGCAGCATTGAAGTGCTTAGCTCCTGGGAGGGTAACTTTTGGGAGGATCAACAACTTTGACTCACTCCCTTCTCAGTTTCTGCTTCCCTTTCACATTGTTCAACTGTTAGAACTGCCATCTAGTTTCTCTACCAGTTACATTTAACATTTTGCTCTCTGCATTTTATTCTTGGTACTTTCAGAATTTCAAAGAGTGTCTTCCAGTCAAAATTATCAAAGCTTTACCTAAATCTACAAATGCCATAAACGTAAGTTTGCCTTTCTGCAGTCTGTCTTGTAAGATCAGTTGTAGTGTCAGCATTGCCTCTTGTGTTATCACTATCCTCCACAATTCAAAATGATCTTCCCTGAGATCAGCTTCTACTAGCTGACATTCTTTGGGAAATAATTTGTGTCACTATTTTCCAATCATGATTTGTTAAACTGTTGTTTCAGTATACTCACACCTATCAGCAGATGCCTTTTTAGATGTAGGATTTGTTTACTTTCTTCTTGAAGAATGAGGGTAGTTTACATGTCATCTTGTGAACCAGGTGGAATAGATTTTTGATGCCTTGCTCTCCCAAGGATCTCAGTAATTCTAAGGGAATTATATCTATGCCAGTACCTTGTTTAGACTTAGGTCTTTCAGTGCTCTTTCAAATTCTTCCAATTTTATCTTCATATACATCTTCTTCTATTTCTGTAGTATTATCTTCATGTTTGTTTCTCTGCAATAGAATCTCTGTACATTCATTCAACTTTGCAGGCTTCACTTCTTTACTTAACATGTTTATATATCTGCTTTTTTTCTGCAAAGGCCTCTTTAATTTTCTTGTAGGTGGCACTTATCTTTCATCTAGATGTGTATGCTTCTAAAGCCTTGCATTTCTTGTGTAGCCATTCCTGTGCCGTTTTGCACTTCCTGTCATTATAATTATAAAAAGAATGGTTCTCTTTTGCCAGCTTCATTTGATGCATAATTGTATTTTCTCCCTTCAACAACAGATTCAGTAGCTGTTGCATTATCCAAAGATTTCTCTTGGCTTTGTCTTTATTTATTTTTTAATTTGGGTCCCTGCTGCCTTCACTATTTCATCTTTCAAAGGCTCCTATTCTTCTTCTGTCCCTGCCCAGAGATGTGAATGGTGGACTATTTTATCTAAAAGGATGCTGTCATTATTAAGCCACCCAGCAGAGATCAGGAAATATAACATTGCTTTCAGCTGTTTGCAATGCTCATGTGTCAAGGGGCCATGACGGCTAATGTTACAAGACTAAATCAATCAATCAATCAGACTGTTGACCCTGCAACTACTTTAAAGGCGGCTGCCCCTTTTCAGGAATCATATGTTTGTTTTGCCTCTCCACAGATGGTTGTACCCACAGTATGGCTGTTGGTACCATAGAGGCATGTGTGTCACTCATGCAAGGTCCGTGGTGTGTGGGGTAGGAGGGAGTGTTACAGGGTCATCACTGCTTACATTACATATAAATGATCTTGTGGATAATGTGCTGTTGTCTACAAGGAGTTACAGTGCCAGATGATTGTGGCAAAATGCAGACAGACCTGTGAAGGATAGATGATTGTTGTGATGACTAGCAGTTAAGCCTGAATGTTAATGAATGTAATGTATTGGGCACAAATAGATGAAGACATCCATTATGGTATTAGCTATAAACCACTGGAAACATTAATCACCATAAAATATATGTAGGCCTATCTGTCAGAAGCTCCCCAAAGTGAAATTATCACATAAAACTAATTATAGGAAAAACAGATTCCAGGTTGAAATTCAGTGGGAAAATTCTAGGGAAATTAACTCATCCACTAAGGAAATGGCTTACAAAACATCCTTTTGACCAATCCTTTAGTATTGCTCATCAGTCTAGTTACCTCTCTTACAAGGTTGGATTTACAGAGAAGATCCAACAAAGAGTGGCACAATTTATCATATAGTCAGGAAGTAAGTTTGAAAGCTTTATGGAGATGATCAGCAAACTCCAGAGGCAGACTCTGCTAGAAAGGTGTTATGTATCACAGAAAGGTCTCTCTCTCTCTCTCTCTCTCTCTCTCTCTCTCTCTCTCTCTCTCTCTCTCTCTGTGTGTGTGTGTGTGTGTGTGTGTGTGTGTGTGTGTGTGTGTTTTGTTTTTGCGTGTTTGCTTAAGAGTCTGGCAGCATATTACTTCCTCCCGGATATGTCTTCCAAAATTACCTGACAAGAATATCAGAGAAATTAGAAATCATACAGAAGCTTATCAATAGGCACTCCTTCTGTGCACCATTTATGGGTGGAACAGGGAAGGGGACAAATTATGGTGGTACCAGACATGCCCTCCACTACAAACTGTAAGGTGGCTTGCAGAGTGTAGATGTAGACTGGAATGATGGTATGAATACTGTCTGTGCTACAGAAATTATCTGTTGTGTGCTTGAGATGCCATACCTCACCTCACGTTGCCTTCCACCCATAAGCATAATGTATTTGTGCACTATTTCTATTTGCTCACAGCTATACTTTTCAGACATAATAGTATTACTAGTCCTCTTTTTCTACTGTTTTTTTGTTACTGGTGTGGAGTCTAGATTGTGCTTCTTTTCAGTAAGAGCCATTGTTAACTGCTAATCACAATAACTTGTCTTGGGCTTTTCATTGTTACTTCAAACCATTCAATGTATATTATATGATCCCATCTTGAAAAAGGCCTTAGGCAATTATATTCTTGACATTTATATCGCTGCCTTCTTGTAACATAGTATGTGGCTCTTCTTTCCAAGTATCTGTTGTTTCCACAACTTTTATTTTGCAGTAAGGTACTTTATAACAATGTTTTATCATCGCAAGAAAATCTGTTGTACAGAAACATTTCATATCAGCACATATTAATTGTAGTAATACAGTTGCAGAAATAGTGGAGCATAACTAACAAGTAGTGACATATGGGCACTTCATTTGTAATCGATACAAAGTAGCAATATCAGAGGGACTCTGGGTAGAACTTTGGTTTGTCAGCTGATTACTTTCTGTTGTGAACGTATAACAGATTACTGATGCGCTGAACCAGTGCTTGGACCTAAATAGAAAGATTTGATTTGTAAGAGAGAAGACTGGTTGCTTTAGGCTGTAAATAATTATTATTCCATGAGAGGAATTGTAGTTACATTGCTTAGTCTTTAAAAGCTCTGCATACAAAATACAGTGATGGGATCCAGTTATTGTCTGGCATTCAGTAATCAAACTTGTTTGCATTTTTGATGGGAATTAGAAACAAAGTATGTACAGTTCTCCACTACTTGTCCATTTTTAATGTTATGATTAACATAATACACAATAGTTAATTTGTTTTATTTATTGTTTCCAATAATTAAATATATTAAGTATTGTTGCTGCAGTGTTGTTTTTGTGTTTGCCCCATAGGTCCAAAAGTTTCACAAAGAGATTAATAAAATAAAGAGAAAAGTTAAGATGTCATTCCAGTGCTTCAGGTCTTCCTCCTCTTGTGCACAATGCACAGAACAGTCATACAAGCATGTGAAATTGACAGAAAAATACTTTTTGGGGTGTTGTTCAACTCGCGCCTCACATTGGCATGAATGTCAGATATGTCGCTAAAGTGTTGACCCTTCATGTGAATTTCTGCATTTTGTGGTAGGTTCAAATTGACGAAACCAAGCCATCACCAGAAAAGAACTGTCAACATTTTTCATTTTTCATTTCAATAAAGTCGTGGCAGGGATCCACACATCATTTTTGTTAAAGAGTCATGATGATGTGTGGAGCAGACATTGCATACACTTTCCCCTTCTTCAAAACATTCTGGAGAATGCTTTGAACACTTTATTTAGGGATGTTTCTCCATTGCAATTGGCAACATGATAACGCTATCTGACTACAGCTGCACTTTTATTAGTTAGCATTGCCTGCTACCGCTGAATCATCGAATAAACATTTGTTGTTTACAGTTGTTAGTCCAAACTGCCACCATGGTTACTGCATTGATACCATTTATATGCAAGGAATAAAACTGGTCACGGAACTTTTTGGATGGGTGATGTATATCCCTAAACTGATTCAGAGTTCTAAAGTCATCATGGATAAAATTGTTAATAACTGAATTTTATTTGTACAGATACTTCTCGTCCTCCTCGTGTTCTTGAAGAAAATGGAAAAGGTTACTGGTTTATTGACAGAGAATCTATGGAGGAGGACATCAGGGAGCATAGATTTTTGGAATATGGAGAGCACAATGGTCACCTTTACGGCACAAAGTTGGATTCTATTAGAGATGTCATACGCCAGGGCAAGATGTGTATACTGGACTGCAGTCCAGCAGTAAGTATGCTACTGTATTCCAAGCCTATGAGGCAAGCATGCTATGGATACTTTGTGCCATGGTTAAATGCAGATTCATATCCAGCTAAGCTCATAGTTCTTTATTTTGACAAACTAAAACAATATATGGTGTGGGATACAAATTCCACACAGTGTACAGCAAAGTAACTGCTTTGCTTTAGCGTGTACTTGATTTGTTTCCTTCAGTGCTCCTTCTCTTTCGGTCCATGCTGACAAAAATATATAACCTACAGCTTGACATTTGCTACTAAGTGTGAAGTATGTTCCACAAAACAGTTTTACCACAGGAGGTGGCTGTGGAGAGGATCTTAATCTATGAACATTGATATGTTGGATGCAACTTACTATCAAAAGTTAATGAGGTAAAGCTGGTACTATACTGAGAAGGAAGTGAAAAATACAAAGTCACCCAGTATAAGTGTAAATAACAAGTGACCAAATAAGTTCACTTTGTATATCAGCTTTCTGTTATTCATGTTGCTTCTGTAGCAATTGACTCTTCTTTACATAACATCTCTGACTATATTCTTAAGAATTTTGTATTTCATCTTTGTTTTTCTATCTCATTGCCTGCCAACGAGGTTATTACACAAGAGAGATAAAAATTTCTTGATTTATACTATATATTTTTGGTAATAATGGAACATTAAATTTTAAGGAATATCAGTTTCTTATGTTAATGGTTAAAGCTATTATTAAGCAAGTTAATGATTGCATTTCTAACTTTCCTTTTTTTGTTTAAGGCACTGAAAATATTACATAATTCATCAGAGTTCATGCCATATGTCATATTCATCGCTGCTCCGGGAATGGAACAATTGAAACACTTGTATGGTATGGGTCGGACAATAGGTTCGTCAAAGAGTTTGACGGTAAGTTTTGCATTCGTGAACATGTTTTGTATTTATAGCTGAACGCAATGATATAATTGTTGCAGCAGGAAGTCTGCAGTGGATTATAAGTAATGGAAGGAGTAAAGGTAACAAGCCACCATACATTTTATGTGTTGAATGGTTGATAGGCATAAAACTAGACTGAAATGTTGCTAAGTTTTTGAGTGATGTCCTTTTTCATAGCTGACTAGTACAGAATACACATACACATACACCTGCATGGCTATTGTCCTAGCTCACTACATTACACTGACAGTTCAGCTTGACAGGATTTGAAATGGCTAGTGTGGTGAAGATGAGAAAGGAGGCGGGAGGTTGTTGCATGGACTTTTGCTGACAGTTGGGAGCAAAAAGCAATGCCAAAGTGAGCTCATCAGTGCCACATACCTATCCTGTGCACGTGCTGCATCCTTAGCTGATTGACAGCATAGAAAAATATAAAAAATGGAATAAAATATTTACTGTGACCAGATCACCATAAGAGACGTGATACAATTTGTTCCAACATTCTTGAATTTTGACCAAATGCCCTGTCTAATCAGCATTGCTCAGGTGTTGTTGAATGAAGTTCATGGTGCTATAAAGGATGATTCGGTGTATTGATTTCAAGTTTAAAGGAAGCTTCCTGGAGAACCAATAATAAAAAAAAGTTAGCTAAGTTCATTTGAATGTGGAAATTCTGCTCACTATTTTCTTTCATTTTAGTGGCATAGTGTATCACATTATTTTTGGCACCACATAGTGTGGTCACTTTTGAGCACTACCAGGAAGTTGTATGCTATTCAGATGAAGCAGTCTAAATTTGAGGTAAATGTTTTGTCATAAACAACACACTTGCAATGCCTTGGCCTCTGTGTTCAGCAGACATGGCCCCCTGTAAAACCTTTCCACAACTAAAGTGGTAAAAAAAAGGAATAACTGGAGGAACTACATGTCATATCAAAATTGCTTTCCAGAAGTGCTTTGACTATTGGAAACACTGTAGACTTCAATGTGTTACATTCAATAGGTAAAGCTTTAAAAGTAAGAAATGAAATTAATAGTGATGAATAAATAAGGAGAGTTGAGATAAACAGAAGTCTATGTATTTTTTAACAAAACTTGTATAGGCTTTTCAAAATGGCAATCACAAATTCACTCATATGTGTTTGAGAAACTATGCATATTCTTCAGCTGACATAGTGCCTTGGACTTGTAGGCCTTCATCTTTTGAACATTAACACTGTCTATAATTTTACACGTTGTCTCTGTCTTTTAATAAAACTTCTGGTAAAGTAACAAAAAGATTTGACAATGTTTCCAAATCATCTTGGGTAACATGTTTCCTTATAGTATTGTGTTTCTCAATTTACCCTCCCAGAAACCATAAAAATAAACATGCCTTTAAACAATATCCAAAAACACAGTGATTACTTTTAATCAGTTATTAATTTTGAGTTATTTAGAATATTAAAGCTGCCTCAAAAATACCCCAGAAAGTAGAGATGAGAATTTTAAGAAAAAACAGTTGCCAAACTTACAGATATCTTTTTAAATAGTGAAACCATAAGATTAATGTGGAGAGTAAAACAGGAAAGTTCCCCATAATAACCAAGAAAATACTGAGATTATCATAGATGCAATCAACAAACTTTTAAATTGTGCTGACCCAATGGAAATGTTCCAAGTAAACACCCCTCATCAGTAAACACTGACATAGGCAATATAACCACCCCTCATCAGGTAATTACTCCAAATGCAATGCATTATAAACCACAGGAAACTAAAGAGTTACTAGGCAGATGGTGAAGACAATCCAGAAACCTGGGGAAAAAGGCAGAAAAACCCAAGATTTATAATTCACTGCAAACCTCTAATTCAAATATGGGTCATGGACAAAATTCTAGGAATAAGGAATAAGATATCCAGTATTTTAAAAAAAAAGGAGATAAATCCAGTCCGTATGATTTCAATGACAAGGAACAGCTCTTGGGAACAGGACATACAAAAATTAATCCTGCATAATTTACAGTAGTATAGAAACACTATGTTTAAATTATGAAGAGAGATAACTGCTATCAGTTGCAGTGGGACATTAAGCAGAATCAGCGGCAATGAGCAAAAATGTGCAGTAACTACTGCATTGTTGCTGTTACTGTGAACATCAAGACTGTTGTCAGTGACATTATTTTGTCGTTGGATTTATGAAAGTGATTGAATCACGTAGGCCCAACTCTCTTTGCTGAGCATATGAAACTTTTTGGCCTCAATTTTAATTGCTTTTCAGTGTGAATATAACATACTTATTTTGTAAGTATTCAGTTGGTGCATAAGTTTATAGAGTTTTTCCATAAGTTTCCTAAAACAGATCATTACACAAAACAGAGACTTTAGTCATCAATAATATATCCTCCATCACTATTTACAACACTCTTCCAATGCTGGGCAACTTTTTGATTCCATGTGAGTAGAACTCCCACAGTTTGAGCTGAAGAACTCCTCAAGCCATGTTGAAAGTGCATTTTCATCCAGAAAGGAAATTTCTTGAAAGTTGTACAATAGAGAACGGAAAAGTTGAAAATCTGAGGGTACAAGGAAGGGGGGGCGGGGTAGAATGAGTCCCTTACCCAACTCTTGCAGTGTTTTTTGTCACTCTAACAGAGTGCATGCAGGTAATCACTTCACGCAGTCTTTCTGGTTGTTGTACTTGGATTGCATCTGCAAGACACCTCAGCAGTGGTGGTTACACCTCAGGGAAGTAATTCAAAGTACACCACACTGTCGCAGTTCCACCATATGTATAACATTATCTTTTGTGGATGCGTGTAGATATTTGTACAGGGAATTGCTCAACCAGTCATTTGTTTCCCCTATGTTAGCATATAGACACAATTTCCCATCACCAGTAATGGTGAGCCAGTAACGTCAAAAGGATCATCCCTAAAACAGGAAAACCATTTTCTTTTCATACTCTGTCCAATGGCATTGTCCCTGTACATGGCACAAATGTTTCTGGTTGCCTCCATTGCTGTTATTCTTCTATTGAATCCAGCAGAAGAATGTGTTGTCAATGTTCCAGTTTCTTCACTTAGCATTGCATTTTCTAACATCAACAGCTCCATTATAGTATGTAAACTCAAATAGAAACAGTGAACTACAAGTAAAAAAAATACAATCGATACATAAACCCAAAGCAACTGGAATACTGACATAAAAAAAGGCAATAAACTTATGGACCAACCTAATATTCATTTTAACCATAGAGCCTATTAGTTTGGTAGTGTTTTAACATGGTTGATCAGGAAGTAATCTAGTAACTGAATGTCGATGTTTGAATAGGATGCCATAAATTTAAATATGTTAAGTGTTTCTTTATTACATTTGATATTATTAGTTGCTATTTTCCTCCAAAGAAAGATGCCCTAAAATTTATCTTCTCTGTCAGAACAGGAAGCAATGTTCTCGCTACTCAATATACACTACTGGCCATTAATATTGCTACACCACGAAGATGATGTGCTACAGATGTGAAATTTAACTGACAGGAAGAAGATGCTGTGATATGCAAATGATTAGCTTTTCAGAGCATTCACACGAGGTTGGCGCCGGTGGCGACACCTACAACATGCTGACATGATGAAAGATTCCAACCAATTTCTCATACACAAACAACAGTTGACCAGCATTACCTGGTTAAACATTGTGATGCCTCGTGTAAGGAGGAGAAATGCGTACCATCATGTTTCTGACTTTGATAAAGGTCGGATTGTAGCCTATCACAATTGCGGTTTATCGTATCGCGACATTGCTGCTCGCGTTGGTCAAGATCCAATGACTGTTAGCAGAATATGGAATTGGTGGGTTCAGGAGGGTAATACGGAATGCTGTGCTGGATCCCAACACCCTCGTATAACCAGCAGTCGAGATGACAGACATCTTATCCGCATGGCTATAATGGATCATGCAGCCATGTCTCGATCCCTGAGTCAGCAGATGGGGATGTTTGCAAGACAACAACCATCTGCATGAACAGTTCGACGATGTTTGCAGCAGCATGGGCTATCAGCTCAGAGACCATGGCTGCGGTTGCCCTTGACGCTGCATCACAGACAGGAGTGCCTGTGATGGTGTATTCAAAGACGAATGGCAAAACGTCATTTTTTCGGATGAATCCAGGTTCTGTTTATAGCATCATGATGGTCGCATCCGTGTTTGGCAGCATCGCGGTGAATGCACATTGGAGGCGTGTATTCATCATCGCCGTGCTGGCATATCACCCGGCGTGATGTTATGGCGTGCCGTTGGTTACATGTCTCGGTCACCTCTTGCTCGCATTGACGGCACTTTGAACAGTGACCGTTACATTTCAGATGTGTTATGACCCGTGGCTCTACCCTTCATTCGATCCCTGCTAAACCCTTCATTTCAGCAGGATAATGCATGACCGCAGGACGATTGCAGGACCTGTATGGGCCTTTCTGGATACAGAAAATGTTCGACTGCTGCTCTGGTCAGCACATTCTCCAGATCTCTCACCAATTGGAAACGTCTAGTCAATGGTGGCCGAGCAGCTGGCTCGTCACAATACACCAGTCACTAGTCTTGATGAACTGCGGTATCGTGTTGAAGCTGCATGGGCAGCTGTACCTGTACACGCCATCCAAGCTCTGTTTGACTCAATGCCCAGGTGTATCAAGGCCGTTGTTATGGCGAGAGGGTTGCTCTTGGTACTGATTTCTCAGGATCTATGCACCCAAACTGCGTGAAAATGTAATCACACGTCAGTTCTAGTATAATATCTTTGTCCAATGAATACCTGTTTATCATCTGCATTTCTTCTTGGTGTAGCAATTTTAATGGCCAGTAGTGTATATCACTTATTTGACCAATATCTGTATTATCTATCATGGCACATGTATCGCCACTATTAATTTCCATTTTCATCATATTCCTGGACCATTTTGTACTCCATATGGTAAATTATTTAACTTCCATGTCAACTTCCATCATTGACCAAGTATTTTAGGCTGCCCACAGACAACACCAGTAGTCTCAATAACTGGTGACTGAACATTATAAACAATTAGAATTTGTTTCACATTTCATGAAGATATATATATTGCAGGATAAAGTTCTGACACTGGGTCAAAGGTCTTACACAAACTGACAAACCATCTTAAATGAGTGGAGAGATAGTCACTGTGGGACTGAGCCAAAGTAGTTTGGGCAAGAAAAAAGATTTTCTTGATTTGTGACTGCAAAAATTCAAAACAATAGCACTTGTGCCACTATCAACATGATGGCAATTTCAAGTATGTAATGACTATTGCAAATCTTATGGCAATGTTAATTGGTGTAGTTCCAATTGATGCATAGAAATTACAGTTAAGAAGAGAGGAGTATTGCTATAGAAATGACCTCGATGTATTATCAGATAGGTTTCCATGCTCACATAGTTGAATGCCAATCATATTCTCAAACTCCTTTCCACCTATACAACTTTCACTACTTCATTGATAAGTTTACACATATTTCAGAATAATCAAATGGTGTCATCTCATTAATAGGTAAGGTCAGGTTAACTTATTTCCATTATCATTGCATGTTAAATTTTAAACAGACTGACTTGTTTGTTGTTTTTGTTGTAGATTTATCATGATTTGCTTATGGGATTAAATTTTGTGGCATGTTATACAAGTGAAATATTTTGGCTTTGATGATAATAGCTACTGAAAATTCCATACCTTTGTTCTACATAAAGATAGAAAGTGTCAATATTTGTTTTGGCCTCATATGACATCTAAAACATATGATTTTAATATTGCCAAATGTCTGCTTGTGCCTGTGTATGTGCGGATGGATAGGTGCGTGTGTGTGCGAGTGTATACCTGTCCTTTTTTCCCCCTAAGGTAAGTCTTTCCGCTCCCAGGATTGGAATGACTCCATACCCTATCCCTTAAAACCCACATCCTTTCGTCTTTCCCTCTCCTTCCCTCTTTCCTGATGAAGCAACTGTTTGTTGCGAAAGCTTGAATTTTGTGTGTATGTTTGTGTTTGTTTGTGTGTCTATCGACCTGCCAGCACTTTTGTTTGGTAAGTCTCATCATCTTTGTTTTTAGATACATTTTAATATTGGTTAGATATATTCTACAAACCTCTTTCTATTGTGTCAGGATCTCAGTAACTTCAAAATCAATTCCCTTTAGATCCTATTTTTATGAATGATTTGCTGCTGCAGTGAAATTTTGCTTCTGTTTGTAGCATTTACTTGATAGTGATTTATGATATTTTATCATTAATCCCCAACTTCAAAAAAGATTGAATTATGTTTTTCATGTAGAAATGTCTAATTGTACCTGCTTGTGGAATGAGCAGTGCTGAATAGGTGTCAATGATATTGGCATGAGAAATGTGTGCAACATGCATTTTATTATTTAGCAGTATATGTAAAGTATGGCATTTTTATTTTAAATGTTTGTTGAATATTTTTGTTTCATATTTATGTTGCATGTTCAGTTTGATCGGGCAAGTTCCATTAGGTACAGTTCTCGAAGAGCAAGAACTTTAGAATCGTTAGCTTCACTTTATGAGGTAAGTATCCCTCATGTTATTTATGTAATTTGTCTTATCCTGAGATTAATATAATTACTGTTAGCTACAGTAAAGAGTATAAAATTGTATCTTTCTGATTGTGTTTGTTTCTTTTAAGGAAGAGGACCTGCGTCAGACTCTGGAGGAAAGTGCTCGTCTTCAAAGAACTTACGAGAAATATATTGATCTTACCATTATAAATGAAGACTTTGATGGTACATTCCGAAAGGTTATTGAAGCACTGGAAGTCCTGAGCACAGAACATCAGTGGGTACCAGTAAACTGGGTGTACTGAAGTATGAAGTATCTGTAATTTCAGAATTTCTTGTTTTCGTCTGTTTTTATTGCTCATACAAACCATTTTGATTGTTAATTTGAGCAAAGTTATACTTGACCTGTTTTAAAACAAGAAAACATTT
This sequence comes from Schistocerca piceifrons, assembly GCF_021461385.2. NCBI lineage: Eukaryota > Metazoa > Arthropoda > Insecta > Orthoptera > Acrididae > Schistocerca > Schistocerca piceifrons. The sequence goes on from NC_060139.1 coordinate 754,569,713, forward strand.
CGAGAATGTTTGGTGCTTGTTAGCAACAGTGCTTGTGGACAAACATCCAAATGCCTGACATTGTTCAGAATGGTCTGAGAATCTCAGTACCTTTATAAGCAAGATAAGTTATTTGCAAGTGTATTGTAGGGGACGGAATATGACATGAAGTGTGTCTCTGGTTTCATTCCCTTTTTATTTTGTTCATATGCTGCCACATTATTTTAAATTGAAAATATAATTTTTTTTTTCATTACACTAGTGTCTAAGGTAAGTTTTGTTTTCTGTTATTTGATGTGTGCATAAATTTGTCAGAGTTAAAAGCTGTGGTTGTGTGCACCTTCTAAAAGAAAATGGTCTTTCCATGTCACTGACATTTAACCTTTTAGTAACTCCTAAAAAAATTAAAACTATGACCTGAGCCAGGAATCCAGATATGTAAAGTTTGTTCAGTTGGTAGAAATTTGCCTGTGAAAGGTGAAAATAGATCTAGTCCTGGTCTGGTACACAGTTTTAATCTCTGTAGATAGTATCATTACAGCACATACTCCACTGCAGAGTGAAACATTCTTTAACTGTAATGTACTTACCTTGCAATGAACAATAATGTTTACAGTTGTGATATTAAAATTGTTCTTTTGTGAAATTGCTCTTACAGCTTACTTTTTAACACTTCCTTGTTGACAAAAAGGTGTGTCTGAGTCTGACCCATTCTTGACATGAAATTGTAGTGGCACATGTATATCTTTTGATTTCTTATCACACAAGATGTTCATGCACATTGTGTGACATTTAAGTTGCACATAAGAAAATGTGTTCATATGAAAATAAAATTATAAAGTACTCATTCATAAGATCTCTGACTATGTATTACTATATGACATGGCTTTCTGCTTGTTCACATATGTTTATCACTTATAACGAGAGTTAATAATTTCATAAAAGGGATCATTTTCCCACTAGTTTGTATCAAATTTGTGATGTGATACATGCCATCAATTGAAACATTCCATCGCTGTGATATTCATTTCTAGATTTTTTGTAAGATTAAAATGAAGTTTTTTAAGAAAAGTATAACTTGTAGTGTCTTTCATCGTACTGTTGCTGCATTTTATTTTTATGCACAAAAGATGTTGCAGTGTTTTGTGTGTTGCTCATCTACTGATATTGAAAAAAATTAATAGTTTTGTTGTGTGTGTCATTGTTTTCAGATATTTTTATTTTATGATTTTGAATAGTTTGTCATTTAGAACACACACATAATCTATTACTCATCTACTTAGGTACAGTCTTTCGTTCCTTTTACCAAAAGAGAAGAGGAGTTGAGAATAGTTTGCACATTGCTATTTTTATTTGTTGAATATGTATTACTTGAAAACTGTTTGCGTCTGTAGATGTAGAAACAGTAGAAACTAACCCGTCCATGTGTTCAGGGAGAAAAATAGTATTGAAGGTAATGTATTTTATGTGCTTCATTGAAGTGATGTTGTTAAGCAGCTACATGTACTGTTTTAAAATTACATTAAAAGACATGTTTTATGTAAATTATAGCAGAGTTGTATACTGCAAAAACTGTTCTTATATATATTTAAAATGTCAAATAAAAGTACATTACATTTTTATCTACTTCTTTTTATTCCAATATAGTAGACATCCCAAAAAGATTATTTTTCCTGTTTTCTATATGTCAATAAGAGGAGAGGAATGGTGGAATAGGCAAAGCTAATCATTAGCACTTAGTGAAGTTCTGATTTCCGTGTGTGTGCAGGGAGGAGGAGAGGGTGTGTAGCAGTGAGTGCATTCATCCTCTAATAAGGAAAACAAATGTTTATAAACTAAATTACCATGCTTCAGTTCATATCAAGTGTAGCCTTGTATCACTGAATGCCTGAACTACATGAAGAGTAGTTATCTTCATTCACTACGTGGTTAGTATTTTAGGGGCTGATGATTTTTTAGTATTAACAGAGGGACAATATGTATAGCAGGTACTTAAGTGTATGGGAAGCTCTTGCTGTTTATCAGACAAAAGGGTAGATAAAAAGAAAAGCTGCAGTGTAGTCACTGTGAGCATTCATCATTAGCAGCATCAACATTACTTTTTCTCCATGCATTAAAGGGTTACATATCCTACCATGTATTCTAATTTTTTAATTTAAACATTGTTCACTGATCTGTGCTGCTTATTTCACCAAGTGGTAGTAACAACTGAATGAGTAAAGGGAGTCGCTCACCATGCAGACATAGCGTTCTGCAGTGGATAAACCCACAACCAAGAAGATGAATAATACACATGTTATTTTGAATGCGTTTTCTTTTTACCACACACTGGTGCTTTCTCTCCTCTCTACAACATAAGTTTTCCCTGTGTTTCATTTGTAGAAACATAAGTTTATTGATATCATTGTTTATGTTAAACTTCCGGTTCCATAACCATTTAGGCAGTGGTATTATCCACATAAAATACTAACCACATTGTATTTCATTAATTCTGTTTCAGCTACTACATATATGATCAGTAAAAATAGATGTCCTGTGACTAGGGCATCCTGTTGGGTAGACCGTTCGCTGGGTGCAGTCTTTCGATTTGATGCTACTTCGGTGACTTGCATGTCGATGGGGATGAAATAATGATGATTAGGACAACACAACACCCAGTCCCTGAATGGAGAAAATCTCTGACCCAGCTTGGAATTGAACCCGAACCCTTAGGATTGACATTCTGTCACGCTGACCACTCAGCTCCCGGGGGCAGACACATGATCATTGAAATAGTATTGTCAATAATTTTCTAATGTTTAATTGTAACTTTGACTTTCAGTGTAAACTAGAAGTAACACAACATTCTGTTACTTCTAGTTTACACTGAAAGTCAAAGTTACAATTAAACATTAGAAAATTGATTCTGGTATTTTCAGAAGTTCTTAACTCTCACAGCTAAGAAAAATTAATTAAAATCCTCAATTTCATTGTAACAACTGCTGAATTGTTGGGGGAAGAACTGATGACTCAATTGCAATTGCATTACAATATAGTACATCTCATTATCTGGTAAAAAATTTGTGTTGACTCAAAATCCACATTAACCTTGTTAATTTCAAATTTATAGTCACCCTTTTTACTTTTCAAATATGATTCATATTAGGACACATACATATTTAGAACTCTCTTCCCTACAATGTTTTTTGATACTTCATTTAATGTGAGATGCCTCAAGCCTTACACATTCGACACATCCATCCTATTGTTTCTAATTTTGAGTAGTTATTCGTATTATGTAAGGAGTTTTACCTACCATTAAGGTATATCTTGATTTGTCCATTTTGATACACCATACTTACCAGAGTAGAAATGGAATGATGGTGTGGCATAATTGGTAAAGAACCCTGTCTGGGATTGTTTGGCTGCATGATGCAAATTATTTATTTGATGCCTCTTCAACAACTTGCTCATTGATGAAGATGAAATGAAACAGGACAACACAAACGCCCAGGCTCCTAGTGAAGATAATCTCTGACCAGACCACTAATTGAACCCATGACCTTGTGATCTAGTAGCAGTAGCACTAACCAGTAGACCCTGAGCTCCAGATATCAAAGTGTTAGACAGCTCTAAATATAAGACAAGAACACCCCCCCCCTTCCCCATCCTTCTGTAAATAACACATTCTGGATGATCAAAATTACAAACAGTTTTATCAGTATAAAGTTTCTACCTAAATAAGTTAGCATTATGCCATCTCAAAATCAAAACTCTTAAACTTGTACCATTTCTTGTCTGTGTAGATTTTGATAATGATAATATAAGGGGAAATAAAATAAACGAAAGCCGGCCGCTGTGGCCGAGCAGATCTAGGCACTACAGTCCGGAACCACGCTACTGCTACAGTCACAGGTTCGAATGCTGCCTCGGGCATGGATGTGTGTGATGTCCTTATGTTAGTTAGGTTTAAGTAGTTCTAAGTCTATGGGACTGATGACCTCAGATGTTAAGTCCAATAGTGCTTAGAGCCATTTGAACCATTTTTTAAAATAAACGAAAGAAATATTTTACATTAATTATTATCTTCACTTCCTTATTTGCTTACTATCTAAGTCAGTTGTTGTGGTATCATTATTTTTAACTATCACCATCACCATCAGGTCTCACTATCTTCATTCGTAAGGCTACTGGCGTCTCTTCCTTCCTGACACTTCTCTCACACTGTCTCACCTTTTAAGTCGTCAAAAGCATTGTATATGCAGCACTTTTTGAATCATTTTATGATAGATTCACTTGAGATTTTGTCCCAGGCAGTAACGATCCACTGGCCCAGCATGAATACGGAGGGTTACTGTAACTTCTTGCCTGGACAGAGGGCATGGCGTCCTTGAGGAAGCTGTTCATTATATAGCTGTTGTAGTTGAGCCTAAAGGGCTGTGCATAACAGAATCCATTACTTGAGGTGGTGAGGTAATGCTGCCAGAATTATCATCAGGTTGTGTTGTTCTTTTTGCTATCAGATCCTTAACTTCCTCAGTGAGGCATCCCCTGAAAGAGTCCAGCACCACATTTTCCTTTTCGTAAGCAAATAACCTGGTATTCTATTCCAAACAACCTTCAACCAGTCTAGCTTCAGGTCATTTGTTATCCACCCCTTGTCATGCATCTGAAGAGAAGTCCTCCTGGCAGTTTTTCTTTTAGTAAGGTTTTCGATTTCAGGGAGGATGATGGATGGGGAAAAGTTAACAAAGGATGAATAGTTGATCAGAAATTTAATTATTTCCTAAAAATATCTGTATAACAAAATGTATCTACTTTTCCTGTACAGTGGATCAGGAACACTGCAGTGAAAACGAAGAGAGAGAGACCAAAATTTGAGATCAAAGTACCTTGTGCCTAGAAGAATTCTGGTTTTATACACCAGTGTAGCACTTCATGTGTGTTTAGCACAAAAAACTGTACTAAAAGTGATGTGTCTTGGGAACTTTACTCTAATTTGATGTATCACTAAATCTGTATATTTTTGTAATATGCAACTGCAAATACAAAAACCACCAAATATGCTGTGTTAGCTTCATAAACACTGAAATCAACATGGTGACTGCTCAGTTTGCTTCTGTTCACAGCACAGGACACATCAGTGAGGTGTCACACACTGAATAAAGGGTGTAATAGAATTACATTTTATAAATTTGGGAGATTGTAGAGAAGGAAATTTTCGAAGTTTTGATGTAACTGCAAATGTAGAAGAAATTTCCAACAGCCAGTACTGGGCTGTTGAAAATACATGCATTACCTGTATTAAAATGTAAAAGGTGAGTTTCTCAGGGAACATTTTCAGCTGAAATTCTTGGACATCACCTTATTAAACACCAGGTATTATCAGATCACTTGAATGGTGCATAGTATCTGAACTTTCTGGACACTGCTTACCTGAACTTCTGATGGATGTTCCCATGCAAATGTTCACTAGTTTGTGGTTTCTGAAGGATGGTGCTCCAGTGCACTTTGATTATCGGGCCAGGGCATATCTCACAGACAACTTCAGGCAGAGAGCAATTGGAAGGGGATGCCAAGCCCTTGGCCTGTGCACTGTCCTGATCTCCCCCCCTCTTGAATTCTTCATCTGGTGTTATAAAGAGTTCTGTATGTACTCAACATCAGTAGGAAGAGTGCCTGAGCTTATTGAGCACATCTTTACAGTATTCGATACCATCAGAGAGAGGTGTGAAACCTTGCACAGAACAAGAGAAAAGATGGTTCATCATTGCACATTATGTAATGAAACAATGGAAAAACGAGGATGGAATGTAACGGTATTACGAGAAGGTTAGATGCTACTCATCATATAGTGGAGATGCTCAGGGTGAGGATGGGGGATGGTAAAGCATTGCTGCGGGAGCATGCAGGTACAAGGTGGAGAGAGGGTGGGCAGCTGGGCGCAGTCGATATATTAGATGGAGGGTGGGGGAGGGGAGGGGGGGGGGCAGCGGAAAAGGAGAGAAGTGGTGGAATAGAGGGCTGTGAAGTACTGGAATGGGAACAGGGAGGAGCTAGATGGGTAAGGACAGTGAATAATGAGTGAAGTTTGAGGCCTGGAGGTTTAGGAAATATAGGATATATTGCAGGTAGAGTTCGCACCTGCCCAATTCAGAAAAGCTGGTATTGGTGGGAAGGATACAGGTGCCACAGGGTGTGGAACAGTCACTGAAATGACTTCAAAGTATGCAGTTTGAGTGATAAACCACATTAAATATCTTTCTGAAATGAGTCAGTCGTAGAAAAGTTTGTTTTTCTGAAGTGTCAAGAAATGCTAAATCAGCATGTGAAACCTTTAATCCAAAAAGAACTTAATTTAATGCAGTGAGATAGTTGTAACCAAGACTTACAGGGGACTACTAGCAGTTTTGCAAATTTCTTACTGTGTTGTCAAAAAGGCACGGATCAAATGCTATCCACAAAAATTAAAGCAATGTCAATGTGAAGTACTAGTTGCATGAAATGAATAAAATCCAAAAGGCAAATGATATTCAACTCCTTGATAATTAGAGCCTGGATTTTTATGTAATATCAACATGCAAAATGTATATACATTTATATAAGGAAAACTGTTGAAATATGTAAGAAAATATGTAACTGCACAAAAATATTTAATAAGACATTTAACATAAAACAATTTTATTTGAAGTACATTCCTGCATTACATCATAGCTTACTGTGTTATCTTAATATGCACTTAAAATTACCAGAAATATGAGAAGTTCATTAAGAAGGTACATTTTACATTGTTGTTGTTGTGGCCTTCAGTCCGAAGACTGGTTTGATGCAACTTTCCAAGCTAGTCTATCCTGTGATAGCCTCTTCATCTCCGAACAATTACTGCAACCTACATCCATTTGAATCTGCTTCCTGAGTTCAAGCATTGGTCCCCTTTCGAATTTTTGCCTCCCAAAATTTCTTTTCATACCAAATTGATGGTTTCTTGATGTCTCAGGATATGCCCTATCGACCAATCCCTTCTTTTTGTAAGCTTGTGCCAGAAATTTCTTTCCTTCCCAATTCTATTCAGTACCTCCTCATTACAGGATCAGTACTTCATTTTTATTGTGTAGTCTATACTGAACTAATAAATGAAGATCATTTACAATCACATCTGTGTACTAAAACCGCCTTCCTCACTGTACTATGATACTGTACCTTACCTTTAGTTCTGAAACACAATGAACAGCCAGGTACAGTACTACTCCAAATTCCCTGCAGTCACTGAATTTTGCTGATTAGAAGAAATGTTTTGTCAGAGGAAAATGATGTCTTCAAATCACAAGAAATTGATGTTGCAAATTTGGGAAATGAAGCATTCCTGGAGATGTGTTCACTGAAGCATTTTCTGTTCCCACACTGAGGATGGTCAATATCACTCCTAATGTTGATTTTAGGTTCAGTACTGAAATAGAAGAGTCTCTTGGAAATTAATCAATCACAGATTACACAGTTTCAAAATGTTCATTATGAAACTGACAGCTACAACCTATGTATCCCACCTTGTTTGGACAAGCTCAGGTGGCAACGCTACTTTTGGCAGCAGTTCTCTAAGAGTGGAGCATGGTTTGGGGCTTTGTCAAACACTTTCTTGGTGTATGGAATCATTTTATTTACTTCTGGATAACTGCCACACACACCTCAGTGATATGTTCGGTGCATTGGGAAAACAAGTGAAGTGGATCAAATGAGGATAGAATACATCTTAGGGCAGTTGCTACTTTCAGCATGGTGACTGCACCATCTGAATACATAACAAGAACTTGTTCTTCTTGAATTCCCTCAGGCCACAGCACAGATTGTAACTCATAAAACTAACTACTGTCAAGTGATTTGTGCTTTCCAATATTTTGCAGGAAATCAATAATGGCTTTGATGGTTCTTCTCCATTGAGTTTTCAACAATGAGATTGCCAATGAAACATCCAGCTACACCCCTTGTTTCATCAACCAATATTGATATGTGGTGGTTAAATAGTGCTGCATATTTTTTCCTTACTATCAGTTCATCAGGAATGTGTTGGCCACAGTACTTTTGTAGAAATGCGAGATATACACACTCTTTAAGTTTGTACCATAGAGTATTCCGCTGGCAGTCGGTTATCATGTGCCAATGTGCTACAGCACATGATAAATATCTCACTAAAATTATGCCCTTTCTCTTTGAATACAAGTCAGAATGCACACTAAATAACACTGTTTCTCTTTAAATGCAAGCCAGAATACATACTAAAACTAGGAAATTTCTCTTTGAATGCATGCTGCTATGCAAATAAAATGGACGAAAACAATCACTGAAAGAAGGGACACAGCTGTCTGTTTTCAATTGTTCATGCTCTGAATCACATCATCTATTCCAGCACTATGAGTGCTACATTGCCCACAGCACCAGGTCAATATTTTTCTTTGAAAGTGCTTGTAATACACTGTGCAAGTGTAGAGTATGAGGATTTTTTTAGGGGTAGGTGATGTAATGGGGATGCAGCTAAATGGTTAAGTGCACTGATTGACAGTTCATCGGCTCTGATTCGATTCCCATTCCTACCATGATTTTCTTAAGATTTTATTTTATGCCTCATAATGTTAAACAATGCATTACAAAATTTAAATATATTTAAACAATTCAATTTATGTATGTAGAATTAATATATTAAATTTAGTTATGATTACTACCCTTGCAAGTCAGAAGACTATAGATGATGGTAAATAAGAGCGAGTGTACAAAGAAATTGAATATGAAAGTGTCTTCTGTAGATGGTATGCTACACAGGCCCTTTTCCAGCACCACCTTGAAGGAGAAAGTGAGATGTAAAGGGTTAGGTAGATCGACTACAAATGTAAATCTAACAATAGGAGGCTGTGGCATGAGGCTCAGTAGTTTGGCTCAAACTATGTGAGGAGAAGCATGTATATATCCCTTTCAAGTTCCTTGAATGTTTCACCTGAGTGAGCAATAGGAAAAGGGGGATTCTGAGCAGAGTTCACATATAGGCATGGTAGCCCAATCGTGAAACATACTGACTGGCAAGTTGTGGGCGTAGCTTTGATTACCACTGCTACCATAATTTTTTTTATTCTGATAATGTTAAACAATCAGTTAAAAAAATTAAATATATTTAAACAGTTCAATTAATACACACCAAATCATTATATTCAATTTAGTTATGATTAGTACCTCTGTAAGTCCAAAGGGTTTAAGCCACCATATTGTAGCACATTGGTAAAATTTTGCACAAGCTGCCACTGGAATGTTCTCAGGAACCGTAGCACAGCACATACAACAGGAAAACTAGTTTTTTGAGTTTGGAGTCATTTGCGTCTGTGACAATAACATTTGCTTCTTAGGCAATTGCACTGCTTTATTCTTTGTGTGCACATGATACTGAGTCAAATGCTTTGCGGAAATCATAAAAGACTGCCTTGATCTAAAACTATCAGTATGCCATGTGAGAAAAGTGGGAGTTTTGTTTCAAATGACTGATGTTTTCTTAAACTGTGCTGGTTGGCATGGAGGAGATCACTCTATTTGAGCTCACAGTATGTTCTAAGATTGTACAACAAATTTATTATAGGATATTAGATGGTAGTTTTCTCAATCACTTCTACCAACCCTTCTTGTAAACAGATATGACCTTTCCTTTCTTCAAACTACTTGGCACAGTTTTTTGTTTGACAGATCTACCATAGATTTTATTTAAAAGAAGACTTAACTCCGCTGCAAATTCAATATAGCACCTGATAGGGATTCCAGTTGGCCCTGGAGATTTGTTCAATTTTAATAATTTCAACTGTTTCCTAACACTACTGACTCAAATTTCTATCTCACTTATCTTTTCAGTGGCACAAGAATTAAATTGGGGCTGTTCTCCTGGGTTTTCCTTTGTAAAACAGAAAAAAGAGTTAAGCTTTTCTGCTCACGTTTTCCTACCCTCAATTTCAGTTCCTACCTCATCCATGAGTGATTGGACACTAACTTTGGTGCCACAAACAGCATTTACTACATAAGGCCAGAATTTCTTTGGATTGTGTGAAAGATCATTTGACAAAATTCTGCTACGGTACTAACTGAAGGCTTCATGCACTGTTTGCTTGACAGCCAAACATGTTTCAGTCAGGATCTCTTTATTAATAGCCCTATGCTTTTTTTATGCCTATTATACAGTTGTCTCTGTTTCTTTAGAAGGTTCTTTATGAATTGTTCTGCTAGGTACACATCTATTCAGTGCATGGCCATCTATTGTTTTAAACTTGAGCCCTAGATCCTCCACATACTTTTGCCCTGAGCTAAAAGTTTCAAGTTTCTCACTGAAATATGACACTATTGCTTTTTTATGTAGGTTATTGAACAAATATGTCTTTCTATTTGTTTTAGTTGCCCTTTGTCCTTTGGTAATCATTGTTGCCTTAATTGTGTCATGGTCACTGTTACCAGTTTTGATGAGGACATCCTCAAAGAAGTCAGGTCTGTTTGCTGCCATTAGATCTAAAATATTTTCATCATGAGTGGAGTTCTGAACCGTTTGCTCTAGGTAGTTTTCAGAGAGGGCATTTAGTAATGTTTCACAAAATGTCTTGTCAGACCAGCCACTAACAAAACTGTTGTTTTCCCAATTGATTGCTGGGTGATTAAAATCTCCTCTGATTATTACGGTATGACTGGGGAACTTAAGTATAAGTGAACTGAGATTACATCTAAGGTTTTCGGATATCAGGAGTTGGGTCTGACGGTTGATAGAAGGATCCAATTACAATTTTTACTCCACACAAAGATAACTTTTTCGTGATGTGACCAACAATGTCATGAGGTAGTGCATCCAGACCGAGGGAACATTCTTATGCAACTCTAGAAAACAGACAGATACATAAAATCAGAAAATTAGCACTACGTATGAAGTTTTTGATACATAAAAATTGTTATCACTTTCTGGAGCGGCAGCTTTTATAATAAAGAAAAATCTTCCAACATAACAATGGGCACTAAGCAACATAATTACATACGTACAAAAAAACATGAATATCAGGAAAATCTTATGTGAATAATTTGTGGTCTTGTCAATATGCTTCAAACATAAACATTGAAATAAAATATACGATGCACTGACCTCTGCTGTCGCACCAGTTGCCAACAGCAAAGCAAAACAATGAATAAAGTCTGTCAAATAAATAGGTATCGTACACTGAGATACATTACAATCATTTATGGTAAATCTAGTGCTATTTACATTCTGCACATATGACAGAAGCAATGAAAAAATGTGTGCCTCTGATGTGAACATATGATGCTGAAGTTCGATCAAATTGAACTTTGCGTAAACACTCTGAGTGTATTAAGCTATGACTGGTGTGCTATAATTCATCAGAATGCCTTGATCCACAAACTGTTTCTTCCAATGTCCTTAGGGAACCTACATATCATAAACATAGAAGTTTGAAGCCAGTGAGCATAAACATCAAAATAAATAGTCTATACTGAAACCAAAAGTATGATTTTAGCTAAAGTGTTTAGCTAAAATAATAACTGCAAACTTTCCATTTCTGTTGGTGCATCCTTCAGCAACAACTAACCATTTTTACACTAATTTACATTTATATTTCAATGAATAACTCTACAACACACACAAGTCAATGTTTTGGTCTTCACAATATGGCCGAGTATATAAGTCAGTGCCTTCGCATTTACAGCATTAGGGCATCTCCAAAGATTCTAACCTCCTTGCTCTTTACCACATACAATAATGGCTACTACAATGTGTTAACTGTAAGCTGGCTGATACGAGAAGGGGGAGAGGGGGTTCGAGGAGTGGAGGAACCAACTGGCCCCCAGCTCAATGACTGCCATGGCATGCGGAGCCGTGGGGAGGGGGGAACAGACCCCAAGCCCTCCCTGCTTCCTGCAGTGTAGATACCTTTTTTTTAGCTTTACCTGTGGTTCATGTTTCCACAAAAGCAGTCATGCAAGGAGCTGCAGATCACTTAAACGTTGTTCGTAATCAAAACTGAAATTGCCCTATGTATTGTCATGTTCAATAAAGATCCTAACTGCAACAAGTATGTACACTTATTACCAGGAAAAGGAACAGTATGACACAGAATGAAGTACAACACAGTAACAATGACTACTGTACATAGTACTGTCAGCTAGATAACATTGGCTGCAGTCATAAACAAATGAAGAGTGGAAATTACAAACATTCTAAGTGCCAAACACATAGCACTGTCAGCTAGATAACATTGGCTGCAGCCATAAACAAATGAAGAGTGGAAATGACAAGCACCCTAAGTGCCAAACCTCACATTTGCAGAAGACTCAAGAAACAATGTGTGTCTTCTCATACCTACAGGGTGTTTCAAAAATGACCGGTATATTTGAAACGGCAATAAAAATTAAACGAGCAGTGATAGAAATACACCGTTTGTTGCAATATGCTTGGGACAACAGTACATTTTCAGGCAGACAAACTTTCGAAATTACAGTAGTTACAATTTTCAACAACAGATGGCGCTGCCGTCTGGGAAACTCTATAGTACAATATTTTCCACATATCCACCATGCGTAGCAATAATATGGCGTAGTCTCTGAATGAAATTACCCGAAACCTTTGACAACGTGTCTGGCGGAATGGCTTCACATGCAGATGAGATGTACTGCTTCAGCTGTTCAATTGTTTCTGGATTCTGGCGGTACACCTGGTCTTTCAAGTGTCCCCACGGAAAGAAGTCACAGGGGTTCATGTCTGGCGAATAGGGAGGCCAATCCACGCCGCCTCCTGTATGTTTCGGATAGCTCAAAGCAATCACACGATCATCGAAATATTCATTCAGGAAATTAAAGACGTTGGCCGTGCGATGTGGCCGGGCACCATCTTGCATAAACCACGAGGTGTTCGCAGTGTCGTCTAAGGCAGTTTGTACCGCCACAAATTCACGAAGAATGTCCAGATAGCGTGATGCAGTAATCGTTTCGGATCTGAAAAATGGGCCAATGATTCCTTTGGAAGAAGTGGCGGCCCAGACCAGTACATTTTGAGGATGCAGGGACGATGGGACTGCAACATGGGGCTTTTCGGTTCCCCATATGCGCCAGTTCTGTTTATTGCCGAAGCCGTCCAGGTAAAAATAAGCTTCGTCAGTAAACCAAATGCTGCCCACATGCATATCGCCGTCATCAATCCTGTGCACTATATCGTTAGCGAATGTCTCTCATGCAGCAATGGTAGTGGCGTTGAGGGGTTGCTGCGTTTGAATTTTATATGGATAGAGGTGTAAACTCTGGCGCATGAGATGATACGTGGACGTTGGCGTCATTTGGACCGCAGCTGCAACACGGCGAACGGAAATCCGAGGCCGCTGTTGGATCACCTGCTGCACTAGCTGCACATTGCCCTCTGTGGTTGCCGTACGCGGTCGCCTTACCTTTCCAGCACGTTCATCCGTCACGTTCCCAGTCCATTGAAATTTTTCAAACAGATCCTTTATTGTATTGCTTTTCGGTCCTTTGGTTACATTAAACCTCCGTTGAAAACTTCGTCTTGTTGCAACAACACTGTGTTCTAGGCGGTGGAATTCCAACACCAGAAAAATTCTCTGTTCTAAGGAATAAACCATGTTGTCTACAGCACACTTGCACGTTGTGAACAGCACACGCTTACAGCAGAAAGATGACGTACAGAATGGCGCACCCACAGACTGCGTTGTCTTCTATATCTTTCACATCACTTGCAGCGCCATCTGTTGTTGAAAATTGTAACTACTGTAATTTCGAAAGTTTGTCCGCCTGAAAATGTACTGTTGTCCCAAGCATATTGCAACAAACGGTGTATTTCTATCGCTGCTCGTTTAGTTTTTATTGCCGTTTCAAATATACCGGTCATTTTTGAAACACCCTGTAACTTATTTGTATCCAAAAACTTGAGAACAAATTCTGATACCACAGAATTTTGCTGTTTACCACATGACTGCAAGAAATAATGAGATGCGGTTCTAAGTGCCAATACTAAAATTTTCATTTGAAGTTCCATTAACACTGGAGCACTACATTTTATTTAAGATAATGCTCATGTGGAAATACAGCAGTAATATTTTAACTAGTAGATCTGTAGTCATCAAAAACTATTTCTTATATCTTTTAAATATTTTACAAGAAAATAACAAAATTAAATTCAAGAAAAAGTCTCTTGGCATTAACTTCTTTTTCTTACACAACATCATTCTTAGGATCAGATGTTGCAAATTTTACTGTAAGACTTCCTACACTGTTGAGGAATAAATGGCAACGTCATCAGCAGGTCTTTCAGATAAAGTATGGCAATGCATAGATCAACCATAACTTTTTCTCTTTTGAATGCACTGACATTTTTTACATTGAAATATTTCCATTCTTTTATTTTGTTATACAAAGTTTTGATAGCTATTTGAGACGGATGAGTGTGAGATGCCATGATGATACTCCATTTGGAGATCTTACACACCTGCATTGACAACAATGTTTCAATAGCATATTTAAAATCAAATAAGTCACTTGTAAGCATTGACATTACATGGAATAGGTTAATAGCTTTATCTGACTCATCAATTGTGTGTATAAATGTATGAGAACTAAGACTTCGACTCATGCACTTTGAATTCTAGGGGACAGTATTTTACGGCACAAGGACCATGTGCCATTTCGTAGTGAATGTTTGTAACATTTTCTCCATTAATTGGCACTTGGAACAAGTCTAGGGACATGTAACAGAGTATCAAGGACATAACAGCACTAAAATGCATTTTGTGAAAAAAATGGCACATAGGATGTTAGACATTTACTCTCTTCAAATGTCTACTGTCTGAAGTCTTCAGATGTCTACCGACTTCTACCAGTTCAGGAATACACAGTTGACTGGACAACTTAAGGTTAACACACTGTACAATGCTACCTGTGGCTCATGCTTCCACAAAAGCAGTCACAAGAATAGGGAGTTGACTGGACAACTTGATGTTAACACAGTGTACAATGTTATGTGCAGTATTGTTATTGTATTTACTTTGCTTTTGAGATTTAAAATTCTGAATCTTACAAAATTATACAGGAACATCTACTTCACAAATGACTCAAGGCGCAATTAACCATGTTTTATTGTTCTAGAACATGATTTTCAGAGTTAATTTACTGCCTATAGTAAACTGTTGAGGTAGGTTAGATTTGAATATTTTTCTAAGGGAGCAACCTGCTGAGGCTGTTGTCAAAATATGAAGGATGGTCAAAAAAGAGATAATATGTAATTTTATGTAGCGTAAATTTAAAATATATAAATATGGTATCCTGGCCTGGTATGTCTGAAGACTTGCTGGACGGTATGGACATCAATGATAGCCACAATGTGACACAATAAGCAATAAAGTGACACTGAACATAAAGGAAACTAATGCCACAAATTTCAGTTTGAAGAGGAAAAATGACTTTGTTAAATTAAATTTAGATGGCATCTCTAAAAACTGTGTAACAAATGCAAAATTTCTAGGAATGAATATTGATTCTCAGTTGAAGTGGTGTGAACACACAAAGGTACTTGCAAACAGATTGTCATCAGCATGTTGTGCCCTTAGAATCCTATCATAAGTGTGTAACATGCAGTGTCTTTTAGTTACACATTATTCATATGATCACTCAGTTCTTAGCTATGGCATTCTTTTTTGGGGAACAAATGCACAAAATATCAACACAATTTTCAAAATCCAGAAAAGAGCCATAAGAATAATAACCAAAAATACTAGTCAAGCTCATTGTAAAGATCTGTTCAAAACACTGGGAATTTTAACTGCTCCTTGTGAGTACATTTACCAGTCAGTTGTACACATCAAAAATAACATTGGTAATTATTGCACAAACAGCTCTGTCCATGACTATGCAACAAGAGATAGACTCAACTTACATTTACCAAGGAAAAACTCAAAACAGCATTTTATACTAAGGAGTAAAACTGGACAATAAATTACCAAAAGAGATGAAAGAAATTGTAAAAATACACTTATTTAAAAAGGCAGCTAAAAAGTACCTGTTATGCAATACATTTTATACATTGAAGGATTACTTAGATAAAACAAAGTAAGGGTTTGATAAAAAAAAATATTACACAAACAAGTAATAATAATTATTATTATATGGGATTCTGGATACAGATCATAATATACATAATAAAGAGTTCCCAAGTTTTGTATATACACATACATTTTACCATAAAGACTGATACACATGAACACTGCATGAATTACAAAGGCAGACTGAATTAAACATGGCAGCTCATCAGAGCAGTTAATGTTCCAAAGATTGTAATTTATGTGGTTGATGTGACCTATCGATGCCACAAGTATAAAACATCCAACATTCCACATAACACCTTCACTTTATGTTTTCTTTTCCCTCTCATTTCCTTTCTAGAAATACTTACCTCCAAGCTATGCATAGCACAATACTAACACGTCTTCCTCTTCCTGAGCTCAACATCTCACTCATTATGGAGGGATGATGACTCGGTTTTTCAGGGTAGCAAATGGGAATTGCGGCACAGAATATGGCCCCGAGATCACCAGTGTGTGTGTGTGTG
Source organism: Schistocerca piceifrons (assembly GCF_021461385.2). Classification (NCBI taxonomy): domain Eukaryota; kingdom Metazoa; phylum Arthropoda; class Insecta; order Orthoptera; family Acrididae; genus Schistocerca; species Schistocerca piceifrons. Next base: position 754,586,295 of record NC_060139.1, read on the forward strand.
TGTGTGTGTGTGTGTTAGTGAGTGTAGTGAGTGTACTGTTATGAAACAATGTGTGTATAGTGTGTGCAGTGACTGATAGTGAGATATGAATGAACAGTGTGGCAATACATTATTTAATAAGTTAATTGTAAAGAAAGTATTGTATACCAGGAGTAAATGTAATGATTGTCTCTAACTAGAAGTCTGTAAATATACGTGTAAACGAATTAGCTTCTTTTAAATACTTTGATATGTCCTATATCCTTGTAAAAATAGATATACGGATGAATAAAGCTACTACTACTGCTACTGCAATTGTGGGCACTGCAGTTGCTGATGTAGGTGCTGCCATAAGCCATGCTAGTGTGGCTGGCCTATTGGGGCTCGCAGCCACTCTTTAAAGGCAGCAGCATCGCTGTTCTATCTGGTAGTTGTGATTTCTCTGCATTACTATATAGATCTCATTACACATTGTTGTCTTGGTTCTGAATTTCCTACATCTTAAAGTCCGTGTCATGTAAGAAGGCAACCCAATTTGCAGCCATTCTGTGCACTCCTCTCCATTTACCACTGGCAGCTAATGAGATTCATTCTCTCTTCAAGTGGCTAGCCACGAGTTATAACTAGATGGTCAGAATGTCTCTCCTGCAGTGTGCACAGTTGCCACATTTCAGGACAACCAAATTATTCATGCAATTGCCAATGTTATTTCTTTTTAGCAATTAGCTGCATATGTGTGCCTGGACATGTATTACTGCAAATTTTCAAATAAATATTTTAGATCGAGGCAATAAAATGTGAAGTGCTTCACAAGCAGGCAAGGAAGATTATTTACCATGTTTATAACTTTTTCAAATGTGATTTTGAATGTGGCACTCCTACTGTTGACATATGAAGACACAAGAACAGACTCCAGAAGCATGTGGTGTTGGCAAGAGAATTGTAGAAAGACTTGCAAACCAAAGTGTCAAGAGCTGTAGAAACTTCAGGAAAAGTTGGCTTTGTGTCACCTTGAAAACATCAAAAACTGCAAGAAACCTGTAACACAAATGGATGGCTTTGACAACAATATCTTACAGGGCTCCTTGTTTGAAATGTATATAAGAGGTGAATACCTGACATCACAAAACTTGTTACCACTAAGCATGAGAATGCTGGCATCAATCCAAAGAATTTTAAAACACGTTGGCTACAAATATTTAAGAAGAGAGTTATTAATTGAAAGAAGTGGCACAGGTGCGGCATGTACGATATCCATTATAAAGGTGCATGATACATTAGAAGTAGGTTGCTCAGCAGTGTATTGTCTTGATGAAACATGGGTGAATCAGAGTCAATCCAGGAATACCTGCCAGAAAATGAGTGGTGATACCGGCAGTGTTTATGTTCCCATAGGGAAAGGTACTCAGATAATTATCCTGCATTCGTATTCTTCTTCTGGGTTTGTTCCTGAGAGTTAACTTGTATTTAATGTACAGAAAACAGCAGTGACTATCACTCACAAATGAACACTGTCTGTTTAAAAAAAGTTCACTGGGCAATATTCTTGTCATACCTTGCTTCGAGGTCAGTCATTTTAACAAACCACACTACTTATCAGTCAGCTGTTGCAGAGAAAGTACAAACATCAGGAAAGTGAATATTGTGCCCTGTATTAAATATTCTACACAGTATAAACTAGATTTGTGCTGAACTACTGCAGCTCATTAATTTACACAAGTTATGCAACAGAATGTACAAATTAGACTTTCTTGCACATGAATCATGAATGTGGTCACACAGTTTTGTGTTTACCCACATGTCACTGACACTGTCAGCTGATGGAATTAATTTGGGAACAGGTTAAAGAGTAAAGACTACATAGGAGCAAGAAACAAAGCATTCATGATAACAGACACTGAATCACTAGTGCATGATGTAACAGACAACATCCCCCTTCAATATGGGCAAGCGGCATGCAGACAGAGAGGTGAAGATGGGTGTAAGCCTTGAAACTATCATCATAAATTTACAATCAAATGATTCAGACACAGGCTCAGATAACAGTGATGATGGTATTATGATGTAAACTTTGGAAAAAAATAAATTAATAATGTTACCTAGTTTTGAGGACTCGTGGTTTTAAAAAATGTGTCTGTCAACATATCAATTGCCTATATAGCTTGGTCCTAAGAAATATGCAGACTACAATGTTAAACATATTGCCCAAAGTGAGGTTAAGCTGTTCCATGTGTGTTGTATGCTTTAGTTCACATGGTTCAGATGGCTCTGAGCACTATGGGACATAACATCTGAGGTCATCAGTCCCCTAGAACTTAGAACTACCTAAACCTAACTAACCTAAGGACATCACACACATCCATGCCCAAGGCAGGATTCAAACCTGTGACCGTAGCAGTCGCGCAGTTCCAGACTAAAGAGCCTAGAACTGCTCAGCCACATCAGCCTGCTATGCTTTAGTAAGTTGCAAGAATGCAGATGTATAAATTCGTTAAAAACTCTGATATTTTGACAAGTAAATCGCTGTGATTTTCAAGGTGTGAATTGGAAAATATCTTAAAATGACAGGGAGGGTTCCCTGTTGAGCTACTGGTAGTTTTTAGTGTCATTGGTCAACATTCACAGTAAATAGTTAACTGTTTGCTTTTTCAATGGATCACAAATGCAATCTCTCACTGTAATCTCAAATGAGTTAGTTTACACTCATTTACTCATAATGCCCATTGACAGTGAAAAATATGAAAACGTACTGACCATTTTTACGATAGTCTTTTGCATTAGTCTTTGCTACCAGTAATTCTTTTTTACACACATTGATTTACAACTATAGTCAAACACAGCCACATATAAGCATGATAAACATTATTTGTTTAAAAGTATGAATTAGAAACAGTTGTCAATCACATATAATGATTTTGGTTTGTGTTTGAAGTTAATTTTGTTACTTAAATACAGTTAAAATTGCAACAAATAGTAAATATTGCAACCAATTTCAATAACCTTGACATTAGGCAATCAATACTTTGAGAAAAATGGAACTTGACTTTTCACAAAGCTACGACAGCTGTTCTTGCTTTCCGATTTCAAGTGGACTGGAGCAGTGGAGCAATGGACACAATGTTGTCAATATGTGAAATAAGGTTTCTCTCATGTACACGACTGATCAAAATCTGTTTTAAAATTTTTATTCCCCTCATAAATTTGAACATGTAATATGATGCACCATAGACAAACAAATCTGACGTTGTTCACAACAACACATTTTGGAAATGCAGACCTATTTTTGCCCACTCTCTGTGCCAGGCATGAGCAGACCCCACCTCCTCCATGCTGCCCTACTGTTCTGGCTCAAAGCGAGCAAGTGCTTTGCTAAATGATGTGGGCTATAGTACTCAATCTTGGTTTCGCAGTTGCTACAGCAGTTGCTACAGCAGTTTCAGCAGCAGCAACAGCAGTTCCATACAGAATTTCAACTTTTATTGGATTACTTATAGGTTCAGTGTTCCCAATCCATCCACAATGTGCTCACTTCCCAGGCGGAGTGCTGTCTGCCCATATTTGCACTGCTTAATGATGGAAAAGAGTATTGAGACACATCTTTTCAGAAGCTGAAACAGCATCTCACTGCTTTTAGGTTTCAAATGATGCTCTCCAATGATCGCTCTTCCTTTCTTCAGCTTCTCTGGAGACCATTTTCTTGCTAAAGAAATTGGCTCCACTCTCGAATCCAGTTGCACTCATCTCAAGAACATGTGTTCATTGCTGTCCACTTATTATTCATAAAGATTCCATGTCTACATCTACATCTACATCTACTTAGGTACTCCACAGGCCATTGTACAGTGTGTGGTGGTGGGTGCTTTGTACCATTAATAGTCATTTCCTTTCTTATTCCAATCTCAAATAGAGCAAGAGAAAAATGACTGTCTGTATGCCTCTACGTGAGCCCTAATTTCTCGAATATTATCTTCGTGGTCCTTAAGCACAAGGTATGTTGTCGGCAGTAGAATCTTTTGGTAGTCAGCTGCAAATGTCAGTTCTCTAAATTTTCTCAATAGTGTTCATTGAAGAGAATGTTGCTTTCCCTCCAGGGATTCCCATTTGACTTCTGAAGCATTTCTGTAACACTTACATGGCTTTTGAACCTCTCGGTAAGAAATGTAGCAGTCTGCCTCTGAACTGCATCAATGTCTTCCTTCAATCTGACCTTTTATGGATCTCAAACACTTGAGCAGTACTCAATAATAGGTTGCACCAGCCTCCTATATGCAGTCTCCTTTACAGGTGAGCCACTCCTTCCTAAAATTCTCTCAATAAACTGAAGTCGACCATTCATATTCCCTACCACAGTTTCACATGCTTGTTTCGTTTCATATCAGTCTGGATTATTAACCCAGATATTTAAATGACCTGACCATGTCAAGTAGAACAGTAGTCATACTGTAGCCAAACATTACAGGTTTGTTCTTCCTACTCATCCATATTAACTTACATTTACCCACATTTAGCCATTCATTACACTAACCAGCAATTTTGTCTAAGTTGTCTTGTATCTTCCTATAGTCACAACTTTGGCACCTTCATGTGCACTGCAGCATCATCAGCAAACAACTGCAGATTGCTGCCCCCCCCCCCCCCCCCCCCCTGTCTGCCAAATCATTTATGTATATAGAGAACAACAACAGTCCTATCACACCTCCTGGGACACTCCTGATGATACCATACTCTTGTCCCTGATGAACATTCACCGTTGAGGACAACATACTGAGTTCTGTTACCTAAGAAGTCTTCAAGCCACTCACATATCTGAGAACCTATTCCATATGCTCATACCTTCATTAACAGCCTGCAATAGGGCACCATGTCAAATGCTTTCCAGAAATCTAAAAATATGGTAGCTGTCTGTTGCCCTTCATCCATAGTTTGCAGAATGTCATGTGAGAAAAGGGCAAGCTGAGTTTTGCACAAGAGATGCTTTCTAATACCATGCTGATTTGTGGACATAAGCTTCTCAGTCTCAATAAAGTTTATTGTATTCAAACTGAGAATATGTTCAAGGATTCTGCAGCAAATTGAAGTTAGGGATATTAGTCTGTAATTTTGTGAGTTCATTCTTTTACCCTTCTTATATACTGTAGTCACTTCAGTTTTTACCAGCTGTTTTGGACTTTGCACTGGGTGGAAGATTCATGATAAATGCAGGCTAGGGAAGGGGCCTATGCTGTAGAGCTCTCTTTTTAAAACTGAACTGGGGTTCCATCCAGACCTGGTGATTTATTTGCTTCCAACTCTCAGTTGCTTCTCTATGGCATGGATGCATTGTGCCTCAAGCTCCATCAATACCACAAGCAGCCTTATCAGTCATACCACTCTTGTGTGACAGATTTGCAAGGGTTGAGCCAACAGTGTGATTTCATTTGAGCAAACCCAGCTTGCAGATCTTCAAATGCAGACTCACTGATCTGAGATGTTGTGGTGGAAGGAGCTCCTGATGTGGAAGTTCATGCTGCAGTCTTCAAACTGGACAACCCTTCCTTAGATGATATTTTGAAAATCAAGGACTCTTTTGAGATTGCACAGGCTACAAATAAATGCCTCATGGCTTGACCTCAGTAAGCAGTGGTCCATCTCACACTTCTAGGTCAGAATTCTTGTGAGTCTTTTTGCCACTGACGGTGTCAAGATTAATTGATTTTGGACATCTCCATGGCCTCTGAACAGCCTGTAATGCCTCATCAACATAAGCAGCAGGGTCTCCTGTCATGTCCTGACTGCTTCACAGCACACCTGCATGTGGACTGCATATATTGCTGGGAACACTGCACCCATTGTAGGTAAGATGAGTGTCTCTGCACTGTTTACATTCAGCTGTTGATACCACCCACTACTCCTAAATTGTTTATCACCCTCATGATTGCAATCCAGGATGTCGGTGGCCAGGTGAACACAGGAGCTGCTGTTTCTTTGATCAACCTCCTTACATATGCTCATCTTGGTTTCTCTGACTCGGCCCCACCCTCCCATACATTGGTCATCTGTGGTGATAGTTTAATTGCTCTCCATGTTCAGTTCAAAGTCAGCACTACATACAAACAAGTTGTCTGGCTGATAACTCTGTTGTTGACAGTCACTCAGCTGGCAACATTATTGGTTTTGATGCCTTCTTGCTGTTTGAATTCTCCATCACTGACAAGGTTCAAGTTTTCACTGACATGGTTCCATTTCAGGAGCTCAACAAACTCTGTACTGCCATCATGCCTCTGTGTGAACCCAGCCTGGGATGCCCTTAACTCCTTACCTCCAGATGCTATGCCTTATTTATGTGAGTGTGACCTCTTCCTGTCTCTTTACAGGTGGCTGTTAGTCAAGAACTCATTCACCTTCATGCAGCTGAGGTAATTGAACCTGTCAAAACTATTGCTTGGTCCAGGCCCTTGGTGATGGTCAAGAAACCCAATAGCTCTCTCCATCTATGTGGAGATTTTAAATTGACAGTCAATGCCCAAGCGCAAGTGGAAACTTACCACACCCCACATCTGAAGACCTCCTCGTGAAGTTTGTTGGAAGTGAATATTTCACTAACACAGACCTTGCCAATGCATATTTGCAGATCCCCCTGGGTGAGGAATAACACTGCATTGGGGTCATCAACACTCCCTTTGGCTTACAAAAATACAGACGCTTGCCCTTTTGGATCTCTTCTGTTCAGGCAATTTTTCAGTGTTACCTTGGACAGTTAACCGTGTCCATTCCTGATTGTATTAATTATCTAAATGACCTATTTGTCGTGGGCACCACACATCAGCATCAGCACCATCTGTGGAACCTTTGTACCCTCTTTACTCCAATGCATAAACAGGGCTCATATGCCACTTACACAAATGTTAGTTTTTTCAGTAGAAAGTGGAATATTTTGGCCATCTGCTCAGCAAAGATGGGATCTACGCCACTAACCACAACCTTTCTGCCATTGACTGTAACATGCTACAGGCCTTTTATTCTAAGTTCCTTCCACAGGTGGCCCACTTTATGCATCTCCTCAACAAGTTGTGAAAGGAGGGTTTTCAGTATAGATGGACAGTTGCTTGTGACCATACTTCCACAACACTGAAACATCTGTTATGCTCGGCACCCTGTTTACCCCTTTTACTCCATCATATCCACTGGTTTTGGCTGTGGATGCTTTCCCCTATGGCACTGGCACAGTAGTAGTGCATATAAATAATGACAGTAAGGAGCAGCGGATTGTCTAAGCATCAAAGACACTGACAGACACTCAAAAGAACTAATCACAAATTCAGAAAGAGGATTTGGTGGTCATCTCTGCTGTTAAGAAATTCCATGTTTATTTTTTCAGGACTAAGTTCATCCTCATTTTGGACCACAAGCTGTAAGTGACTCTCTTTAGGCCCTGCTCTCAGCTTCCAGAGTGGACTGCACAATGCCTCCAGTGTTGGCCACTCTTCCTCAGCTCATACAAAATGCCACTAAATATAAGTCCACAGCATAATACACAAATGCATATTCCCTTTCTTGTCTGCCCTTGAGGCCTAATCTGGCATTTGACTTACAGGAAATTCCAGTTTTTAGATTAATGAAGAAGGACTATGCTGAGGATGGGTTTCTCATTATGGCAATACCTATCACTGTGGACACATACTGTGATCCAGTCTTGCAGTGTGTCATGCACTATGTGCTCCACGGGTGGCCCACTTCTTTTCAAATACTGCTGATCCTGAGTGCTGGGCCTAGGCTTGCCTCTCCCACTACTTGTCCATCATCTCTGATGTTCTCCTGCTTGATGTAGAGGCAGATACTCACCTTGTTGTCATTCAACCTACCCTGTGCTCTCAAATTCTGCACCTCCACCATCATGGGCATTGGGGTAGGCCACAGTTGAATGACTTTGTAAGGAGCTGGGACTGAACAATGATGTGGAGGCCATGGCGAGCAGCTGTTCTGCTTGTGACCGGCACCAGGCAGGTCCTCCCCAATCTTTCACCCTTTTGTGGCGGCGTTCGTAGCGACAAACAATTCGCTGTAGAAACGGCTTACGAAGCCACCGCCACACTTTTAATAGCGGGCCAACCGGTCCGCTGGAACAGTGAACAGAAAGATGAAAACCCAAACACTCTGATTAAATAAAAGTCAGTACTTATCTTTATTAACGAAGATACAGAAACACAGTAGTGAACTCCGTGTCTACAGAAATCTGTCTAGTTCGAGTCGGAGCGGCTAGGTCAGCGTCAGCTGACGACAAACAACAACTCTGCTGCGATGAACACACAACTGACTAGCAAGTACACAATTCGGTGGCGAGTATACAACTGAGCGGCGAATACAGAACTGTCCTAGCGCTCGCGACTCCAGCGCTTAAGAAACCAGAAGCCAGCGGTGGCGCGTGCAGACTTGCGGCGATTTCCTGTCTCGCTGGTGCTGCTTATGCGGACGGCGTCCGGACTTTGATGCTGCCAACCTTTTGGCAGCGGGCTCGGGTGGCATTACTGGCTAGGATATAACACACCCCTTGGCCTGCACCTCATCACCCCTGCAATCACATTCATCTGGACTTTTCTGGTCGCTTTCTGGGTTATGTATGGGTCATTTTCATGGATGCTTATTCTAACTACCCACTTTTGGTCAGCAGGGCATTCACTGCAACTGAAGCCACTCTCACTGTTTTTATCCAGATATTTGCTATTGCAGGGCCTTCCCACAACATCATGTTAGACAATGAGCCCCAATTCATGGTGGCAGCTACTGAACAGTTCTACACCTCCAATGGCATCAAGCGTCTGTTTAGCCTGCTGTTTCACCCTCCTCCTAAGGCAAAGCAGAGCATATGGTGTGTATGTTTATGCAACAAATGTTGATATTGGTGGGTACTTCCACAGCTGTGCTCCCGCAGTTTCTCAGCACCTTCCAGTCTACCCCTGACCATGACTTGGACTTAGCAAAGCTCCTCCATGGGTAGTAGCCATGTACTCTTCTCTCTCCTCCACCTGCTGTCCCCACAGCTGATAGAATCCCCAGACCCAGCCCTACAGGGGACTTTCTGCTGGGAACAGCTGTGTTGGCATGCTCATATGGGGCCAAAACCTTGTGGTGTGGGGCATGGTGGTTGCTACCCACAGGTGGCATCTTATGACAGTGGACACTCTGAGGGGTTCGGAGCATCGACATACCAACCAGTTCCATCTGCACCTCCAACTGCCCCACAACCCCTGCTGCCATGTCTATAGGTCCTGTATCACCTACCATTGCTGCTTCCATGCCCACCAAGGTACAACTTATGCTCTCAGGCCACTGAAGTGGTTCCTGGAGATGTGGGCTAGGAACTGGAGGTCTCAAGGTCACCTCTACCCTCTCATCCATTGTTACCCAAACCGTCCTTGTCCACACCTCCAGACACTTCAGAGTTTTCCTCAATGCTGGTGAACTTCTGAGCTGGACTTCAATCTGTGCCACCTGTTCACTTTCCCCAGTATTGTTCAGGATTCTTACAACCACACATGTCCATTTTAATTGGGAGGTATCTGGTATCCCAGCCCACTGCAGTTGAAGGTCCACTGGGCAGTATAGACATTGATGACAGCTACTAGGCAGCAGTGCTGCAATTGCAGGCACTGTGGTCGTTGATGTGAGTGCCACTGTAAGCCATGCGTGCCCACCTGGCCTATCAGGTCTCATGGCTGTCCTTTAAAGGCAGCAGCGTGTCATCCCATCCATTAGCTGTGATTTCTCTGCAGTACTGTATAGATCTCGCCACACATCATTGACTTGGTTCTGAATTTGATGTGTTGTATACTCAATCTTGTTTTAATCTTTGGACTTGTTATTCTGCCAAGCTGCCTCCATTTTCTGTCATTTTCTTACGTTGTTCACCTGTCAATCTCTGGTGACTCACTGTCAATGTTCTTGGCCAGTCAGCCAGCCATGGTTCTGAAAACATTCCCAGACTTGCCCAGTTCCAGTTACTATAGTAGGAAATGTAATTATAGTGAAATATGTAATGATAAAATTAAATATATCAATGCTGGGAACATAATTCATGAACATTTACCCTCTTCAAGGGCGTAGGAAAGAAGGGAAAAAAATATTGCCATGAGAAATGGTGCCTGCAGTGTGGCATAGCAGTTAGCATCACTGGCTGGCATGCTGCAAGTCACAAGTTTAAACCCAATGATCAACAATTATTTGTTATTTAGTATTTATCATTTCCAGAACATTTTTCAAACTTCCTATGTTTGTACACCTGGAGTATTTAATGTTTGTATAAATAGCATACTCTCTATCCAGGAGCTCATTTCTTTTCAGGCCGTATGTTGGTGTTTGTAATAAATGTGCTTTCGGTGCTAACTGTTGTACTTCTTTGGTGGCTCTACTTTTCTTTGGACTTGAGTGGGATTGTGGTGTGACTGTATGTGATTACAAAAAAAAGGGAAAAAAACTAGGCTCCACTGATTGAAATAGCTGTTAGCTAGATTATGTTAAATTAAAATTATTTGCCACTAAACAGAACAAATAAAGAACCATCAGAAGCATATCCATTAGATTTCTTTACATAGGCATTGTGTACTCCACCATGAGACATCAGATTTGTCAAATTATTTGTTAGAGAGATCATAAAAATCATTAGGTCATTAGAAAGCAGTAATTCTTCTGGCTATTGTGCTATTTTAATCAAAGAACACAATCTTGAGGTGGTTTGGTAGTGCGTTCCTCCTCTTCCCACTCTGAGTTATTTTTTTTAACCAATCAATGAGTCATGAAAGAATGAAGTTTGTGTTAGTAACATTCATTTATAAAATTGGAGATAGGCATGAGATCTCTAATTATAGACCAATGACTGTCCTTCTTGTGTTTTCATGAATTTTTGACATGATAACTTAAAACAGAATATTGAAGAACCTCTCTAAGAACAACATTTTATCAGTATTTATGGTGTACTTATGGGTGATCTGCCAAGTTTGTATTACCATTTTTGCACAATATTTCTATGACCAACCCAGTTGTCTTCAGATGCAGCTAGTTATGCTGTTATGTACAATCACTTCATGGACTGTGAATTATTATTGGTTTCACTCTGCTATTTATAGCTAAATGTAAGTTTGACTCAGGACCCTGCACTCTAAAGTGTGTAATGGGACATCCTCCTCAAGCATTACCTATTTTTTTAATAGAAGTAGCCGATACCAGGATTAATCTCGAATCTCATATTGGTGAACGTCATCTTGGCTGTTTCACTAAAAGAATTTCATATGATTCTGTATACAATGTATTATATTTCAAGGTAAAATGTATAAGAAGAAATTAATGTGTTACTATCAATATGCAATAATGGTTAAAATTACTCTTCTGTTAGAAATATTTGAAATTACAAAATTTGTGGCATACGTAAAATTCATTTTATTAATTGCACAATCTAATGCAAATTATTAAATTTATTTCTGGATTGATTTATAAGATAATGATATAATGAGGTAAAGTTCCTACTTTTGTCAGGAAAGCTTGAAAACTCTTTTATTTTGTAAATTCTTTGGAATTTTATGAGTTTGACAGAATGTTAGTAGTAGTGGGCATGCCTCAAATGAAAGTAGATGTTTTTCTAAGTTTGTCAATAACAACGTAATTATTAGTTTTTTTAATGTGGAAAATGTAAAGATGGAGGGATATTTAATAATGTGACAAAGAATCAAATTCAAGAAATATACAGGCAAATCTTCATCAGTTATTCAGTTCAACAAGAGCCCCCAATGTTAAATCAAAATTTCAGCTGCAAGAATTTACCCCAAGACACAATAACAGGGGCCAACAACAAGAAGAGAAAATGAAGATAAGTAAAAAGTTTTTCTTTTGTATATATTACACCTCTTGAAAATAATGGAGAGACTAAGAGAATTTTAATGGTGATGTGTAGGAGGGTAAGATAACAAGTGTTTATGGCTCAAGTTATGGGTTATAACTGAGTCAAAAACTTCGCTCATGATCTGTCACCTTGATGCTTTTTGTGATCACCTTACTTTGATTAATTTCCTACAGTTGCCTTTTCATAGTTTCTTGATGCTGTGGACATGCTATGCAGTGCCACTGATTGTAGCATGTGACTTCTTTTCCATTTCCAGAGGTTCAAGGGCTGTAAGGAAGCTCACATCCATGCCAGCTAATTATAAAATAACATAACCATTCTTAATAAACTCTGCTGCATTTTGCTTCCACCATCAAACAATTACAATAAGGAGTATACACATTGCAATTCAACTATTTTTACGCAGCCACACTTATGACAAAAGTTCTCAGAATGTTACCACAAATGTAAATGACAGATTCCAGAACATTCTTCTTTTGTTTTGGGACACAGCCACTGTTTTCAGCCTCTCCTGTTCTGTGGCTTCCAAGACACCACCAAGCTGCAATGCCAAAATATAAGCAACCCCTCCATCACAGATGGCGAAACTCAATCACTGTCATACCTTACTGATGCTCTGCATTCACATTTCTCTCCTCACATCTGAATGTAGATTCAACAAATACTCATGCAGAGGGAAGTTTGTTCTATACACTACATATATAAATATAAATATAAATTACTCCATTACCATCTTTCATTTGTTTAATAGGAAGAATTGACACATAAGGTTATATAAAAACAACATGTTCCACCACAGACCCCCATTCCCATGAAGAGGAAAGATGTCAGTTAAAATAACGTAGTAATAGGCATCTGATGATATTGAACTGCTCTTAAATTATTAATATTGTATTCCTAAAATTATGGTCTTCACAGACTGAGTTCAATGTAATTTCTCATTGTAACTAAATACATGTCTGTAATTCAGTTCCTAATCACTCGATTTACCAAGGATAAGCATTCTGGTTTGTATTTCCATTCTGGATGAATACTATCACATAATTCTGCTTGTTGTTGTTGTTGTTGTTGTGGTCTTCAGTCCTGAGACTGGTTTGATGCAGCCCTCCATGCTACTCTATCCTGTGCAAGCTTCTTCATCTCCCAGTACCTACTGAAACCTACATCCTTCTGAAACTGCTTAGTGTATTCATCTCTTGGTCTCCCTCTATGATTCTTACCCTCCATACTGCCCTCCAATGCTAAATTTGTGATCCCCTGATGCCTCAGAACATGTCCTACCAACCGGTCCCTTCTTCTTGTCAAGTTGTGCCACAAACTCCTCTTCTCCCCAATTCTATTCAATCTCCTCATTAGTTATGTGATCTACTCATCTAGTCTTCAGCATTCTTCTGTAGCACCACATTTCGAAAGCTTCTATTCTTTTCTTGTCCAAGCTATTTATTGTCCATGTTTCACTTCCATACATCGCTATACTCCATACAAATACTTTCAGAAAGGACTTCCTGTCACTTAAATCTATACTCTATGTTAACAAATTTCTATTCTTCAGAAATGGTTTCCTTGCCATTGCCAATCTACATTTTATATCCTCTCTATGTCTACCATCATCAGTTATTTTGCTCCCCAAATAGCAAAACTTCTTTACTACTTTAAGTGTCTCATTTCCTAATCTAATTCCCTCAGCATCACCCAACTTAATTCAACTACATTCCATTATCCTCATTTTGCTTTTGTTGATGTTCATCTTATACCCTCTTCTCAAGACACTGTCCATTCCGTTCAACTGCTCTTCCAAGTCCTTTGCTATCTCTGACAGAATTACAATGTCATCAGTGAATCTTAAAGTTTTTATTTCTTCTCCATGGATTTTAATGCCTACTCCGAATTTTTCTTTTGTTTCCTTTACTGCTTGCTCAATATACACATTGAATAATATTGGGGAGAGGCTACAACCCTGTCTCACTCCCTTCCCAACCGCTGCTTCCCTTTCATGTCCCTTGACTCTTATAACTGCCATCTGGTTTTTGTAAAAATTGTAAATAGCCTTTCGCTCCCTGTATTTTACCCCTGCCACCTTCAGAATTTGAAAGACAATATTCCAGTCAACATTGTCAAAAGCTTTCTTTAAGTCTAGAAATGCTAAAAATGTAGGTTTGCCTTTTCTTAATCTAGCTTCTAAAATAAGTCATAGGTTCAGTATTGCCTCATGTGTTCCAATATTTCTACTGATCTTCCCGGAGGTCAGCTTCTACCAGTTTTTCCATTCGTCTGTAAAGAATTTGCGTTAGTATTTTGCAGCTGTGACTTATTGAACTGATAGTTCGATAATTTTCACATCTGTCAACACCTGCTTTCTTTGGTATTGGAATTATTATATTATTCTTGAAGTCTGTGGGTATTTCGCCTTTCTCATACATCTTGCTCACAAGATGGTAGAGTTTTGTCAGGACTGGCTCTCCCAAGGCTGTCAGTAGTTCTAATGGAATGTTTTCTACTCCTGGGGCCTTGTTTTGACTTAGGTCTTTCAGTGCTCTGTCAAACTCTTCACGCAGTATCATATCTCCCATTTCATCTTCATCTACATCCTCTTCCATTTCCATAATATTGTCCTCAAGTACATCGCCCTTGTGTAGACCCTCGATATACTCCTTCCACCTTTCTGCTTTCCCTTCTTTGCTTAGAACTGGGTTTCAATCATACAAGTGGTTCTCTTTTCTCCAAAGGTCTCTTTAATTTTCCTGTAGGCAGTATCTGTCTTACCCCTAGTGAGATAAGCCTCTACATCCTTACATTTGTCCTCTAGCCATCCCTGCTTAGCCATTTTGCACCCTGACAATCCCATTTTTGAGATGTTTGTATTCCTTTTTGCCTGCTTCATATACTGCATTTTTATATTTTCTCCTTTCATCAGTTAAATTCAATATTTCTTCTGTTACCCAAGGATTTCTTTTAGCCCCTGTCTTATGGTTTGAAACTTATGGTTTGACTTTTTTGGGTTCATGAACATTTTATTTTTATCTGTTATTGCTTTTATGTTGTAATTTCATGTACTGACACATTCCATGATGTTGAAGATTTGCTCCTCAATTTGGTCCTATGAAACTCGATGTGTAAATAAATAAATCATAATACATTGAGGGCTGGACCCCAAACCTTGTTTAAATTGAATCCTCCACTTATTTTTACTAGTTTTCTTGAAGTCTTTGTTTTGATTAGCTCCTTATCTACACTGTCCCAGAAACTCAGCATTTGCACGATAATAGTAGCCTCATTATATTTTGTTTCTTGATTGTATTCAAGGCAGCTCTTGGTGACAGCTGATTTACTTGGTCATTTAGTCAAGTCTGTTGCTGATGTTCCTTACATCTCTCCTTGATTGTTCCAATAGGCTTCCCCATATAAGACACGTCACATTCACATGGAATGTGGACTATGTTTAACATTACAAGGAAGATTTTACCTCTGTTTACAGAAGCAAAATACTCTGGATACCATGTTCCAAAAAAGTCTATGATTTTCCAGTTATTGTGCCAGAATAAGGCAGATAAATGATTCTTGGCTTATCTCTCTCTGTCTCAGTCTCAACTTGTTTCTCAGATGTTCTTGCCTGCCTGTAATGCCCATTCAATTTGACAATCTGAATACTCAATCCTTTGGACTGATATTTGTAATGTTTTGTAACTCTTCATCGAGACTCCCCTTGTCACAAAGAGTTCAAGCTCTATGGAGCAGAGTCTTGGGGTCTGCCTGACTAATACCTTAAGAGCTATGAACATTTGTTCAATAGAGGAGATATGTTTCACACTAGCGAAGATGAGCAAGTGCTCATAGCTCCTCAGGTATGCATTGTAGAGCCCATGTTTACTGGACATTTTTTCTTGTTGTGGTCCATACTACCACCTCTGAAAGTTGTGTACCCTGTGTTCTCAGCAATAACTGTATCAATATATGTATTCCACTGTCAGATGCATCAAAATGATTTTTGCTTGCAACTTTTGACTCATTAATTACCAAACAAGAGACCCTTACTTTGAATTGACACATTTACAAATCTCTATCATCCTTGAAAGTCTGTAACATCATCGCAGAATTACTTTGTATATACATGCATTTATGGGTACGTTTGACACTCTGTAGTGTCATTGGGTGATGTTTCCAGACATGGGTTCCCATATAAATTTTGATCTACTAAGTCCCCTCTACAGGCTCTAGAAGCATGTAACAAGAATTATGAAACAAATCGTATAAAGTTATTTGTACAAGGAAATGAAAAGTGGTCTGCTGTGGCATTGCTGAAGGAACTATCCTCATGTTTGCCTAAAATGACTTAGGAAAACCTAAAACCAGATGACTGGACAGAGTAAACTTCCAAATATGAGATCAGTGTCTTAACAAGTGCATTATGTCATTTAGTTGGTCCCAATTGTAAAATGTTCTTTAGTTCATACATAATTTGCATAAGATAACTTATAATACAGAAAATAGTTTTCCATTGATTCTTACCATCTCTGTACACTATTGTTGCATACACCATTGACACATGGTAGTCACTCCAGGACTACAGACATTCTGCTACACTCCCTGAACTCTCATTTCATCTAAAAAACTGATTCCAAGGCCATAAACATACTACTATGTCCAATGCACATCTCCATGTCATGACTTCAGTCTGCTTGGAAATCTGATTCAGCTCAGGAGAATGACAACAAATTAGTATTACATACCGTGGATCTTGGGCACTTGATGTTCTTGTAAAAAAAACATTACATGAGATACATATTGTAATGTGACAGGTTAATCTCTGCTCTTAATTCTGTATGTAATCTTTAATTGTATAGTACATATTACTTATGTAGTATGTTTTAACTTCCTCTTTAAGCACATATATTTATGTAACATTTTTCATCTTCTTGGTCAATTTATTATAGAGTTTTGTTGAACACCAGGATAATATCACCAGGAACACCAAAAATTTTTTCCCGTATTCTACCTTGGCGACTTCCTGAAGTCAAACCATCTGTGTCAATGACCAGAAGACTGCCAGCTGAGGGTAAATGCTGAGTGAGTTGTGGCAAAGCTATTGCAGCACCAGGGAATGACCGAGTGTCCAGGTCTGCAAGTGAAGCATAATGTCATCGTGGTAGCTGAGAGACACTGTCATACTTGTGACAAAGCACAGTGTTGCAAGGAAGACCTAGGCACAAAACAACAAGTATTCAGGTGTCAAACTAGCAGAAAAGAGCCTCTGAAAGGTGAAGCTTCAATAGTTTGAAGCCACTAGGAGGACAGGACACATGATGTCTTTACCAGTCTCACTGCTGCAGAGTGCATGGAAAGTGCCAACGTAAATGCCCAACTGTTATTAACAAATGTCTCATTTGTTGAGTGTTGACTGCTGACTGCCCAGCATGTAGTCTCAACCCTTGTCTTCAGTGAAAAGGGAGGCTATTGGAATCAACCCTCGACATGCCTAGCCACCTTCAATCATCTATGGAACCACAAGTCGAGCTAGAAGGCTCAGCCTCTGCCAGCTGCAGTGCCAACTTTCAAGGCAACACTGATGGGGCGCAGAGACTGCCATCACCCTTCAGGTCTGCTGGAGGCTTGACCTGCAAGACCAGAATGCTGTCTGTCATTCTTTGAGAGGGAGGGCCACTGCTGCTGCTCATCATGTTCCTCTGGCAGACATCAATGCTGCCAGCTCCTTCCCCAACACAGAGGCTGAGTGCTGACCCCTGTGTGACAGTGACTACTCTAGGTGGACCTGGGAGCATGTCTTCTGAGTGCAAATCTTTGCTATCAGTCAGAGCTCTTTGGAGATCTATATGTAGAGCTGGAGGCCACTGGCATGTAACGGTCAACGGTCACTTGGTAATGTAACTGCCACCACTTGATGCATCACTGTCCTGGTGGAACTGCAAGTCAAGCACTTGTCAGCTTGGGAGACAATCCTGTTGTACCATTTCACAAATGTGTTATTGTCAATAATATTTTCTTGGCACTCTCGAGCACAGCTAGGCTCTCACCACCATATCCTTTCCGGCTCTCTGCTGCCAACTGTAGGAATCTGGGACCAGACCCCTATAATTTTATTCCCTAACTGTTTCGAGTTTTTGTTTGTTTGTCCATGGTAAATACAAGTTCAAATGGACTCTTGTTCCACGATTACGTATAGAACTATTTACTAATATTTTCCCTAATATGCACAACAGATTTGTTGATGCACTTACTTGATATAATTAGGATACCTAGTTTTTTTAATTAGTTTTTATAATGACCCATTTAATTCTTTTATTTGTTATTCTTGTAGTCCTTTTCTGGAGTTCAAAAACTGTGCCCATGTCTGGTGCCTTTGATCCCCAGCTAAGTATCACATAGCTATGTCACCACAATACTTTTGTTGCTACATACTGATCATAGAACCCAAAGAGCATAAAACACTGATGACATTCTTTTTGTTAATACCTTTGTGTGACAGCAGTATTAATAACTAAAAACTTTGTGTTTGTTACACAATCCATAGGGGTATCGTCTCAGTGTAAGATCAAAAGAAATGCACCTTGCAGGTGAGAGTATTAAAATCCTAGTGGTTAACCATTGAAGCATTCACAATAAAATGCCATAGTTTGAAGTGCTCATGAAATGCAGTGAAGTTCACATAATACTAGGTACAGAAAATTAATTGAAACCTGAAATTGATAGCAGTGAGATTTTTGCAGAAAATTTAAGGGTATATAGAAAGGATAAGCAAATGGGAAATGGAGGTGGTGTAATTGTCACAGACACAAGAAACTCAAATTCATTGAGATAGAAACTGAAGCTACATTTGAGATTGTCTGGGCAAGACTCAGCAGCAGGAATGGGCATAAAAGGATAATTGGGTTCTTCTATTACCCACCAGACTCATCTCTAAATGTGACCAAAAACTTTGGGGAAAACATCAGTTTGCTTATATGTAAGTTCCTCAGTCATATGGTAAACACTGTGGACTCTTTAATCATCCAACAATCAATTGGGAGAATTATGGTTTTTTTAGTGGTAGACATGGTAAGACATCGTGTGAAACATTACTAAATTCCTTCTCTAAAAACTCCCCGGGACAGATAGTTTGAAACTCCACTCATGATGGGAATATATTGTATCTAATGGCAACAAATAGATTTGACTTCTTTGAGGATGCCCACATTGAAACTAGTATCAGTGATTGTGTGATTCTGACAACAATGATTATCAAAGTATAATGGACAATTAAAGCAAGCAGAAAAATATCAATAAACTAGATTAAAAATCAATAGTAATGGAGGAACTTGAAACTTTCAGTACAGGGCAGAGGCATGTGGAGGAACTATGGCTCAAGTTTAAAAGAATAGTTGACCATGCACTGCATAGATAACATTGATGAGCCAGAACATTATGACCACATGCTTAATAGCTTGTCTGTCTGTCTTTGGAACAAAATACATCACTAATTCTATGTAGCAGGGATCCGTCAGTTTGTTAATAGGTTTTTGGAGGTATACGGCATTATATGTCCACACACAGGTCATGTTATCATGGAAATAATGGGCCACTGATTTGGATACACAGTTATGGTGCCCGATAGCAACCCAGAGGAGTTCCATTGGATTTACATCACATGAACTTGGTCACTGAGACACCAATGTGAGTTCACTATAATGCTCCTCAAACCACTCTAGCATGGTTCTGGTTCTGAGACATGGACAATCATAATGATGAAAGAGGACATCACTGTCAGGGAAGACATCAAGCATGATGGGGTGCAGGTGGTTCGCAGCTGTCAGCTTGTCTTTGATTACTACCACAAGCCCCCTTCAAGTGCAGGAGAGTGTCTCCCATAGCATAATACCTGCTCCCACTAGGCTGCATCCATGGCATTCTGCACATTTTGAGCTGCCTTTGACCTCAATGATGGCATTTGAGGAGATAAAAAGGGACCTAATGTAGCAAAAATGTGATTCACCCATAGAGCCAACACATTTCCATTGATTGATGGTTAAATCCTGATAGTCAATGTCCACTGAAATCATAACAGATGATGTTTTTGGATCAACATGTGAATATGTAGAGGTGGTCTGTTGCTCTGTGTTCACAACGTACAAGGAATGGCGTGCTCTGAAACACTTGTGCATGTGATAGGATTTTGCTCCTTGAAAAGAGATGCCATAGATCACTGTCTATCATACTTTACAGAGCAGACAAGTCCCTGAACTCCATGCTCTGTGAAGTGTCATGGACTTTCACCATTTCGGATCTAGTGGTAGTTCCACTGTCCTCCTACCTCTTTCCATAGATGCTCACAACAGTAGCATGTGAATGTTTGACCAGCTTTGCCATTTTTGAGTTACTCATTCACAGGCTCTGCATAATAATAATCTGCTCTTTGTCAGAATCGCTTATCTCAATAGATTTCCCAATTTGTAGCCCATATCTTTGCTAGGGTGATCCCCCATCTATGTTTGCTCCTCTTACATACTTTTGTAACTACATCATGTACCCATAATATCAGCAGGCAACAACCTTGTCACATTGGGCAGTGGTCATAATGTTTTGGCTTATCAGTGTATGTACCCAACAGAACAGTTCACAATGGAAGGAATCCTCCCTGATATACAATCACCTTAAAGGATCTTTTAAAGAAACAGAGACAACTGCATAATAGGTGTAAAATGGAGCATAGTTGATAGGTAGAGAGATGTTCAATGAAACATGTTTGGCTGTCAAGAGAAAAGTTTGTGAATCCTTCAGTGATTACCATAGCAAAATCCTGTCAAATGATCTTTCACAAAACCCAAAGAAATTCTGGTCGTATTTAAAGGCTGTTAATGCCGCCAAAGTTAGTGAATGAGACAGAATCTGAACTTGAGAGTAGCAAAGCAAAAGCTGAAATGCTTAATCTATTTTCAAATGTTCCTTTACTAAAGAAAACCCATGAAAAAAAGCCTCAGTTTAATACTCATACCACAGAAAAGATGAGTGAAATCAGTAACACAGTCAGTGGTGTTGAGAAACTGCTGATATCATCAAAATGGAACAAAGTTCCAGGGCCTGATGAAACCCCTATGAGATTCTGTATTGAATTTGCAGCTGAGTTTATCCCCTCTCCAAAGTATAATTTATCATAGATACCTCCAAAAAACTGTGCCCAGTAGCTCAAAGAAAGCACAGGTAACGTCCATCCACAAGAAAGATATTCGAAGTGATACACAAAACTACTGTCCAATATGATTGGCACTGATTTGTTATAGAATCTTAGAACATACTCTGGGCTCAAACACATTTATGTATCTTGAACAGAAAGATTTCCTCCATGCCAACCAGTGTGTATTCTTAAAACACTGATCATGTGAAACCCGACTTACACTTTTCTCCCGTGACGTACTGAAAGCCTTGGATCAAGGCAGTCAGGTAGATGCAGTACTTATCAATTTTCAAAAAGTATTTGACTCAGAACCACACCAATGCTTATTGTCAAAAGAATGATCATGTGGGGTATCAAGTGAAATTTGTCTGGATTGAGGATTTTTTGGTAGGGAGAAAATAGCATGTTATCTTGGATGGAGAGCCATTGCCAGTTGTAGAAGTAACTTTGGATGTGCCTCTGGGAAGTGAGTTGCAACTCTTACAGTTCATGTTGTATATTTATGAGTAACTTCAGATTTTTTTCAGGAGATGAAGTACTGTATGAAAGAAGCTGTATAAATATTCAGTCAGATCTTGATAAGATTTCAAAATGGTGCAAAGATTGTCAGCTTGGTTTAAGTGTTCAGAAATGTAAAACTATGCATTTCTCAAAAAGAAAAGAATGTGGTGTCCTATGACTTTAATATCAATGAATCACAGCTGGAATTGGCCAACTCATAAGAATACCTAGATGTAGCAGTTAAAGGAATGATCACAAACACTCAGTTGTGGGTAAAGGAGGTAGTAGATTTTGGGCTATTGGTAGAATACCAATAACCCAAAGTGCAGTCAGTTTACAAAGATATTGCTTACAAATCACTTGTTTGACCCACTCTAGAATATTGCTCAGTTGTGTGGGACCCTTACAAAATAGGATTAATGGATTATATTGAACTGTATGGAGAAGTGCAGCATGAATGGTCACAGGTATGTTTGACCTATGGGGGAGTGCTGCAGTGATGCTGAAGAAACTGAACTGGCAGACTCTTGATGATACACGTAAACTATCCTGAGAAAGTCTGTTAATAAAGTGTCAAGAACTGGCTTTAAATGATGACTCTAGAAATATACTACAGTCAGCTTATGCACTACTCACATAGGGACCACGACCACAATATTAGAATAATTACAACATCCAGAGAGACATCTGAACAATTTTATTCTTCCTGGGTTCCATACTTAAATGGAACAGGAAGAAACCTTAATAACTGAGACAATGGGGCATATCTTCTGCCATGCACTTCCTGGTTGTTTGCAGAGTATGGATGTAGGTATAGATGTAGTGTGTTATGGCAGTATGCTCACATGTGCTACAAACATTACGGCAGTGTTTGTATTTGGTGCCAATGGCAAGAAGCCAAAATAAGTGCATGTGCTTCACTCACTGGCAGTGCCATCGTTGGACAAGAGTTCCTGTTGGCATGCTGTCATTGCAGCCTCACTCTCTCTTGCTTCATCTATGCTCAGCGGAAGTTCCACTCACAGACTGGGAGAGTTACGTGTTATTGTAGGATGAACATTGAATGTGATCAGACTTAATCTGGACTATTATTCTTCAGTTAATGGTCTCTTGTGCTTGTGTACTTCTGGTGCTCAGCTCACTACCGTTTAATGTTTTATGTGTTCTTGTTAATAAAGAAATGCAGATACTACAGTTTTCCGGTTATGAGGTTGTTCATTCTCAAATGTGTTCCATGAGTATGATGGCTTTTGTGTTAGTTCAGTTGCTACACCAACAGCAGCAGCAGTAGCTTACTGAGCAGCAACAGTTTGCACAGCAGCAATGCTAGTTTGAGCAACAACAGCAGTTAGATTTGCCCCTCTGCACCATCTTTTCCACCATTTCAGGGACTGAAGGAAGATTGGGAGGTGTACATGCACCATTTGCAGCAGCATTTCACAATGTTTCAGGTGGAGGACATATCTTTCCAAAAATCTTTCCTCTTGTCTTAGACTGAGGCCAAAACATTTAATTTACTCTGGGAATTTGCTCCATTAAAGAACCCAGCAGCGCTGCTGTTCCTGAATTGCATGAGCTGCTCAATGCTTATTATTTTAACCAAGCCCACATTATTTTTTCCTGTGTGGAGTTTCATCAGTGACAAAAGAAACTGGGCCAGTCCTGTCAGGTGTTGGTGGCCAACCTCTGTGGTTTAAGTAGGAAGTACAAATTTATTTGTGCTCATTGTAAATAGTCCAGTGCCAACTCTCTGAAATGTGACATTGTTGGATTTCTTCTCTAGACAGGGAGATGTGGCATGAGGCCTTGGATTTAGAATTAATATAGTAGAAAAGGGTCTTTCTCTTGCTTGGGCATTTGAAGTGTCACAGACTGTGGCAGAACAAACTGAGGATGTCATGGAAGTGGCGCCAATCTGCATGTTACCGCAGCAGCAACGTCATTCACCAATGCCCTCATCATGCTCATCTGACTCGTGCAATTTTTCTGTTGCATGGTGCTCCCTTTCAACATGGGTCCCTCTTGCAACCTGATCATTTCCATGCACACACACATCTTCACTGCCTACACTCATGGGCGTAGTGTGCGGCTTGTCATAAACATGGCCATTTTGCAGCTGTCTGTTGTAGCTGCCTCTGCAGCCAGTCATTGGCATGGACATAGAGTTTTCAGAAGTCTATAGTGTTACACCAGTGCATGGTCAGGAGCTCAGTGTTCCCAGCAAGATATGCACATTCAGCAGCAGCTATTCTGTTTCTAGGTCAACACTTGGGCTACTGTGTCTCTCATGAATCTTGAAACCTGTTTTTGTTAGAGACACCCCTCTCTTTCCCCAACAGACTTTCATTTGGTTGGTTATGGGGAGTAATCCGTTCCTGCTCATGGCCAGTTCATGATAGACATTGATTATCAACATGTCATGAGAGCAACCACATGTTTGACTACTGACTGACAGAGTGATGTTGGAAAATATTTTTGATCTTGGTGTATTCATGGTTTTTGGATTTTATATTCAGGTTTCTGTATACCTTGTTTCCAACTGCCTCCTGTTCCAGGCATTGGACAAGCTCTGATGTGACTGGATTGGGTGCTGCAAAAGACTAGGAGGCTCACGTCACCCTTAAACCTATAGCTGTTCTCAGATTTTGTCAAGCTCAGCCTGCCCATTTTACTTTGTGACTGGCTGTCCAGAACAAATTAGGTAAGTTTCATGGCCTGTGTATCACTGAATCCATTCATTGTAGCCAGTGGGTTATGCCTCTGATTGTTATTCATAAGCCTATGGGGCCACTTCATTTGTCCAAAGATTTTAAGTCCACCATTAACACCCACTCAGTAGCTTGATAGTAGATTGCTACTCCATACCTGGCACTGAAGAAATACTCATGAAGCTCATGTGTGGTAAGTGATTTCCAAAAATTGACTTGATAGAGGTGTACCTACAGCTTCATCTTGATTCCACCTCTAAACAGATTATGGTCATTAACACTCCCTCTGGCTCTACTTTTATTTGCACAAGTCATTCAGCTTAGCAAATGCTCCCACCAAACTATCTCGATGACATCATTCTCACTAGTCCCTCATGACGGGAACCTGTCCATTAAATTGCAAGATGTGAGCTATAAGTGCAATTTGAAGAATTTGAATTTTTTTCCAGGTGGACATTGAATATCTTGGCCACCCTCTTTTAAAGGATAGTTTCAAACCTGTGAAACAGCAGATGGTGGCCATTGCCAATCTACCTAACCCATGGAATCTGAATGAACTCATATGGTTTCTGGGTAATATCAGTTGTTATACAAAATTTCTCCCCAACATGGTGGATATCATTCATCCACTCAACAGCTTGTGCAAAAAAGTTGTTCCTCCCTTTCGGTTGGTGGATTGTGACAAAGCATTCACCTGCACAAATCACTGCTCAAGACATCATTGTGTCTAGGTACTTTTACACTGGGTAAACAGCTTGTCCTTTGCCACAGATGCTTCCCTAATATGGAGTTGGGGCAGTCTTACCTGACAAAAATTCTGACAGTTCTGTAAAGCCTATCACATATGCATCCAAGACATTGACAGCTTAACACAATTATTCAAATAGAAAAGGCAGCTTTGTGAGTTGTGTAAACAGTCCAAAAGTTTCATCATCTTCCTCTATGGCAATAAATTCCATCTCATAACCAATCATAAACCACTTATGGCACTTTTTGGCAGCCATTTGCAGCTTTAAATCAGAACTGCACAATAACACCAGCTTTGGGCTTTGTTTCTGAGTGCATATCACTATGAGATTCACTACTGATCAAGAGCATGGCATTCAAATGTGGATGCAATGTTGCACTGCCCATGGGATCCTACCCAGCCCTACTCAGCCTTTGACAAATCTGAGGTTGTCTGTTTTCAGATTGATGATCATGTGCAATAAGCAGTGGATCAACTTCCGGAGATGGCCCATCGCATAATCCAAACCACCTGTCAAGATCCTGGTTCCGTCAGGTGCTTCAGTTTGTGTGCAGTTGTTGGTGCAAGCAATTGCTTGCCAAGGAGTCTGGTCTGCTCTACACCTATTTTCTCATCTGTCATCAGCTGGCAGTTATCAGTGGCACACTCCTCCTTAGCACTGACTCAGACCACCCCCACATCGTTGTCCTCTGGTCCTGAGAGCTAACCTACTTGCTCTCCTACACCACGACCAATGGGATGTGACCCACTTTTAGGTCCTTGCATGGCTATTTGTGGCCCACACACACTCAGCTGTGGGACAGAGTCCACATTGACTTTGCAGCCCCCCCCCCCCCCCTTGTAATTACCTGTGGTTGATGGTAGTTGATGCTCTGTCCAGTTATCCATGTGTCATGTGCATGCACTCCATGACTGCAGAAACTACTGCATGTACTCTCACCCAGATTTTCATGATCAAAGGGCTGCCCCAGACAATCATCTCTGATAATGTCCCACAGTTCACTTCAGCATTGTTTGATACTTTCTGCACCTGCAGTAGTGTTACTCACCTAACTTCCACTCCATTTCATCCACAGTCAAATGTGGAGGGGAAGCATATGGTGTGTACATTTAAAACACAGTTAAAAAACTGTTTGGCAAATTTCACTGCAGACTCAGCACTGCCTCTGCTTCTCAGTACCTATGGGGCCACATCACTGGATGGCTGCATCCCAGAAGAATTCCTCCATGGACATAAGACCAGAACATTGCTACACCTGCTCTGCTCAATGCCATGACCTCAGGTGCTCTCACATCCTTTGTGTTATGCCCCAGATGACCCTGCCTGGGAGTGCACCTACAGTTGGCAGCCTGGGTGGGTGCTGGAGAAAGTGTGTGCAGCACATAGTCAGCAGATATTTGAATGCCAGCAGAGTACCCCTATCGTGCCATCAGAATCAGCTGCAGCCTCAGTGGGGCCCTGAACCACTGTGTCCACTGCTGCAGCCACAGCAGCTGCTGGTGGGGAGCTGCCCTGCAAGTGCTGACCCACTTTAGGATTATGGCACCACAGGTGCACCTCTGTTTGATGTGCTGTTGGGTGATGGTGTCTGCTGTGGCTGCCGGAATGCTTCCCTTCCACAGGAGCATCAGGCAGCCTCTTCCCCATCATTGTTGACCCCCACTCATTGCCAGCAACAATGCTTATTTGCACCACAGCCCATTGTAGGGTCAATACCACACCCAGCTCACTGTTTCTGGGTCATTTCTGGCCTTATCATCAACTCTGCTGGATACATCAGACCATCCAGCCCCTTGATGGTGACGCTTCTTCAGGTATTGACAAGCCAATGGAGGTGAACACCATCAATCAACAGCTGATGTTGCACTGCTATCACAATCGCCACCGCTGGGTCACCTAGGAGAACTCCGTGGTCTCCTTGGCCATTCCAGTCCCTTGTCAGTGGCTCTGCATGGTAGGGTCTCTGCCATCGTACTCTGATGTGTAGGGTGTCGCCTCGCTGGAGGAAGGGATGGATGTGGCAGCATGGCCACATACATTGCCTTCACAAACTACAACATTCATATTCAATGCTGCCGGCAACAAAGCACAATGATGGTGCCTGCTTCACTCACTGCTAGCACCATTCCTGAATATTCCCTGTTGCACACCGCCAGCATGGACTTACTCTCTTGTGCTTCAGCACTGCTCCGTGAAGATTCAGCTAACAGACTGGGACATTTATGTGCTACTGTAGGATGAACATAGCACGTGATCAGACTTGATCTGGACTATTATTTTTCAGTTAATGTTTTCTTGTGCTTGTTTACTGCCAGTGCTCAGCTCATTGCCGCTGCATAATTTGTATGTTATTGTTGTTAATAAAGAACTGTAGATACCACATGCATGCTATTTGTTTTCCTTATGTTAAGTATTAATTTGTTACACACTGTTGATTTATAAACATCCCCAAGGGTCTCATTACCTTCTCTATTAGGAGATCTGATGTTTTATTAGTAAGTATGATGATGCAATACTGTCATCACTGAAAAGAACTTTATCTCCAAGTCTCACAAACT
Organism: Schistocerca piceifrons; assembly: GCF_021461385.2. Classification (NCBI taxonomy): domain Eukaryota; kingdom Metazoa; phylum Arthropoda; class Insecta; order Orthoptera; family Acrididae; genus Schistocerca; species Schistocerca piceifrons. The sequence goes on from NC_060139.1 coordinate 754,613,822, forward strand.
CTGAAAAGTCATTGATATACAGGGTGCCCATTTATCTTGACCAACCTAAATAGCTGTTTGTCCAGATGCAAACCACAAAATGTTTCAAGCAAATGTTGTTTACCTGTGAGGGGGACATCAATGAGCATGACTGCCTTCACTGTAGCTTTGTTTCTTACAAAGATATGAACAGCGGTATGACTTTTCTTAAATGGCACCCTGTATTTTTTATTCAGTAATTCATTTCCTCTCTCAAAGACCTATTAAAAATGTATCACAGACTACCATTCACTGAAACACAATTTTATTAATTACATAACACAACATTGACGTTGATGCTCCCAGCACTTAGTCAGATACTCGGGCTAATGGAACACATCCACATGCTGATGTTGACAGAGGAAAAATGTAAACATAAGTAGAATGCACACCCATCATTCCATCAACCATTGTCAGTTGAAGAGTTGTGTGAGTAGAATGTGCACCAACAAAGAGAAGGTAGAATTCCTACTCATCTATGGCGAATGTAAGTTAACAGAACAGTAATTGCAATACTATTTTCTTGTGTACAGGTACATTTAGTTCAGTAGTTTAGTCCTTTTAAATACTGTTGTGTAGAGTAGGCATACAGAAAAGTCTGTCCTTCCTATAAACTGCATCGACATAATGTTTCTTTCATTGTTATTGTTGAAGGTAGGCGAAATGCTATGCAGGCGCAGAACTGTACAGAGAGTGATATCCTGACAAGAACCCACCTTCCTGATGGATGTTTTCTCATCTTGTTGTGACACTTCAGGAAACAGGAAGTTTTAACCCATGACAATGCAATCATTGTAGCACTCGCACAGACAAAGCTGCGATATATTTTTCCCATGTGATCACATGAATGGACACAGGCAGACAGTGTTTGTTGGTAATGAGGATCACCCTGTGGCTAAACATGCCTTGTTGCACGGCCAACACATCTTGGCACAGTGTTACACCGTCCGGGTTATCTGGATACTTCCCACTAACACCAACCTGTCAGAACTCCGGAGATGGGAACTTGCCCTTCAGTATATCCTCTCTTCTCGTTACCCGCCAGGCCTCAACCTTCCCTAATTTCAAGTTGCCGCCGCTCATACCTCACCTGTCATTCAACAACATCTTTGCCTATGTACTTCCGCCTCGACTGACATCTCTGCCCAAACTCTTTGCCTTTACAAATGTCTGCTTGTGTCTGTGTATGTGCGGATGGATATGTGTGTGTATGCGAGTGTATACCTGTCCTTTTTTCCCCCTAAGGTAAGTCTTTCCACTCCCGGGATTGGAATGACTCCTTACCCTCTCTCTTAAAACCCACATCCTTTCGTCTTTCCCTCTCTTTCCCTCTTTCCTGATGAAGCAGCCGTTGGTTGTGAAAGCTAGAATTTTGTGTGTATGTTTGTGTTTGTTTGTGTGTCTATCAACCTGCCAGAGCTTTCATTTGGTAAGTCACATCTTCTTTGTTTTTAGACATATTTTTCCCATGTGGAATGTTTCCCTCTATTATATTCATATAACTAATTAGTCCATCTTTCATGACTGATTGAATTATTTTTGAGAATGCTGAGAGTAGTGATACTGGTTCGTAGTGTTTCACAATTCTGTGCTGTGGTTCAGGCTTAGCTCCTGCACGCTTTAGGCACTCTGGAAGAATACTTAAATTAAAGGACCCCTTTGTTATGCTTATTGATAGGAGTTGTACGATGTCTGTGCATGTCTTCAGACCAGAGTCTGTAACAACACCTATGTTGACTTCTTAGTTTTGCAAAGGGAAGTTGCTACTCACCATATAGCAAAGATGCTGAGTCGCAGATAGGCACAACAAAAAGACTCTCAAAATTAAAGCTTTAATTGTGAGAGTCTTTATGTTATGCCTATCTGTGACTCAGTATCTTTGCTATATGGTGAGTAGTAAGTTCCCTCCTCATAATATTGTTACATTCCATCCTGGATTTCCCATTGCTTGAATTCTAGTTCTGTTGTAGGAAACAACATCATTTTGCTTGCAGCATAATTCATAGCAAGTGCCACATGTGTTTTAAGAAATTTTTGTTTCAAACTTCTCCACAATAACAGAGAAATAGTCGTTTACATTTTTTCAAATTCCTTCTTTGATATGTTTGTACTATATTTTTTGTCTACCTTACCCAGCTTCATGTTTCATAACATCCCAAACTATTTTGCTTTTATTTTTTGAATTATATATTATTTTGAAATTGAATGATGTTCTGCAGCAAACAGTAGCCTCCTGTATATCTTCTTGTACCTGACAGTAATTTAGGAAATGTGGACTGGTGTAGTGCTTATGTAAAGTACTGAGAGTTTTAAGTGTCTGGGAGGACTCTTAATGCCCACAGGTATAAATATGTTTTTCTGTAGCTGCTGTTATTGAAGTGCCTACTTTTGAATATGTCTCCTCAAAAATTAATTTAAACAATGACCAGAATTTAGAAAAATTAGCATCTAGATTTTTTCCCATACACTTCAGCTCACATTCGTTTTTCCAATGCCCTAGAAAAATAAATGTAATTTTCATTCCATGAAGATCTGTTTGTAGATCTTTAGTTTTGCAGGTGTACCAAGAGTACCTTTACCTTTATTATCTGACAGTAATGATCAGAGAGGCCAAGATCTGTTATAAATACTATAAACTTTTCCCATTGATATCTGTAATACATGGTCTAAGATTGATTCTGAACTTTTTTGATACTGCAATAGTAGTGTTTATCATTTATGCCATGCAAAAAGTGTTCAGAATGTTTAAGAAGTTATAGCTAATTCCATCCTCAACAGCTGTGTTTATATTCACAACAACATGTACCAGTACAATTATATTACATATATTGGCCTATGATCTCTTTAGGGACTATATTTTTGAAACTAATGCCTATTGATGGGGTATGCAGTGTCTGAACAGGTAAACCTAATGCAGTTCTATTTGGTTATTTATTGGTGTGTTCAGTGTTTACTGCTGTTTTGAGGAAGTTATCAATGAATTTGGCTACAAAAAATTTAAAAGTATCACAAGTTCTGCCTGAGCTGTTTTTAAGAGCTCCTTTTTAGTTGGGTCACTGTTTCTGTTTGTTTCTTGTTTAGTAATGTCCCAAACAGTTTTTGCCTTGTTCTTGGGACATCATTTTCTTTTAGGATAGTACATTGCTGATAATATAGAGACACCAACTATTGATTCATGTTGTGTTATTGTTGAACCCTCTGCTCTATCTGAACTATTAATAAACCTTTGCAGTGTAAGGAATGTGGCAATAGTGGTGTGAAGGTAGTTGATGAGATACACGCTAGAGGAGGTTGTGCTTCAAAATTAAGAATTGTTTGTAACTTTTGTGATTTAAGTGAATGTGGTTATACTTATGGTGTTGCTAAACAGAGTGTGTATAACATGCTATGAGGTGTATAGGCAAAGGGTACAGAAGTGGACAAATTTCTGTGCTCTTATGGACTTGCCTCTCCGTACAAGATTTGACAGGTACAATAAAATTATTCTACAGACTTAAGAAGAAGTAGCAAATGATAGTATGGTAAATGCTGTTCAGGAAAGTGTGACATGAATGACAGCAGTACATGTATGTCTACAGCCCTGGATGCATCCTTGCAATGAAAAGGCCATAGTTCCCTAAATGGTGTAGTGACAGCTACCCCGTTGGACAATGGTAAAGTCATTGATGTGGAATGTATTACCAAGTACTGTCATGGCAGTACTAATGGAACTGATAAACATGAATTTTTTATTAATTTTAGTGGTTATAGTGGAGGGATGGAATCTGAAGGTGCTGTGAAGATATTTCACATGTCAGTGGAGAAATATGGTGTGATGTATACATCTTAGCTAGGAAATGGAGACTCAAAAGAATACCAAAAAGTTTGTGAATCCAAACCATATGCAGTCACAAAAATTGCAAAAATGGAATGGACATGTTGGGTGTGTCCAAAAGAGGTTAGGTACAAGACTAAGGAACTTGAAGAGTAATTTGAAGGAGAGAAATTTGCTGGTTGCAAGTGCATTAGTGGATGTAGTTGGCTTACAGACAAAGAAATAGATAGGTTGCAGTATTATTATGGACAAGCCATAAGACAAAATAAAAATGACCTTGAGGGAATGAAAAATGCAGTATGGGCTACCTTCTTTCATAAATGCTCCACAGATGACAACTCATGTCATGCACTCTGCCCACTTGGCAGTGATTCATGATAGGGCTACCAGAGGGCTATTACTCAAGGTGAGACCTACAACCATAAACATTCATTGCCATTTGCTATAATGAAAGTTATAAAACCTATATGTAGGAATCTTAGTGACACAAGATTATTAGAGAAATGTTTACATGGTAAGACTCAAAACCCAAAGGAAAGTTTCAACAATTGTATATGGGAACAGATACCAAAAACTGTTCTAGTAGGACTGAATACTTTGAAAATAGGTGTGCTAGATGCTGCTCTATGCTTCAATGACAATGCAGTGTTAAAGCTTAATGTTATGGAACTGATGGGAGTGCCTGGTGGACTAAATATGCATAGAGCACTAACAGCCATTGACTGAAGAATAGTCTTCAAAGCAGAAAAATCAGTGTAGGAAGCCACCAAACTTAAACAAGAATGGGAAGAAGAAGAAATGTGAAAAAGAGAATGGAGGAAGAACAACGCAAGAAACAAGGTGAATATGGACCTGGGATGCATTAGTGCCATGCAAGTTCAGTATAAAAAGCAAGTTTTGAGTTTAATTTGAATTTCCTGAAAGTTAAATTATTTCATGTTCCAGTACACTTTGGCTAAGAACTATTAAAGATAGAGAGCTGAAATTTTGTATACTGTCTTAAAAATACTTAACTAAAATGCAGACTACTGTTGTGACTTAACTTTGAAAATAAAATGCTTTTTTGAAGAAAAACCCTGAACTCATTTCCAAAATTTTTGATAATCATACTTAAAATTTCTTGTACCACAATTTATGACAGCACCATCTTTTCAGTAGTTTGCTGTAAAGGGGTAGGCTGTCAAATGCATTGACTTAGAGCAGAAGAGGCTCCACAGGACATTTTAAATTTCCATTGCCTATACTTTTACAAGTAAATTCAAAAAACTTTGTCAGCATGACCAGGAAAGATACAGGATTCGCACTTATAGTAGTGGAAGTTAAAAAACATACAAAATAATTTTTTTTACATATGAAATTTCATTATTTTTCACTTACTATTGGCTGTATTTGTTGCTGTAGGTACACTTTTCTTCATAAGCAAGAGGGATTCTTTCATGAATTTTGTGCAGCATACCACAACCATACTTACAGGTGTATGAAACTATGGAATTTATTTATGAAAAATGAATGAGTTGTTACATTTTAAACTTCATGGTTAGAAAAAACTCAAATTATATAGTTAATTATGTCAATTTTTGTCATAGTCTTTAATAGACTTGGAAAATTGTAGAGTTTTGCATTAATGATTTTGTGTTTAATAAGCATACCAAGTTTGAAAGTAATAGGATATTTATTTTGGATGTTACATGTACTTCAGTACAGAAATTTGTGTTTTGTGGAAAATGGCCATTGTAGTTTCTGCTTGCTTGTATTTGGCATTCTTCAGAACTGTCCAGCACCATAAGCAGGTTCTTTTTCATTTTCTAAATCAGTGTTCTTCCTTTTTACATTGCTATAATTGACTCTTCTTGATTTTATCACATCCAAAAATGATTTATCTGCTTTCACTAAACGCTCTCTGTCTGTCACATACAAAACTTCGATGCAGTTCACTCCGGGCTTAATTTCCATATTCTAAAGCGTATTTCCTGTTTTGCACACCATCATTAAAACATCAAACTGTATCATAAACAGCAATATCAAGTGCATTTCTTCCCACAAAAACGGTTTTTGGCAATCTTTTCCATATAGATTGGTTAAAACTTCCATTTGGGTTTTGGGTACCACAGTGAAGACATTCCTTCAAAGAAAGTATCAGTATCAATAGTCCTTTGTTTCACATATGACAATCTCTGGTGCAAATAAACATTTGAATTCTGCAGAGTGAAATACACTTCGTATGACAGGAGCATGCTGTGCAAAGGAGTGTGGTGCTGCGTTTTGATACATTTAAGATCAAATACCCCCATGAACCATGGATCTTGCCGTTGGTGAGGAGGCTTACGTGCCTCAGGGATACAGATGGCCACACTGAAGGTGCAACCACAGTGGAACAGTCAGGATGATTGACTGATTTGGCCTTGTAACACTAACCAAAATCGCCTTGCTGTGCTGGTACTGCGAACAGCTGAAAGCAAGGGGAAACTACAGCCGTAATTTTTCCCGAGGGCATACAGCTTTACTGTATGGTTAAATGATCATGGCGTCCTCTTAGGTAAAATATTCCAGTGGTAAAATAGTCCCCCATTCGGATCTCACGGTGGGGACTACTCAAGAGGACGTCGTTATCAGGAGAAAGAAAACTGGCGTTCTACGGATCGGAGCGTGGAATGTCAGATCCCTTAATCGGGCAGGTAGATTAGCAAATTTAAAAAGGGAAATGGATAGGTTAAAGTTAGATATAGTGGGAAGTTCGGTGGCAGGAGGAACAAGACTTTTGGTCAGCTGAATACAGGGTTATAAATACAAAATCAAATAGGGGTAATGCAGAAGTAGGTTTAATAACGAACAAAAAAAAAAAAAAAAAGTAGGAGTGTGAGTAAGCTACTACAAACAGCATAGTGAACGCATTATTGCGGCCAAGATAGACACGAAGCCCATGCCTACTACAGTAGTACAGGTTTATATGACAACTAGCTCTGCAGATGAAATTGATGAAATGTGTGATGAGATAAAAGAAATTATTCAAGTAGTGAAGGGAGACGAAAATTTAATAGTCGTAGGTGACTGGAAAAAAGGGAGAGAATGAAATATAGTAGGTGAATATGGATTGGGGATAAGAAATGAAAGAGGAAGCCATCTGGTAGAATTTTGCACAGAGCATAACTTAATCATAGCTAGGACTTGGTTCAAGAAGCATAAAATAAGGTTGTATACATGGAAAAATCCTGGAGATACTAGAAGGTACTGATAGATTATATAATGATAAGACAGAGATTTAGGAACCATGTTTTAAATTGTAAGACATTTCCAGGGGCAGATGTGAACTCTGACCACAATCTATTGGTTGCGAACTGTAGATTAAAACTGAAGAAACTGCAAAAAGGTGGGAATTTAAGGAGATGGGGCCTGGATAAATTGACTAAACCAGAGGTTGTATAGAGTTTCAGGGAGAGCATAAGGGAACAATTGATAGGAATGGGGGAAAGAAATACAGTAGAAGAAGGATGGGTAGCTCTGAGGGATGAAGTACCGTAGTGAAGGCAGGAGAGGATCAAATAGGTAAAAAGACAGGGGCTAGTGGAAATACTTGGGTAACAGAAGAAATATAAAAATGCAGTAAATGAAGCAGGCAAAAAGGAATACAAACGTCTCAAAAATGAGATCGACAGGAAGTGCAAAATGGCTAAGCAGGGATGGCTAGAGGACAAATGTAAGGATGTAGGGGCTTATCTCACTAGGGTAAGATAGATACTGCCTACAGGAAAATTAAAGAGACCTTTGGAGAAAAGAGAGACACTTGTATGAATAACAAGAGCTCAGATGTAAACCCAGTTCTAAGCAAAGAAGAGAAAGCAGAAAGGTGGAAGGAGTACATAGACGGTCTACACAAGGGTGATGTACTTGAGGACAATATTATCGAAATGGAAGAGGATGTAGATGAAGATGAAATGGGACAAATGATACAGCGTGAACAGTTTGACAGAGCACTGAAAGACCTGAGTCAAAACAGGGGCTTGGGAGCAGACAACATTCCATTAGAACTACTGACGGCATTGGGAGAGCCAGTCCTGACAAAACTCTACCATCTGGTGAGCAAGATGTATGAGACAGGCGAAATATCCTCAGACTTCAAGAAGAATATAATAATTCCAATCCCAAAGAAAGCAGCTGTTGAGAGATGTGAAAATTACCGAACTATCAGTTTAATAAGTCACAGCTGCAAAATACTAACACGAATTCTTTACAGAGGAATGGAAAAACTAGTAGAAGCCGACCTCGGGGAAGATCAGTTTGGATTCCGTAGAAACACTGGAACACGTGAGGCAATACTGACCTTAAAAGTTATCTTAGAAAATAGATTAAGGAAAGGCAAACCTACATTTCTAGAATTTGTAGACTTAGAGAAAGCTTTTGACAATGTTGACTGGAATACTCTCTTTCAAATTCTAAAGGTGGCAGGGGTAAAATACAGGGAGCGAAAGGCTATTTACAATTTGTACAGAAACCAGATGGCAGTTATAAGAGTCAAGGGGCACGAAAGGGAAGCAGTAGTTGGGAAGGGAGTGAGACAGGGTGGTAGCGTCTCCCCGATGTTATTCAATCTGTATATTGAGCAAGCAGTAAAGGAAACAAAAGAAAAATTTGGAGTAGGTATTAAAATCCATGGAGAAGAAATAAAATCTTTGAGGTTTGCTGATGACATTGTAATTCTGTCAGAGACAGCAAAGGACTTGGAAGAGCAGTTGAACAGAATGGACAGTGTCTTTAAATGAGGATATAAGATGAAGATCAACAAAAGCAAAATGAGGATAATGGAATATAGTCGAATTAACTTGGGTGATGCTGAGGGAATTAGATTAGGAAATGAGACACTTAAAGAAGTAAAGGAGTTTTGCTATTTGGGGAGCAAAGTAACTAATGTTGGTTGAAGTAGAGAGGATATAAAATGTTGACTGGCAATGGCAAGGAAAGTGTTTCTGAAGAAGAGAAATTTGTTAACATCGAGTATAGATTTAAGTGTCAGGAAGTCGTTTCTGAAAGTATTTGTATGGAGTGTAGCCATGTATGGAAGTGAAACATGGATGATAAATAGTTTGGACAAGAAGAGAATAGAAGCTTTCGAAATGTGGTGCTACAGAAGAATGCTGAGGACGAGATGGGTAGATCACATAACTAATGAGGAGATATTGAATAGAATTGTGGAGAAGAGGAGTTTGTGGCACAACTTGACAAGAAGAAGGCACTGGTTGGTAGGACATGTTCTGCGGCATCAGGGGATCACAAATTTAACACTGGAGGGCAGCATGGTGGGTAAAAATCATAGAGGGAGACTAAGCAGATTCAGAAGGATGTAGGTTGCAGTAAGTACTGGCAGATGAAGAATCTTGCACAGGATAGAGTAGCATGGAGAGCTGCATCAAACCAGTCTCAGGACTGAAGACCACAACAACAACAAGACCAAATAACATGCTTATAATCTCTCAAATATATATGTTCTATACATTAAACTATTCAGGAAGATGTGCACTACAAAATAGGCATATTTTTGAAAAATTGTTTTTTTTTTTAATTTTTGATGTCCTTCCCCCTCCCCTTAAAGATAAAAGTGTAAATAACTTACAGGAAAAAAATAAACCTTCTACTTTGTTTGTCTTTTGATTAATGTGTACCTATGATGCACATAAATAATTTATTTCATTCGCAACAAAAAAATACAACTAAAAAAAAGTGAGAGAGCTAAAGCTGTGGTCCATACATAAAAATGTTCATAAAAGATGTCTTGAAAGATGGTAAGCATTACATGGGCTTACAAATCTCATTCTTTGAGTTACACTGTTTAGAAAACTGACAATTATTACAAGGTCTCCCTTGGTTTCGCAGATCAGTCCCCTTAAGTCACCATAACTTTATTAGATTAGATTAGAGATTAGATTAGATTTACTTTCATTCCAATTGGTCCTAGTGAGGAGGTTCTCCAGGATGTAGAACATGCCAGAAAAATAATAATACATGACAAATATTTACAACTCAAACAAATAAGCTAATGTACCATTCCACAGGTCCCAAGTGAAATGATCGTCATTTTTTTAGTGAACACTATATGAAAGAATCATTTTACAAATACTAATGCACTGAATTTTAAATAAAAAAGTTTTTTTTTATTTATTTATAAGGTAATAAATGTTTAACACAACTACTATAATACTTATTTACAATGAACACATTACTGCACTGAAATGGTGCAGAAGTTAGATTGCACTTACACACACACATACATACACACACACACACACACACACACACACACACACACACACACACACACACTTATTTACAATGAACACATTACTGCACTGAAATTGTGTAGAAGTTATATTGTACTTATATGTAGATACACACAACTCAGTTGGTTCTACTGAGAAATTCATTAATGGAGTAGAAGGAGTTGGCCACCAATAAATCTTCTCTTACACTGAATTTCATTGGTTGTTAAGATTTTATGGCTGCTGGCAAGTTATTGAAAATGTGTGTTCCTGAATAATGCGCACCTTTTTGCAAAAGACTAAGTGACTTTAAATCCTTGTGTAGACTATTCTTATTTCTAGCATTGATTTCATGAGTTGAGCTGTTGGTTTGAAAAAGTGATATATTTTTAATGACAAATTTCATTAAGGAATAAATATAGTGGGAAGCAGTAGTTAGTTTCCCTAGTTCCCTAAACAGGCTTCTGCAGGATGTTCTTGAGTTCACACCACATATAACTCTTAATGCCCGTTTTTGTGCCTGGAAAACTTTAGCTTGGCTTGATGAATTACCCCAAAAAATAATCCCATATGACATTATGGAATGAAAGTAAGCATAGTATGCCAGCTTTTTCATTTTTATACCCCCCCCCCCCCCCCCCCCTATGTCTGACACAATTCACATTGCAAATAGAGATTTGTTAAGGTGCTTCAGCAGTTCTGTGGTGTGCTCCTCCCAGTTGAATTTATTATCAAGCTGTAATCCCAAGAATTTAACACAGTCCACTTCTCCTGTCTGCTTGTCATTGTATGTTAGACATACACTCGGGGGACACCCCTTACAGGTTCTGAACTCCATTTAGTGTGTTTTTTCAAAGTTTAGTGACAAAGAATTGGCTAGGAACCAGTGATTAATGTCCACAAATATTTTATTAGCTGATTTTTCTAAGACTACATTTGATTTGCTATTTATTGCAATATTTGTATCATCAGCAAACAAAACGAACATGGCATCTAGTAATGTTACTGATGGAAGGTCATTGACATACACAAGAAAAAGTAAGGGCCGTAAAATGGAACCTTGTGGGACCCCACATGTTATTAGTTCCCAGTTGGATGATGCCTGATACTTGATACATGTCTCTTTCCTAATAACACCCTTTGTTTCCTGCCAGAGGTATAAGATTTGAACCATATTGCAGCGTCTCCTGTTACACTACAATATTCTAATTTACTTAAAAGGATATTGTGATTTACATAGTCAAATGCCTATGACAGATCACAAAATATACCAGTTGCCTGCAATTTTTTGTCTAATGAATTAAGCACATTTTCACTGTATGTGTAGATAACCTTCTCAATATCAGAACCCTTTAGAAATACGAACTGTGACTTTGACAGTAAGTAATTTGAGATAAGATGGTTATAAAGCTGATTGTACATTACTTTCTCTAAAATTTTTGAGAATGCTGGCAAAAGTGAAATTGGATGGAAATTTGATGCTATTTTTTTATCTCCCTTCTTAAACAGTGGCTTAACTTCAGCATATTTCAACCATTCAGGAAATATTCCACTGATAAACGACTGGTTACACAGATAGCTTAATATGTTACTTAACTCTGAATCACATTCTTTAATTAACTTTGTTGATATTTCATCATACCCACTATATGTTTTTGATTTAAAAGATTTTATGATGGACATTATTTCTGCTGGGGTAGTGAGGGTAAAATTCGTATTATGGAAGTTACTTGAAATGTCTGGTCTGAGGTACTCCATAGCAGCATCTACAGAACCTGACAACCCCATACTTTCAGTAACAGTTATAAAATGTTTGTCAAAAAGTTCTGCAACACTATACACATCTGTCATCAATGTATCATTTACTCTTAATGCTATTTGTCCCTCTTCATGTCTGGTTCTACCGGTCTCCTCCTTCACTACATCCCATATCGTCTTTATTTTGTTATCTGATGTGACTGTCTTTTCCTTGTAATATATTTGCTTTGATGTCCGTATTACAGTCTTTAATATTTTGCAGTATTTCTTGTGATGTGCTATAGCATCAACATCGGAACTATTTCAGATTGACAGATACAGTTTTCTTTTTGTTTTACAAGATACCCCTATTCCTTGAGTTATCCATGGCTTCTTTGTAGACTTTGCTCTAGCCTTGGTAAGTTTTGGGGGAAAACAGTGTTCGAATAAGGTAATCACTTTATAAGCAAAAGTGTTGTATTTTTCATTCATGCCATGAGCACTGTAAACATCAGTTCAGTGACTGTCTCTGAGGAGTGTCCTAAAATAATCAATTTTTGGCTTATTGATTACCCTCTTGAGATCAGATTTAACAGATTTTATATCCTGTTCAGTATTAACATTTAACAGAAGAAAATGCATGTCATGGTCTGAGAGGCCATTGACTACTGGTTTTGTGATATAATTTTGTTCATTGAACTTCTCTATAAAGATATTATCAATGGCTGTTTGTCAGCAATTGGCTACCCTATTGGGGAGCTCTACAGTGGGAATTAAGTTGAATGATAGTGTTACTAACTCAAATAAGTTCTTATTGGGAGGGTCTTTAAGAAAATCAACATTGAAATCACCAGCAACCACTATTTCCTTGTTTTTGGTTGTTAAATGGGTCAGTACAGCTTCAAGGTGGTTTACGAACAGATTAAAGTTACCTGCAGGTGTTCGATATACACTTAATATTATGAAGGATTTTTTGTGACATTCTACTTCTGCTGCACATGCTTCCATATCCTGTTATAGGTAAAATTTATGAATGTCTATGTACTTAAATTTATGACAGTTCCTGACGAATGTGGCAACTCCTCCTTTCTCCATTTCTGATCTTCAAAAGTGAGATGCTAACCTAAACCCTGTAACACTTAAAAGTTCTATACCAGTGGTTACATGATGTTCAGAGAGGCAGATTATGTCAGCTGAGTTTGAAGACTCTAATTCATCTATGCAGATAATTAATTCATTAATTTTATTTCTCAGTCCTCAAATATTTTGATGCAATAAAGATAGCTGACATTTCACATTGACTGAGTTAAAAATGGGTAGTCTTAAAATATCTGCTGACTGTTGAAAATTCTTAACCAATAGCTGTTTATGCAGATGTAATAGGCTAGAATTATACTTTTTGGTTTCTTTCTCAAACTGAACCTCTCTTAAAATTTGGTTTCTTTCTGTCCTCCATCCCTAAAAAAGGGTTTTTCTGAACCCTATAACCACTGGTATTTTATCACTCATGACAGTGCCTTACCCCTTTAACTTTCCTGCTATTTTTCCAGCCAGTTTACCCTACCCCTTCCTGTTGAGGTGAAGGCCATGCCTAGTATAATCCCACCTATTGAGAGAATCAACAGGAACCACACCAATGTGTGACCCTGCACCTGATTAGCAGCCGTTCCAACTCCAAATTAACTCTCTTGACAGAAGAGTTCAAATGAGGTCGGTCATGGCACCCAAGAACAGGTACAAACTCAACACTAGTATGCTTCGATGCTGATGCAATCTTTGCCAGGTCACACTCTGTACTGTACCCAGGATCTCTGTGAATACTATTACATGCCCCACCCACTATAACCACGGTGTCTTCCTTAGTTAAATCTTTGCAAAGTGATCCTAAATCCTGCGTCACCTGCTCCAGACAAGCACTAGGTTTAAAAAAATTGGTGACCTGGTATTCTGATCCTAGTTCATCCTACAAAAGTTGGCCAACACCTCTTCTATGGGATCTACCTAACAACAACACTTTCTTTCTCTTTACTGATTTCCCTATATTCTTACTTTTCATTTGGCTGCCGAAAGTTAGTTGTGCCCAGTCTACACCTGCAACTGCTTGAGGCTCACCAGCTTCTAACTGAAGCAACAGATCAAATCTATTTTCCACATTCACCACGAAGCTGTCATACAAAGTTCTAGGCCTGTTCCTCCTGTTGCCTGTTGCCACTTCCCATCTCTCTTTACCGTTTTCCCTCCTTAACCTGTCAAGATCTCCCCTGGACTTGTCTAACTCAGCCTGAAGGGCGGCCATTTTCTCCTCCTGTTCTAGTATCTTCCTACCTCTACTACAAATCCTACAAAACCACTGATGAGTCTCATTTACTTCCCCTATTCCCATACCACTACAGTCACCCACATGGAAAAAACTACAGCACCCATCACACCAAAGCCCCAACCTTACAATTCTACGGCAAGTCAAGCACTTTTCATAGTAATAGTTTACTAAGAATTAGTCAGTTAAATTACAGATAAAGTTAAATTACAGATAATTTCCTAGTGAGAGAGCTAAAGCTGTGGTCCACACATAAAAATGTTTTTTTCTGTAATATCCAGGCTTTGGCCAAGCTACAGTATTTTGCTAGTGTTAGTAGCTATTTGAACTGTAACTATATTGTTTCTACAGTTATCTTTTGCAGATGCATTTATCGTAAAAAGACTTAGAGAACACATCAGAAGGCAGTTGCGTAAGATGGATGCAACTTTAGTCAGACTTGATGCTTCTGCCATTTAACTGTGCAGGTAAAATCTTACCAGAAGCACGTAGTTGCAAACTATGCTGTGTATGATGAGACAGAGTGAAGGGCAATGTATGAATCATACCCATGTGTGAAAGTCCTTCTGTCCTGGAGGTGTGCATTAACATATTCCATATAATGCTTCATCCAGGGTGATTCATATCACTCAAAAGTGACATGATCTTCATAGTAGTATAAGGAACTTTTTCAGCAAAAACCTGATATCATCCAGATTTGTACAGACCTTCCAGATTTGCGTATAACATCTTTTCAGTGTTCAGATTGCAACTAATTGGAGTTAAAACTCAGACTTTCAAAGAGTAACACAATCTTGTCCCATCTTGAAGTTACATTTTGTCAAAATGCTTAAAATGATAGACAGACTGAATGTGTGTTGCACTATCGACCAACTGTACATTGGGTGATTGATGATAATTCTGAGTCGACACCTAAACCTACTGCCTTTTTGTCTTACGTAGGAAACACTTCCAACACGATCGGTCATATTTTATGGAAATACGATGTGAAATGTGTTTTCTGACCTCCATCTAAAATTAGAGCGCTTTTGAGTTCTGTTAAGGATGATCTTGGTCTGCGTAAGGTGGGTGTATATCGTATTCCTTGTAGATGTGGCATGGCATATATTGGTCAAACTATCAGGACCGTGGAGGACTGATGTACTGAGCATAAACCACACACATGATTACAGCAGCCAAGTAGATCTGCTATTGCCAAACATTGCTTGCATACTGTTCACCCCATGTTATATAATAACATCGAGATATTGGCGTGCACGTCCAGCTATTGGGACAGTGTTATTAAGGAGGCAGTTGAGATTAAATCAGCAAGCAACCTTGTTAACAGGGATGGAGGTTTTTGTTTAAATTCTGTTTGGAATCTGGCTCTCTCCCTTGTCAAAAAACAGAAGGACAGATTCAATGCTACCTCACCTGCGAATTCGTAGTCTCACTATCGATAGCTCTGACTTTGGTCATCTTTGGTGGAACTAGTGTTCAGTGTGTGTGTTATCTTTCCTGCTTCAGTCCAAGAACTGAGGTTTTAAATTTGCATGTACGTCACCTGTCTGTTGCAGTTTGCCTTGAAAATGGTGGGGGTGTTCTCCCGCCGAAATATCAGCGGTCACTGAAAGTGTTACCTGGCTGAATTCCCGGAAGTTATTTGGAAGGCCTGTGATTAATTGCTGAGAGGGGAACATAGACCAGCTCTAGCTTCATCTATCTCCTTAAAAGTTATTATTTTTGGTCATATTTCTTTGAAGACACTGTCTCAATTGCTTATTTCCAGGCACAGTGCAGATTGTAACCTCCATCTCTGTTACAACTGTTATTGCATATGCAAATTTATGTAGCTTCTTTGATTACAAAATCCCAGTAGGTTGATACATGGGAGAGGACTTTTGTTTTCCCAAACTTGATCTTGTCCCTTTCCATATGGCTGTGTTCCTTAACCCATGATTTCTCAAGATTTCTACATTTGATGTGTCATCTATGTTCAGCACAGCACTTGGCTACGGTGCAGACTGCCTGCCCTAAGTTATTTTCACCACCTTTACACATCATACTATAGACATAAGATACTCTCATATCCAGGCTGTCTTTCACTGGATGTAGCAAATCCTTAATTTACCACAGAAGTCAGAATACTGGTCTAATACCATATGGGCACAATATGTGTCCACTTTTGCTTGAGGTCACCTCACAGAATTGAAGGAATGCTATGAGTTTGTCTTTTTCCATTATCTGGATGGATTTTTGCCTACATTTATCATCAAATGCAGCTCTAATTTGATGTGGTTTACATCCATATTTCCTAAACACAATCTTGAGTTGTTTCAGTTCAGATCTGAGGTGATCATGATGTGAAACTGACTGTGCATGGAATAACCTCTCCCCAGTGGGCTCGCCACTCTTTGGTGCATTTGCACTTGGTTACCAGGGGGCCCCAGGCTTTGCAGAATCTTTTCCCTTCCATGCCGTGTGTCTATCCTCTTGCTATTCTTTTTCCCCTCCCTTGGGGAACATGTCGGATGTTATTGGGAATGTTCCACATTGTCCATTGCTGACGTAAGAACAGTCTCACCACTGTTTTTCATTCCCTTTTCCTTTCTTTGTTTACCTTCTCCTATCCATCCTCTGCTTCAGTTTGTGAGTTTCCTCTTTTTCTTCTTCCTCTCTGTGTGATCCTGAAGGCTGGCCCATGCATCTGACATGTAACAGGTGTCTGGGTACCACTTAATTCCCAGCCCGGGATTGTCAGGTAGGGTGTCTGAGTACCACTTAATTCCCAGCCCGGGATTGTCAGGTAGGGTTCATATATACCTCCTGGTACAAGCCAGGCCCAGGGAGGGGTGACTGCTTGAGCTCTACCTTCCCAAGTTGCCAATTGGTCCCTCTGTCAGGTGTTTGGGAGTTGTGAACAATCACCTATGGTGGGTGCACTGCTCTCTGGCAGCGGGCCCACAGTTGGAAGGAGCACACAATCGGAGATGCTGGCAATCATGGGGGATTTTATCACAATGAGCCCATCATCTTCACAGTCAATGTCTACAAAATGTAAACGGAATGACACTAATGATTCAAAGACCCTTCCAGCTCAACCACTGTTCCTCATGGTTTCACGTAGTGAAGACAGTCAGTCCTTCGTAATGGCAAATCTGTTTCTTATTCAGAAAGGTGTTGATGCAATTGCCGGCCCTGTGAAATCCTGCTCTTGTTTACTGAATGGAACTTTGTGCTGGGGACTACTTCCGATTCTCAAGCACAGCAACTGCTTACCACTTCACATCTCCATGACTATCCTGTTCATTCAAGTCCCATAGAACTCTGAATTCTTCTTGTGGTGTTATTTACACTAGGCTGTTCAACAGTCTGACTGAGGCCAAAATCCAAACATACCTCTCTGATCAGAGTGTCATTGCCATCCATGAGACAAAGAAAAATGTAGATTCCTCCTTACTGCCCACACACACTCCTTTTCTCGCATTTGATAGAGGGGTGCTACCGTCCGAGATCAAAGCAGGCTATGAAGTTATCACAGTATGACTGTACATTCCAGCTGTGATGTGCTGCTACCAGTGTCATCATTTCAACCACACTTGAATGTCTTGTCAACACACAGCCAAATGTGTACCTGTGGTAGGGATGCGCACAAGGGTGACTGTTCGCCTCCTTCTCCACACTGTATCAAGTTCAGTGCCAACCATGCCACCACATCTCAAGATTGCCCATGTATCTCAATGAGTGAGTTGTCCAGGAGATGTGGGTAAAAGAAAAAGTTCCTTACCCAGTCACTCACAAGTTATTGGCTAGTCCCAAGCCCTGCGTTATATCGTCTGGCACTTACAGTACTGTTCTTGCTACATCTCGCTCCGTGAAGGACATGGCCATGCAGGCATGTGACCTCAAATTTAGTTCTGAGGTTGTGAAATCACTCAGTGTCAAGGTAGCATCACTATCCTCTTGTCGAGCTGTGCAACAAGCCATCAAACTCTTGCCTCAAGGGGTGAAGTCACCAGCTACACAACCAGCAGGCCGGAAAGAACAGAAGGAATACTCCCATGAAGACTTCCTATGTCCTTCCAGCCAACAAACATCTGGGTCGTCTTCTGCTAACTGAAAAGTCTTGAAGAAGTCCAGCAATGGCAAACGGTCTTCTCCTTTGCCAACTTGAGGATCCTCTTTGATGGTGGCACCACATGATACCTTCGCTCGGTCAGCCTCTGTGTCTGTAATGCGCACCACCAACCATTTTTCTGCATTGGACTCTGCAGAACAATAGCACAAGAAAGCAGATGCTTCTGTGGACCTCATGGAGCAGGATCCTCCTGCCTCTGTGCTCTGTAGCAGTGAATCTTCACGGGCTGGCACTCGGCAGCTGCTGAGGTGACACTCCTTCATTTTTTCCTCATCATGACCCATCCAGTGGAATGTTTGGAGGTTTTGCTCCAACAAAGAGGATTTATGGCTGCTTTTAGAATTGCAGCATCCCCTTGTACTCTGCCTTCAGGAAACAAAATTGCATCCTCATGAGTGCTCTGAGCTTTCGCATTTCTTCCCAGTCTGTTTTGACCTTCTCCCTGAGGTCAGCATTCCATCTCATGGAGGAATCATGCTGCTCATACGGGATGATGTAGATAGTCAACCCATCTCCCTGACTACCCATCTTCAAGCTGTTGCAGTTCACCTTTTCCTTCCTCACCTGACGTTTTCCCTTTGTACTATTTACATCCCTCTGTCATTCGATGTCAGCAGGGCAGATCTCCTCCAGCTTATTGGGCAGCTACCTCACCCATTTCTGCTGCTCAGTGACTTTAATGTACACCATCCCCTTTGGGTTTCTCCAGCACCTGTCAGAGAGGTGCCCTCTTGGCTGACCTTCTTGACCAACTTAATGTCTTCTACCTTAACACAGGAGCTCCTACATTCCTTTCTGACTCCTTGCATACCTATTCCCATTTGGACCTGTCCTTCTACACTGCCCAGGCTGCCCATCATCTTGAGTGGTCCATTGTATCTGACACTTCCTCAAGTGACCATTTCCCAAGTGCTATCCATTTTCTAATTCCTACCCCACCTGAGTTAACACCCAAATGGCAGCTTACTAAGGGCAAGTGGTGACTTTACTACTCCCTAGCAACCTTCGACAAACATGATTTTCCCAGTTGTAATACAAGGTGGACTATCTTACAAACATTATCCTTACCACTGCCGAACTTTCCAATTCTCCACATTTCCTCTTTACCAAACCATGTCCCAGTCTCTTGGCGGACTGAGGCATGCTGCAAAGCAATATGCGCATGGAGATGTGCTCTCCACAATGGCAAACTGAATTCATTATAAACAGATGTGTGCACAGTGATGTTGCATTATTCAGGATAGCAAGAAAGCTAGCTGGATTTCATTCACCAGTTCTTCTAACAGTTCTGCTCCCTACTCTGTTGTGTAGGCCAACCTCCAATGGCTCTCTAGGACCATGATCTACTCTCCCATTTCCAGCCTGACAGTATCAGATGATGTCATTGTGGACCCTAATGCTATCTCCAACACCTTGGGCCACCATTTTGTAGAAATTTTGAGCTCTTCTCATTATCACCCTGCCTTTCTCCATCAGAAACAAGGGGAGGAGGCTCAGGTGATATCCTTATCTTCTCAGAATCATGAGTGCTGCAGAGCCACCTAGGGAGCTAGATCATGCTATCACTTCATCTTGATCCTCTGCCCCAGGGCCAGATGCTGTTCACATTCAGATGTTGCAGCAGCTCTCTCTAGCGGGCAAGAACGTTCTGCTTAATACATACAACCACATCTGGGCAGAGGGTACATTTCCCAGAGGCTTGCATGAAGTCACTGTGATGCCCATACTTAAACCCAGTAAGTACAAACACCTTCCTTCTCTCTCACCAGCTGTGTTTGCAAGATGATGGAACATATGATTCACACCCGGTTAGCAGATGGCTCAAGTCTCACAATTTACTAACCACTGTAAAGTGTGGATTTTGAGCACGCCATTCTGCTGTTGACCAAGTCATCACTTTGTCCACCAATGTCATGAATGGTTTTCTGTGGAAATACCAGACTGTGACCATGTTTTTTGATTTGGAGAAAGTCTACGACACCTCCTGGAGGACTGGTATCCTTCGTACTCTCTACACATGGGGCTTATGTGGCCACCTGCCCCATTTCCTTAAGAAATTTTTAACAGACCAAGTTTTCAAGATCTGTGTGGACTCTGCCTTGTCAGACATCTTCATACATACATACATACATTAATCCTTGTTCCATAGATCATGAATACAACATTTCACGATGATGTGGAATCTGTCACTTTAATGTAAGTTTTCTTTACACAAAATAATTTATTTATTTTTTATTTTTATTTTCATTTTTTTTATTTTATTTTATCTATTTATTTATTTTTTTTACAGTTACTACTTCATAGCTAAGAACCCATCTATTGAGTAGAAGGAGTTGTCATTCAAGAATTCTTTTAATAGGTTTTTGTGGCAGCATAATTCACCCCTTCCTGTGCCAAAGTGAGATTTAATCCAGAATAGTGATGATCATACTTCCTTCTAGCGTTGTAGCTATGCACTTCACTGTTACTTATGAATTGGGATGGGTTATTAATGACAAATTGCACAAGCGAATGTATGTATTGCGAAGGTTCTGTGAATATCTCAAGTTGCTTAAATAAGTGTCTGCAAGGCGATCCTGGGTGGGCTCATCCAGGAAAACTGTGTGCCTCAGGGTTACATCCGCATCGTCATCCTCTTTGCTATTGCCATTAACCCTATAATGGCCTGTCTCCTACCGGGCATCTCCGACTTCCATTTTGTTGATGATTTTGCCATTTATTGCAGTTCTCCACAGACTTGTCTCATTGAATGGCATGTTCAGCAATGTCTCGATTGTCTTTACTCATGGAGCATTGACAATGGCTTCCATTTCTTCCCTGACAAAACCGTTTGTATGAATTTATGGCAATGCAGTTGGTTTCTCCCACCATGTTTACATCGTGGGCCTCTTGCTCTTCCATTCATTGAAACTACAAAATTTCTGTGGCTCATGCTACATAGGAAAGTCTCTTGTTCCTCCCATATGTCTTACCTGGCAGCCCACTGTACGAGGCCCCTCAATGTCCTACATGCCTTCAATGATCCTTCCTGGGGTGCAGATCAAACCACCCTCCTCCATTTGTACCAGTCCCTAGTCCATTCTTAACTAGATTATGGGCGCCTTGTTTATGCATCTGCACATCTATCCCTCTTATGTCATCTCAATACTATCCACCAGCGCGGCCTCCACTTGGCCACTGGCGCCTTTTACACTAGCCCGGTTGAGAGTCTGTATGCAGAAGCTGCTGAACTACCGCTGTCTTACAGCTGTGACTTTCTCCTCAGCAGGTATGCCTGCCATCTGTCTGCCATGCGTGGCCACACACCCTATGCCTTCTTCTTTGATGACACCTTTGATCATCAGTATGGGGTGCATGCCTCTTCTCTGTAACCTTCTGGAGTTTGCTTTTGGTTCTTGCAGCTTAACTTCTCACTCTCTGCAACTTTCACGGTGGGTGTGAACACTTCAGCAGCTTGGCTTCATGTGGTGGTCCGTGTTCACTTTGACCTTCATTCACTTCCTAAGGACGCTACTCCAACCTCGCTTTATCGCCTACAGTTTCATGACCTTCGCATGGAACTTTGCAATAGTACCTTTGTGTAAGCTACTCCAGCCTCACTCTATTTCCTTCTCAAGGAACTTTTCGATAGTACCTTTGTGTACTCTGGTGGCTCTCAGACTGACCATGGTGTTGGGTGTGCCTTCATCATTGGCACCAATGTTTTTTGGTATCCGCTTCCAGATCACTGCTCAGTATTTACAGCAGAGCTCTTCACTCTGTATCAGGCCACACAGTACATCGTGCGGCACAGGTTTTTCAACAGCATCATCTCTCTGACTCTCTCAGGGCCCTTCAAAGCCTCTGTATGCTCCACACCATCCATCCCTTAGTGCCAGGGTCCAAGAAAGCTATCATTTGCTCACTCTTGATGGAGCCAATGTGCTGTTTATGTGAGTTCCTGGTCATGTCGGTCTGACAGGAAAAAGGCTGCTGACACTCCTGCCAAAGCTGCAGTCCTCATACCTCAGCCCACTAGTTCTTATATTCCCTCCCATGATCTCTGTGTTGCCATCTGTCGGGGGGTGGTGTCTCTTTGGCATTGCCACTGGTCCTCCCTTCATGGAAATAAGCTCCAAGTTATTAAGCCTCTCCCATCAGCTTGTACGACCTCCTATCATCTCTCCCAGTATGAGGAGGTCATTTTAACTAGGTTGCATATTGGGCAATGCCTTTTTAGCCATCACATTTGTTAAGTGGCGCTCCCCCACCACATTGTAAGCATTGCACACAAGTTTTAACCGTCCACCATTTCCTGACAGAATGCCCATTTCTTAACCATTTATGTTCCCGCTTGGGTTTTCTGTCTGAGTTATCAGCCATTTTAGAAAACAAAGAGTGGGCTGTCCACTGCATTTTACTTTTTATCCATCATAGCAATATGGTGAAGTCCATTTAAATTTTAGTTCTGGACTTTCATTTCTTTCTGGTGTATTTTATAGACCTTTCTCCATGTCCCTGGTTTAGCTGTCTTCTCTTACATCAATTGGGATTGATGTGTAGTCATTTTTTAACTCGTCTCTGCCTTTGTGTTCTATAGTTTTGACATGGGCATGTATGACTCTAGTTGTTTTTGCGCCCTAAAAACAAAATGAACAAACAGAATGACTTAACCATCCATTCAATTTACATTCAACCAACACATCCAAAAATGGCAACTTGCCTGTCATTTATACTTCTACAGTAAATTTTATGGCAGTATGTATGGAGTTCAAGTGATCCAAAAACTGATGCATTGCACTCATTCCATGAGGCCAGATTAAAAATGTATCTTACATATACCTATAAAAACAGAGTGGCCAGAGAGGAGCAGAACATAAAGCTTGTTCTTCAAAATCTTCCAAAAAGAAGGTAGCAATGTCTGATGATAATGGAGAGCCCATAGGCCTTACCATCAGTCATTTCATAACATTTCCAACAGTACAGAAAGTAAGTGGTTGTCAAGATGTGTTGAAAAAGTTAGATAATGCAAGGTGGAAAATGGGCAGTTAGAAGTTCCAATGTGTCTACTATCAATACTTTTCTAGATAAGGACACCATGTCTAGGTTCACCATAATGCTGCTAAGAACTAACAGTACCCTTTAATTATCTCAACAAAAGCTCCATAGTTCCAGATGTGATGGCTGCAGTTGATAACTTTAGGTGCCCAGAACTTTGTCTGATGTTTTATCAATTTTTATTTGGGAGACACTATGGTATTATTGATTAGGCTGAGTGAAATGCCCTCTTTTTGTAGTTTTGTCAAACCACATGTCTAAGTGGTCTGGCAGTATGAGATATGAGGCCCTTAACAACCTTATCAGGAAGCCAGAGTTTTTCTAAAAGCTGTCCTATTTACTTGCTGCTTGTGGACATTGGGTCCCCCTTGAGTAAGTGATATGTGCTATCAGAAACTCTGACTTTTTTATGGTGCATGCAGAATTAAGGACCACAGACACAATCAAAGACCTTGCCTCTCTGCAAAGCTGATGTTGAACTTTGTTTGCTTAGCCATAGCCATAGCACAGCCTGCTGCTCATCTTACCTCATCTTCTGCATCTTAGGAGAGGTGCCTAACAGACTGTTGCACTCCATTGATATGTCCATGATGTGGCAGTTGCTGCAGCACTGACCCAAAATTTAAACATTTACTCAGGGCCAAAATAGTTTCAGCATTCAAACATTGATCATAGAGATTGATAAGAATGTTCTAAGCCCCTGCTTTTGCAGGCACTCCATGTCTTCTGGTGAGACATTCAAACTTGTTTATTTACCTCATGGTCTCTTTGCTTAGGCTGGTGTGCTACTGAACAATGGCTGTTGCAGCTGGTCAGTTCCAATGAAATGCAGACAAGTCTGTCAACAGAAAGAGATGACAGTTAAATAAACTATGTGAATTAATGTCAAGATTGTAGACCTACCTGGTGTTTTGAGTTCTCTCTATTACAGTGGCATGGCTTGTCCTTCTTAGAATCCTGTCTGTGAAACCAAATGAATATGATGTTTCATCTCTGCTACTTGTGTTCTTATCCTGCAGCATTGCAGGAAAGCTAATGTGCTGAGCAGCTGTAAACATTTCATGCACAGTTATTCCAGTTGGTGAACACGGTACATTATATTCTCCCCAAAGAATAATCTGATATGACACAAAAGTTTTTTGTGTTGGCATTCTTCTACAAAATCTTCTTGTGTTTGAACTGCATCATATCAGAGTTAAGATTTGAGCTTCCAAAGATTAACACTATTTTCTTAGTCAGGAGATGACTGTCTGCTGGGAGTGAGTTCTGCTTTCTGTATAGTGGAATTCGAGCTTGTAACAGGTTAGGTGACATCACCTAGAATTCCAACTTCTATTGGCAGTGACTTCAATTGAAGGGTGGGATTTGCTTGCGAAATTCAGGAAAATGGTAATGTGGTAGAATCCTAAGCAACATCGTCAGCTTGTAACAGGTTAGGTGACATCACCTAGAATTCCAACTTCTATTGGCAGTGACTTCAATTGAAGGGTGGGATTTGCTTGCGAAATTCAGGAAAATGGTAATGTGGTAGAATCCTAAGCAACATCGTCCAACTGATGACTAGCTGGAATGCCACTGTAAAGGAAGCAGATTTTTCTCCCAGCTGACAGTCATCTCCTGACAAAGAAGTTGTTATTAATCTTCAAAAGCTTGAGCTTTAACTCTCATCTGACACTGCATGCTCAGTCAAACCTTTTTAGGCACAGTGCAAGTATTCAGGACAAGAAGGAAGCCATTGTTGCAGTACAATCTTCAACTCAGTGTCACATGGGGCAGCATCCAGCGTTGGATATGGCCACAGCAGCTACAGGCCACATCACAACAGTGACCGTGTGCCCCCCTCACCTTGCCTGTGCTGCATGATCCAGCACAAGTGTGCTGCATGCCCTAAGCATTGGGCTGTTTGTGATAAATGTTGACAGAAAGGCCACATTGCATCAGTATGTAACTCCTCTTCAAACTTGGTGGACACAGCAGTACCAATGGACATAAACTGTATCTCAGACAGTCTCCCTGAACAAATTGTTGGGCTCCCCTCCTATCACATGGGTTCCACGGAAGTTGGTTAGCTACAATAAACAGCAGATTCCAGTCTTAGGTCAGTTCTCCACTCCTGTCTCTTACAAATCTATTGTTCACCCTCTGACCTTCCTTGTTAGGAATCATCTCCATGCTGCAGACTTGTTTGGGTTAAATGTGTTTTTAACACTTTCAGTTTCTCCTTTGTTGATGAGGTAAATTTAGTGTCAGATGAAGTTCTGTATCAACAGCTGGAGTCCCCCTGCTCTGAGTTTTCTTCTCTATTTTCCCCTGGGCTTGGTTGTGCTTAAGGGTTTCAGGCACTCATTACCATGAGAGTCCCCCCAATCCCACTTGTTTCAGGTATGGCAGGTGCCTGTCACATTGCCCATCTCTGTCGAGGATGAATTACACCATTTGGCATTGATTGATGTAATTTGACCTGTTTCTTCCAGTGAATGGGCTACACCACTGGTCACTGTTAAGAAACCAGTCGGTAAGCTTTGCCTCTGCAGCAACTTCAGTATCATGATTGATGCATAGTCCGTGATAGATACATACCCTTTGCCCCATCCTGATAAGTTGCTCAAAAAATTATCAGATGGCCACTACTTTCCCAGGATTGATTTGTTGGAAGTGTACCTCTTTCTCCCCTTGCATGATGCCACTGATCACCTTCTCATTGCCAATACACCTTTTGGCCTGTACCAATCTCAATGCTTACCTCTTGTCATCGCTAGCATGCCCAGAATTTTTCAGAACAACTGACAGCCTCTGTGCCTGGCTGCATAAATTACCTTGATGATATCACTGTTTCAGGCTCTTCCACTAAAGACCACCTTAGCAGTCTCCGATCATTGATTTCTGTTTTGTAGTCTGTGGATCTCAAGTCCAATCTTGCCAAATCTCAGATTTTTCAGCCATCAATTGAGAGCGTAGGTTTTGAGGTTTTTCACACACCCCTTAACTTCATCTTGGGGTGGTGTTGGCACACAAATAAGCAGACAGGTCTGAATGACAGATTGCTTATGCTTCTAAGACTTCAGCAGCAGTATTCTCAGATTGAAGGAGGCTTTAGTGATTGTGTTCACACTCAAGAAATTCACATCTTCTTGTACAGTTCAAAGTTCCACTTAATCACACATCACAATCCATTGGTTGCTCTTTTTAACTCTTCAGCTTCTATGCTGGACAAGGCAGCACATTGTTTGCAGTGGTGAGATCACCTCCTCTCCAATTGTCATTATAAGATCTATTACCAGCCAACAGCAGAACATCAAGACCAATGCCTTATCTCACCTTCCCATTGCGCCAGACGTGGTGTTCGACCAGGATGAGTTGCTTTTTTTCTATTTAGAAAATGAGAACCAGAACACAGTCGATGGTTTTCTCATCACTAGTACCACGATAGCATCACACATTGCTGCAGATCCTGTACTTAGTCAGGTCCTCTCTTTTGTGTGGCATGGTTGGCCAGAAAAACACAAGGGGCCCCAAAGCTTTGGCCCACTGGCATGTGTATTAGCCAGGCATAGACAGGGACATTACATGGCTTATTACTGCTTGCACTCCCCGTGTTCAGCAACAGGTGGACCTGCAGGCATCTTTTTCCACCTGGACGATGCTACAGTGCCTGTAAGAGCATCTAAATCTCAATTTTGCTTGGGCCTTCCTAAATCTGTATTGGCTCATTGTAGTGGACGCCTATTCCAAGTTTACGTACATGGTTTGTTGTCTGTGGCGGCGACTCTTTTGGCCCTGTCTGAGATTTTTGCAATTGAGGGTCTTCCACATAACATGGTTACCGATAACAGCCCCCAGTTTGTTTCTCAAGAATTTGCATCTTTTTGTCAGGATAGTGGTGTTTGTCATCTTACAGCTCCCCCATTTCAACCTCAATCCAATAGTGAGGCCGAATGCATGGTTTGGACATTTAAAACTCAGATGCAGAAGTATGTATTTGGCAGGTCCCCTGAAGCTGCTTTAGACCTTTTATTGAGTTTTTACTGTTTCACTCTGGTGGGGGACAAGAGCCTGGCTGCGTTGCTACGTGGACACCAACAATATACCCTCCTTCCCCTGCTGCATCCGATGTCACATTTGTCGGCATAGCTGGCTTTGAGATGATTCCGACCAGGTACGCCTGTCTGGTCTTGTGGTTTTGATCGCCAGCTGCACTGGGTTCCAACCATCATCAAGCATCACTGGGAGCAGTGCCTGTGTATTGTCTGCACTCCTGTCTGGAGACATCCCATCACTTTGACCAGCTCCAGCCACTTACAGTGGGGTCTGTTTCGGAGGGTCCATCACCTGCCAATGCATGTTCCTGTGTCATAGATGGTTCAGTTCACATTGCAGCAGGAGTCACTGCCTGGTAGATCACTGTCTGGATTTCCTGACTCTGCCCCCACTCCTCGACTGCCAACGTCAGTGCAACCCTTGCTGCATCTGATGCTGCAGCCACTGCCACCTCTGTCGCTGGGTCCTGTGTGGCTGTCATCTATGATGCCCCCATTACTGCCAGCAGCACTGACTGCTGACCTCAACGGGGTGTTACTATCCCTGGTCCTTCCCTATGGCCTCTCACGAGAGGGAAGACAACACGCCAACCTGCCCGTCATCAGTTCCGCTCCTACTTGCCGGTGCCTGCCCACCACATGCTGCAGCAGCCACCATCATCAGGCAATGAAACTGCTGTGAGGAACATCATTGGTGCTTACCATAACTCATAATCTCAGTGCCTAGTGAGGTTAGTGCTTTTTTTTTTCATGGTAACATTGCTTTTTCAGTAGCAGTGTTTTTCAGTTCCAGTGCATTTTTTCAGTACCATGCAATTTCTCTCTACCATGTATTTTTTTGTGCCAAGTATTTTTATGTATTTATGTCATTTTCCTATCCCCATAGATGAGAAGAGTGATGTATCTTCACTCAAGATGTGCATGATTTCAGAGATTGGGCATTCATACAGCTCAGAGGCCCACTTATAGAGGCCACCTGGGTTGGCCTCCAGGCATACTCTGGTATGTTGCGAAGGAAACAATGTTATTTAAGTGATCACCACCAAGTGCTAGGCCTATTCTGCAACCTGCATTACTGCTGTCCAGTCAATGTGTGCAGTGCTATACACAACCTGTATTGCATCTTGCCAAATCTCTACAAAGTGCTGTGTTCCATAAATTGTGTTTCTTCTTGCTTTAACAGTTTTGGCATGATCTTTCAGTCTGGTTGTGAATGAACATAGAAGTGGCACAAGTAAATAAAGAAATAAGGAAACTTTGTAAATACTTTAAAAATGTCTCTTTTGTAGACATAACTGACTACGGTAAAAGCTTTCGTAAGACTCATGGCCTCCATCTGAATAAACTTCGAAACAAATATCGGAGTAATGAAACCATAAAACTTGCTGATGAGTTAGACTTACCACAAACTGGTAGGTTAGAGTCAGTACCACTTAGTTTTATGGAAAATGAGCTCCCAACTACCAGCAAACCCACCGTCTGTGAATGCCCAGACCTTGCGGGCCGAGAAGATTCCTCTGGAACAGGGTGGATGACTGTATCCAACTCAGAGACATCATCAGCCACAGATAATATCCGAAACCCGTTCGTCAAATGAACCGGGGAGGCCCTATGATCGGCCCCTTGGTAAGTTTTTCGCTGCATGCCAGACTTTGAAATGATCTCCCATTCGACCAGGGGTGAGGGGTCAACCTCAGTGCAGGCAGTGCCCGGGGTGGCCACAGCAGTGGACCGTTTGGAGGACACGTGGGATGTGCTCAACGTCCCTTGCATCCCCGCATCCGATCCCCCACAGTGACGCCCCTTGGCAGCAGCCTCAAGCTGTGTGATGGAAGCCAAAGCAGCCTGGAGCTGTGAGTGAAGGGTCACCAACTCAGCTCACATCTCTACACAACAATCACAGTTCCTATACATTACTGCAGTCACTCCTGTTTGAAGCTCGTAAAGATATGCAACAAACCAATGGTGTACTCACCTTATTAGCAGCAGGAAATTGAAGTGCTCTCTCACTGATGGTCTAACTGACACTGAGCTGTTCATATGTAAATGCTGTTAGTGTCACCGAAGGTAGTGTATAGTCCCTAGCAAATAAGACAGGAACTGAAATTGAGGGCAGCAAAGCAAAAGCTGAAGTGCTAAACTCCATTTTCAAATGTTCCTTTACAAAGGTAAACCAAGGAGAATTGCCCCAATTTACTCCTTGTACCACTGAAAGGATGAGTGAAATAAGTATTAGTGTCAGTGATGTTGAGAAACAGGTGAAATTGTTAAAAACTGAACAAAGCTCCAGGGCCCAATAGAATCCATGTCCAATTCTTATACTGAATTTATGGCTGAGTCAGCCCATCTTCTAACTTTAATCTATTATAGATCCCTCGAAGAAAACACAATGCCCAGTTCTTGGAAAAAGGCACAGGTCACACTCTTCTGAGCTCAAACATACATCTATCCTTGACATCAATTTGTTGTAGAATCTTAGAACATATTCCGAGCTTAAATATACTGAGTTATCTTGAACGGAGTTACCTCCTCAATGCCAATCAGCATGGATTTCAGAAACATCGATCACATGAAACCCAACTCATACTTTTCTCACATCACATACCGAAAACTTCAGATCAAGGTAAGCAGGTAGACGCAGTGTTTATTGATTTCTGAATAGCATTTGCCTCATTACCACACCTATGCTTATTGTCAAAAGTATGATCATGTGGGGCATCAAGTGACATTTGTGACTCGACTGACGACTTTTTGGTAGGGAGGACACAGCATTTTATCTTGGGTGGAGAGTAATTGTCAGCTGTATGAAGTATGTTGGGACCAGTGCTGATCACGTTGTTCATTAATGGCCATGAAGACAATATTAATAGTAAAATCAGGCTTTTTGCAAATGATGCAGTTATCCATAATAAAATACTATCTGAAAGAAGCTGCATAAATATTCTATCAGATCTTGATAAGATTTCAAAGTGATGCAGAGATTGGCAACTTCCTTTAAATGTTCAAAAATGTAAAATTGTGCTTTTCACAAAATGAAAGAAAATGTAGTATCCTTTGACTATAATATCAATAAGTAACTCTTGGAATTGGCCAACTCATACAAATACCTTGGTGTAACACTTTGCAGGAATATGAAATGAAATGATCACAAGGGTTCAATCACGGATAAAGCAGGTGGTAGATTTTGGTTTATTGATAGAATTCTGGGGAAATGCAATTAGTTTACAAAGGAGGTTGCTTACAAATCACCCATGTGACCAGTTCTAGAATACTGCTGAAGTGTGTGGGACCTATACAAGATAGAACTTGCAGGGAATGTTGAATGTATACAGAGAAGGGCAGCATGAATGGTCATGGGTTTGTTTTACTCCATGGGAGAGTGTCACAGAGATACTGAAGGAACTGAAATGGAAGACTCTCGAAGACAGACATTAACTATGGATCATGAGGATAAGATTAGAATAATTACTGCATGCACAGAGGCATTCAAACAATCATTCTTCCTGCTCTCCACTTGTGAATGGAACAGGAAGAAACCCTAATAACTGGTACAATGGGACATTCCCTCTGCCATGCATCTCACGGTGATTTGCAGAGTTTGGATGTAGTAGTTGTAGGAAGCATTCTCAGCACATAACAGGATTTACTCAGTTTTTTACTCATCCACCCACATGCCTTGAAATTTTGTGGATGGAGCTTGCACAATAGAATAATTACCAAACTTCACTTTTATGCTGCTTTTAGCTTTACTTCTAATTTTACTTAAAAACATTCATACTGTTTTTTCCCTTATCTATGACCAAAATGTTATCCCTAAACCATTTATTGCCTCAGAGATATTCTGCTGTAGGTCACCAGTACTTTCTATTGTCTATCAGAGAGATAAGGTTTGATCCATTTGAAGGACAGTCCCCTGACCTCATAACAATCTAAGCAAGACCGTACTAAGCAGTAAGTCATGGCTGATTAGATCTAAGGCTTTGATTAAATCTAAGAGTATCCCTCAGTTTACTTCATTCCTATCCAAGCCATTTAGGACCATTTTCATGAATCAAACGACTGCTGTTTCTGGTTGATCTGTTCTTCCTACGTTTATGTAGGGAAGCAATGCCTAACCAATAATCCTTCTTGACTTTTTATTACTGTAAAAACATGCTGTATTACAGCTTACACTACTCTGGTACCATGTCCCTTTTTTGTTTGGGAACTTATACTCCCTGATGACATACCCATTCCACTGAGTTGTTTTCAATTACAAGGTCAAGGACCATGTCATTGCCACGTAAGGAGTGGCAGGCACCCCAGAGATTGCCCACTAATGACAGTCATGCGTCAGTAGTTATTCACTCCATTGGTTTACAGCACACTTTGAGCTTAAGGATTTTGTGATGGAGAATACACATTCAACACAATCTGATGATTAAGCCAAGATCCTTATTCTCTGTGACAAATGACTTTCAACTGACACACCTATCTATGTGTGGTAGATTCCAGGACTAATTGGCACGATCCGTTACAGCCATGTGGATAAGATGACTGTCATCTCGACTGCTAGTGATATGAGGCCATTGGGATCCAGCATGGCATTCCGTATTACCCTCCTGAATTACACTACTGGCCATTAAAATTGCTACAGCAAGAAGAAATGCAGGTGATAAATGGGTATTCATTGGACAAATGTATTATACTAGAACTGACGTGATAACATTTTCACGCAATTTGGGTGCATAGATCCTGAGAAATCAGTACCCAGAACAACCATAACGGCCTTGATATGCCTGGGCATTGAGTTAAACAGAGTTTGGATGGCATGTACAGGTACAGCTACCCAAGCAGCTTCAACGCGATGCCACTGTAGTGACTGGCGTATTGTGACAAGCCAGTTGCTCGGCCACCATTGACCAGACGTTTTCAGTTGGTGAGAGATCTGGAGAATGTGCTGGCCAGGGCATGTGTCAAACATTTTCTGTATCCAGAAAGGTCCGTACAGGACCTGCAACATGCGGTTGTGCATTATCCTGCTGAAATGTAGGGTTTTGCAGGGAACAGATGAAGGGTAGAGCCACGGGTCATAACACATCTCAAATGTAATGTCCACTGTTCAAAGAGCCATCAATGTGAACAAGAGGTGACCGAGACGTGTAACCAATGGCACACCATACCATCACACCGGGTGATACGCCAGTATGGCTATGACAAATACACGCTTCCAATGTGCGTTCACCGTGATGTCGTCAAACACAGATGTGACCTTCATGTTGCTGTAAACAGAACCTGGGTTCATTTGAAAAAATGACGTTTTGCCATTCATGCACCCAGGTTCGTCGTTGAGTACACCATCGCAGGCGCTCCTGTCTGTGATGCAGCATCAAGGGTAACCACAGCCATGGTCTCCAAGCCGATAGTCCATGCTACTGCAAACGTCATTGAACTGTTCATGCAGATGGTTGTTGTCTTGCAAACGTCCCCATCTGTTGACTCAGGGATCGAGACGTGGCTGCACGATCTGTTACAGCCACGCGGATAAGATGCCTGTCATCTCCACTGCTAGCGATATGAGGCCATGGGGATCCAGCATGACGTTCTGTATTACCCTCCTGAATCCACCAATTCCATATTCTGCTAACAGTCATTGGATCTCAACCAAAGGAGCAATGTCGCGATACGATAAACCACAATCGCGATAAGCTACAATCCGACCTTTATCAAAGTCGGAAACATGATGGTACGCATTTCTCCTCCTTACATGAAGCATCACAATAACGTTTCACCAGGCAACGCCGGTCAACTGCTGTTAGTGTATGAGAAATCGGTTGGAAACTTTTCTCATGTCAGCATTTTGTAGGTGTTGCCACCAGCTCTGAAAAGCTAATCATTTGCATATCACAGCATCTTCTTCCTATCGGTTAAATTTCGCGTCTGTAGCACGTCATCTTCGTGGTATAGCAATTTTAATGGCCAGTAGTGTAGTATCACAGTGATGGCTTGGGGCGCCACACTGAGAGAGGCAGAAAGACCACCCAAGTTCAAGACTTGTATAGAGTGTATATCACAGTTAGTAGCGAAACTGACTTGGGAGAAAGTGTGCAATGGAGGGGGAAGGAGGGGGGGGGCAAATAACAATTCGCTTGTGTGGGAAAATGTTCTCGAACTGACCCTGCATCAGTGGCCACTGAAGCATGACCAGAGATTACGTTAATGATGGACTTGTGCCACTGGCAGTCCCTACTGCAGGGCTCTGAAACTGCTAGGCCTGTGGAGGGGACTATATAGACCAGTAGGATGTTAGACTTGCTACACAAAAAGAAAAGTAGTATACTATCCACTGAAAATGTTCAGGGCCTCATGTTCGACAATCGTATACTTGCAGGAAAGTTACCGAGTTGCATGGTGTGCTGTCGTGCGTGCATGTGTGTGTGTGTGTGTGTGTGTGTGTGTGTGTGTGTGTGTGTGTGTGTTTGGAAGTGAGGAGGTGTCATTCATGATGGAAGGAAAATATGGATTGGGAAGAAAATGGAAAAGAAAGTAAATGTTAGTAGGTGAAGAAAGAACCTGGAGACGAATGGAAAGCAGCAACCATAGCAAAACCCCTAGGAAGAATACATCAGCTCCCCTGCTTGTACATGGACATTGCAGGGATGTACAGGATGGGACAAATAGAGGACGTTGTACCTTGGACCATTAAATTATATTTTTAAATAAAACACAAATATACAGTTTTTATTACATCAATACCATACATTTTATTAGTGTATAGTATAATACATCATGACACTCTTTATGCATCACTTTACATCATACATTGTGGTGAAGTCTACAGGGAAATACAACCATGAACTTTGCCTATGGGATGCTCCAACAGAGGAAGCTTTACGAAGCTTCAGTACAACATGTTCCATAGGTACAAGGTGTCCGGTCTTGGCATAGAGAACTTATTGCTTTTCCCAATTATCTTTAGCTACTGAACTTCATACTCATTACCAATGACTTTTGATACATAGTATGAAATATTCTTTTTTCCAGCAAGACAGGTCACACCATATTCTCCTTCTTTCAGCTCTGTTCCAATTTCAAAATCATCAATCTCGTTTTCGAGGAACTGTGATCTTAATATTTCCAGATCATCACCACTTGTATTGTTCAAATTTATTTCGCAATTTTCGTCTTCAGAGGAAGGGTCTGGAAATTCCAGACAACGTGTGACTGGGAATTTATTCTTCTTCTTGTCTTTTTTCTTGTTTTCAATTTCATTTCTCTATGGTGTATCCGTTAGGATTCTAGTCTTTCCAGCACTTTGTCCACAAGTTATCATCCGTGGTCCTGCTTTGGGATATAGACACAACATTTCTGATGATATATGATTATCTTCTGTCAACTGTGCTCCCAGTTGAGAGAGCAGTGTGGACAATTTCTTCAATTTCCTTTGGTTCATCAGACTCATAAGGTCTATCGGTAACATTTGCATTCAGGAATTCAAAGTCACCAAAAATATTCTCATCTACTAGATAAATTTCAGTAATCTTAAAGCCCTTTTCAGTATTTTCCTTGGTGAACGCTATCCTAAATGCCTTACCTACAATGCCTGAGATATCATAAATTGACGCTGGTTTCCCAGGATTAGTCAACATCCATCCATTCATGGCAGTGTTGTAGAAAGCTTTAGATGGTCCAAACACTGTGCAGTCAAGTGGTTGCAGTTTGTGCGATGTATGTGAAGGCAAAGTTAATAAAACTACACCACTAGTCCTGCATAGATCAATTGCGTTCAAAGAAATGTGAGACTCGTGGTTGTCCAGGACCAGTTCTGTGACAGTTGGCTTCTCACATGATATAAAATGGTTTAAAAAATCTAGAAAGAGTTCTTCATTTGACCACCTTGATGGATTTGCTCGTCTGACAGTTCCAGCTGGGGATCCGAATAACCTGTGGTCCTTAAAGTGCATACACAGGAATATTAGCATCGGTGGAACACGATTTCCTATGGCACTGACAGCAACTATCATCGTAATATTCACTCCTCTCTCTCCAGAAGTCATGCTACCAATCTGCTTGGTGCCTTTCTCACAATAACTTTTGGTGGAATATAGAGTTGAATTTCCAGTTTGATCAAGATTTTAAATTTTGCTTGGTGGAAAATGAGTTCTAGACATAACAGTTAAAAAATTCAGAAACATTTGCATAACTGAAGACCTTAGTTCGAGACAAGCTTGTTGCTGCTGGTTTTCTTAACGAAAGGGAATGAAACCTCTAAACCACATTAAACCTCCTGATTTGTTTTTATCCCATGCATCTGGAATACTTACATCATTGGCTACAGCATTATCATAAGCAAGTTTCAATGCTTTCCTTTTGTCAGTCCATAATTCAGTCTTGCTGCTTGCTTGAAGTATTCCACTGGTTCCATTTCTTGTTGTTCTGAAAACACTATTTTTTACATCGTTTCTGGATACAAATTCAAATCTGTCTTCTTCATTGCCCAGCATAGTTAAAAATGTCTTGTCAAGGCAGTTCTTGAATGTCCACACTTCTTTGCTGCAGATCTAAAGCCCGGTCCACACGCAACGATCTGTCTGCGCAGACATCGGCGCAGATGTCTGTACATGCAAAAGATCGCTGCAAATGTGATGTGTTCACACGACACAAACCCCAATCTACTACTCGCCCGCCATCTGTCGGTGGAGAAAAGAAATATCAGTGGCTAGCAACTACGCTCCCCGTAAACGTCAAAAATTTAATTCGGTTCTTTTGATATATAGAAATGGAGGAAGTTCTGTTGTGGTCTGTGTTCGCAACTTGCGTTGCAAAAAACATTCAGACCAACCGCAGGAAACAGAGAAAGTGGTCAAAATGGTGTAGACAGTGGCTGGTAAAGCGAAAGCAGTTTTCTCACGTAAATTTACTGCGAGATTTGCAGGGCGAACCTTAAGAAAGCCAAGCAGATCAAAATACCATAACGTTGGCTGGTATACTTGATTTACTCCTACACCAGATCTTCTAGGTTTCTGTACTTTGGATAACTCTTTTCGGTAAACAGTTCGCAAAGAATTTTTTGTTTTTTTATTACTATTTCTCTCTTTGCCGAGGGGTCAACTACCCGCAGTTTTTCAATTAGAGCATTGTATGGTACTGTCATTTTGTCTCGGTCACTATATTCTTTACTTTTAATCTTCCAGAAACTTTTTTTTTTTTTTTTACTTTATTGTTATTTTAATACCTGTACAACAGGCAGGCTGTCAGCAGCACACTACGCTGCTCTTCAGCCATAGAAGACACAAGCAGCAAAAACAGTGAGAAGACACAGAAGTCACAGAGCGGTGGGCAATAAAACAGGAGACACATAGAGACAATCACTGAGCCGTTCACACTCGTCAATAATCCACACTGCTAGCTGATGAGACGACGCACAACCACTGAAGATGATGATGGCACTGGTGAACGATGGAGGGGACGGTGAACATTAAACACTAAACACACAAAACACTGATGGCGGCGACCTCCGGCGCGCGAATGTCCACGTAACGTGTGCGAGTCCGGGGACCTGCCAAGAGGGGTAGAAGGGGGAGGTGGGGGAGAGGGGAGAAAAAGGATGCCAATGGCTGAGAAGTCGGGGGCAGGAGGAGAGGAACAGGGGAGGGGAGGCCCGGGGGAGGAGGGGGGAGAAAAGGAGGAGGGTGGGAAAAGGGAGAGGAGGGAGGGAGGGTGCACGGAGGAGTAAGTACAGGAGGAGGGCGGGAGGATCAAAGTTGGTAGGAGGGGTAGATGGAAGGGAGGAGGGCATCATCAGGGAGGGGGAGCTGGCGGAAGCCACCTTGGGAGAGGGTAAGGAGGGTGGAGAGGTGGAGACCGGGTGGGACGTGCGAATACAGGCGCGGCAGCGGGCGGGGGTGGGAGAGGATCGGGGAGACGAGCGGGTGAGGAGGATCGAGTTTGCGGGAGGTGTACAGGATCCGTATCCTTTCAAGGATAAGGAGGAGGTGGGGGAAGGGGATGAGATCGTAGAGGATCCGCGTGGGGGAGGGGAGACGGATGCGATAGGCGAGGCGGAGAGCATGGCGTTCAAGGATTTGGAGGGATTTATAAAAGGTAGGGGGAGCGGAGATCCATGCTGGATGGGCATAACAAAGGATAGGGTGGATGAGGGATTTATAGGTGTGGAGGATGGTGGAGGGGTCCAGACCCCACGTACGGCCGGAAAGGAGCTTGAGGAGACGGAGGCGGGAACGTGCCTTGGCTTGGATTGTCTGGAGATGGGGAGTCCAGGAGAGGCGACGATCGAGGGTGACACCAAGGTACTTAAGGGTGGGAGTGAGGGCGATGGGACGGCCATAGACGGTGAGATAGAAATCAAGGAGGCGGAAGGAAGGGGTGGTTTTGCCTACAATGATCGCCTGGGTTTTGGAATCTTCCAGAAACATGGGTGGTTTCTATATATTTCAATGAATTCACTAACAAACTCTCGAGAACACTGACGAGTATCAGCCATTTTAATGCCCTGTGCGCACAAATACAAACACTAGACTGAGCAAACAGCTGTTTCGCGCCAGATTTGCGGCGATCTCCTGTTCACACGCTCCAACTTGTCTGCGCAGATGTGGTTTGAACCCACAGATTTGAGAGGTTTCGCTCAAACCTCCAACTCCAACTTCCAGGTTTGCACACACCTCAGGTTGGTGCAAATCTTCTGTTCACACGCAACGATCTGTCTGCGCAGATGTGATGTGCGCAGACATTTGCGCAGACAGATCGTTGCGTGTGGACGGGCCTTAACCTTTGTTTTATTGCTTGAGAGAGTGCATCACTGTCCACCTTTTTCCTGGTTTTTCGAGTTTTACTTGGTGGCATTTTCCTACAAATAAAGTAAACAAATAGAAGATCGAAACAAGAATATTTAAAACATCATGTTGTACCTTGGGCCATGGACCAACGTACAACAGGTGCTGTGGCCGAAGGTACAGAAACCAGCATCTTGCTGACCAGGATCCTCTGCTATGTTTCTTTGCACCCTGGAACTCTGTTCTCAATGCCACTCTTATTTGCCCCACCCTGTATTTTCAATTTCCAATTGCAAGCAATTCATCCCAGACACAAGACGTACTAGTTCAACAATCTACCGCCATGAACAAGACTGTAGAGCGTAGCGTGTCATCACAGCCGTGAGGAAATAGAATGTACTGTACAGGGAACAGTAATCTCTATATATAAGCGTGATAGCGGCAATAAATGTTTATCTGCTACTTGGCTAAGAAATAGTTACAAGTGATGATATCATGACTTGCATAGGCTGTGTTGGGAGTGTCTCCCGACAGTACGCACTTGGCTGTTTTGACGTTTACTGACCGGAAGTTGGTCTCACGTGACGAGGCATCCTGTTCGAAGACGCCATTCATGTTGATGTTTATTGTGCTGATAACCAATGTTTACACAGACACAGTAAAATTGGCTTCACTTCTATAAAGAGTGATAACCACTTAGTTCTAAGACACAGGCACTGCTTGCGATTATGGGAGTAACTTTCTGAGCAGTATGTGATCCGTTTACACTTAATTCTTCTTTCTGTTTGTCACAGAAAAGATTATTTCACTGGAGTAAAAAAAACGATAGATCACAGTATTTTTGGGCCATGTAGCATTATCCATTACGTTATATCTAAGCTCAGAGTAAACACTTTTAAGCTTTTCAGCTGTCAAGTTGTAATGTTTAGGGAAGTTTTTTTTTGTTTTGCTGGAAGCTAATGACTGTTCATGTGTAGCCATGATCTTTTTTCACCATACAGCATTCCTTATGCAGGTTCTCAACAGGGCTGGAACTATACTATGGTTACCTAAAAGCCACTTTTCGTCGTCCAAAATATTAAAAATACTTCATATTCCCCGGTTTGGTCCCCCTACATGTGAATGCGAAATAAATCGAGGTAGCAAACTTACGAGCAGTATAGCCTTGTGTTAACTTTTTAACCACATTTATTTTCCATATTTAACGCACATTTCGTTATAACAACTAAGATCCACAGAAAAAAAACCGACACTAATCGACTGAATATTTCGGCGTATCTGTACGCACATATATCAATTACGTAAATTTCAATATGGGCCTACTGCGGAACTTTTATACTATTCTGTTTATTGAACATGAAGGACTAAAACATAAGATAGAAATTACTTCAAGCTTAACTAATTCCTTCAGTCTTCACGGTTGCAACTGCATGAAAACCGTCCTCGCAGCCAAGTCACGTGACTTCCGGCAGCCAAACGTCAAAACAGCTAAGTGCGTACTGTCGGGAGACACTCCCAGGCTGTGTTGCATAGAGCAGAGAGATCTTTGTGCGTAGTGTTGGCAACACCGTTTGGGAGCGAAATTTTGTTTGTATACAGTCACCATGTGTCACATGTGCTTGGTGAATATACAGCCGTGAATAAAGAAGACAAAAATGAACAACTACAAAGCATTCTATGATTTAAATATCGCCATAAACGAACAAGAGGTGACAAGATTACGTGACATCTGCGATACACTTGTGACTTGTAAGTTTACTTCTTATAAATTATAACATGTAAACAAATGTTGTCCAGTTGATAATCTGTTTCAGACAATACTGTGTTTGTAATTTAACGTACATTTTTAGACAGTTGCTTGAAACAGAATACTCATCCAGTTTCCTAAGGAGAACAGGTTAGTCCTGTCTTAGCTTGGCTAAAACAAAACCCGAAATGCCCATTGCTGTACCTACCGCGAGTTCTAGTAGGGCCCAAACGAGAATAATGATAATAATAAACCAAAAGAATGTTGGCGTTAGCTGACTTTATAGTACATATGTAACAGTCAGTTGTGCTAAATAGAAAAAAAGTCCTGTTTCAGTATGGGTTTAGCGAAAACACATCGTGCATTATAGCTATACACAGCTGGCTAAATCAAATTATCAGGCGGCCATCGGTATTTCCTACTGCAGAGAATTGCTTGGGCTTAAGGTCTAGACATAGTTTCAGTGTGTCTTCTTTTCTCTAATGCAGAAGCAGAGTGTTGCTTCTAGCAAAACCACAATGAAACAGTCAAATACCGAATGAATCACAAGTTTCTGATTTCGCATTAAGACTCGACTGTATTACTTTAACGTAATTAATAATTCATATGTATGAAAGTCGTAATTAGAAATTGTATACTATAATGAAATTCTGAACGTCCATTTGTGTCGGTTTCAGAGGTTTATTATTTCAGGCATGATGAAAATACAGTACTCAGTAAAACTGTTTTCATTGTAAAACTCACGTAATAGTTGTATGTTTTGTGGTTAAAAGAGTATCTTGGCAATTTCATCGGGAGAAGGTCATAATAACTGGAACCAAGGGATGTACCCCCTGTCATGCAATTTACTGTGGTTTACAGAGTATGGTTGTAGATGTAGGAGGAGCAAAAATGAATGTGTTTTTCGTGTCCTTGTGGTGGTCTTCATCCCGAAGACTTGTTTGACGCAGGTCTCCTCAGTAGTCTGTCTTCTGCAAGCACCTTCATTTCTACATAACTAATGCAGCCTACATCTGTTTTAACCTTCTTGCTGTATTCAAGAATTGGTTTTTCACTAGAGGGGAGAGGAGGAGATGGACAGAGAGAAGGGGGCATGGAGAAAAATGACAGTGAGAGAGGGGATCGAAGACGAGATGGACAGTGAGTGGGAGGAGGGAAGGAGGTGGGCAGAGAGAGAGGGGGAAAGAGGAGATGGACAGAGAAAGGGGGAAAGAGGAAATTGACAGAGAGAGAGGGTGGAAGTGGACAGAAAGGGGGTGGGGTATGAATATGGTCATAGAGAGGGATGAAGTGAATATGCTTGTAGACAGCAGGGAGATGGTCGTTTAGAGGGGGAAAGTGGTGATAGAGAGATGGGGGAGGAGGAGATGTCTGTAATACATGTATTATTGTAAGAAGCTATGATTCAATGGTGACTGATGTTAGTATTGAATCCATAATTTTTGGGGTTCATAGACTTACTGGTGACAGTCACAGTGATGTTTCAGTACAAGATTTGACTGTAGGGGGTGGCAAGACAGTGACATATCGGCATAACTGTGTAATACGTGAAGGAATTTCTACCAGTTTCACTTACTGTTGGGAAAAATTTACTGTGACAGTAGCACCTCTATAGCTTCCTATGCTGAGGGTTTGGAGTGAAAAGGCATAACATAAAACCATAACTCAGGAATGTCTGAACCAGTTTCCCCAAATTTTGTGTATACACAGGACATTATTTGCATAAAAACTCTGTGGGAGTAAGATGGTCCTACCACAACCAGGGGTGGATGTGACGTCTGGGAATGTCGGAAAACTACCTGCTAGTATTTTGTTCCTTGGAATTAGTTGACTCGGAACACATTGAAAGTATGAAGTTCAATCTGTCTCTCATTTGTGTTGTTCAGTACAGCAACCACATCATATGGTGGAGCCAAAGATCCTGTTGCATGGTTCAGTACCACAAATGCATTTAATGTCCTCTCTAGAGTTGCTTGATATACAACAACGGAGAATCAGGCAATTGCCAGTGATAGTCTTTTTTTCTCAAAACTACAATCAGTTGCTAGCAGAATTACAAGGATCCTCAGGATTCAGATGTAACTAAAGGGTTAATTTTTGCTAAATGTATAACGATGCAAGTACCTTCTGCATGATGCATCACTGCCAGGTAACATAGCTTGGTGAAACTTGGACCATACATAGAAAAAACTGCTATGGTATAGAACAGAAGGTAACTGATGAAATACGCTATGAGATGAATGGAAATGACACTTCTATTCAGAGGCAATAATTATACTGAAGTTTCCACAATTTATTATGGGCCCCTGAATTCTACAAAAGATGAGATAGGATGTGTCATCATGAGGGATAGCAGTGCGTGCTCTGCGACGTGCTTACTACGAGATTGTGGTAGGGTGTTTAATTCCTACACCAACGGAGTTGAGTACTGCTGAATGTTTGTCTTTGTTTGTGGACATGCTGCAATATTATGTCTCCCCAACGTGTCCCACAAGTGCTCAATGAGATTGAAGTCTGGGGGATGGGCAGGCCAGTCCGTTTGTTGAATATCCCCTTCTTCTAAGAGCGTCTCCACCTGCACAGTTCAATGTGATCAGACTTTGTCTTCCATAAAAATGAAGTTGGGGCCAAATACACTCTTGCCCGTGCACATGGGAAGGAGTACAGTGTCACACTAATGTTGACTGGTGAGTGTACCGCGTTCAGAGATTTGGAGGGCAGTATGCCCTTGCAGTTTTTATTTTGTGAAGATCCATTCAAAGACTGCAATTTTGCAGGTTTTACCAAGCTTCTCTTGAGCTGTATTATCTGACAGTAATGAGCAGAGAGACCAAGATCTTTTATAAAAACTATACACTTTTCCTCCATCAATACCTGTAATTACATGGTATAAGGTTGATGCTGAACTTTATGATACTGTATTCATACCATTCCAAAAATGTTTAGAATGTTTAGGAACTTATCACTAATTTCACCCTCAATGCTGATATTGATATTCATTCCAAGATTTAAGTTAAGTTGTTGCAGAAAGTGTTCATATTACCACTAGGTGAATGTACACACACAAAATGATTAACTTTTTAAGGATGCCTAGCTCATTAATTGAATGGCTGATAGCGCAAAATGTTTATCAGCACAAATTGCTATCAGAATTTCTTTAGCATTAAAATATGTGCCGCTTTTGATGTAAATACACGATCCCTCACCTTTCAACTTAGTCTTGCAGTAGCATCTTGCTGTTTCATAGAAGGACAAGACTGTGTACAGTATTTCAGTGTCTCTTGCTTCAGTGCTGCCTAATATATACTATTATGCTGTTCAGAGACTATTATTCAGTTTCAGGCTAGTGTACTTTATTTTTAATAGATAGCATATTTTGATGGAGAATAAGTAACTTACTTATTTACTATGGTGGCCACACAAACTGCAGTCAGTCTTTG
This sequence comes from Schistocerca piceifrons, assembly GCF_021461385.2. Taxonomy (NCBI): domain Eukaryota; kingdom Metazoa; phylum Arthropoda; class Insecta; order Orthoptera; family Acrididae; genus Schistocerca; species Schistocerca piceifrons. The sequence goes on from NC_060139.1 coordinate 754,657,106, forward strand.
GTCTTGCCAATCAGTCTTTTCCATTTCTTCGGTCCATGTATTCTTCTCCAGCTAGTCCCATCATACTCATATCCTGTGTAATCCCATCAATCTATCTTGCCCTGGTCTGTTATCTTTGATTTTCTCTTCCACCATCTGCCTGGTGATTTGGCCTTCTCGCTGAATTATGTGGCCCTATCATTTCAGTCTCCTCTCAGTAATCACTGCAACAATATCCAGTGATTTATACAACTCCTGTAGGTCACTGTTTTTGCTTTTTCTCTGGTTGTCTGTATCCTTTAGTGGTCCAAAAATATATGTCTGAGCAGCAATCTCAGATATCAACAATTGTTATTCTTTGTTCTGGGTCGGAGTCCAGGTCTCTCCTGCATTTAGGACCACAGGTCGTATTACAGTCCTGTGCATCCTAATCTTTGTGGACCTCAGTGTAATAAAAGACTTCAATAACTTTCTGAGTGTAAATATTGACCTACTTAATGGTTGAGTTCTTACCATTATTTCCTGGTCTGTCTTATTCCTTCAACTTTGTATTGCCCAAGAGATTAGAACTCTTTCACCCTTTCAGAGACTTTATCATCCACATCTGAAGCTTTGTTATTGTTTTCTCTGCTTGCTGTGAGGTATTGAATCTTATCCATATTCATCTTCATGCCTGCTCTCATTGCCTCTTCCATGAACACTCTTACCATCTGAACCAGATCTTGCTCATTCTCTGCTATTAATATTACATGATTCACGTAGGTTGAACTTCTCAAACAGCTTTTCATTCACTTTCACTGTGCATGTTGTCTCTTGAACACAAGCTTGTGCTAGTTTCATTAGTTATCTTGGAACTTGCACCTTTTTCAGCTTTTGCTATATTGCTTGCGTGCTTTTTGGAAGTCCACAAAGAGGCAGTGAATATCTGTGCAAAATTCCCGGCTCATTGATAACGCTTGCCTCATTATATGCAGTTGCTCAATGTTTGACTTTTCCTTCTGTAAACCTTGCTTTTTGGAATTCAAATATATCCTCAACTATGGTTTTAGCTATCCTAACAGCAGCAGTATCTTATAAGCTGTACATAGGAAGTAAATTCATCTGAAGTTGTTGCATTCCTACAGAATAGATAATTATGAGTGAATTTCTGTTGTTTTTGGCTTTGTGATTTCTGTTTCTCTCATAACTGGCGAGTGTGCACTCCAGTGTGGTACATATACATCTACATACACACTCCGTAAGCCACCGTATTTCATACTCCCGCAATATCTTGAGGCACCTCTCCCCAATTCTGGTAGCTGGAACCTGTTACCTCTTAAATATGGCAAACAACGTGAACCTAAGCAATAAACAGTCAGATGCATATTTCCTCTGGTAGACAGTGAGTGTACTACTGATATGCTGTAGTTTTATGCTGAGATAAAAATGAGCACTAGAATTCTTCTAAAAATTAATCATTAATATTAATTAACTGAACAAAACACTTCTTTCCTTGTTTCATAAAACTTTATTGTTTTGTATAACCTAGATTTCTGGTTTTAAATCCATTTTACGGTACAAAAATGTTACAAAAGCTGGTAACAAAGATAAAAACCTGTCAACTTCTTAATTTATCACTTCTAGTTTTAAACCATAAAAGTTATCTCTGTAATATGTACAGTTTAAATACAAATAAGAAAATACACAGTAAATACAACTGTCGTGAATGAGCACCGGTGACTATGCAGACACATGGACAGAAGCAGTCTAGTAACAGGCAAGTCTATCATAACAATCACTGAGTAGTCCTAATCGACAAGTACAGCCTTCAAAGAATGCGAATGATGCTAGAGAGTCCAGGCCACATTGCTGGCTTGCAGTTGTCCCCACTCAGCCAACGGTAGTGCTAGGAATTAGTGAAGCAGATGCTCTCATTTCATGTAATGGTTATTGTGTATGTGGACACACTGTCACAACTCTCCACCCTTAGGAGAGCTGGCACCACAGTTATCAGTGGAAAAAAGTGGGAGGCCAAACAGATGGGGCTTACACCACAGATGCACTACCATTGAAAGTTGAGAGTAGGCTCAATGTGGCTGGTGGCCACATCTTGAGATCAACCCTACAGCTCCTCAAATGATGGCACCTCATACCACCTAGCTCCTGGAATGAAGAGATGCTTATGAGTGGACTGCCCACCAGCGTCTGCTGTGGCTGTGGGTGTGATGGGTTAGTGCCCACCGAGGGCACTGCCCCCAGATGGTTCACTGCTCTGTGATGGTTTTGTGCTTGGCTACCATGGGGCTCCAGTCTTTGCAGCATCTTTTCCCTTCCGTGCTGCATGTCTAGCCTTTGCTATTCCCTTTCCCCTCCCTTGGGGAACCTGTCTGGGATGTTTATGGAAGTGTGTTCTGCATATTCAGTCGCCAATATCAGAACAGTCTCTCCACTGTCTTTCGTTCCTTCTTTCTTTTTTTCCTTCCCCTTTCCTATTCTTACTCTGCATTGGCGTTTGAGGTTCCTCTTTTTCTTCTTCCTCCCTGGTCGCTCCTGAAGGGCGGTCCCTGTGTCTGACGTGTAGCAGGTGACTGAGTAACACGTAATTCCCAGCCCCGGGTTGACAGGTAGGATTCGCACGTATCCCCTGGTAAAGGCCAGGCTGAGAGAGGGGTGATTGCCTGAGCTGCTACCTTCCTAAATTGCCGATTCTTCCCTTTGTCAGGTGTTTGGGATGTGTGACCTAAGGTGCGAACAATCACTAAGGCGGTTGAGCATCCTTATGAAGGTGACCACCAGTTGGAAGGAGTGTACCATTGGAGATGCTAGCAGTCGCAGGGGATTTTCTCACAATGAGCCAATCATCTTTTTCACCGTCAGTGTCTACCAAACGTAACCGGAAGGAAGCTAACTATTCGAAGACCCTCCCAGCTGCACCATGGTTCCTTGTGCTTTCACATACTGAAGACAGTCAATTCTTTGCTACGATAAATCCGTTATTATACAGAAAGGTGTTGATGCAATGGCTGCCCCTGTGAAATCCTGCTGTCATGAATGAAATGGCGCTTTGCTCTTGGAGACTACGTCTGATTCTCAAGCACAACTACTTGCAGCTTTCCACATCCGCAGCTATTCTGTTAGTGTCAAGGCCCATTGCACGCTGAATTCTTCCCGTGGTGTTATTTACACTAGGCTGCTTGGTGGTCTGACTGAGGTAGAAATCCAAATGTACCTCTCTGATCAGGGTGCCATTCCAGACCATTGAGTGCCATTGCAGTCCATCAGGTGATGAAAAAAGTAGATGCATCCTTAATGCCGACACGCCCTCTTTTTCTCACTTTTGATAGAGTAAGGCTTCCATTCATCAAAGCAAGCCATGAAGTTATTGCAGTATGACCGTAACTTCCGAAACCAATGCACCGCTACTAGTGTCACCATTACAACCACAGCCAAGAGATCTGTCGCCACCCAGCCAAATATGTAACCTATGGTAGGGACGCTCATGAGGGTGATTGTCTGCCTCCTCCTCCCCGCTGTATCAACTGCAACAGCGACCGTGCTGCCGCCTC